>NC_139615.1:18758131-19358131 GCF_964270895.1 Podarcis filfolensis | reverse complement strand
AGAAACTGTGGTGCTCCGTTCCATATAATCCTGAAAGTAATTAGTCCTTTGTTTGCCTCTCTCTATCATGTCCACCTTCTCTAGGAAGAAGCTGGAGGGAAGGTTGGATCAGTAAACATTGAGAACATGGACTAATACTTGGGGAGATGGGGGTTGAGATCCCCACTCCATGAAGCTCACTGGCTCAACCTGATCTACCTTATAGGGTTATTGTAAGGGGTGAGGGAAATGGGTATATTATCTCTTTCCAAATGTACATAATAAAACCACCTGTTTGGAGAGGCTTGCCATATTGCTGCTGGGGCTGGCCCTACTGTTGGGCAGTTGGCAGATGCTACACTGTATATCAACATCTATCACTAAGTAATTTGAATCTCCCGCCTCTCTTGGGTTCTTAAGAGAGAATAGATCAGATTGCTCTTTTTCCTTCCAGGACACAACCACACTTATAAGATTGGTCGGAAGTTCCCTATACCCTATTGTGGCCCAATGACAGAGGAGCCTTTGATCACAAAAGACCTTGCTTATGAGGTGGGGCCCACCTTAGTTTGCCTCCATGAAAACTGCACGAAAGCAGTCCTTCCTGGGCGAGGGTACAGGTGAGAAGTTTATTTGGTCTCATTGGGTAAATATCTTATTTACAGAGGAATGGTGTCATCTGGGTCTCGGTTGCATGCCTTGCCCTCCATGAATTTGTCTAATCCTAGTTGGCGGCCATCACTACTTCCTGAGGGAGCGAGGGAAAGAATGCGCAATAAACAATGCCTGTTGTATAACCTCCCTACAAACTTTGTGCAAACAAATCAGGACGAATGCCTAATAAACAGGTCATCTGGAAGCAACCAATATCTATCCTGCTCAGAGTTCCTCAGGATAATAATAATAATAATAATAATAATAATAATAATAATAATATATTGTTTATACCCCACCCATCTGGCTGGGTTTCCCCAGCCACTCTGGGCAGCTTCCAACAGAATATTAAAATACAATGGTCTATTAAACATTAAAAGCTTCCCTAAACAGGGCTGCCTTCAGATGTCTTCTAAAAGTCTGGTAGTTGTCTTTCTCTTTGACATCTGGTGGGAGGGCATTCCACACGGCAGGCGCCACTACCGAGAAGGCCCTCTGCCTGGTTCCCTGTAACTTGGCTTCTCGCAGGGAGGGAACTGCTAGAAGGCCCTCGGAGCTGGACCTCAGTGTCCGGGCTGAACGGTGGGGGTGGAGACGCTCCTTCAGGTATGCTGGGCCGAGGCCGTTTAGGGCTTTAAAGGTCAGCACCAACACCAAGAGAAGGATAATAATCTGAAAAACCTCTGAGGGGAAAGTGGGCTTTATGTGTGTGTCCCATAAAGCATTAACCACGTCATGCCCGAATCTGTTTTTCTTGCCTTTCCCACTTTGGACAGGGCCCGGTACCTTCTCTACAATCAAATCCAGACTCTCCTTGCTGCAACCAACTGGTCCCAGCCTTTCCACACACGAGGTGACATGCGGGGCAGAGGGGGGGGTGGTACAAGGGGAACTACAGCTTTCAGGCGTCTTCGTAGTCCAGGTCCAAGATTTATAAAGGGTTTTTTTGGGGGGGGGGGAGGGCGGATAGAGGACTGGAGAGAGGCTTCCTTCCTAGAAGAACGGTGGGGAAACCTGTGATCCTCCAGAGATACTGCTGCACTACATTTCCCATCATCCTTGACCATTGGCTGTGTTACCTGGGGATGATGGGAGTTGGAGTCCTGCATTGTCTGGAGGTCCACAGGTCTTCCACCCCTTCTTTAGAGTGAGACCAACTTCCTACATTTGTCCTCCAACAGGCGTTTGAGAAACGGTGTGGTGTAACGGTTAGAAGGCTGGACTTAAGAATCCTGGGTTCAAATCCCAGTTAGCCATAGAGGTTACTGCGTGACCTGCTTGGGCTAGCTACTCTTGGCTGCCGGCTTGTTGTTAGGATAAAATGCAGGGAGAGGGGAACCCAGAGTTCTTTGGGGGAAGAGAAAGTGTGAAGCAATTTAAGGAAGCTCTTCTCTTTGCGTGCCTGTTGAGCAACACCTTGTTTCCAAAATATATTAAAAGCACATGATTTTGGCTTTAGGTTCAATCCCCAGAACATGACCCCTGTGCGTATTACGGGCTGACTACATATACTAAATGGGTCTCGTCTCTTTTCCCTTTCCTTCCACGGTAGGTCTACCTGTCAGTTTCCGTTCCATGGATGTTGCATTCGGAGGTCTCTCAGGAGGGCTGGTGGCTGTCATAGTTCTGCTAAGCATCACTGTGTTCCTACTTTTGGGGGCTGCTTGGTTAATCGTGGCTGGGTGGCAGCAGTGATTGTCCCCAACTTTGTGAACCGGAAGCACTTAATGACGGAATCCTGACCCAGTGTAGGATTCCAAGACCTGCCCACATTCCAGGGTCATCAAGGTTCTTATTGCAGCCTAATAAACGTGCCTTAGCTTTCAATCTTCTAGCTCTTCTCTGGATTGAGTGTTTTTGCTGGGGGCGACAACTCACAACTGTGCTGAGTGAGGCTGATGGAGACCAACATCATCTTGAGACCCCCGACTCTTGAATTCTAGAGTAGGTCAGACTCAGGATTCAACAGCTTCACATTTTTAAACTTACCCCACCTCTCCCATCACTGTGAAGTTCCTGGGTTTCATTTCCTTTGGCAAGGGGTCGCTGGGAGCTTGTGGAGTTTTGTAATATTTACACATATACAGGTTGAAAGTAGGTGGTGAAAGTAAAAGGTAAAGGACCCCTGGACGGTTAAGTCTAGTCAAAGGCGACTATGGGGTTGTGGTGCTCATCTCGCTTCAGGCTGAGGGAGCTGGCATTTGTCCACAGACAGCTTTTCCGGGTCATGTGGCCAGCATGACTAAGCCAGTTCTGGAGCAACGGAACACCATGAGCGCATGGAAACACAATTTACCTTCCTGCCACAGCAGTACCCATTTATCTACTTGCACTGGTGTGCTTTCGAACCGCTAGGTTGGCAGAACCTGGGGCAGAGCAACGGGAGCTCACCACCACCACTCAGATTCGAACCGCCGACCTTCTGATCGGCAAGCCCAAGTGGTTCAGTGTTTTAGACCACAGCGCCACCTGCGTCCCTAGGTGGTAGAAGTACCACTTTAACAACTCCCAACAGACAACTGTATCCACCATCCCACATCAAATCTCCAGAGTGAAGTAGCTCAGTGTTCCCTGATGCTGCTACTTGCAGAACCACCCGAAACCAGCACTGATTTTTATGGGTGTGTTCACATTACCATCCTAGAGCACAGTGAAGTTGTGGTCCATCTCACAGCTCTTCCTCCTGCAACTTCCCACCAGCTGTTCATATCAGCACTGTCAATTTGGCGTTGGCAAGGCTGGGACGTCCTTATGCAGGTGTGTTTTCACACCTTGGCTGGAGAGGAATTGAAAGCAGCTCAAGGACTACCATGGATGTGAAGCTGGTTTGAGGAACAACACCTCAAACAATACTATAACAAAGTAGTGGATACATATGTGTTTTGGATAATGCTGTGTGAACACAGGTTAGAAACCCAGCACTGGAAATGGTGTTAGGGCACAGTAAATGGGAGTGGGAACATAACCTGTGCCTTTCTAAAAACAAAACACGCCACTGCTATTTGTTTATTTTCATAGATACACGGGTTCCCTCCCACTGGTCACTAGTTTGTGGAAGGGATTGAAGTGCATACCATGAAATTTAGGTTTGCACAATTAAAATGTATTAAAAGTACTCTGTCCCCCACAACAAATCATTAAAAGAAAGAAAGAAAACAACACAATTTTTTGGGGGGTGGGGAGGAGCCTGGTGCAACAAAGTTCAAGATAACATTGACCTATATATTTTGTTACTAACTTTATAGAGATAAGTCAGTGCTAGGATAAGGCTGTAAATAAATTATAAGCACAGTCCTTTTTTTAAAAAAAGCCTTGTGATTTGATACGTGATATACGTATGTAGCACATCATATGATTATGTATTATATATGCACATATATGCCGATGTGGTATATTGCAGACAATTCTCAATTCTTAATTTGCCTGAAAGACTGCACAAATTTTGACTTCTTCTAAATAGAGTTTTAAGGATAGAGGATGATATGCTATGCAGTGGGACATGGTTATTAGCAGACTGCACGGAGGGGAGGAAGGAAGCCCGAGAATTTGGAGAATTCTACACTTTTTGATTCTATTTTATGTGTGAATGTAAAATGAAATAGTAAAACCAATAAAAACTTATTACAAAATTTCGACTTCTTCCCTCTTTTTTTAAAAAAAGGAATCAATTTCCCCTTGCTTTCAAAATGCGGGTGTGCGTTTCTAAATCTTCATTTCTGAATGAGGGAGGCACAACATTAGAGCTAACATTTGACCCTCCAGAATGAACTCTGATAGCTGCTACTTCCAGCCGTTCATAAAAGGGATGCAGTGTTAGCTACAACCGTGTTGCTAAGTTGGCCTCTCCTGGGGCTTGTGTTTTGTTAGCTGTTTCTATCCCTTGTGGGGAGTGAAGATGTTTCGGGTGGGGCCTCTCATTCTGCTCCTATGTTGTTGCATTTAGTGGCAAGCGGTTCCTTTGAGCATCACCGCACTCTAGTCCCCTTCCTTGGCCGAGTGTCCAAACAGGAGACCCCTCCTTAACCAACACAGGACGGTAGGTAAATCTTAAAGACTTTCCTTCTTGTTATGCCTTTCGAAAAGCAAACCGAGCAGAAAGAGTTCAGGTATCTACAAATCCTCTACCAGGAGGAGCTTGGTAATTTTCAGTAGGTTTCACTTTAAAAAAATAAAATAAAAATACCTCTTGAATGTTATTCGTTAGTCTCCTACTTTTTAGGAAATTCATTTACAGTGGTACCTCAGGTTAAGAACTTAATTCGTTCTGGAGGTCCGTTCTTAACCTGAAACCGTTCTTAACCTGAGGTACCACTTTAGCTAATGGGGCCTCCTGCCACCGCCACACGATTTCTGTTCTCATCCTGAAGCAAAGTTCTTAACCTGAGGTACTATTTCTGCGTTAGCGGAGTCTGTAACCTGAAGCATATGTAACCCGAGGTACCACTGTATTTAAATGTTTACGCATCTGAGATTCAGAAAAGGGCAATCAAGATGATGAAGGGAAGGGCAGAACTCCTTTATGCAGAAAGGTTGTAGCTTCGGGGATTTTTTTAGTTTAGAGAAAAGGCGAAATTAGGTGACATGATAGAAGTTTGTAAAACACAGCAAAGAGTGAAACTGTGGAACTCACCCCTGCAGGACAGTGATGGCTTTAAAAGAGGATTAGGCAGATTTGTGGAGGAGAAGGCTACTAGCCATTATTCTGAATATCACTTGCTGGAAACGGCAGGAGGGGGAGGGTCTCTTGTGTTTAGGTCTTGCTGGTTTCCCACAGGTATCTGGTTTGCTGCTGAGAAGAGGATGCTGCACTAGATGGCCCATTGGCCTGATCCATCAGCCTTTCCTTATGCTATGCCAACTTTTGGATTAAATATCTCCCAATGCATCCTTGTTAAACTCTTCAGAAGTGGTGGAATTGCAACGCCTACCAGCCATAGCCAGTATTGCCAATGGTCAGGGATAATGGGAGTTGTAGTCCCGACAGCTTCTAGCAGGTCCACAGGTTTGCCACCTCTGCTGTAAAGCATCCATGACAGGTGGCCATCCAACCTCTGCTTAAACGGCCTCGGTCCTGTATACCTGAAGAAGCATCTTCACCCCCATCGTTCAGCCTGGACACTGAGATCCAGTGCCGAGGGCCTTCTGGCGGTTCCCTCATTGCGAGAAGTGAGGTTACAGGGAACCAGACAGAGGGCCTCCTCGGTAGTGGCGCCCGCCTTGTGGAACGCCCGCCCTTCAGATGTGGAGGAAATAAGCAGCTATCCTATCTGAAGGCAGCCTGTTTAGGGAAGTTTTTAATATTTAATGCTGTATTGTTTTTAACACTTGATTGGGAGCCGCCCAGAGTGGCTGAGGAAACTCAGCCAGATGGGCGAGGTATAAATAAATTATTATTATTATTGTGGAATAAACCTACATGGATAGATAACATACACACTGTACAGCTTTATAATGGGGTCCTTTTCTCATGCTTTCTGTATCGCACAGTAACGTTCCAGTTTTAAATGCAGACTCTGCATTTAGGTTATGTGTGTGTATGTGTTTAGAAATCCACATTGTGTGTTTTCTTTTGGTAAAGCAAACTCAAGCCAGCTTGCAAACAACAACAACAGGAAAACAGTCCAAATTTCAAATTATATTAGTCAAGAGCAGGGTAAATCGATCAGTTGGAAACCCTGGGGCCAACGGTTTAATCTGCATTGAAAGTTTGGCAGAATAAAGAGGTCTTGCTGTTTGCCCCATTGCGTAGTTTGCAGGCAGTGGCAGGCTCCCTCAGAACGTCCACAGCATACACTTAACAGCGCTTTCCCCCAAAGAATTCTGGGAACTGTAGTTTGTTAAGGGAGCTGGGTGTTGTCGCTCTGTGAGGGGTCACTTAACCACTATCAGCATTCTTAACAAACTACAGTTCCCAGGATAAACTGTGAAGGAAGTCATGACTGTGAAAGTGGCATAAAAGTGCTTTGAAATGTATGGTGCAGGTGTGAGCTACAATCCTGCAATTCTTTTTGACTGAAGGAATGGCCAAGGAGCATTCGAGGGTGGGTGGCCGCGCCTTCCATCTTCTTTATGCGATATCTCTTTGCTCCCATCAGAATAGCATCCGCCTTGCAACAAGGTCTCTGAAGTCGCTCTGCTCTGTCGAATGGCTCTTGCTTGATGATGATGGGGGAATGATCAGTAGTCAAGAGAGCTGTAAACAAGGGCTTCCCTGTGGACCACGTTGACACACAAGAGAGTTTGACTCGCTGTTGCGTATCTAGGGTTGTGCCACAGCTTTGTCAGAGGCGGCTGTGAAAGGAAAGATTTGTTGCTCAGGGTTATCTTTGAGGGCTTGTGGGCAGCCGGGCTCAATTTGATCCTGCGCTTGGACTGGGGAAACTGTTTCGATGGCAAATGCTTGGCCAGGAAACATGTCAGTGAAGAGCACCTCTGAGAATGAGCAGAGTGCATTTCCTTAAGCCCCAAGGAACTTTGCAGGGCCTTGCAGGTCTGCTGCTAGAGTGCAGGGTTATCCAGGTGGCCTGAATCCCCAGCTCCTGTTTTTAAAATACCATGCTGTTTGTGAGATTGCTGAACGTCTGGCAGGACTGGGGGTCTCAGCTCCCCCGCTTACTAGAAGTGGATTTAGGGCAACATGACCGGTTCCCCTGCGCCAAGGGAGCACCTTCCTGCCTCATTCCTAAAGCCTAGAAATGCTTGCCCAGTTTTGGGAAGGAGCTGGAAGGGCTCTAGGACCCTGCCAGAGCCTGGCACCTTCTTCCCAAAGCCTGGCACCTCCCTTACCCAGCTTTGGGAAGGCACCATGAGGGCTGGGAGGGGGGTGTAAAATTTTGGCCTCCCACAGGACGTCACATTACGAAGGTCCGCCCCTGCCATTGCTTCAGATAAACGTCAGACACATTTTGCATATGTGTGACATTGGTGGCAACATACATATCCTTGCTAAGATGACTTGCTCAAGCTTCTAGTCCTCATGAAACCGAGAAGAGGTTTTGCACCTGTGTAGGTTGCATTTGCTAGGGTCTCAACGATCAGGCTTCCTAGCACAAGTAGTGGGAGGCTTGGTGCTCTGCATGGCTTCGTGTGCCTCTTCTTGTTGCACCTACAACTTTCAGTCTCGCCACCCACTGGTTCCCCACCATGTGTAAGCTATCGTGTTTTGAGTTTCTATTGGGATAAACGAGTGCTCAAGCTATACATTACATGACAGGCGCATGCCAAGTCTCCCCTCATGTTGCCTCTGCACAGAGTTTTCTTTTTGGACAATAGGGAGAAAAACTTTTTTCTTGGTGGATGGGGATATGTCACTATTATTATTATTATTATACACAGAATAAAATATTCACAGAATAAAATCAATATATAAAACCACAAAATACCTACTAAAAACAACCCCAATAGCCCCCCCCCAAAAAAACACATTTTAAAAGGGCATAGGATGTAAATCAGGTCAACCAAAGGCCTGGCTAAAAAGGACAGTTTTTGCCTGGTGCCTTAAGGTGCATAATGAAGGCGCCAGGTGAACTTCCCTGGGGAGAGCATTCCACAGATGGGGAGCCACTGCAGAGAAGGCCTGTTCTTGTGTTGCCACTCTCCTGACCTCTTGAGGAGGAGGCACATGAAGGAAGGCCTCAGAAGATGATCTCTGGGTCTGGGTAGGTTCATATGTACCATATGTACTATGCTACATATAAGGTTTCAATGGTCCCCTTAGCAGTTCAGCAGACCAGACAGAATTTCACCCTCCATCATGGGGTCCTGTGCACTGGTGGGGACCATCTGTTTTCTGTTCACTCCTGTACTGCTTGTATTTTTGTGACCACCAAAGGTTTTCAACAAATAAATCTGACTAAGGCAAACCTACATTTCCGGTCTGCGATTGAGTCCCTCCCACAAAACAGGGATGGTCTGGAGGTGGCCTTGGTCTTTGGGGATGGTCATGGCTTTCTGTTCCACGGACGTCCCACTTGCACTCCTGGGTTTATGTGTGGAAGGTCTCCTTGGTTTGTATTGTGCCACAGGTCAGCATTTTATCTTCCTCTGCAGAGACTCCCTGGTCTGGCAGTTTGAAAATGGATCCGAATCACCTTCTCGCTTGCCTGCTGCTGCTGTTCCTGGGTGCAAGCCATGCTACCACCGACGAAGCTCCCAGCACGCCCCTTTTCTCCTCTCCTTCCCCTCTCCCCACCACCTGGTCCTCCACGCCACAAACATCCCCCGAATCCACGCAAGGTCCCACATCAGACGCCACTGACGTGACATCTTCGCCCAAACCTTCTCTGACGCAGCAGGACCAGAACCACAAAGAGCCCTCAGTCTCCAGCCCACAGACAGAGAAACCCAGACTTCCCCAAGAGAAAATGGAGGCTGCTCCTTTCAAGTTTCCTGAGGTTGACATCGAGGAGTCTGGCGGAAGTCAGCAATGGGAGACTGCAGCTCAGGGAGTGGCCATTATGCTGATGAAACCCAAAGGTGAAGGTGATTCTCCTGGGCTTTCAGGCAGGGGAAGGGCTGTGGCTCATGGGTAGAACGTCTGCTTTGCAAGCAGAAGGCCTCAGCTTCAATCCTTGGCCTTGCCAGGTGGGGCTGGAGGACGAGGCATCTTCCTATGCCTGTGTGGGGTTTTGTGGAGGGATTAGTTGATTGCAATTCCAATCCTGGATTCTCCAGAAGGGCGCTGGGGTCGAGTAGCTCACAGACCAGTATGAAATCATGGGCCTGGGAGAACTTCTGGCTTTTGGGTGACCCTAAGCAAGCTGGCATCCATCAGCCTCAGTTGCAAAATCTGTAAAATTGGGGTTAGAATGGGCTAGACCCAGACTCAGGCCCCATCCGCACTATGGATTTAAAGCAGCATCATACCACTTTAAACAGTCATAGCTACCTCCAATGAATCCTGGGAGCTGCAGTTTGTTAAGCACCCTGAGAGGAGACCCCTATTCCCCTCAGAGAGCTACAATTGTATGAGTTCCCTGGGAAGAGGGATTGATTGTTCAACCCTCTGGGAATGGCAGCACTGTAAAGGGAATAGGGGTCTCCTGACATCTCTCAGCAGCCTTAACAAACTACAGTTCCCAGGATTCTCTGGGGGAAGCCATGACTGTTTCAGGTGGCACGATACTGCTTTAAATGCAGATGAGGCCTAGCTTGGCTGCTCACATGTAGCCCAAAGGAAGTGCATTGTCAAGAAAGTGGACAAACGAGGATACAGGTTTGCATAAAAACTGCACACGCCTGCTGACTTATATGGATAGATGCAGTATTAAAAATAATTGCTATTATTTAAATAGAAATGCAATACATCTGGGTCATAGCTGTCAACTTTTCCCCCCTTTTTTGTGAGGAATCCTATTTGGAATAAGGGAATTTCCCTTAAAAAAAGGGGAAAGTTGACAGCTATGATCTAGGTCAGTGCGTCTGGCTGTTAACCAGAAGGTTGGTAGTTTGAGCCCACCCAGGGATGATTGTGGGCGGGGTTCCTGCATTGCAGGGGTTGGACTAGATGTCCCTGGGGGTCCCTTTCAACTCTATAGATCTATAAATCTCACCATAGTAGAGAAGGTGACCTGGGTGACTGCCTGTTCAGCCTGCTTACTGTTAACTGGCAATTTCAAGGCAACTTATTGTCTTGCAGTCTTAAACTTGACCTGGATGAGAGAACCCTTCAAAGAGAGAAAGGAACGGGGAACTTTCTGCTTGTGGGCCTAGTGAGACTCTGCATGGGTCTCAGCTTGGCCCATGGGGCCATTTCCATGTCACACCCTCCTGATTGTTCCTTGACCCGGGAGGCTTGCTAGGACTGGCTCCTCTATTTCATAGAAGACGCCTTAGAAGGGAGGACTGCGTTTCGTAAAGTAAACATGTCCATGCTCTCCACGAAGCTCTCTGTGTGGGCTAGGGATGAGAAAGATCTTTTCATTCCAGTTTCTCTCTGTTTCTCATTTTCCCAGTCTTAAATTCAGTTCACCACATTTTGCAGGCATTTGTGTGTGTGTGTGTTTTTAATGAAAAATCCTTACGAAAATTCATCATCTTTTTAGTGCAATTTTTCTTTCTGAGAAACACATTTTTATATGCAGCTTTGACTAACATACGCGTTTTTGCAAAGCAATTCCCCCAGATATAATGCATTTTGTATTTTCCCTGCCCCACTAACACTTTCATTTTCATGGATGCTTTTACACACACACAAACATTGCTGCAAACTTTGAGGACTGCATTGCAAAATTGCGAGAAGTGCAAACTTCTGAGGAGATCTGCATTTTGGTTTGTGTATTGTTCCATAAAGTGAGAACTTGATAGGTTTGGCTTTGAATGCGGGTGGGACCTCTCCTCCATCCCTAGTGTGGACCATGTGATATCATTCTTCCTTCTTACACAGGGCAACCGTCAGCTGGGGAAGCCCACACCGCAGCTAGCCACGCCATGGGGCTGTTTCTCGCTGGCTGCGGCCTGCTGCTCTGCCTCTTCATCGGGGTCTATTGTGCCTACAGCCGAGGATCCAAGAAAGAACCGTTTTCCCACCATCGCTTGTATGAGGACGGATTTGATGACCCTGGTAAGCGATGGGTGGTCTTTGGGAAGGAGAGTGAGTGGGACCCGGTGGGCGAGGATTGAGGAGAACAGTGCAGGTGGCTGGACTATGCTTTGATACCAGCCGCCTGTCTGCATTGTTGAAAGGGAAAGAGCAGGATGGAGAACCCGTGACTGGACTGCAGTCCCCATCATCCTTGGCTATTGGCTGTGCTGGTGGGGGCTGATGGGAGTTGGAGTCCAAGAACATCTCAAGGTTCTTCACAGCTGGGGAAGATCATCACTGGTTACCCCTGAATACCCTCCAACATCTTGCAGACCAAAATTGGGACGCAAAGATGAGCAGGGTGGTTTAACCTACAAACAATTGTAAGGTAAATAAGTAAAAAGAAACAACAAATAGACCACCAGTGACAATAACTGAATAAGATGACGACCTGAGTAATAGAAGCCTTGAGAAATGAAACACGTTGATGTGGGTGTCAAGTGAGCCTCCCTAGGAAGAGAATTGCCTAAATAAGGGGCCACCACTGAAAAGACCCTTCCCCCCCCCCAGTTGCAGTTAACAGGTGTTGAAAAATATTTCCTTTTTGGCAGCCAGCCAATACCAGGCAAAACAGATTGACTCAGTGTTAAGCAACTTCAAGTGGCACCTGACATGGTCATGTGATGCAATGGTCCATGGATGGATTTATTTCTTACTCCGCTCCCCCCCCCCATTTTCTTCCTAGCCCTCTTCCTGGACAGCCCAAAGGATTACGACTGGTTCTTTTACGAGACTGATGGTTACGTCTACCCAACCGCCTCCCAAGCCCAGCCTCAGCCAATCCAGACCCTCTCGATCCCAGCTCTCAAGCAACCCCCCTCTGCTCTCGATGGGTCGCCAGGGAAGCTGGCGTCTTCCGAGGCGGGACAAGACTCCAAGCATCCCCAAGCAAGCCCTGTGAAGCTGGAGTGCCTGTCCCCAGCCAACCTGCGCACTGGGAACTGCATCTGAGGCTCTGGACCCTTTCCAGAAAAAAAATATGGGCTACGTGCAAATCCCTCTCCCCACTCCTGCAGACTGAATTCTCTAGGCCAGGGTTAGGCAGAAGGTAGGACAGCCTGTTTACTGATAGGCTGCTGCTGGAGAATTTGCGGTAGATTGGCTCCCCAAAAAAGTAATGAGAAAAAATCCACCCTTTTCCCAAATATAGATATTTTTTTTTTTAGAAGTCCTGATCTGTAGAAATGCAGATGCTGTTTGGAATTTTTGATACATTCTTCCCCTGCATGGGTTATGGGTGCAGGAAGTAGCTGACTCCATCTCCACCCCACACCCCAAGTCACCACTTTGTTCCTTGCTCTGATTGGTGGAGCTCAGCTTCCTAGCAAAAGCAAACACAAAGCAGATCTTGCAATCCTGAAGTTTGCCCACATGTGCTATAGAGCACAGCCTATCTCCAGGTGCCCCCACTTTTGGAAGTGAGGTAGGCATTCTCACAGTAGTGGATCCTCGTCTGCATAGATGGTTTTTAATGCTGCCAGTTGTATTTCATTGCATTATTTTTTTTAAATTATGTGATACGTGTTTTTAATGCGAGGTGTTGTAAGTCAATTTGAGAATATGTATGGAAAGGCGGAAATATTTTAAATAAATAGAGACATGGAAACCCAAACAGGAAGCTTCACTTTCTAAATAAATAAATAAAAACAAATCCCTGTCCAAACCTTGAAAGCATAGAGACTGGCTTTTAGGAAGTGCACTCTGCACATGCTTAAAGGTACTCTAGCCTCCTGAACTTCATGCACTGAGGGGGAAGCTTCCCAGTCTTTAGGAACAGGGCTGCCAACTTTTTAACCAGCTGCTGCAGCTGTGTCTTTCACAGTAGCCTGATCTAATGCATTCTTTAAGGTGCCCCAAGACTTTGTTGCTTATGCTGCCATCAGTTGCCATGGCAATTTCTCTGAAATAAGCTTGATTTGTCGACATCGGGTGATATGACTTATATCCATGATGTGATAAGCCTCACCAGCTGATTGCGGCACCTCCAGTCTGCTGGTAAAAGCACGTGAGCAGGCCTGTCTAGATCTGCTGTTGCTTTTCTAGTCAGTTGGCAACCTTACCCTGAAACAACCATTTGTGGCGTGTGACCATAGTCTTGCCAAAATAAATCCAGGGAAAAGGTGTAACTCTCAAGCTAAACACTAGATGGCAACATGGGGTCAAATATCCCATCCTTGCCTGGTGGGGAAATCTGAGGTCTACTCCTGACAAGGGGTGGGAGAGTTAAACCGCAAGAAGCCCGATGTGTAAAGTTCCTTAACCTTTAACCATGGGCTAACCAAGTAATTTGAAAGTAAATGTATTGCGTGACCTTGCATAACCTCAATCTGATATTTCAAAAATGCACACGCACAAAATATACATCTCGGTCCATTGTGCGTACACACAAAATCTCACTCCCCTTTTCGCCAGACTGCTAGGCAGGGGGAGAGAGCAACGGCTCAGCCATTGTGCTGGATTAGGCCAGCTAGCTGAATCCATACTGACGAAGCCTCGCTCTGCGTCATCACCTCCTGCCAGTCCCCAGACATTGATTAAATTCCTGGCTTTCGGCTTCTTAAGCCCGACAGACAGACGGCGTCTCCTTCTTTCCCTCCCTCCCCATCTCTCTTCAATCTGTTCTGTCTCTCTATCTCTCTCTTCCACCTCCCCTGAGATAGGTACAGCTCTCTTTCCTGTAGCTCAGAACCAGGGCAGCTGATGTTCCTCCTGCCCCCTGGCCTGAGCATTCCCATTGTGCTTGCTTCCCCCCGACTGCCCTGCAGTAGTGAGATGTGCAAAGGTTAGGCCAGGCTCTCTCCAAAATGCATTTCTGGTTGCTGTAGGGTAGAGGTGGGAACAAGGAGCAAATGTATTCCTTTACCACTGGCACACCTGTCAATGATTCCCCATGATTTTTTTTTTTTACATTTCATCACCCCCAGTTGGGGTTAATGCTGTAAGAGCCAGAAGGTATTGCAAAATAGTGAATGGCAAAGCTGCAGTTATTGGATGGGAAAGGAATTCAGAATTACTCCAGAAACGTTTGGTCGAGTTGGCATTGTTGCATATGCACCAGTTTTTGTACCCTCTTTTTAAGAGAAACGTGCAGGGCGATTTACAGTGTGCTGTCTGAAGAGCAGTTAAGATGGGGGAGGGATTGCTTAACTTTCAGACAGTGGGCAAAACAGTAAAGCACTTGTGGGAACAAAGTGGGACAGATCCTGGCCAAAACCCACTGAGACAACTGCTCTTTCCACAGATTGACCAGCTTGCCTACTACTTTCAGGTACGACCCAACCTTGCCTCTGTTCTGCTCAGTTTCATAATGGGTTAATTAAGGTGTATACACACCTTGGGAGCTGAGCTGAGAACATGGAAACAGAGTTCAGCTCTTCTGCAAGTTAATTAGGATAACTTTGTCAAATCTGAGCTTCTGAATAGCTCAGATCTCTCCAAGGCCTTGCAAGAGCTGCTTGCCCAACCTTAGGTCTCAGTTACATAGCTGTTTGGGATTAGGAAAGCTCTTTAGTTAAAAAATCAGCAAACTAGCAGAAGATTCCTAGACAAAAATTTAACCAGTGCAGAGAATAAAGCAACAGATTGTCAATAGATCTTTTGGCTTTGGGTGTTGTTTTTAACAGAGGCAGGAAGGTTATATAGAGCTCTCACGGTCAATGAAGGAGGAAAGCTCTCACGGTCAATGATTGTGAGGCAATGGAGGCCTGAAAAATACCTGAAGAAACTAGAAGAGGATAAGATTTCCTCATTTACGAGGGCAGTTTTGGCAGTGACAGAAGTTGCCCAAAGCATGTATGAAGTGTTATTTGCTGGAAGTTTTCCAGAGAAGGAGACAGGCATTTGGTATTTATGTGAATTTTACCCTGTTGTGGGACAGGGTGGAACTGATCCAGTGGGGCTATTCCACTCTAGGGTGCTAAATGTCTATGGCGCTCTGTGAGAGGGAGGGTGGATATGCATGAAGATAATAATAGTAATAATACTTAGTATTTATATAGTATTTTTCCCCAAAGTGCTCAAAGCGCTTCACTTACATTCTCTGCATAAAGCTCACAATACGATCCTGCAAAATTGGCCCAGAATTATTATTTCCATTTTACAGATGGGAGAGGGGAAAGAACAAGGCTTGCCTCGGTTCATGGCAGAGCCCAGAAGCTCCAAATCACACGCTCAGTCTCTGAAGATGAATGAATAGATAGATGTGCATTAAGGGAATTGGGGTGCAATCCTCAGTGGCAGAGCACATGCTTTGAGTGTAGAAGGTGGAAAGCTCTGTCCCTGACCTCTCTAGTTAACATGAACAGGTAGGAAGTGATAGGAAAGACCTTTCTCGACTGGAGACTCTAGAGAGCTGCTGCCAGTCAGAACAGGCTAGATGGGGCTAGATGGGCAAAACAGTCTGACCTGGTATAAGGCAGATTTCTATATCCTACAAGAATCTCAAGGGTGGAATGTGGCTGTGTAAGAAAAATAGATCCCCACTTCCCACCCCCAAGCAATCTACAAAAGGTATGTGCAAAAAATTTACAAGTCTATGTATATGTGTACACACACACGTACAAGACAATGCGTAGATACAGCAGCTGTGTCTCTCTGTGTGTGGCTGTTTAAGTTATCCAGGTATCTCTCATTCACAGCTGAGGTTGCTGCAGAAAGCGGGTTCAGGTAGGAACTGTGGAACTAGTGCTCCTTGGGACTGGTTGGGTGGAAGGCAGGGAGCCCAACAGTAGGTGGCGCCATAGAGCCAATGGCGGGCGGAGCCAACTAATTCTAGTTTTGTCCCTGTCTCCCGTCCTTCTCCTGCTGAGTTATACAAAGGGCAACAGTGAGAAGAAAGAGGAGGAAACGGACAGGCAGTGGCTCCTCCTGGACTGGTTGTTAAGCAGGAAGACAGGTGTTGGGGTAGGGGCAGGCTGAAGGCAGAATGAGGTGGGTGGGGCAGTTGACCCACGCACCTGAATGGACCAGCCTTCCATTGGGTACAATATTCATAAAGATAATAATCAAATCAGTTTGGGGGGCCCTGCCATTCCTCCCGCCCCAATCTGTGTTGCTGATGCTGGCAGCATCTACCAGTGTGTGTGTGTGTGTGTGTGTGTGTGTGTGTGTGTGTGTGTGTTAAGTGAGTGGGGAAAAGGTGCTTATTCTTCTTCCTTTTTCTTCTCTTCCTCCTCTTCATCAGGCTCCTCCTCATCCTTCTCACTATACTGCGACGCCGCATCCATTTTTTCTGGAAGCTGGAAGCAGAAAAAACGGGGGGAGGGGGTTGGATTATTATTTATTATCTGGGCATGTGTGAGTGTGTTTGTTTGGTGTCTAGACTTCTGTGCTGAAATCTCTCTAAATCCCTTTGATCAGCAAACAAGGATTCCGGGGGCTTTTCCTTCGCAGAAGCTCCTGTGCTATTAACATCGGCATGGCAGGGAGCACAGCAATGCAACACAAGCACAATAATGCGGGGAAGAACAAAATACCTGTTGAATTCTCTCCCCTGAACTGGCTTGGACCTCTTAAAATAAGCAGGAGTCTCTGCCAAGCAGCGAGCAAATTCAGATCCTGCCCTCGATATGGCAAATCAGGGAAAGTTTATCTAATTAGCTAGATTTGCATGCAGCAGGACTTTCACGTTTATACTTTTTTCTGAAAAGGTGCTGGACATAAGCCCATTTTGGAACGGAAAGGATTTCCACTGCACATAGCTGTCAACTTTCCCCCATTTTTAAGGGAAATTCCCTTATTCCGAATAGGATTCCTTGCAAGAAAAGGGAAAAGTTGACAGCTATGCCATTGTGTGACTTTAGCTTGCAACGCAGAAGTGAATTGACTGTGTTTAACCCAGTGATGAGAGAAATTAACTTTGTACATGCCCAGGGGTTCACCTTACTTCACACACCCTGCAGCTAAATCCAGACAATGTTCCTGATCCCTGGCTCAAATCAAGTCTTGGCTCAGAGTTACAGGGAACAACGGAAAGGTAGGTCAATGGGGCTCAAAGATTATCTTCCTTGTGAATAAAGACTTACAGCAAACATCTTAGTTTAGAGAAAAAGAGGTTGGAGAAGGCAGGAAACGCAGCACACTAAGAGGTTTGGGAGATCACGTACAGCAGGATTGGGGAGCCTGTGGACTTCTGAATGTTGTTGGGTGCCGACTCCCATCAGCAACAACCAACATGATCAGGGAGGATGCGAGTTGGAATGCAACCACGTAGAAAGGGCCACAGAGATACACAGGGATGGAAATAATGAAGAGGAAAAAGTGATTTGCCCCTTCTCAAAAGCAGGTATTCAGGGGCCACCCACTATAATCAAGGCAGTAAGGTAAAGGTAAAGGGACCCCTGACCATTAGGTCCAGTCGTGACCGACTCTGGGGTTACGGCGCTCATCTCGCTTTATTGGCCGAGGCAGCCGGCGTACAGCTTCCAGGTCATGTGGCCAGCATGACTAAACCACTTCTGGCGAACCAGAGCAGCGCACGGAAACGCCGTTTACCTTCCCGTCGGAGCGGTACCTATTTATCTACTTGCACTCTGACGTGCTTTCAAACTGCTAGGTTGGCAGGAGCAGGGACTGAGCAATGGAAGCTCACCCTGTCACAGGGATTTGAACCGCCGACCTTCTGATCGGCAAGTCCTAGGCTCTGTGGTTTAACCCACAGCGCCACCCGGGTCCAATCAAGGCAGTAGGTTGGAGCAAAAGGAAGGACTCCCCCCCCCGCATTCCATGACACAAAACTGAGCACCAATAGGACTCGCTGAGTTTGTTCACTCAGGCGCACTCACTCCTTGAGGATCACAGCATGCGTGAACAAGATGTATTAAGAAAAAATTGAACAAAATTAAAGCTTAGAGCTTTCTGTGCCCCTTTACAAACATATCTCTTTGAAGGCTCTGCTTTTCATTGGAGCTGCTGTCACCATTAAAGAGAGACCTTCCTGCCTCACTTTAGTGAAAGCAAACAGCCCCGTTTCATTTTTCCAGGCATGCAGGGAGTGGGGAGGAAGCTGCTTTTAGCAGACATTTGCTGTGAGAGGGACGTCTCTTGTATGCAGCGGTCCCTGTGGGTGCAGGTTCCTCCTTATCTCCTCAACTGGTGGGAATGGCAGAAAGAATCGTATTGCTACCCCTATGCTGGGGCTTCTCAAAATGCTGAGTGCCGGGCCAGCAATGCCCCTTGCACTGTGGATTTACCCAGAGGCGGGATTCAAAACCAAAGAGGCCAGCACTAAAAAGGCCCTGCTCTGAATCTAGATCTGGCCCTCAGCGCCACAATGGTTCCCTGTTACATACAGACACAGTAGGCATGAGAATAGAAGCCCAATACCATTGTGCCCATGACCATTGTGCCTAAGGGACACGGGTGGCGCTGTGGGTTAAATCACAGAGCCTAGGACTTGCCGATCAGAAGGTTGGTGGTTTGAATCCCCGCGACAGGGTGAGCTCCCGTTGCTCAGTCCCTGCTCCTGCCAACCTAGCAGTTTGAAAGCACATCAAAGTGCAAGTAGATAAATAGGTACTGCTCCGGCGGGAAGGTAAACGGCGTGTCCGTGCGCTGCTCTGGTTCGCCAGAAGTGGCTTAGTCATGCTGGCCACATGACCTGGAAGCTGTACGCCGGCTTCCTCGGCCAATAAAGCGAGATGAGCGCCGCAACCCCAGAGTCGGTCATGACTGGACCTAATGGTCAGGGGTCCTTTTACCCTTTACCTTTACCAGTGTGCCTGAAGGAAGACTATCCTGAGCTGTGTGGGCTCAGCTCTCATGTCCAGATGTTCTTATGTCCCCAGTGACTGTTGGCTTCTCCCAGGCCCACTGAACATTCACTGGGAACGTTCTCCTCCTCACCTCTTCCTCGTCCTGGCTGGGTAAGACGGTGTAGCCAGACCCAATGGAGCCCTCCTGATGATTGGCCAGAGCCTGCAGCTTAAGGGTAGTGGGGTCTATCTCAAGCTCCTCCCCCCTTCCGTCAATGAGCGCCAACTCTTTCTGGGAGAGGAAATGGACGATGCCGGCACCAAAGGAGTCGCCTACCACGTTGATGGAGGTCCTCATGCGGTCCCTGCAAGGAGGAGGGAGGAAAACAGGGAGGAGGCGGTTAGAGCAGGCTTCCTCAACCTCGGCCCCCCAGATGTTTTTGGCCTACAACTCCCATGATCCCTAGCTAGCAGGACCACTGGTCAGGGATGATGGGAATTGTAGTCTCAAAACATCTGGAGGGCCGAGGTTGAGGTAGCCTGGGTTAGAGTGACATGATCAAGGCCTACCATTGCCTTCGCTTCCCATCCTGCCATTGTCCTTGCTTCCCACCTATCTGCTTGCATGTGTGGTCATTACGTTTTGCCATCGCTGGAGCTCTCTGTCCTTTGGACAGCCTTCCAGGAAGAGAAGACCTCTCTTGAAGGAGCTGCTTCGCAGAAAAGCCCACATCATATTGCCTCGCACTTCCTTGGGCCAGGCCTGTGCAAGTTAATGGGACTTTGGCAGAAATAGGCAAGGACTGGAAATGAAGCAGTATGACCACCCTGCAACTTTTGCAGGCGTGAACGGTACTGAAAGCGGGATTGTGTGTGACCGCCTCTATAGGTATAAATTAACATATGCAAATTCCACACATTTTTCTAAAAATAAATAAACAAATTAATGCCTGAGGAGATAAAAAGGCAATGGATGAGGTTCTTCCCCTTCCCATTTTATTTGCACAACAACCTTGGAAGGTATGTTAGGCTAAGAGGCTGTGAGTGGTTCAAGGTCGCCAAATGAGAGCTCACAGCTGAGTGGGGATTATGAACCCCGGTCACCCAGGGTCCTAGTCCAACACACTAACCGCTATACTGCACAGTCTCTCAGACGTATTGTGGGTTGTTGTTTTTTGAATGACCCTGAAGGGGGACATTGATGTCGTGGTTTGACCACACTCCACTGCTGCTTTCCCAGACCAAACCCCTGCCCTTGACGTCACTCACAGCAGCCAGTCCACAGCAATGAGGAGGCTGATGTCCTGGGTCGGGAGTCCCACGGCTGTCAGGATTAAAAGCATGGTGACCAGCCCCGCACTGGGTATACTGGCTGCCCCTACACTAGCCAATGTGGCTGTTAGGCTGTGGGAACAGAAAGGGAGAGAAATGAGATGTTCGTTCACATTTATAGGCCGCAGAGCATCAAAATTTAAAACAAGTAAACAAAACCATTATTAAAATAAGCAACCTAATTGTGGAAGGCAGCTGTAGCTCAGGGCCAGAGCACCTGCTTGGCATGCAGAAGGTCCCAGGTTCGATCCTCTGCATCCACAGGTAGGGCTGGGAGAGACCCTGGTCTGAAAGAGGGCTAAATGGACCAGTGGTCTGACATGGTAAGAACATTTGGCGATGTTTTTGCCCACCGAAACTGTGGAAAAAGTCTTGGACAAATACTTTGGTACAGTGCTAGCTTTAACGGCTCAAGTACGAAAGCCCCGTAGCAAAGAAGCTATACAAATCTTTGCTGGAGGGAATTCCACAACCCCGGTGCCACAACCAAAAAGGCCCTGAACTCTGCCACTACTACTTTTCTGAAGGCTGCAAACAAGGACTCTGCCGAACCGCTTAATAAGTGGGCAACTTTGTATGTGAAATGGGATCGACTCTCCCGCCCTCCCACCCTCGGGGTCTGACCTGGGCACCAGCCAGCTCATGAGGGGAAAAAAACAAACCAGGCCTACCGAGTCACCTCACCTGACTGTTGCGATCTGTCCGCCATCTAAGTGTATGCTGTTCATCTGTGCAATGAAGATGGCTGCCACAGCCTCGTAGAGAGCGGTGCCGTCCATGTTTATGGTGGCCCCAATGGGCAACACAAAGCGGGTCACCCGCTTGTCGATTTTCAAGTTCTCCTCAAGGCAGCGGAAAGTGACAGGCAGCGTCCCGGCGCTGGCATGCACAGGAGGCGGCAGGGGTAGCAGGGATGTAGGGAAAAGTGATTTTAAAAGCTGCATGTCCATACGTAATTTCTCCAAAACTCCCCTTCTTCCTCATGCACCCGTATCTGGACGCATTGTTTGTACACCCTGTAGCCGACAATCCTAAAGGCCCAATCCATACTTAATTTGAGTAACATGGCTGCTGCTGAGGTTGGCTGCTCCTCTCTCTCCAAAGAGAGGAATTCGATCCTGAGGAATTCCTCCCTGAACGCTGCCTGGCAAGGAGAAGAGAAGCGGGGGAGGCCAGCAACCCACCCGCCCATCACTACCTGCTGACCTTGAGGCCCGTATTTTGTTAAATTGGAAATGCTAACTTACGTTCTTGTAATTCTGCTCGTTTAGCGTATGACAGAATTTCTTAGTTGTCTATTGGTCCTGTTTATATGTCTTTCTGAAATCTTTGTATACTATTTTTCTCTGTTCATTTGCATTTGTTCCCTTGCTCTGGGACTGAAAACATTCCATGAGGAATAATAATAATAATAATAATAATAATAATAATAATAATAATAATTTTATTATGTATACCTTGCCCATCTGGCTGGGTTTCCCCAGCCACTCTGGGCAGCACCCAACAGAATATTAAAAACACGATAAAACATCAAACACTAAAAACTTCCCTAAACTTCCCTATAAGGCTGTAAATAAATAAATAACAAACAATTACAGTCATACCTGGGGTTGAATACGCTTCGAGTTGAGCGCATTCGAGTTGCGCTCCGCAGCAACCCGGAAGTAACGGAGCACGTTACTTCCGGGTTTCACCGCTTGTGCATGCGCAGCCGCTCAAAATGACGACATCCGCATGTACAGAAGCTGTGAAAAGCTACGCGTGCGTGCGCAGACATGCCGTCGCTAGTTACGTTTGCTTCTAGATGCGAACAGGGCTCTGGAACGGATCCCATTCATATCTAGAGGTACCACTGTATACACACACAACCCTGAACATGTTCCATAAACCACCTGCCAACACACACCCAAGTTCATAAATTAACAGTATGCTTAACTGGTAAGTATTTTATATATATAAAAAATACTATTTTATGTAAACCACATAGAGGTTTTGTTTTTTTAAAAAATAATAATTATGTGGTCTATAATTTTTCCCAAGTGAGCAGATAAATGAAATGTCCATCAGCACATCAACAGCTGAAAAGGAAGCCACGCGAGAGCTGCCTGTACCTGGAGGCTGTGCCAAGAGCCGTAATCCAGGCCTGGAAGATGCCAGCATAGAAAAGGAAGGGGTTCTGGCGCGTGATGACGAAGAAGATGAGGGGCAGCACCATAGCACCGTGGATGACCAGCCCCACAATGACCGTCACCATGTACATGCCCAGCTGCCGGGCCACCATCTCCAGGTCTTTGATACCGGCAATCTTGCCGCAGATGAGGGAAGCGATGCCAAACGGAGAGTACCTACATTGAGGAAGGGGACGTTCAGAAGACTGTCAGATGCTATCGCAGCAGCCGAATGAGCAGCACACAGACAGACTACGGAACTCCCTCCCACAGGAAGGGCCATTGTCGTGGACTGGCTAGACACAGAGGAATGGTGGGAGGCACCAGCTAGGAAGCCCCCTGAGGGAAAAAGGCTCAGAGTCAGGGGATTAGTGGTGGGACGATGATGAGTGGTCAAAGGAAGAAGACTGGGCTGAGTCGGAAGCTGAAGAAGCAACAGGGTTTAGTGAGCAGGAAGAGTCTGTGGCAGAGAGCAGTCCAGAATCAGAGCAGGGACAGAAGCAGGAGAGGAGGGAAGCCAAGAGGCAGAGATGAGTCAGGCTGGTGAGGAGGCAGTGAGAGAAGCACCATTGCTCAGGTAAAATCCCATCCAGAGTAGGAAGCCTTGATGGCTAGGCTGGACAGGTGGGGCCACTTCAACCCCTGGGAATCCTTTGTTGCCTCGCATGTTGCTCTAGTCTGCACCCCCCCAGCTCTCACCACATGGGGGAGTTGTACATGGAGATACAGGAGCTCATTTCTACGTCTGGGTGGTGCTCGAATTAATGGGGGGGCAGGAGTCAGAGGGATCCAGGCCTCCCTGTCTTTCATGATGGCCCCATTAGTGGAAGGGCACGGGGGGGGGAGAGGGAATCAGTGGTTAGTTTAAGTGTGTTTCGAAAAGGGTCCCCTAATCCCCCCCATTATTTGATCACTGCCTTTACAGTGTTTCTCAACCTGTGGGTCCCCAGATGTTGTTGGACTACAACTCCCATCATCCCTGGCCACTGGTCATGCTGGCTAGGAATGATGGGAGTTGTAGTCCAACAACATCTGGGGACCCACAGGTTGAGAAACACTGCTTTAGAAGCTTCCAACACCTGCTTTAAAGACAAGCACTTTCTGGGTGCCTGGCACAGCCTACTCAACTTCTATGTTTGGAAATAAGCAGGTACAAGTGTGACCTGCAACTCAACACTTCTTTGTGGAGGTCTCCTCCTTTAGGGTTCCAGCCAGCCATGCCCTTTGCAGGGCACTCCATTCCAGACTAATCCATCTCCTGCCCCCTGGCTGGTTTCCCTCAAGGCAATCAGATGCTGCTCAGTGTTCTGTTCCCAATGGGCACACTCACTTTTTATTTTAGGAGTCTCCACCCAAGCTTTTTTTAAATCTGCTATTAGCTCCCTCTTAACTATACGGACCGTATAGTTAAAGCTATGGTTTTCCCAGTAGTGATGTATGGAACTGAGATCTGGACCATAAAGAAGGCTGATCATCTAAGAATTGATGCTTTTGAATTATGTTGCGGGAGGAGACTCTTGAGAGTCCCATGGACTGCAAGAAGATCAAACCTCTCCATTCTTAAGGAGATCAGCCCTGAGTGCTCACTGGAAGGACAGATCATGAAGCTGAGGCTCCAATACTTTGGCCACCTCATGAGAAGAGAAGACTCCCTGGAAAAGACCCTGATGCTGGGAAAGATGGAGGGCACAAGAAGAAGGGGACGACAGAGGACAAGATGGTTGGACAGTGTTCTTGAAGCTACAAACATGAGTCTGACCAAACTGCGGGAGGCAGTGGAAGACAGGAGTGCCTGGCGTGCTCTGGTTCATGGGGTCACGAAGAGTCGGACATGACTAAACAACTAAACAACAACATTACCTCCCTCTTACACTTAAATAATGCCATTTTGGCTACGTAAGGCTCAGCATTCAAATAATGATTTTGCTGTTGCTATCTCCGATGGCAAAAAACAACAGCAATAAACCCACAGGACTGTAGTTCTTGCTTCCATACTTACAAGGAAACTGGCACTGGTTTTTTTTTTTAAAAGAAATTAATCTCTAGGCTGCATATCTGTACGTGAGTCTCTCTTACCACATGATCATAGAGACCAGCTTCATGATGATCTCGTTGAGGATGTTGAAGAAGTCGGCCATGGGCTTAGCCTGCTCGCCCATCTTCCCCATGCAAATGCCAAAGGCAATGAAGAAGCCAATCAAACCTGCAAGGGAGGGGTTGAGGAGAGAAAAGGGGAGTCAGAGAGAAGGAGGGATCTCTCACTAACCCTGTGCTCTGTCTCCCCAATACAGGACGCTGAATGAACAGTTAAAGAAACACAAACCCACCTACCTCTCATCTCTTACCTGCACACCAGATGCAGGTAGCAGGAGGAGAGGTGTGCTTAATTTATGTTTATTATTCAAAATGCTAAATTTCAAAATTCAAATTTGAAATATTGAAATAACATTGAGTTTGAAAAAACATGTAAAACATGTAAAAACGAGTCTTAGCCAATGCCTTTTGAAGGCCAAAAAAAGGATTAAGTATTAATGTGCCAAATGCAGTTTCTTCTCTGCTTTTCTACCCCTCCCCTATTTTATTTATTTGTTTTTGAATTAATGTACTGCCCAATTAACAGTGGGGTTTTTTGGGGGGAGGGGGCACAGCTTTAAAAACCACACAATTAAAACGCAAATAGCTAAGGCCTTGTCTACACGTGGAGAGGAAGGTGTCTGAATTCCCAGGTGGTAGACTGGGCAGTACCATTTCAGACAGCAGAGGGGAGATCACAGTTGCGAATGCTCCCATATTATAAAGAAACAACCTAAAGCAGAAAGCACTCACAGCAAAGAGAAGGTTGAGACCAAACCTTTCCTGCTGATGTCCTGGGTCCACCCCCTCTCCTCTTGTTTGTGTGGTTTTGGCAGGGAGTTTTCCCAAAGGGAATAAAATGCCATCCTCTACCTGCAGCCTGCAGTGGTACAGTCCTTAATTCCCACCATCTCAGGCTTCTACCACTTCATTCTGATGTATGAATAGCATTCATGACGGAGGAGATTCTAAAAGCATGCATATATAGTTTAAAAATTTAAAAATGATTCCATGTGGTATGGCTGTGACTGCGTGAGTTGTTTGTCTACAGCACCCTCCATATTGCTCCTGGCCTCTCCGCCGAGCTCGTCCAGTTTTGCTCTTGACCAAAGGCTCACCCAAAACGTTCATTCCAGCCTTGAACTCCAGCTGCTTCTGGGTCACAGTGCTGGGACCCACGTTGACCTCCGTGATGGTGGTGTTGAGCACTGACCCACTGGCATGGACTATCTGACTCACGTTTTCCTTACGGACCACAACCGGGGGCACAGGGATCTTCGTCGAGACGGTTTGGATCTGTGTGAGAAAGAGGTGGCATGGTAGGTGGAGAGGGCGGTTTGGAAGCAACCAAACACTGCCAAACCACTGTCCCATCCCCTGCTGGCCTTTGCCTCCCTGATCCATACATGGATTTGCTACATGCGTTACCTGCTGGAAACAGGCTTGGACCAGGTTTTCGGGGAACAGGTTCCTGATCAAGTCCAGAAAAGCGTCCAAACTGGAGACTTCCTCGTTCCTAGTCGTCACCGTGGGGGATTTCTTGAGTTTTGGGTTGCCGGGGTGGATAGACAAGACCAGAATGACGCCCAATATGGCCGCCACCACAGTGGTGGACATGTAATAAACCATGGCGCGAGTGCCCATGCGCCCACTGGATTTGGCATCGAGGCCGGCCAGACCTGCCCACAAAACACATCAAAAGAGGTTACGAGGTCAAGGAACGGAGAGAGGCCACCCTGCCTAAATCTATCCTCCACGGAAGTTCGTAAGAGGTGGACAGACCAAACAGGAAGTCACAAAGAAAATAATAGTTGAAAGGAGAGGAGGCAGTTGCAGAATGGTATCTCAGGGAGTGGGAGCAGCTTCCTCCAGTGACTCATGATGAACCACACACTGGGATAGCTAAAGGTAAAGGACCCCTGATGGTTAAGTCCAGTCAAATTCGATTATGGGGTATGGTGCTCATCTCCGCTTTCAGGCCAAAGGAGCCAGTGTTTGTCCACAGACAGCTTTCCAGGTCATGTGGCCAGCATGACTAAACTGCTTCTGGTGCATGGAACACCGTGATGAGTGCCAGAGCACATGGAAGTGCCGTTTGCACTGAGACAATGAGCATACAATACAATAACATATCTGCATCTGATGTAGAACAAATTGGGGATTCTAACACAAAACTCTAAGATTGGCAAAGAGAGGTGTACAAAGACCTGGTCATGGGGAGAGCCAGCGTGGTGGTTGCAATGTCAGATTAGGACCTGGGAGACAAGGGTTTGAATCCCCACTTGGCCATGAAGCTCACTGAGACACCTTGGGCCAGTCACTGCCTGACACCTTAACCTAGCCTCACATGTAGAGCCCCTTCACACACCAGTCAAATGCGCAGATCAGGTGGCATGTTCACTGCATGTGTTGATAGTGATAGGGGGCTGGTCTCCCACAACTAGGGATGGGGGAGGAGTTTAATTCAGTTCACATTTTAAAGATGTATATTTATGAAATAATATGCGAATCAAAACACAGCTGTCCTACAAAATTCACACTTGTTCAGATTTAGCAATGTGGTTCTCCAACCAGTGCCTACAAAAAATCATATACAGGGCAGAGTGTGTGTATAAAAATGAACATATTAGTGATGATGGTGCAGTCAGGCATAACTATGCATGAATGCTATTTAGTGCACAATGGGGTTGAGACTAGAGAGTTCTGTTCCTAGACTCAGCTAAGCCATGCCCCCTCACCTCCATGAGGGAGGAAGTGAAGCAGCTTCTCTTCCTCTCACTCTTTCCATGCCATTTAACTGACCAAGGATGATGTGTCTAAGCAAACTGCAAGCTTAGAACACATATTTTAAGCTTTCTGTATTTTCTACCCAAGAGTATTTTGCCTGTGTTCACCTTGCTGCTACTTGGATAAATGCATGAATCTGACCTTTGGAGCATTTTGTAAGTAAAACATTTAAAACTTACTTAACAGTGTGTGCTCTGATCATTGCAAGAGGAGTAGAAAATGGGTGAAGTGCTGTATGCAACTAAACAGGACAAAAGGGTCTAACAACCTATATTCCTAATGCTATACTGCTGCTTGACTTTTGTGAGCTTAAACTCTGCTCCTGGGGACTCTCGCCTGATGGAGAGTGACTTTATCC
Organism: Podarcis filfolensis; assembly: GCF_964270895.1. Lineage (NCBI taxonomy): Eukaryota > Metazoa > Chordata > Lepidosauria > Squamata > Lacertidae > Podarcis > Podarcis filfolensis. The sequence continues at coordinate 19,330,507 of NC_139615.1, read as the reverse complement.
CTGTGTTTTGAATCTGGGCACCCAGCTGATTCTTTTGTTATTTAAGTCACGCAGGGACTGATATTTTCCTCCCACAAATATAACACACAAAAATGCATTAAATTAGGGGGAATTGCTTGCAAAAATATGTTTGCTAGTCAAAACTGCTTATAAAAATGTACTTATTAGGATAAATTTGCTCTAAATTTCTGATGATTTTTCATTATTGCAGAAGTGTGGAGAACTGAATTTAAGACTGGAAAAAGGAGAAATTGAGAGAAATGAGATTGACCGATCCTTCCAACCTTCTCCACAACCCTCTCTTACATTCTTTCAAGGCATGGGGGGCTCTTATGAACTCACCTTGGATGTCATTTCCCCCACAGTTTCACAATTTGTTCCTCGTTCTTTTCAGCGAAAACCCAATCTCTTGGAAGGCTAAGCAAGCTATACAGAGGCTAGCGCCCCACTCCTGAGGTTTGGGATCTGGAGCCATTTCTCCCCCATTCCCCCCCTCACCTGAAATGAGACTGGATATCACAAGAGGCAAGATCAGCATTTTCAACATGCGCATAAGGATGTCCCCAGGAAAAGAAATCAGCATGATCAGGTCGCTGTCGAGAGGTGGGAGCAACCTCAGGAGACTTCCAAACAGAGATCCCAAAATCACTCCTGAAATGAAGAGAAAAAAGACAAGGTCCCAGAATACTTCAGAAGTAGCTGTCACCAGGTTGGGAGGAGGACTAGGCTCTTTATCGACAGGGTGTCCCTCATCAGTAGTAGCACCAGGGTTGGGCTTTGGGGTAGATGTTCAAGGTCCCGTGCAGCCTAATGAGAAGGAGGGTCCCCGCAAATGTAGCAGGACAGAGAAGTAAATAAAGTAATTCCTGTGACCATAAAATAATTCACTTTAATAATAATAATAATAATAATAATAATAATAATAATAATAATAATAATTTATTATTTATACCCCGCCCATCTGGCTGGGCCTCCCCAGTCACTCTGGGGGGCTTCCAACAGAATATTAAAATACAATAGTCTATTAAACATTAAAAGCTTCCCTAAACAGGGCTGTCTTCAGATGTCTTCTAAAAGTCTGGTACATCTGGTGGGAAGGTGTTCCACTGGGCGGGCGCCACCACTGAGAAGGCCCTCTGGCTGGTTCCCTGTAACTTGGCTTCTCGAAGTGAGGGAACCGCCAGAAGGCCCTCGGCACTGGACCTTAGTGTGTGGGCAGAACGATGGAGGTGGAGACGCTCCTTCAGGTATACTGGACTGAGGCCGTTTAGGGTTTTAAAGGTCAGCACCAACACTTTGAATTGTGCTCGGAAACGAACTGGGAGCCAGTGTAAGTCTTTCATTTACCACATACCCCATTTACCACATGTCCGCTCACCCCCTTGGTGCGGCGGCATTGAGGGATGGCAGAGGCGTCATTGGGGCCCCAACGTGGGAACTGGAAATGCCGTGACCTTCCTGATAGGTGGGGTGTGTGTGTGTGTGTGTGTGTGTGTGTGTGTGTGTGTGTGGCAGAAGCCCCGCCCCCCAATCTATCGTGAACTGGATCCTAGCTTGCATCCTGATTTGGCAAGAGGGGATACAGGCTGGGACTTGGGCTGTGCCAGGGGGTGGAGCCAATGGAGTGGGGAGGCTACTCTCAGATCCGCCCCTTGCCCCGTTTAAGCGGCCTGCACCTGAGGCACTACCTGTTTGTTCCTCCGCCGGGTTTCCCCCCTGCCCACCCACCCTTATTTTGAGCCTATAGTCAATGACTTTGCTGTGGCTATGGTGGTCGCTGTTCTGGATGGGGCCAGGTAGGAATTTGCCCACCAGGCTAACTGGCACTGTCCCGGTGGTTTTGCCTACCTCACAGCAATCGTCACAACTGATTGGGCATTTTGGACGGAGGGGAGGTTGTAGTCCCCGCCTGCCCCTCCAAACACTGGGGTATCCCATTAAAGCAGCCTTTCTCAACCTGTGGGTCCCCAGATGTTGTTGAACTACAACTCCCATCACCCCTAGCTAGCAAGGCCAGAGCTCAGGGATGATGGGAGTTGTAGTCCAACAACATCTGGGGACCCACAGGTTGAGAACCACTGCATTAAAGGGATTTGGGGGGAGTGGCCATGTCCGTGTGCCCAGGGAGGCCAGGGCTGAAGGCACTCCCCCAGATGGTGGTCCCTGTGGGGGTCACCCTATTTGCTGTAAGTCTTAGGAACCCCCTCTGGATTGACCATGCGTCACTTCCAGCGGGCGGGCTGGAAGTGTTTAGATTGCTCCTGGCCCAAGCCAAACCTCTTTCATCTGCATTCAATAAAGTTGTGGCCTGTTTTGACCCAAAACCAGTCTTGTTGGTCTCTTATTTATATGGGTTGGGGTCTAGGGAGCCTGATGCCTGGTCCCACAAGTGAATTATGGCAGGCGCCTACACTTTGGTTACTCCAGAAACCACTGAAGCCATTTTCCTTTTGCCAAGCTTTTCCAGCTGCATGGAAAAGTTTCTGCCTTAAGTTTTCAACCTGCATTATTTTCCAAACCTTGTTTTTAGTTGTCATTTTTTTTGTACCTGCTTTTAAAGCTATTTACAGTTTCTTTTATGCAAACTGCCTTGGAAAGCTAATCATTAACAACAACAACAACAATATCTAAAGATGGACACCCCGATAAATCCATTACGTCAGAGTCTAAGACCACTGTCCCATTAAACACTTACCTGGGAGGAATCATAGAATTGTGGAGTTGGAAGGGACACTGAGGATCATCTAGTCCAACCCCAGGAATATGCAGCTGTCCCATATGGGGACCGAATCTGCAACTTTGGCGTTCTCAGCACCACGCTCTAGCCAACTGAGCTATCCAAGTCCCACCAAATTTAGTGAGGTAATTTCCATCTGTATTAGGGTTTTAACTTTTGTATGTTTAAAAATATAATTGTGATTTGTTTCTTGGTTTTACTGTTTTATCTTTAGCAAACCACTTTGAGGTTGTTTACAATCAAGTGGTGTATGAATTTCATGAAATAAATAATAATAACAATTAGGGCTGAGCGTGCTCAGTGGTCATGGAAAGCTGACTGAGTGTTGGGTGTGTGGGGTGACAACTGGGGGGGGGGGTTAATGGAAATGAGTGCCTGGATTCCTGAGTGGCCACTTGCCACCTGCTAAAATTGGCACATCGAGCTGCCATTAAATGCACAGGACAGAAAGCAGTCCGTTCAGTTTGCAAAACTGTCTGAAACTGGCTCGTGATTGTAGTGCACAGATACCGCCCCCCACGCAAAGCCGAACTGCTGCTCTAGATGCTGTGTGGGTGTGCTAAATTCAAGCATTCAGGGCAGGATCATGATGATACCGATTTCTAAACCATTTGGTGAAAACAGGATCTTTTCATGGGATCTGTTCACAAAGTCAGTGTCCTACTTGGAGTAAAGCCAGGCTGCAGGGGTTCACGCCCCCGAATCCTCGCTGGGAAAAGATCCAGGATAAAAATTGCTGGATACTGCCAGGGCAAAGTCAGGACAGCTGGGAGGGAAGGAAGGGCAATAAACCAACCCTCTCCTGATCCTACTTACTATATCCAGTGCTGCAGAGACCCCCTTATTAAACTTACTGGAGGTCTTTTCATTGTTGTTGTTGCATTGAAACCCATGGGTTCTCTTGTCCAATGAAACGACGTTCAAAACGAACCGTATAAATCAGAGAAACTGGTCCAGAGGTGTAGGTTTTATTTTGAACTACGTCTAGAGGTTTGGCAAGGGTGCATGAAAAATTATTTTAGCCACGGATAGGAGAGGTGAGCGGCAACAGAGAAATCCAAATAGGGAAGGGTATTATGAATGCATAATGCAAAAGCATTTTGTTCTAGACATTGTTTGCATTTCCCACAAACATTTTTCAACAGCGCTGAGAGCTAGGAACTTGCTCAAATGGCAACAGCAACAGAAGCCGAGATTATCAAGGGTCTGCATTTTGAATCATATATCGTACATGGTGTGGTATTATGCACATGCAGGTATCCTGGAAAAAAAATATGAATAAAGGCCAGTGTGTACAATTGCCAGAATCAAGTGATATAAGGCTTCAGCCTCCTGTGTAAAGTCATTTATGAGGTTTGGAGCAGCAAATGTTTTATTGTGTTATCAGTCCAGGGCTGGTCATGAGAAGCAGAGCTGGAAATGAAGAACCCCAGCACAGCTGTCAAGCTCCTTCCTTTGGTTATTGAGATTGCAGACTGCTCTTAACAGCTTCAGAGGGCAAGACTCATGCCTGAGCCCCCTTCATGGGGGAAAAAACCCCTCTCCTTGGACTCCTCTAAATACCACCTCAGTCAGATGACCTAATCTGCGTGTTTCAGTTTCTCCAGTTTCCAATCTTAAATTCGGCTCTCCAGATTTCCACATCAGTTTTTTAATTTCTACTCCCCCGAAAAAAGGTCCTGATGACAATATCAGCATTTTTCTCTTCTAATACACACATTTTTGCAAAAAAACAATTTCCCCTAATATGATCTATTTTTGCACACATTACCTGCACTGCAATATTTGGAGAAGTGTGACAGTAACTCAAAACGAGATCTCCCTCTCTTTCACACATGCACACGGCCAGCCCTGCTGGCATTTTGCTCTGTGGCACAAAGCTCCCTGTTCCCTTTTTCTCAGCGCATGAGATGCTGGTGTCCTCTGGACCCTTTCGCCCTCTCCTTCAAGCTGATTAGGAGCTGTCAGTGGACGCAGGGAGGGTGGGGTGGGGGCCTTGGGTGAAGCTACAGGGATTAGACCCTGTTTAATTTTCTTTCTCCAGGGCAATGACGTAAAAGAAACAATGAGATACTAATGAAATCCTGGCCTTTTACCCTGTGCTATGAGACTGGATGGCTAGATGGAGCGTGTGCGTTTTTTCCTGTTTGAATCTGTACGGCGATTTGAGAGAAAGACAAGTTAACCATACAGATATTGGTCACATGCGATGTATAGTTGAACTGTGGAATCATCCCTTTCCACGAGAGCCAGCAATGGCTACCAACTTCGGGGTGGTTTCGAAAGAGGATTAGTCAAATTTGTGGAGGACCAACCTAGCCGTAAAAGGGACGCGGGTGGCGCTGTGGGTTAAACCACAGAGCCTAGGACTTGCTGATCAGAAGGTCAGTGGTTCGAATCCCCACGACGGGGTGAACTCCCGTTGTTTGGTCCCTGCTCCTGCCCACCTAGCAGTTCGAAAGCACGTCAAAGTGCAAGTAGATAAATAGGTACCACTCCGGCGGGAAGGTAAACGGCGTTTCCGTGCGCTGCTCTGGTTCGCCAGAAGCGGCTTAGTCATGCTGGCCACATGACCCGGAAGCTGTACGCCAGCTCCCTCGGCCAATAAAGCGAGATGAGTGCCGCAACCCCAGAGTCGGTCACGACTGGACCTAATGGTCAGCGGTCCCTTTACCTTTTTAACCTAGCCATGGCTACTAGCCGTGATGGCTATAGTCTCCCTCCACTGTCAGTAGCAATGAAGCCTCTGAATACCAGTTGGTGAGGATCACAGGTGAGCAGAGTGCTGCTGTGCTCATGTTCAGCTTGGGCATTTGGTTAGCCACTGTGAGAAGAGTGTGCTGCACATGACGGGCCATTAGCCTGATCCAGCACCGCTCCCCTTATGTGCTTATGTGTTTATTTGAATTTTGAAATACTTTATTGTCACTTGTACAACTTGTATACAGTGAGATTACACGAGCACCCTCCACTCAGCTCTCTTAGTCTTAATTCCCCTCATTTACTGACGCACACCCACCAAACCCAAAAGCCAGTTGCCCTGTTGTTATCTTTTCACTCAGCAGCCTAACAGCCCACGGATAGAAGCTGTTCTTTACCCTGTTGGTGCGACTAATCATGCTTTTATATCTTCTGCCTGAGGGCAGGAGATCAAGAAAGTGCCAAAATATTATGAAGATGTCAAGGAAGGAAGGAAGGAAGGAGCCAGAAAGAGAATAACTGTGCGGCTGATAATGTTGATCTTCTCTTCCTTTTTCAAAGCATCTTTCCATCATTGTTTTTCATAGATTTGGACTGCAATAAAGAATTGATTGATTGTATTCCATAGAACCATAGAATCCTAGAGTTGGAAGGGGACAATGAGGATCATCTAGTCCAACCCCCTGCAATGCAGGAATATGCAGCTGTCCCATACAGGGATCGAACCTGCAACCTTGGGGTCGTCAGCACCACGCTCTAACCAGCTGAGCTATGATGTTGTCTGTATTGTTTAATATTGTTAGCTGTCCTGTGCTCGTTCGTGAGGAAGGGCAGGGAGTGCATCCAGTGGAGGAAATAAACCAGTTATTAAGCTACTGTTCAAAGGTACACAAGCTTGTGTGTTTGCAGCCAACGAAGAACAGACAAAGAGGTCTGTGGGTGCTTGCGTACTGCTGCACACAACAGAACTTGAACTTGATAGCAATACACGCAGTGAGAGTATCTCAGATAGCGCACACTTTGAAAGCTTCCCTCCTTGTTTTATGGGTCCTGTTCATACGTCAATTCCACACCCTTTTCCTCCTCCACGTCTAAGAAACGGGTCCTTTTTCTTTAGCTCCTCTGCCCTCTGCCTATCCCTGAAGAGGTCATCCAGGGCCAAGAAGCCAGCCATGCTGCAGGGCGACGAAAGGGTGTGTGTACGGCTGCAAGATATGGCAGGTTGCCCAGAGATAGGAGATTAGATGAGGGGCTATGGAAAGTTACTACCCAGATGGGTCTTTTTAAAAGGAAAAAGTAGCCTCATTGACAGACAGCTTGCTTGCTTGCTTTATTTATTTATTTATTTATTTATGGATGGCTTGGGGGGTCAGAGAGGTAATTCTAGAACAATCACAAAGTCTTTCTGGAACCATTCATCCCCTCCCCCCCACCAGACTTTTTACAATAAGGAAAATGAGTGTAGGTATAATTTGCTTAATGTAATGTTGACTGAAAGTTTATCCTCATTGGTTTGCACAAAGTTTTCAGGGAGTTCAGATGATAGCTACTTATTGAGCATCTCTTCTGATTTGTTTCTGGGAATGTTGTACGACATTGTTCTCCATACCTAAGCTTCAACCCAGACTGGTGTTTCATTGTGGATATAGCCTGCCGCATGTTCTTAACACAAGAATACTGCATCAGCGGTGGGTTTATTCTGCTTTCATTTATTCCATGATGCTTCTCCAAGGCTACCGCGTTATTGCTAACTGGAGGGGCTGTAGCGGAACCAAAGTGGGGTAAAAATAAAGCAGGATGTTTGTGGTATAAAATGTTACAGGATTTCAGCAGGAAGTTATGGACTGGAAATGCAGCGGTGTGACCTCTTTAAACCTTTTGAATGGTATTGAAAGCGCAATTGCAAGTGACTCCTCCGATAGCATCCTCCTGAGCACAAATCATAAAAAGGACATCTCTGGAGGGACCCTAAACTAATTGCACTGGCTCAAGTGCCTGGCAGATCAGGTGTGCTGGATATGTAACAAGACAAGGGATCAGCTCACAACCTGCAACACAGGATGGGAGACAGCTCTGAGTGGGGTTGTTACTGTTTGCAGAGAAGAAAGAGACAATTAAGAAGTGATCGGATAGCTATCTTCCAGTACAGTAGTACATTGGGTTACATACGCTTCAGGTTACATACGCTTCAGGTTACACACTCTGCTAACCCAGAAATAGTGCTTCAGAACTTTGCTTCAGGATGAGAACAGAAATTGGGCTCCGGCGGCGCGGCAGCAGCAGGAGGCCCCATTAGCTAAAGTGTTGCTTAGGTTAAGAACAGTTTCAGGTTAAGAACGGACCTCTGGAACGAATTAAGTACTTAACCTGAGGTACCACTGTACTCGAAAGGCTACCACATAGGACGATGATGCAGCACACTTGTTTTCTGTAGCTCTAGTGAGGGTGAGGCTTTGAACAAGAGCTTCTAATTATAAGAGAAAGGATTTTAACTGAAGCTTAAGAAGAACTTCAAGATGATACAAGCTGTTTCACAGAGGAACTAGCTGCCTTGGAAGATGGTGAGTTCTCTTTCTTTACATGCTCTGAAGCAAATGCGGTAGTGGTCTTCTAGCAACAGCCAGGGGGTGTTGAGCTAATGACCTTCAAAGGCCCTTCCAGCTACAATAATCTATGGACTCAGCTACATTCGTCAAGAAACAGTGTTTTGAATGCGTTATAAACATGCAACACCAGATGGTGCCAGAGAGCAAAACAAATTTCTAAGCAATTTTCCACAGTGTTTTTTCTTTTGTTATAACGATTTAATTTTTGACTTAAAGTGTCCCCCCCCATGTGTAGATCCACCCTATGAGCAGTGTAGATCCACCCTAGAGCAGTGGGACAAGTAGATCAGTTGATAGGTCAAATAAGGATAGAGGCTAGCAAGAGGGCATCCTCTCCTCCATCATATCACTGTAAACGCCATATTGGCAGAATTCCAGATCTGGGACAGAGAAGGCAGAGTGCCAAAACTTAAGCACATGGGGGCACACACAGAGACACACACACACGTCTGTTTTGGAAACTGCCACTTCCTATGGGAACATCTGGTTTTGAAGAGAATGGCTAGAGTTAGAAAGGTTGTTTTAATCTAATGAGCCAACTGGCAGATATTTCTAGGCCAGATTTCACTCACAGCCCATCAGTTCCTGACCACTGCTTTGCTGATCTGCCTATCGCACTACTACTATTTGTCATTTGCAGACTGTGCTAGATGCTGCACAGAACCTAGAACAGATGTCACCCCTGCCTAGAAGGACTTAAAGGAAGGTGGAAGTTACTTCAGGCATGAAGAACTGCAGAGAGACAGAAAGGGGTAAACAGAGACTAAGGAGGTTGTTCCCAGACGGAGGCTGTGCGGCATTTTACCAATTAACAGCTTGGGACTAGTTTACTTGAGGGATCGAGCTTGCACTTTCACAAGTGCCAGATAATCTGCATTTCATACCTATGATAAAGCAATCTCTAAGTGTGTAGCACCTGCAGTTTTACAGTTTCAGCACCAGCAAGTCCATCCCAACACGTAAGCCCATTGTCTATAGTTGCTTTCAAATTCTGTTGATTTTTATCTATATTTTATGGATAACTATCCTCTTTTATGTGCACTGCTTAGAGATTGGTTGATTTTTTTAAAAAAGTGGTTCATAAGTCATGATAGATAGATAGATGATAGATAGATAGATAGATAGATAGATAGATAGATAGATAGATCTTACCAACGATGGTGAGGGTCAGCAGCAGGTTTCGCATCAGCCACCCACAGTATTTATCCAGGCAAGGTTTTGGCAGCTCTTCCAAGCTGATGTGGGGCCCATCCGCCATGGGGACCTCCACATGGTTAGTCATTTCCGGGGCAACTCCCAAAGCCCCTTGTTTCGTCTCAAGAGGAGAGGGGGGAGAGGGGAGAAAACAAAAAGTTAATTTGGATGGAAACAAAACTCTGTTTTTCCACTTCAGAACAGAGAGGGGCTGGGGCACAGACCAATCTGGAGGGCACCCCCTTTGACTCAGACCACAACAACAATAACAACAAAAATTAATAGATGAACGCAGCATAGTAATCTATTAGCAAGACTTTTAATTTACTAAAAATGTGCCCCTGTTTAATCAGGCAGCATTTTTTTTATTTTAAAAATGCATTATTTTTTAACACGGTTACTTAACAATAACAGCAGGCCTCTTCCTTTTTCTCGCAGGTAGGAGGGAAAGCCTCTACAACAGAAGAGCATACGTAGGGATGGTTCCATATTCCCATCCTACTGAAAGCAGGCCCACTGAAGTCAATGGGACTACTCTAAGTATGTTGGGAATCTAGATCTGACCTGTTATCTGAAAACAAAGTATGTTTTTTTGCTTCAGAAGTCCCCCCCCCCATATACAAATGCATGTGAATTTAATTGACTGGCTAACGGATTAATCTAATTAAATATAAGATTAACTGAGATTTATTTAATCAGGTGAGAGAGAAATGACAATAACAATAATAATAATAATGGAGTTTCTCCTATGTGGTGCATTTAAAGATTTCAAAACACTTCACAAACATTGGCTCAGGCAATGAATTGGGTTTGTGCTGGCAGCCCTGGGTCCAAATATGGCCTCTTGTGAGTGCCAGCTAGTCCATCAGTTGCCAACTTGACTTCTTTTCTTCGCCCATTGCCAGAAATAGACTTCTAAGGAATGAGAATGAGTAATGCTCAGGGTAAGTTCTGGTATCTCTTATCCTAGAAAAATAGCACTGGCTGTCCCCTTAAGGGCAACGTGACCTCCTGATTCCCCTCTCTCTTCCCGGGTGACTAGGGGAAACCCAGCCAGAGGCCTGTGTTAAGAACCCTGCTCGTGACCTGTACGGAACAACACAACCAACACCTTTGAGGAGCCTGACTCAATAGCAAAGCTCAGCAGGCAGCCTACTTGGCAGGAGTATGGTCCTATAAGGGGATAAATTTGGCCTGACTGCCCTCCATCACTTCCTCAATACACCCTCCCTTAAAGGACCTCTTTTCGTTCTCCGTCCAAATGGAATAAATGCTGAGATACTACTGGGTGGTGGTGGGTTGGCTAGAAAGGTCTTCCTTGAGACTGCCCTGACTTTGATTGCGGGACAATCCTTCTGCTCGAGCGAAGGGTCAAGAAGAATATTTGGCACCGTCTAGCTGGGAAGCGAAGAACTAGCCGGGAATGGGACAGACAATCTGGGCCCCGACTGATGAGCCTTCCTGCCGTTAATCAGCTAGGGGATAATCAAATGGACGTATTGGATTTTGGTCACGGCATCCGACCAGATCACGAAACTCCGTCCCCGTTAAGCGAGTGGGCGTGATCCGCTCTGCAGATTTAAACTGGCTTAACGGTTTTATTGGTTCCTGTGTGAGTCACTGATACAGGCACCCTGGGACCAGGCCATTCCTTCTTCTCAGTGGCGTAGCGTGGGGGGTGCAGGGGGGGCCGGCCGCACCGGGCGCAACATCTGGGGGTTAGGGTTAGGGGGCGCAAATCCATGGGTTAGGGGGCGCAAATCCATGGGTTAGGGGGCGCAAATCCACGGGTTAGGGGGCGCAAATTACTTGCCTTGCCCCGGGTGCTGACAACCCACGCTACGCCACTGCTTCTTCTCAAGTAGTTCTCTCAGCTGTCCCCCCCCCCGCCGCCAAAATCACATTTCCTGTTATGGTCGCAATAATTTCTGGAACACAATCTCAGGCGCAAGAAGTAAGGCGAAGGTGTCAGAACAGGTTTGGTGTGCCAGCCATGGAAAATCAGGCACAAAACAGCACAGGTCAGCAACTAAGCACAGATGCAATGCCAGCTGATCCAAGCCTAGAAGGGTTAGGAATAGTATAAGCAGTGGCGGAGGAAGTCTCTTGGGCATCTGGGGCAGTGTGCCCGGGGGTGGTGGTGAACTGCCCATAGGGGCTAGGGACAGGGCGTGCCACATGGCGCCCATAGTGGGTAGGGATGGGGCGGAGCTAGCACCCCCACTTGCTCCGCCTCTGAGTATAAGATGTCTTATACTGAGTCAGACCATTGGTCCATCAAGTTTAGTATGGCCTACACTGACTGGCAGTGGCTCTCCAGGATTCGGGGCACGGTTCTCTCTCAGCCCAGGGATGCTACTTGGGACTTTTAGCTGGTGCTGTAAAACTGAGCTACGGTCCTCGTGGTCCAGGAAAATTAGAGTTGGTCTAATCCAATGCAGTCCCATGGACTGCAAGAAGATCAAACGTATCCATTCTTAAGGAAATCAGCCCTGAGTGCTCACTGGAAGGACAGATCCTGAAGCTGAGGCTCCAATACTTTGGCCACCTCATGAGAAGAGAAGACTCCCTGGAAAAGACCCTGATGTTGGGAAAGATGGAGGGCACAAGGAGAAGGGGACGACAGAGGATGAGATGGTTGGACGGTGTTCTCGAAGCTACCAGCATGAGTCTGACCAAACTGCAGGAGGCAGTGGAAGACAGAAGTGCCTGGCGTGCTCTGGTCCATGGGGTCACGAAGAGTCGGACACGACTAAGCGACTAAACAAAACAATCCAATGCAGCACTGCTTATGATTTTATGTGTTCCATGCATGAATCCCCATGTCAATCATTAAGGCAGATTTGGGGGTTCAGAAACATACAGGTTTCTTCCATGCCAGCCGCCAGTTCTGTGCAAACGGACCTACAGGACTGTCAGAAGGTCAGAGTGTGGCTCCAAATGAAAAAGCACTTTATACCAGGGAACTGGTTCCCTGAGGTGAGAGGGCACCAAGGAGTGCTCTTAACCTGGACTTGGCAGGACACTCAAGTGGAAGTGTCTGCCGTCAGCTGCCCCCCTGACCATGTTGTGTGCTCTAGGCAAAATCAGAACAGTTCTGCTTTTGGGAAGAAGGGAAACTTCTAGAGACCTGGAAGGTGGGGCGGAAATGACAGTGCTAGCAATTCACATCAACAGGAGTTTAACAAGGCATCCTACAAAGGCAAAACAACAGGAAATAGGGCAGCGGTCAGGGACAGATATAAAAAAAAAATAGGGGCCTCCTTCCTTCTGAAGGTTGCCTGGACACCTTTCCAGTGAGAAGAGGCTTGTCAGACCAGGTGAGAGGGAGCTGTGTCTCAAAGCACATTTTGGACATACAGGAAGCGTCAAAACGAACAAAATCAAGCACTAGTTTTCTTTTCTCCTGTGAGATTTCTCTGTTTGCTAAAGACAATTCCCTCTTCCCTTCATTCGATAAAAATCACACTATGCAGAGGGAGATTCCTTTCGTTGACTCATGCGTTTCCCAGGAAGCTGTGGTTTTCTGTCTCCTACAACTCCCAGGATTCTTTGGGGGATGCTGTGACTGTTCACTTAGCATGAAACCAGATATAAATTTGTAATGGTGAGCAGATCAATAAACCCAGTAGTGTAAAGGTCATTTGCAGAAGAGAAACAGATCCCTGCCCTGTACGACAAGCAATGCCATTTGTGCAAAGATATAGACATAGGCCCCAATCTAGCGCCAGCTGTACACGAGTGAATCTGAGTTGCGGGCGTATATCTGTGTTAAAGATGAATCTGGCCAGTTCGCTGGGGATAGAGTGAGCACTGGGGCATAGATGCAAATTATTAAAGGAAGGATTGGCATATCACACAATGCAAGGAGATGGTGCAGACAGAGAATTATGGGTCCAAACTTTAGGGATGAATCTCTCAATTAAGGTTTCTCTCTACAGTCGTACCTCAGGTTACGAACACTATGGGTTGCACGTTTTTCTCTCTCCATGTTTTCCCTTAGGTTAGATTTTATTCTTTATAATGAAAGAGCTGAAAACTGTTTAATGGGTTGCGCGTTTTTGGGTTGCGGACCGCGCCGAACCCGGAAGTACCAGAATAGGTTACTTCCGGGTTTCGGCGCTCACGCAGAACCACAAAATGACGTCACGCGCATGTGCAGAAGCGCCAAATTGCGTCACGTGCGTGCGCAGATGCAGCACTTCAGGCTGCAAACTCTGCAGGTTGTGAACATGCCTCCCACACGGATCACATTCGCAACCCAAGGTATGACTGCATTTCTAATGTTTTCCAATCTGAAGTTCAGTTCTCCACATTTCCACATCAGTCTGACTTTTTAACTCTTCATGAAAACCCACCAGCATTTTAGTGCGAATTACTCCTAATATATGCATTTTTATTGCACTTTTGACTAATATACTAATATTTGCAAAACAAGTTGGCCTCACATCATGCATGTTTGTGTGTTAATTTCACAAGTATATGTATCTTTATACATCCTACAATATACTTAGCTGGAGAACTGCATTGCAAAATTCAGAGAAGTGTGAATTTCAAAGGCTGGCTAAGTTTCGGTTTGCACACTGTTTCAGAAAGTGTGAATGAGGTTTGCTTAAATAAATGTGAAGTGAATCAAATTTATCCCCTATCACTGGTCCACACATACATTTCCCCCTTCTGCATTTTGTTCGAAATTCTCCTCTCCCCTTCTTTTGTTGACCAGCAGCTGGCTCCCATACGCCGAATCTCCTAATCCATATTAACTTGCAGGATTTGGAACCTCTGGGTGGTTCAACGATTTCAGTCATGAGAATAAATATAGAAAAGGGACACATGCAAAAATTCATCCTTCTCCTCTTAATTAAGTCACAGATTCCTTTCCAACGAGGGGGCAGTGGAACCATTTTAAAAGTTTTTTGGGGTTTTTTTTAAGGATGCAATCGGGTTTAGATTAAACCAAGAAAAGACAAGGATTCTACATTTCTACTGAGCAAGCCAATGCAGGATCAGAGGCAAAATCTCATAGAGGTGAACCCCCCCCGCCCCCAGCCATTTCCCAACACACACACACACATACCTTTTCTGGCAAAACTTGGCAAATTTTGGGTTGAAAGGAGAAAGCAGATGCAACAATATTTTGCTTTTCAAATATTTTGTTGGAAGCTGCCCAGAGTGGCTGGGGAAACCCAGCCAGATGGGCAGGTTATTATTATTATTATTATTATTATTATTATTATTATTAATATATCAACATCATCATCTTTGATTGATGCAAGTGTATGCAAAAGTTTGTGTCTCACAGGATTCTTCTTCAGGCAGTTCTGATGAAGACAAAGTGTCCCGTGGAACTCAAAAGCTTGCACCATCCTGCAGCACTATACAATAAAAAGATACAATTTCATCTGCTTTCTAGCTCCTATATTTTGGGATCACCATACTACCAAAGACACTTACAGAAGCATTAATCCCTTAAATGGAAAAAAAAACTCTATGTCTTCCCATGTTCATACAGAGTACATACAGAAATGACCCCATATTCTACTCATCTTTTAGTAGCCAGTACTCGATTAGCATTCCCCAGAGAGAAAGAAAAGGCCAACATTTTTTTGCCCCCACCCCGCCATTTCTCAGAGAACCTCCATTTCTAAGTTGTACAAGGGTTGCCAAATTCTTTTAGCTGCCCCTGCTCCTGTGCCTTTAACATCCAGAAAGTGAGTGAAGCTTTCTCTTTATGCCTGTGTTCAACCCAGCGGCAGGACCTGCTTAGGAAAGCAGCAGTTCTACATTGGAAGCATTGTTATTTAGAATTTAACACACATAAATTCTCCACTGCCACCTCAGAAATGCTGGATTATACCCCCCCCCCACAAAGACTACCCATTTCCCAACTCTCTTCTGGGATGAGTTTATCACAGAACAGAGGGCAGCTCCCTCTAGAGGGGAAATCTCCCCATGACCTTTTGTCTAATCTTCCCCCCACCTTGTCCAAAAGAGCCCTTAAAGAGGCTGGGCAAAATCTACCCCCTAATCTCTGCCTCCCTGCACCCCTTCTGGTCCCCTGCCCCACCACCATTTCCCCTGGCTGCCTTGCTCCTTACCCCACGTAGGGAGGGGGGGACGGTGCGTCTCGGCGGGAGGCAAAGGGGGATCTGAAGACGGCGGGCGGCAAAGGGGGAGACTCTGGTGGCTTAGTGCCCCCGTCACTCGACGACGTCAAAGAACAAGTGTGGTCAGCCAAGGGGGGGGGGGAGTAAAGAAAGATTACGAACAGAAAAAGGAGCAGAGCTATGCAAAGGACAGGAAAAATGGACATGAGGATAATACCCCTAACTGGGGGCTGAGCAGACAGCGCTGTTTAATCAGCGGCCTTTTTAAAAAAGGGGGGGCAGGAGAGTCATCAAAGGTGGCAGGTCAGGGTAGGCACCCACAATGAAGAATTTATTTTATGAAATACAGACTTGGTCCTACTGCAGTTTCTCAGGCAATGTGGGGTGTTTTTTTTTGAGGGGGGGGATCTGTTAGCAAATGCCATCTGTCCCACAGAGAGAGATTTAGTGTCATTCAAACCACTGACGTTTTGCTGTCTTAACTCACCTCGAACTGCTTGCCGCATCAGTAACTTGATTTCATTTTTAAAACATAGGTATTGTTACCTCCTTGAAGACAGATCATTGCTTGTAATAGGACAGAGAATCTTGGGCCGGCCCCACATGTTAATAGAAGTTAAACTGATGATCAGAGTAAAAAAAAAGGGGGGGGAGCTTTAGAGTTACACAGTACCCCAGGCAGAATGGAAAAGTCACTGGTGTTCAGAGAGAATATGGCGGAACTGTTTTACTAACAGTACTACACTGGTAAACGCAGAACGTATTTTTAATGCTTATGAAGGCTCTGCCAAGTGACTTTCTCCAAGGAATACAGGAAAGTTGCAAACCATTCTAGAAGCATGGGCATCCATAACCCCATATTCCCAGGTCCTTTCTTCTTCTTTTTTTCAAAGGGGAGAGTTTAGAGCATTTATAAAACCTGATATATAAGGCAAAATGTGCAGGCAATGTTCCTTCTCATTTGTGTGTGCGTTCCCCGCTTTCAGCATTTGCTTTTAAATAAAGATATGCCAGCCTCACCCAACACCCCTGTGAGGCAGGCAGCTAGGCAAGTAGGTAAGCTGGGCTGAGAGACAGCGACGGAGAGAGTGACTGGCCCAGGGCCTCTCAGTGAGCTTCATGGCCAAGTGGGATTTGAACCTAGCCCTACATCTGACCCTCTGGGCCTGCTCAATACAGTGGTACCTCGGGTTACAGACATTTTCAGTTACAGACACTTCAGGTTACAGACTCCGCTAACCCAGAAATAGTACCTCAGGTTAAGAACTTTGCTCCAGGATGAGAACAGAAATCGCATGGCGGCACCAGGAGGCTCCATTAGCTAAAGTGGTACCTCAGGTTAAGAACAGTTTCAGGTTAAGAACGGACCTCCAGAACAAATTAAGTTCTTAACCCGAGGAACTTCCCATCCTTTTTACCTCGCGTGTCGTGGGGCAGGGACTTCACTCTGGGAGCCTTTTTTTGGCTGAAGAGCTGGGTACAAAAGCTCAGAATAAATAAATAATACCAGTATGGCACAATTCAGGCCTACTCACACGCAACAGCCGCCGGTGGCCTTTAATTGGGGAACCCTCTTGCCTTTGGAGCAGTTTGGGCATCTACGTCACAACAAAAGAGAAAAAGTTACTGCTCTTTGGCAGAGACGATGTGGCTGAGGTGATTATTGCCCGTAACGGGAGCAAGCAGTTTTTCTTCTTTAGAGAGAACTCTCCCTTCACTCACGCAGATTCCAGAGGCCAAATCTCAAATATCCAAAATAAGTATAGATATAAAATATAAATATGTAGCCTTGGTGGCCCTCCACAAAGTCTGACAGATTTATCGTGGTGCCAGGTTTAAATGGGGGCAAGAGCTCACTTCATCAGGGGATGATATACTCCATGCATTTCCTGAAGCTGGTCCACAAAAGCTTATGCTAAAATAAACCCTTGAAGGGCGAGAAGACTTTATTGTTCATGTGAGGCCATGTAAGCCTAGAGGTTCCTGCTCCAGGTTTGAGGGGCCCCACCTATATCAGTGACCCTCTAGCCACCATTTTAAATTTCCCCCATGAGCCTGAGTGACGCTACGTTAAGAACTCTGTGGTACTTTGTGAGGAATTCAAAAAGGCAGGTGGCTGTCAGGTCCAGCTGCCCTTCCCTGAGAAGACTAGGTACCGAAGCCAGAATTCCTTTTGGTTCATGCTACTTAAATGATACGTTCACATGGCTACTAAACATTTTTGTTTATTTGTATTTTATTTTTATTTATACAAAATAATATATGTACATATATATATTAAAAAACAACTGTCCATGTTTTTCTCCTCTCACGCTTCTCAATATAAAAATGGCGGTGCAGCAACACCCAGTGGCAGAATCCGGAACTGATGCCCACACAACTCCTCAGAGGGATGCTGCAGATGAGTCTCTCTCCCCACTGCCTGTCTCCCCCCAATAGCTATGGAAGTCCAGTCCTCCAGGGAGAAAACAGTGGGAGCGGGGCATGTGCTGCTGTTGTTGGTGTGTGAGCAAAAGGATGCCGTCCCATTCATTGTGGAGGGGGCCATTCATGCCTGAAGATGCTGTGGGAGGAAGATAAGATGACAATAAAAAAACATTGGTTGAGGCCTGGGCAGAAGAGAAGCCAGGAGTGAGGAGGTTGCAGAAAACACACAAATCATTTGGTCATTTTGCAATATTCCCCACTAGGTAAGACCCTGAAGCTTGCCCGGAGTCTAATTCTCACTCAGGTGGCTGTAAACATGTGCCAGGCAAGTAACATTTCAGAGTTCAAGCTTGGAGCTTATGTAATTGGTTGTTCCTCCGTAGGAATGGATGAAATCTGTCCATTTGGGGGCTTTTTCTCCATTTCTCATTTTTCTAAACTTACGTTCAGTTCACCACACACCCTCATCGGTTTACAGTTTCATAAAAAATTAAAAAGTCTTCATGAAAACTCACTGACATTTTAGTGCAAATTTAATCTTTGCACACGATTTTATCGAACGCATGTTTTTGCAAAGCAATTTCCCCTAACAGAAATTATTTTCCGAGAGATTTATTTCTATGCGCCTTTTGCCACAGAAATACAAGAAAGTCTTACCCTTACCTTTATTCCCCAAAGGTGCTCTGAAGGCTCAAACGGGAGTTTCCTGAAACCTTGGGAGCCTCTGGGGGATGAAATATGGAGCTATGATTACATCTCAAATTGACTGGTGTGGGTGGAGGAGATAATAGTACTACTGGTGATGGTGGAGCCAATGTCACACATAGTGCTGAAAGGTGAGGGTTGGGCCCATGCGAGAGTGACAGGATTCTGTGGTTACCTATCCTGGGATGACTGATCAAAGGCAGGGATGCTGTGTGGGTCCGTCCCCCCCCCACTGTATACTGCAAGCACAAACATGCGACTCTAGCCTAGATAAAATTACATTATTAAAACAAATTATCTCTGTCTGAGAAGAGGTAAACTCTCAAAAGGGGCATGTGATTATTGTTAAGTCTGGGAAACACTGCATTTTTGTATTTTATTTTCACCAATATATGCATTTTTAGGGATGGTTTACCCCAGTGTATGGATTTTCGTACACATTTGCTGGGCCAGAGAATTGCAAAATTTGGGGAAGCGCAAATGTCAAAGGACAGCCATGTTTGGGTTCTCAGATTGCTTCAGAAACAACAAATCGAATAGGTTTGCCTTTAAAGACAAACTGAATCGGAACACCCCCAATCCTTACCTAGGACAGTATTTCCCAACCTCGTGCCCTTTAGAAACTTGGGACTGCAATTCCCACCAGATCCTTGTCAGCCATGGCTCAGTGAGTGCCCAGAACATAATACCCCAGAGCTTTTTGAAAAGCCTTCTTGCTTACCTGAAATAGGTTCCTTAATGGACGTGTCATGATGAGTAGAAAGCAGGAAATGGGAATGAGAAGCAGAAGTAGAAATGGTCCCCAGTGAGATCTCTGAAGTGGGGTTTGCTGAGACGAGAGGACTCTTTCTTGGGGCTGTGTAACGTTTCCGGTGACTGGAGTAGTAAAAGAGTCTGCAGTACAGAGAGAGACTGACCTATAGGGGCAGATTGAATGCCTTCCGGTAACAAGCGAGGGGCAGAGAGCGGATAATATTGAGAGGATACCCACAGAGTGTTGCTGAACCACTTTTTTATGACAACAGATGCAGAATATTGCATTGGTTTCACAAGAAGTGGATGGTGGCCTGACATCAAGTGATTGGCACCACAATATTTTGTTTTGTTTTTTAAGGGGAGAGGGAGAAAAACAGGGAGAAAGTCAGTGGGGAGAAGAAGGAGAAAGAGTGAGAGCATCTCTACACCACAATGGTCCACTGGTTTAATTGTCATGGACTCCCCCAATCATGGAAATTGTAGTTTATTGCAGGTGCTGAGAACGCTGTTCAGGGCCTCTAAATTCTCCCTCTGCCGAACTAAAACTCCCATGATTTACTGGGGGAGAGATAAAGAAGTATGGGTCCTCAAGTGTAGATATGCCTTGGGAAAGACAGAAAAGAAAGGGTGGGGGGAAGAGACAGGAGAAAGAGAGATCAAATTGCAAACCACTTAAGAGGTTTTGATACAAACCAGAGGTATATAAAGTTTGTTCAATAAATAAAGTGGGCCCTGTGGTAGAAACTAGGGTTTCATGCAGTCCTGGGGCTGCAACAGTTGGTGACACTGACAGCTGGGTGTGAGCTGTAAGTTGGGAAGTCCTGAGTTCAAATCAGACCACAGCCACATACTCACTCAGTGGGCTTAGGCAACTGACTTTTCTCTCTGCCTCAGTTCCCCCTTACTGCAAGCTGGGCATGATAATACCAATGTTGTAAACAGGGGCAGTTTTAGGTGTGAGGGGCTCCCTGGTAAAATGCCCTCTGCTAGGCCTCCGCCCTTGAGCTTGCTTTCCAACAGCTGAGAGTTGCCATTTTAAACTTCCCACAATGCCCCTGAAGTCATGTTGGTCTGGGGAATTCTGGGAAATTACAGTGGCAGCCGCAGGGAGGCCACCGAGGGCAGCTATTTAAATTTACCCAGAGTGGCGCAGTATGTCAAGGACCTATTGCGACCAGGTGGGCCTAGAAATTGGGGGGGGGGGGGGGCAGAAGTGTTGACGTTGGGCCTGGTTGTCATGGCTACTGGGATAATGTTTGTGAAGCATTCTGAAATCTCCAAAGCACTGTATGGATGCTAAGTATTATTTCTGGCGTAAACGAACCTCCAGGGCATCCATGCAACCACTTGGTTGGCAAAGCATTTGTACCCTCCTGCTAAGATAGCGAGGCGACTTTCGCTCGTTTTCTCTGCCTCCCCATATTGTTAACACTGGGGTGAAACCATCCTCTTTGATCAGCTCACCACATACAGTTTCATACACACCATGGCAACTTGTTCACCCAGTGGAAAACAGGAGCGGCTGGGCCAGTGGGGCAGGGCTGCGAAGCTACCTTCTTAATACTGTCATCACTGCCACTGACCGGGTTGGGGTGCAGGGAGGTGGTGGGGAGCTCAGGGCTGTGTGGGCACAGATTGGCTCTGCTCCAAGTTTGCCACCCCCCTGCCATGCCAGTGAACCACCTTGATAAGCAGCAGCGACGCCAGTTTTATGAGGGCAGCTCCATGCCACTGTCCCACTGTGTCAGCCCCCCATGGCAGAAATGTATCCCCTCTGTATCCCCACAGCCTTGCTCCCCCACACCCTGACCACCTGGAATGTTACCTGGTTGGCACTGAATAATGGTGCAATTATTGTAGTCGGCAGACTCTTTCAGTTGGATGAGTTTCTCCATCTTGTCCGCCAGGGTTCCGATGTGGTAAGGAACCGGATTCAAGAACTGAGTGATGTTTGTCCCCACAAAACGGACACAACTATCCTGTTAAGGCGCAAGAGAAAAAAGTCAAGCCCAGCAGCTTCGTCCTGATGTATAGTGAGCCCACAAGCCATGCCACCACACCTTAGGAACTGGGGCCAAATTACACGTGAAGTTGCGGCACTTAAACGGGGCTACTTCTGTTTTGAAGACAAAACAGCCGCAGGCCCCTACGCTGGATCAGGGCCCTGTGGCAGTTTCCTGCTGAAAATCACCCTCTTCCTCAGCTGTTCTTTACTCCCACTGGTGCTGCTGACTGCAGGCATTAACTCTGGAGCCAAATAGGTTTAAAAAGTTTGAATTAGGTAGGTTTTAAAGAAAATGCAAGCAAGACTGGATTTCTCCATCGACCTTAGGCGCCCATGGCTGCGTTTCAGCTTGTATTTTGCTTTGGAAGTTAGGTAAGTTCACCTTTCAATGTGAACTGAATTGAAATTCTTCTCCATTCCTACCTGGCATGAGCAGGGGCCTGGCTTAATCTGGAGGGAGGAGCACCTTGTGGTATTTCATTCTGATCCAAATTTTAACTTAATTATTTCTAAATATCCTTAACAAATACAAATAATTGCTAGCGTTTAGGACTGGTCAGGTTCAAAACAGCTATTAGATGAATAAATAAGAGGGGGGAATGACCTACCAAAGCACCCATGACCTACCTTAACGTTACATCCTTCAATAAAGGAGGCTATGTGATCTGTTATATTGAAGAACATTTGCTCCAAGAGTCTCCCGGATACACTGGCCAGATGCTTCAGCTTTTTGTTTATGAGATGAACTTCCCATATTTCCTGGCAGAATCCATCCTGGGGGAAATTATTGGGGGAGTGGGAATATAAGGAAGGAATGCATGATTAGGAAAAAGTCAGGGGTGTATTCTTTTTCGAAACCACTAAGAACATACAAAGCTGCCATAGGGCTCATCCAAACTTACCTTTTGACCCACGTTTTCCAGGCTCAGGTCCACACTTTAAAGCTTTGTGTCCAAGCACTCCTTTTTTTTTTGAACCAGATATTGCCCCGTGAAAACCTGCTCTTTGAAGCAGAAGCACAACAAACAGCAGTTCAGGTTCCGCCCCCCCCCATTGCTGTTTGCTCCAATTCAGCTATAAAGAGCAGGGGGGGGGGTTTCCCAAGGAAAGCTCCGGAGTGGGGTGGGTGGGAAAGGGCACCTGGATATGGAGTTTTAAAGCATGGACCATTTCCTGGAAAGCGCAGAGAAAAGGTGAGTGTAGATAAGCCTTTATAGTGAGTCAGACTTTTGGTCTATCTAACTCAGTATTGCCCACACAGGCTGGCAGCAGCACAATTGACATAAGAGGAATTGTCTTTCAAATCCTTCCACTCCTGGTGGAAATTCTGCTTTTTGTAACAGGAGAGGCAGCGCACATTTTCGTCTCCACGCAAAAATTCACTCCTGAATTAAAATAATTGCAACCGATCAGCCCTTTCAAGTAACATAACAACACCATGGTAGGTAACATATGTCTAGTTGTTTCCTTAGTTAACAGGTTGTTTTTTAAGACTTTACCGGTTTCAGGTTGGATGGCATATCTACTGGGTAATTGAGGAGCAGGTACTGCTTCTGAGGAGAGAAAGAGACAGGCCTGGGTTGAATGAGAGGAGAGGATGGATTAAAGAGCAAGAAAAGTCTATCCATGAAATGTTTCTAAATAGGCTTTAAAGGTCCCTCTAGGTCAGAGGTTGGCAATCTAAGGCCCATGGGCTGGTTCTGGCCCAGGAGCTTCCTCGAACCGGCCCATGGGCGTTCTGTGGATCGACGTGGGGCTTCCATGCTTTTTCTCATGGTGCCATTATTTTTCTCGCTGCGGGGATCAACTTCCGTCCCAGAAAAGGACCGGAAATAGCGTGTGCGCATGCGCATGGGTGCTTCTCATCTGGAGGAGCGCCTGTACGCGTGTGTACATGCTATTTCCGGCGCACTTCCAGGACAGAGAAGCGCCCATGTGCATGTGCACACGCTATTTCCGGCGCTCTTCCGACCCAGAAGAGCACCAGAAATAGCTCGAGCGCATGTACAGGCGTGCAAGCTCTGGCCCATCGAGAGGTCTGCTGGGGAGTGGACTGGACCGGCCTCAAAAAACGTTGCCGACCCCTGATCTACATTTATCTAGATGATCCTTCATCACCCTGGCACAATTCTCCATGTTTTGGACCACAACTCCCATGAGCGCTGCAGTGTTGCATTTCTACCTGCAGGGCCAATTTCAGGTGGTAGCATGGGATGATTGGCTCAGCCCCTTGGCAATTAAACTCTATGATCCCTACAACACCTTATCACATCCCCAATGCTGTTCAACATCTATTTGAGGGAGGTTCATGGTGAGTTTTGGCACCTATTTTTCTAGAAAAATAGCACTGCCCTGATATAGTCTGCTCGAGGGCACACTCACCAGTTCTTTAATTTTAGATAAAAAAAGCTGAGTGTTGTTCGTTGACTCAAATGGAACATGTTGAAAGACGCAATTCTTGCTTGACTCACATTGGGTGAGAAACAGCAGCAGCAGAACAAAGACCTAGAAGGACAGGAAAAAATTCTTTGGATTATATATTAAGTGAAAGCTCAAAAGAACTCTCAAGCATTTCTCAGCTAGCATGCAATGCAGACCCAAACTTCCATCTTCAAATATCTGAAGACCTGTCACATACATGACAGAGCAAATCTGTTACTTGCCTGATCCTCTTTTAAAGCCATCCATATCTTACCCTCCTTCCTTTACAGTAGAATGGGGATGTGGCATTGGACTTTCCCAAGAGACAATGGAGTGTGACTCCAGGGGTGAAGTCAAACTACCGTAGAATCATAGCACTTGCTGTGGCTGCAGAGACCACCGAAGTGACTATTTCAGCGTGCAAACCTAGGCAATGGAGTTCTTGAGCTGCCCAGATGACAAGACCCCCCTCTCAGCCTCACTGACGCGGCCCAAAGGAAAGCAGAGCAATATGTTTGGCATCAGTTTGGCTACAGGAGTTGTTGGAAGATGTACAAGACACCATTCAACCACTCTGAATTTGTGTAGGGCTTACTCCATAGCTTTTTCTTCTCCCGAAGACGTCTTGCAAGGCCAGGGGTATGGAGGGTTTACTCCCAAAACCTTTCTCACGAATGAGTGCAGCCACAAGGCAGCAGAGGTTGAGAATCAGAGTTTTCCTTCTCCCAGGTGAGCTACCTTCCCAGGTTGACAAGCCCCATCTGCTCCTCATTTCCCTCTGCAGCATGTCATACTGCAACATTTCTTGCGGGTCCCAGTCGTTTGTTGCTAATAGGTAAACTCTACAGCTCAGCGGGCTGACAGTTGGAGAAGCGAAGACTGAAAAGGTGGCGGCGAGGAGAATGGAATAGCCTGGAAGAGGCTGTGAAATATACTCAGAGTCGCAAAGTGATTTCATGCTCTTTATTCAGCTCATAGTGGTGAGGAGGAATGAATGAAAGTCCCCTCAAGGTATCTGCTTTATATACATTATTTACACAATGGGCTGCACATGATTGGCTAATTCCGGAATTCTACTGTAAGCCAATCAGGTTGTGGATTCACTTCTATCTGGAGCATGATTGGGTGGTTCCTGCCAACCAATCATATTGCTGCATTGTTCTAGGACCAATCTGACTGCTGCATTCTGAATCCTATTGTTCTAGGACCAATCAGACTGCTGCAGTTTGGATCCTATTCAACTCAGTACATAACACCCCTCCCCTCTAAGTTCCAGTCCTGCCCGGGAGGTCGCATTCATAGTCCTCGAGGTACGCCGGTGGCCTACGTGTGCGTTGCGGCCTGGGGTGTTCCCTGGTCCGGGGTTCAGGTTCTGGCTCATGTTCCAAGGATGCTGGCTGTGATGGGCCTGTCTGGTCAGGTGCAACCGGCTCGCTCAGTCGTGGTTCTGGTTCCGGTGTCCTTTTGGCTTCGCGGGTCCTCTCTGTATTTACTGATTCTGCCTCTCCTGCTGGCCCCTCCTGCTCTATGGGCCTCACTGCCCCTCTGTTCCCTTGGGACTCCTCTGACCTTTCCTCCTCCTGGTTTTCTCCCGGGAATCGTCGCCGTATCTGGTCGCAGTGGCGGCGCCAGCATTGCCCCCCATCCGTTAGCACCTCGTACGACACGGGACCAGTGACCCTGGTGACTGTGGCGGGTACCCATGCTGGGCCTGCCCCAAAATTCTTTGCGTACACTGGGTCCTGGGCCTCGAAGGTCCGGGGGTTCCTGCCTTCCCCCACCACTACCTCATCCTGAGCTCTATCGGGGTGAAGGCGGTCCAATCTGATTGCAAGGCGCCGACCCATTAGTAGTTCAGCGGGGCTCCGGCCAGTCGTTGAGCTGGGGGTGCTGTGTTGTGCTAGGAGGAATGTGGCAAGGCGGTACTCCCAATCCCCTTGCGTCATGCGGCGAAGGGTGTCCTTGGTGGTCCGCACCATGCGTTCTGCTTGGCCATTGGTGGCAGGGTGGAATGGCGCCGAACGGATGTGGCGGATGGCGTTCTGCGCTGTGAAGGTTTGGAATTCTCCTGACGTAAATGCAGTCCCGTTGTCTGAGACGAGAGTGTCAGGGAGCCCGTGGGTTGCAAACAGCCTGCGTAGTACCCGGATGGCTGCGGACGTAGAAGTGGACGGTACCAGTGCGACTTCCAGCCATTTGGTGTAGGAGTCCACCACTATGAAGAATGTTTTCCCCTGAAAGGGGCCAGCGAAGTCCACATGCAGGCGTGACCATGGTGCTCGGGCGGACTCCCAGGACTGGACTGGGGCCCTTGGGGGATCTGGGCGGGATTCTTGGCAGGCCTGGCAGTGTTTGACCCAGGCCTCTATCTCTCCGTCGACCCCCGGCCACCACACATAACTCCTGGCAAGGGCCTTCATTCTTACTACCCCTGGGTGTGTCTCGTGTAGGGCTGTGAGGACCCTTTTGCGGAGGGGCTGGGGAACAACGACCCTGCTTCCCCATAACAGGCACCCCTTGTGGGCCGACAGTTCATGTTTGCGGGTTGTGTAGCCGGCGAATTCTGGCCCGGGGCTGCTGCTGGGCCATCCCCTCCACACCCAGTCCAGGACGCGGGAGATGACCCTATCTTTCTTGGAATGGTGTGCAACTTCTTGTGCCTGAATGGGGCGGTCGGGAAGCAGCTCCAGGCTCATAACCTCTTGTGCAGGTGCTGGGTCGGGGCCTGTTTCCGGTAGTGGTAGCCTGCTGAGGGCGTCCGCATGGCCCATCGCCTTCCCAGGGCGGTGAATCAGTGCATACTGGTAGCTGGCAAGGAAAATTGACCACCTGAGGACACGAGGAGACAGCACTTGGGGGGTCTGCTTTTCGGAGGCAAACAAGCCAAGCAAGGGCTTGTGGTCAGTCACCACGGTGAAGGGCCGCCCGTACAAGAAATCATGGAATTTTTTTACTCCCTTCACGATTGCCAGACCCTCCTTGTCGATTTGCGAGTAGTTCCGCTCGGTTGCGTTGAGTGTCTGGGAAAAGTATGCCACCGGTACCTCTCTTCCATCCGGGAGTTGGTGTCCCAGGACAGCGCCAATGCCATAGGGTGAGGCG
Organism: Podarcis filfolensis; assembly: GCF_964270895.1. Taxonomy (NCBI): domain Eukaryota; kingdom Metazoa; phylum Chordata; class Lepidosauria; order Squamata; family Lacertidae; genus Podarcis; species Podarcis filfolensis. Next base: position 19,303,747 of record NC_139615.1, on the reverse strand, counting down.
TCGCATGCTAGCACCACCGGCAGCCTCTCGTCGAAGTGTGCCAAGACCGAGTTTGAGACAAGCAAGTCCTTGACTGCCTGGAATGCGGCCTCCTGGCGCTGGCCCCACACCCAAGGGGCCCGCTTGTCCAGGAGTCTGTGTAGGGGCTCCGCTACCGCCGCCTTGTGGGGAAGGAAGGAATGGTAAAAGTTCAATAGTCCCAAGAAGGCCTGAAGTTCAGTCTTGTTCTTGGGCGCTGGGGCATCACAAATGGCCCGTACCTTGTCCCCAGTCAGGTGGACCCCTTCTGCGTCCACCATAAATCCCAGAAAGTCCACCTGAGGCACTCCTAGTAGACATTTTTCCCGCTTCACCTTGAGACCCGCCGTCTGGAAACGGTGCAGAACGGTGCGGAGGCGGTCCTCAAACTCCTCTGGTGTGGGCCCGGCAATCAACACATCATCGAAGAAGGGGGTGACGCCAGGAATCCCTTTAAGGAGAGAGTCCATTAGATTCTGGAATATGCCTGGTGCCACGCTGACACCGAATTGCAGCCGCTTTACCCTGAACGCTCCTCTGTGCGTCACAATCGTCTGTGCCTCTGCTGTGGCCTCATCTACTGGCAGTTGTTGATATGCTTGGGCCAAGTCCAGCTTGCCAAAAATTTTCGACCCAGCCAGGGTGGCAAGGACATGGCTGACCACTGGCACTGGGTATGCATGGGCCGTGAGGGCCTTGTTTATGGTACATTTGTAGTCTGCGCAGATGCGGACCGAACCATTCGGCTTGACGGGTGTGACGATTGGGGTTTCCCAGGGGGCATTAGGCACCGGCTCCAGCACGCCTTGCTCCACGAGTCGGTCCAATTCCTCGTCTATACGGGGTTTCAGGGCGAACGGGACCCGGCGGGCCTTGAGCCTGACTGGTCGTACTGCGGGGTCAAGCTGTAGAGCAATGGGGGGGCCCGTATACTGTCCCAATTTCCCATCAAAAACCCCCGGAAATTCCTTGCATATGGCGTCCACGTCCACTTGTAAGCTCGTGTGGTTCACCCCGGTGACGGCTAGCCCCAGTGGTCCAAACCATGCCAATCCCAGTAAGCTAATGTAGGGGCCCTTGACCACAAGCAAGTCCAGTTGCTGCGTCCGCCCTTGGTATTGCACCCTGAAGGTCCCCACCCCCATTGTGGGGACCTTACGTTTCTGGAAGTCCCGGAGGGTGAATGGGGCCGGCCTGAGTTTGGGACCCCCAGTAGGACACAGTTTCCTTAAGGTCCTTGCCGAGATTATGGATAGAGTTGAACCCGTGTCAAGCTCCATGCGGCATGGGGCCCCCTCTATCTGTACCTCTACATAAATTTTCTCTACGTTGGGGTGGGGCAACTGGTATACCTGGAAGTCCGTGAGCTCCGTCGAGTTGCCTTGGTGTGTTGGGCCCCGGGACCTGGGGCTCTTGGATTGGTCATCTGATGCCTGGCGTCGGGTGGGCCGAGCTCGACACACCCGGGCGATGTGTCCCAATTTTCTGCACTGCCTGCACTCTGCGTTGCGGAAACGGCAGGTCCTCCTCTCGTGACTGTCTCCACAGCTTGCGCAGTTCCCTGCTTCTCGTCGAGGCCGCTGTGGTATGTGGGCTGCTTGAGTGCGCTGCTGTACTCGGTGCACCTCCTCCCTGTTGGATCCTGAGTCGTCGGTGAGGTCTTCGTGGTGGACCCTCGGTTGGGACGGCTGGCTCGGCCGTGCCTCTTGCGTCGACCTCTCGGCAGCTTCCGTTGCCAGGGCCTCCTCCAGAGCGACCTGGAACGTTAGGTCCTTCTTAGCGTAGAGGCGTCGTTGCAGCTTCTCATCCTTCAGGCCACCGACGAGGCGGTCACGAAGCATGTTCTCCAGCTCTGAGAAGTTGCAGAACCGGGCAGCTTGGCGGAGAGAGGTCACAAACCCAGTTATGGTTTCCCCAGGGGCTTGCCGCTTTGCATAGAAGGCATTTCGACGAGCCACCACAGAGGGCTGTGGCGAAAAGTGCCCCTTCAGCTGTTCCATTATTGTTTTGTATGGAACAGTAGCGACGTCTTCGGGTGCAAGGAGAGCCCGGGCGATTTCAAACGTCTCCTCTCCGCAGACGCTGAAGAATATCGCCCTCTTCTTGGCGTCTTCTTCATCGGTGACCCCTTTGGCTTCTAGGAGGAAGGTGAAACGGGAGGCATACGCTTCCCAGTCTCCAGATGCTGGGTTGAACGGCGAGAAGCTGCTGTCGGTTGCCATTCTGAGTTCCTTGTGTCCCGGAGCTGAAGCCTGGATACACGGTGCGAGGCAGCGGTGCGGCAGGTGGCGGTGCTGCGGTGCTGTGTGTGGCAGTCAGCTCAGCGGGATCCCACCTTCGTCGCCAGTGAAATATACTCAGAGTCGCAAAGTGATTTCATGCTCTTTATTCAGCTCATAGTGGTGAGGAGGAATGAATGAAAGTCCCCTCAAGGTATCTGCTTTATATACATTATTTACACAATGGGCTGCACATGATTGGCTAATTCCGGAATTCTACTGTAAGCCAATCAGGTTGTGGATTCACTTCTATCTGGAGCATGATTGGGTGGTTCCTGCCAACCAATCATATTGCTGCATTGTTCTAGGACCAATCTGACTGCTGCATTCTGAATCCTATTGTTCTAGGACCAATCAGACTGCTGCAGTTTGGATCCTATTCAACTCAGTACATAACAGGCTGATTGCAGAAACATTCCCCCCCGTCTGCAATCACGAGGACAAAAAAAACTTTTTAAAAAGGGAAATCTGTGTTGCTCAAAAAGGCAGTGAATGATAGAAAGGAAATTGCTTTCTGAGTAATTTGCTTTCTGTCATTCACTGCCTTTTTGAGCAACACAGATTTTGAGTGCTGGAAAGCATGCATTGAACTAAGGCCACCTGGTTCTGGGGAGATAATGGTGATGCTGTAAGGAGAGGTCCAAAGAACCTCCCTCTCCCTCTTCCTCTCCGGCCACCATTCCTGGACTAGTATACAGTGGCGTAGCGTGGGGGGTGCAGGGGGTGCCGGCCGCACCGGGCGCAACATCTGGGGGTTAGGGTTAGGGGGCGCAAATCCACGGGTTAGGAGGCGCAAATCCACGGGTTAGGGGGCGCAATTTACTTGCCTTGCCCCGGGTGCTGACAACCCACGCTACGCCACTGCTAGTATATCAGGAGAAGCTGAGGCCTCTTCCTTGATCCTGCCAATTGTTTTTTGGAAACTTACCACAAAAGACTCTGGGGTTGCATGGCGCCAAATCATCTCCACATGGTCTGGTGGATGACCAACATGCTGAGGATTCCCCTCTAGAAAGGGGGGGAGCTGTGGGGATAAAAGAAAGGATGGTTAGGGGTTAAGAGGCCAAGGAAACACGGACTTGGGATGTAGCAAAACCAGCACTTACCAACGTGGGGCCTTCCAGATGCTTTGCACTACAACTTATGCAAAATAATAAAAAATACCTAACATCAGGGCTTCTTTTGAGCTGGAACTCTCTGGAACTCGCCATTACAAGGGAACAAGGGAGGCACTCAGGGTGAGTTTCAGCACCTCTTTTTCTAGAAAAATAGCACTGGTTCACATGAAACACTGTTTATTCATTTATTCATTGCATTTATCTTCCAAGGATCTCAAGGTGGTGAACATGGGTCTCCTCCCCCCCATTTCATCCTCACAACAACCCTGTGAGGTAGGCTAGGCTATGAGATGGTGACTGGCCCAAGGTCACCCAGCTGAGTGGGGATTCGAACTCTGCTCTCCAGGGTCCTAGTCCAACGCTCTAACCATTACGCCACATTACGCATAATGATTCTTCAGTCATCCACCATTTGTCCTGTAGTGGGGGATTTCAGCATCCACGCAGGGGCCAACTTGTTGGAGCAGCCTGGGACATCAGAGCCTCCATCACATCCATGGGGCTGTTTCTGTTGCAGTTCCTGTGTGTGTATTCCACAGGTTACGGAGTCAGCTGCGTGGCTGTATCTGTGTGAGAGAAAGGCCGGCTGAAGGACCTGCCTGCGGGCAGTGGAACTCGCTGGTGAAGGAGGAACTCGCTGGTGAAGGAGGAACTCGCTGGTGAAGGAGGTACTCACTGGTGAAGGACACCTCTTCAGGACCAGGTGCCAGGAGCTACTGAGCGTGAGTAGGCTAAGCCCTGGGGGAGAAGATGGCGGAAGTCCAGGAGTCCTACACCGTCCCATTTGAGGCTCAATCGGCACAACTGGGAGGAATGGTCCCGAAGCACGTTGCTCTGGTCACAGTTTTATTGTTTTACAGCAGCAATTACAATCAGCAGCCAAATTAATCGGCTGCTGATTAATTGCTGTTGTAAAATAAACGCTTCTTAGATTAGGAAATAAGCTGCGTACAGAGACTTTTCTGCATGCTTGAGTAATCTCTGTTGTTGTGGGTGAACATATCAGACGACACAGCGATTCTTCAAACAGCTCTTGTTTATTCACAGGCCAGAACAGAACTGAACTGAAGGGTTCAGCCAGCCTGCTTATATAGAGCTCCAGTACAACGCAACTGTAACCACACAGAACACAGACCGCTGTGCACAATCTCTGCTAAACGCTGGGACAACACTGAGTCGCAGTGGAAGCGTACCAGACGTTGAATTCCACAGTCTCAGCACAGCACCAGCCTGATGGATGTGGCAGGTCACAATCCCAAGACGGTCTTTTCAACAGCAGGGCTAGTTGGTGCGCTGACAGGTTTTTCTAACTCCCATTGTTGTGGATGGACCATTTCTTGGTGAGGTTTGGTTAGTCGGCAGCCCCTGGGAATTATGAGACCCGGCCTGTTAGGTTGGCCTGCCCCCAGAGACTTATGGAATCCACTGGATTCCCGAATGCTTTGGGGAATTTTCTGACTGGCATGGCGGGCGCTCCTGTTGACGTAAAGCAGGCGAGACCATTATCAGAGTGCTGCCTCCATGGATGGAGACAGTATGCTTCTGAATGCCAGTTGCTGGGAACCACAAGGTAGTCATGTTTTGCCTGAGGGTTTCCCACAGGAATCTGGCTGGCCATTGTGAGAACAGGATGCATTTATAAAGCTGAATCAATTTTGCAAATTTGCACAGAGAAATTGCAAACTGGGAAACTGCTGTCCTTCAAAATTCACACCTTGCCATGCAGTTGTCCAACCAAACAATGCTTGCGAAAACACGTATATTAAGTGTGTATAACAATGAAGAAGTTTGTGGAAAATAACATATAAAAGGTTATTAGGGGAAATAATTGCTTGCAAAAATTGCTGCAAAATGTGGAAAACTGAATTTAAGCTTGGAAAAAATGTGAACTTGGGGACTGAAATTGGCAGAGCCTTCCATCCGTGCTTCCAATGGAAAGAACAAAGGAGTAGCAGGTTTAATATTTAATCTGAATCATAGCATTCTCCTACTTATTCTCCTAAATAAACCACAATTGGGAACCAAGCCTGGTGTCTGCGGTTTGTTTCTTGATTGTGGTTGGTTTAACAGCTTGTGCACACCTTAATTTCCGGAACCACAGTTAATTGGTCACATTAGGTCCAAGCCCTGCCAGTGTAACATCCTGTCCAACATGCGTCTTCCAGGACTAAAATAGGGACTTACCAGCCAGGTAAGAAATTCTATATACTAGTAAGCAAACTGGAGCTTGTTTTCTCCTGCTCTGGAGGGTTGGACTCGAAGCAACGGCTTCAAGTCACAAGAAAGGAGATTCTGACTAAACATTCAGAAAAACCTTTCTGACAGTAAGAGCTGTTTGACAGTGGAAGAGGCAGCATTTGAAGCTCCCATTGTTCTAGGCGCGTTTTGCGACAGGGAATTCCATTAGCGCGAGCAGTTTCTGAGCTCTGGGCGCAGTACTGAGCCTAAAATTTCAGATTAAAACTGCCACGGCTAGAAGAAAAGGACCTTTTCCTGTCTCCCCACTTCCAGCCACTCTCTGAAGACTGAAGAAGGGACCCTCATAAGAATATTAGGGAGGCAGGCAAGAGAAATATGGCTCTGTTTTTTGCAGTCTTCAGATGAGGACTAGACCATGTGAAAAATGAACATAAGATTTGAGTTGCAGTTCATTCGTTTTCACCTTTGCATTCTTGCTATACATAAAAAAGCACATAGACACTCCATAGCCGAGGTTTAAGGTGTCATTTAGCTCCTAGCTTTCATATCTCACTGGGAACAGGCTCCTGCAAGAGGTGGTGGACTCTCCTTCCTTGGAGGTGTTTAAGCAGAGGTTGGATGGTCATCTGCCACGGTTGCTGTAGCTGAGATTCCTACATTGCAGCAGGTTGGACGAGATGACCCTTGAATCCCTTCCAACTCTAAGATCCCATGATTCCCTAGCTTAGTCCCAGAGGTAAAGCTGGGCAAACCCCAAACCCATTTAGGTTGCATACACACCATACATTTAAGGTACATTCAAATCACATTCTTTCCCTCAAAGAATTCTGGGCATTGTGGTTTACTGCTATGATACCCAGCACCTGTAATAAACTACATGTTACGAAAAAAGAGCAATGCTGCTGAGTGCTCCAGATGGCTGGAAAGCCAAACAGGATGTTGATGTTTTGGGACTGTACCGTGGGAACAAGGAACAGTCTATTATGTGCTCTGAGCACCGGATGTTAGCTCAGAGTGGCACATGACCCTGTACTGGAAGTACATGGGTGGAGTTATTCCATCTCTGCTGTGGCTGCTGAGGAGTGCAGACACGTTTTCTGTACTGCTGGAAAGACAGAAATAAAGGCATGTAAAGACATTTCTGTCTGTCTCTCTCCCCTCCCTGGGGATGGCAGGGAGTGAGGGAGGAGGGATGGTTGTGTTCTTCTCACGTTCGTGAGGAGGATCGGCCGATAGAGACCTCGCCTTGTCTTGCCGGGAGCCGCTGACGGGGAGGTCAACAGGGAATCAAAGCCGGGCACCTGGAGAGTGCCAAATTCCTCTGACATGGCTTTGAAGATTATCAACATATGGTAGCAAGAGCTGCTGGTTATCTGATCCATGGGAATCAGCATGAGAGGTGAGAGGTTGATGGATCGTGTGCCATCCTCTGCACCAAGGAAAGAAGATAACGTCTGCATTGCAGCCAGAAGCTGAACAGACGGCTGGACACCAAGAGGGGGTGTTTTCCAAGCATCGGAGCCCCAAAAAGGTATGCTGAATATCGGGCTAAAAGTGTGAATGCAGATTGATTTATTCTCTGGTTCACAGAAGAGCTGCGTTTGGAAAAACAGCTCTGAGAGCCTAGGCTTGCATACCAGGCATACTTGCGGTGAGATAAGAAAGGAAGAGGTATGCACAGTTGCTAGGCAACGACCGTCAGTCGGCTTGGAAAGCTACTGACACATGGGGCTGGCTGCAAAAGTTGTTTTGTCTTCACAGCTTTGCAAGGACAGTGAGACAGCTTGAAGATTGCCTGCCTGAGAGAGGCAGAAAAACAGCTCAAAAGAGCTTTTGGATTTTACTAGCTCGAGGGTGAAGAGCTGAGACTTGGATTCAAAATGGATGCCAAGGACAGGGGGAGGGAAGAACGGAGTTCTAATTCCCCCACTGATGTTGCTACTGGAGAGAATGCTGTAGCTTTGAACGTTGTCCGAGTTTACAATTGTGGACAGGCTGGGCATCGTCAGCGGAGCTGCAAGAAGCCACGCCAGCCAACAGGAGCGAAGGGCCGCTCAGCAAAGCCTGAGGCAGCAGGCAAAGGTCATACCAAGTCTTCGGTGAATCCTGCAAAGGCCCTGATGGCGAAAGGAACCACGCCAGATGTTGGACACTCGTTTGTGATCGATACGGGCTGTAATTTTCATATGTCCCCGCACAGAGGGCTCTTTTCAACGTTTAAGAAGCAAAGCTTCGCTGTGGAACAAGCCAACGGTCAGAAGCTGAAAGCGACCGGGATTGGAACTGTGTATCTTAAGAGTCTGAACCTGACTATACACAATGTTTACTTGGTTCCTGAATTGAAGTTCAATCTGCTGAGTGTTTCGCAGATTGCAAAGAAAGGACTGAAACTGTCCTATGATGCTGAGAGCTGCAAGATCTTCAAAGATGGAGAGTTGTATCTTTCTGCCAGAGAGAAACATGGATTGTATTTGTTGGACTTTGAGCAAAGTGATTACATGGAATGTAATTCTGAGTCTAACTTGATTTCTCTTGCAGGTGTGACCAAAACGAGCACCAAGAAGGTGGCCAGGGTCAACAGAGCGTTTCAGCGGGTGTATGCTGATGTGATTGGTCCTCTAGAACCATCTAGAGGCAATGCAAGATTTTATCTTGTGTGTGTGGATCATTTCTCTAACTTTGTCTGGGTTTATGTGTTAAAAAGGCCACAGGAAGCCTTGGAAAGGTTTCAAGAGTTTTGTGACAAGGTCAAAAAGATGCATGATGCTAACATTGATTGTTTTTTGACAGATGAGAAGCAGATTTTTCTTTTACAGGATTTCCAGAGGTTCCTGCAGAAGAAAGGGATAAGACACAAGGTTGCTGTTTCAGCGGAAGCGTGGAACAGGGGTGTCTGTGTACGGGTGAACAAAGAATTGCAAAAGGGGATGAATGCGCAATTGCTTAGTTCACATCTGCCACATGAGTTCTGGGCGGAGTCACTCATGTCGTATTGTCATGTGTGGGTGAGAAAGGTTTCGAAAGAGTTGGGAAGTTCTCCTTTTGAGAAACTGTTCCAGAGAAAACCTTCTGTTGCCCATTTCAAGGTTTTTGGGTCTCATGTGAGGACAGAAGCTCCAGGTGGAGTAAAGAATGCCAGAGGCATTTTTGTGGGGTATGAAAAGGGTCTCTACAGAGTAATTTTGTCTGAATCTGGTCAGGTGATTCTCACAGAATTTCTAGAGAGTGCTCCTGAAAAGGAGAGAGTGATAGAACATACATTTCCCACAGAGGACGATTCAGATGATGATGATGATTTTACAGATTACAGTGGTACTGAGAGCGACAGTGATAGCTCAGAGAGCTCAGTTGTCACAGTCATTGAGAGGAAATCTCACACAATGGATAGACCTTCACAGATGAAGGATGAACCACTGTTTACTGTTGGAACTGGTTCTCCTAAGAGTCCTGAGACTGAACCAGTGAGCAGAGAGGATCAGCACCTCTTGCGCAGGTCTGAGAGAGTCACAAAGGGTGAACCACCCAAAAGGTACTCAGAAGAGTTTGCTAACTTAGCTGTTGCATGTGTTGCTGTTGTAAACAACCGAGGACAGGTTGGAGCTGTGTCTAAGTCAGAGACAAAGACACAACAGAGAGTTGCTAGCCAAGGTAATGCAGATGCACTCATTCCTTGGAAGCCAGACAACCAGAGAGGTACACTGGGGAAACCAGTGGCGGGTAGTTCCAAGGGTGGAACTGAAACAACAGGGGAGTGTTATGTGTATAACAACTGTTTGTTTTCTTCTCTGGATCACGCTTTGCTTGCCGCAACACGCATTGATTCTTTTGGGGGAGGTTGTTACGAAAAAGGAGCAATGCTGCTGAGTGCTCCAGATGGCTGGAAAGCCAAACAGGATGTTGATGTTTTGGGACTGTACCGTGGGAACAAGGAACAGTCTATTATGTGCTCTGAGCACCGGATGTTAGCTCAGAGTGGCACATGACCCTGTACTGGAAGTACATGGGTGGAGTTATTCCATCTCTGCTGTGGCTGCTGAGGAGTGCAGACACGTTTTCTGTACTGCTGGAAAGACAGAAATAAAGGCATGTAAAGACATTTCTGTCTGTCTCTCTCCCCTCCCTGGGGATGGCAGGGAGTGAGGGAGGAGGGATGGTTGTGTTCTTCTCACGTTCGTGAGGAGGATCGGCCGATAGAGACCTCGCCTTGTCTTGCCGGGAGCCGCTGACGGGGAGGTCAACAGGGAATCAAAGCCGGGCACCTGGAGAGTGCCAAATTCCTCTGACATGGCTTTGAAGATTATCAACACTACAGTTCCCATGATTCTTATTTTTGGGGGGGATGCTTTAAATGTATGGTATGTACACTGCCATGGTGACTAGCTGACGTGCCATGTTATAGGATGGTGTAAAGAGTCTCTGAAGAACCTCAGGGTGTGTCACAGACCCAAAGGCTCTTTTTCTGTGGTTCACCACTATAAGCCGTCATAAATGCACAATATGGGGGAAGTAGAAAGAGAGATGTTCCCCTCCCTCTCCCATATGATTATTTTATTATTATGCTGTCTGCTATTATGCTTTTTATTACTGATGCGCCGTAAAATGTGTTCTTAATGTTGCAAACCGCCCTGCGATCTTTTGATAAAGGGCAGTATATAAATTGAATATAATAATAATAATGATAATAATAATGATAATAATAATAATAATAATAATAATAATAATAATAATAAAGATGCTAGAATGTGGATGTTGTGGTCTGTGAGTAACAAGTGGCCCTCAGCCTAAAGATACACTGCTTTACCCTGGCTTTTGACAACTGAGATGAATATTTTTAAGGCCCACCTTACTTCTGTAATTGTAAATCGTTTTAAACTGTTTTTCTTTATTTAACTTTTTTTTTTAAAAAAATGTAACCCTCTCTGGGACTTTTGAATTAAGGGCAGGTTGTTGTTGTTGTTATTGTTAAATAAGCTGCCTACTTTATTTGCACCATTTGTTTTAATAAGACTTCACTTTCTTCCACTCTGAGTTTTTTTTGTATGTGTAGCACACGCATGTTATCCTCATCATAGACCGAGTAAAAGAGATAAAGAAGATCAACACCCAAACAGAATCACAGGTGTCTTTGGAAGTAAAACAGAGACAGGGCTCCTGGATTGCATTGTAAATTTGGAACAGGGACTTATCAGCGGGTTAGAAGACTAGAGCGTAGGGTTTTCTAGATTGTCCCACTAGCAAGCGATGAGAAGACTCATACAGCAAACAGAGGAGCATACAATTAATTCATTTATTATAGTCCAGATGTTAATCATGTGCTTTTGCTAACCTTTTGGTAACCTAGATTCCAGTTGAGGAAGCATAGCAGAGGCAGCTGTAATCATCAGCAGATTTGAAATATTGTTGTTATTGTTATTATTATTATTATTATTAGGCCCACAGAAAGAGATATGGGGAGGCACATAGAACAATACATTACAATGCTATACAATCCTGCATTGTTTCAGACCCCACCCACTTGGGGCTCTGACTCCACCCACCGCTGGCTCTAACTCCACCCACCATTTTCCACAGCCCCTGGTTGACTTTCCTATGGCCTTTAATGGAAAAATAAACGAAGCTTCCTCACCCCTTCCTTAGGAAAGAACTTTTCTGTACGCTGCCATCTGTTCCTTTTTAAACAGAAGATGCCAGAAGTGAACTTGAGACTTTCTGCATACAAAGCTTTTATCAGTGATCTCTGGCCTTTCTTGGAAAGCCGTAATAGCACTTTGCCAGTACACAATGGCAGGATTTTAAGCTGTTTACCTTGCCACAAATTAGGTGTGTGTGTGTGTGGGGAGATGACTGGAATACAATGGGCGGGAAATGACATCATGTGAATTCCCCATAAAAAAATTGAGTGAACCAAGGGTGGCAACTCCAAAACCCAATTAAGAAGGATACCAAAAAGCCACAAATGATTCGGGGTGCAGGGCAGGAATAGAGGGTGAAAGCTAAATAAGGATTTGGAACGGAGAAGAGTGCCTTTCAGTTAAGTCATGCCTGTGCAGGGGGAATGGGTGTCTACCTGACAGGGTCACCAGAGGCAAAAAAGAAAAGGGACAAGGTACAGCTACTGAAATTCCTTCTTTAACACAACTATTAATGATACAGGAGCACTGCCTGATCTCTTCCTTATCTGGCCACCTGGTAAACCTCTCTCCAAACTCGGCCAAACAGAATAACAGATGAAATTTAGTGTGCAGGTTGCTGCCAAATGTTGGCACAATGGGACGAGATTCCATGTGCATTCTGCGACTATCCGGGAAAGAGGCGTAAGACTGAAGAGACCTGCTGGGTCAAACCAAAGGCTCATCCATCCCAGACTATTGTTGCTCACAGCAAAGACCCAAGTGCCTCCAAGGCTGCTTCTGCACTAGGGGTTGGGAGTCAATGCTAGTCCTACTGAGATTAGAGCCACTGAAGTCCATGGCCTGGATGAACTCGGGTTTGTTGATTTCAACGGGTATTCAACTCCTGAGAAACTATTCAGAATGTATAAAGATGTTTCAAATGTTTGCTGGAAAATGCCAAGAACATGAAGGGACATTTTATCATGCCTGGGGGGCATGTAAAAAAAAAGCTAAAATATACTGGATACAAATACACAGAATCATAAAATCATAGAACTGTGGAGTTGGAAGGGACCCTGGGGGTCATCTAGTCCAGCCCCCTGCAATGCAATGCAATAATAATAATAGGCTTCAAACCCACAATTCTGAGATTAAGAGTCTCATGCTCTCCGTGGATAAAGCAGATTTTAAAGGTTACTGTTCAGTTGAAGCCAGAACTCTTGCTTTTTGGGAGAAGAAGAAGAAGAAGAAGAAGAAGAAGAAGAAGAAGAAGAAGAAGAAGAAGAAGAATAGTAGTAGTAGTAGTAGTAGTAGTAGTAGTAGTAGTAGTTTGGATTTGATATCCCGCCTTTCACTCCCCTTAAGGAGTCTCAGAATGGCTAACATTCTCCTTTCCCTTCCTCCCCCACAACAAACACTTTGTGAGGTGAGTGGGGCTGAGAGACTTCAGAGAAGTGTGACTGGCCCAAGGTCACCCAGCAGCTGCATGTGGAGGAGCGGAGACGCGAACCCAGTTCACCAGATTACGAGTCTACCGCTCTTAACCACTACACCACACTACACACACAATTAGAAAGGGGTTATGGAAGAGGACTGCAATACAGTGGTACCTCGGGTTAAATATGCTTCAGGTTACATACGCTTCAGGTTACAGACTCCGCTAACCCAGAAATAGTACCTCAGGTTAAGAACTTTGCTTCAGGATGAGAACAGAAATCGTGCTCCGGCGGCGCGGTGGCAGCAGGAGGCCCCATTAGCTAAATTGGTGTTCAGGTTAAGAACAGTTTCAGGTTAAGAACGGACCTCCAGAACAAATTAAGTACTTAACCTGAGGTACTACTGTATATGCTTACAGCCGTGCGATTGCTATAGGCCATGTATGTCCAACGCGATGACCATGGTCAACTCGGGGATAAAGCACCCTGCTCGGTCGCAGGCTTTGCCTGACGCCCAGTCATAGCTGTCAACTTTCAGATTTGAAAGTAAGGGATCAGCAGCCTCGAAAATAAGGGATCAGCAACCTCACCTGTCCCGGGGACAGTCTATGGGATATCTAACAATCCGGGATAGCAGCGGGAAGCAGCGGGAAACGGCGCTGGAATAAGGGAATTTCCTGCAAAAAAAGGGAAGGTTGACAGCTATGGACCCAGCCAGCTGGGAAAGGGAGGAGAGAGAGAGAGAGAGAGAGAGAGACCATGATGTTTCTCCTCCCTCTCCCCTCTCCTGCTGGTTCCCATGGAAAGAAAACCTTCTCCCTCCTAGTTCTGCATGGATGCTGAACTTCTCCCACCTTTCGAGCTCCAGAACAGCTGCATTAATTCAAAAGTAAGCCACTGCCCCCCCCCTCAGAGCTTTCCCATCCAGTAAAGGGGGAATTGGACATTTCTGGGCGTGATGGGTTCCCGTGTGCACCAATGGCCCTGGGAGGGGGCTGGTGTGTGGGGTAATAATTTATTATTATTTTTATCATAATCATAATTTATTATTTATTATTTATACCCCGCCCATCTGGCTGGGTTTCCCCAGTTACATATAATATGTTTAAGTTGAAGAATGACAATGGGAGAGTGTGGTAGATCACTGCCAGTTTTGTTTTGTTTTTTTGTATTTTTTTTGTTGCGGGGTCCATCTGTTGCAGTTTACTGTCGTAGCAAATACAGTGGTACCTCAGGTTAAGTACTTAATTCGTTCTGGAGGTCCGTACTTAACCTGAAACTGTTCTTAACCTGAAGCATCACTTTAGCTAATGGGGCCTCCTGTTGCTGCCGTGCCACCGGAGCACGATTTCTGTTCTCATTCTGAAGCAAAGTGCTTAACCTGAAGCACTATTTCTGGGTTAACAGAGTCTGTAACCTGAAGCGTATGTAACCTGAAGCGTATGTAACCCGAGGTACCACTGTACAGGACTTAGATCAATAAGGCACCTGATTAGCAGTGCACAAAATTCCATCACAAAGATTGTAATTTATCTGCATAACATAAACAGAAATTAAGAGAATTATATATATACAAAACTTAATACATTACCATTTTTAGCATAACAAGAAATCTTACAGTGCAATTCTATGCATGCTTACCCAGAACTAAGTCCCGCTTAAGGCCACCCCCCCTTTTTTTACCAACAACCAAAACCCAACAGTGAACCCCCCCAGGCGGCTGATACATTGAATATACATAATCAATAATAACATATTCGAATCGACCATATGTACAATTCCATATACATTAACACTCCTCGCTCCTCAAGGTTTATTTAACTTTTAACATTTTAATTGCCCCAAATTGTTCAAATCTACCCAAATAATTCAATATCTTCTCAAACCAATCCTCCTTTTTCTCACTGACCTTAAACCCTTTCCTCCTGTGTATCTTCATACTTAAATATTCTAAAATTATAATATTATTCCATTTTTTCCACCATTGGTTCACCCTTAGCTCTTCTGCATTTTTCCAATGACTCGCTATATCCTGTCTGGCCAGTTTTTTTAATATTGGATGGTGGATCGCAACCTGTTGGATGCTGGACGTGCCTGCTATATGGACAAAGACACAGCGCTGCCCGCTATAGAAGAATGGTGATAAAGCTATTGGACTTGGCTGAGATGGCAAAGGCAAAATGTATAATTAAAGAAAAATCATTACTGACATTTGTTAAGGACTGGAAATTTCTTAAAGACTTTTTGCATGAAAGAGAAAATGAACTTGTAGTAACTGGATTTGAAGATTGAAAAGATACTGTAGCTGCAAGGACAGAGAGCCAGAAATCCTTTTATTATTTTCTCCTTTATCCTTCTTTATTTTTTCCCCTTTATTTTCCTTTTCTCTCGCTTTCTCTTTCTTTAGGTTTCTCCTTTCCTTGTCTTTCCTTCCTTCTGATTTTACTGTTTTATCTCAGTATAACATAAAAAAAATACTTTGTAATGGGTATGTATTTTTTGTATATCGTTGAATAAGTATCAATCAATCAATAAAAACCATAAATGTGACTGAGAATTTCTTTTAAAGACATTGCTGCCTCTCAAGATTTTCCATCCTTAGGATCATAACATCTCCATACATAACTCCTACAATTCACACTGACAAACAGCCTTGCACTGATCTAATGCTAATATAGCTAGCTGGTTTTGGGTGGTGGTTATTGCTGGGTTTTGGGGTGTTTTTTTTGCAAATTTTATTATGCTGACAGGGCTATGGTCTTACAGGATCAGCAATATCAGCAGGGATCTTCTGCTTTTAAGTTCCAGTCCCTTCCTCCATTATTCTAACAGTTTCCCCACTCTCACTTCCTTGCTGCACAGAGAGTAAGCAATCGATGCTTATAAAACCCATTTCTTCAGCTGCCAAGTAGAGGGGAGGCATTTGGTCCATGTGTTGCACCTAGTTGCAAAAGATCTTGGTGTTTTGCAAAGCTCTCCAAGGCTCAGTGCAAGAGGGTTAAACAACTCTCTTCTTCTCACATCTTCTGCAACCCCATTAACAGGCTGGTCGTCCACCCCATGAGCTAATGCAATATGCATTTTCTAAACTCCTTCCCTTTATTTTACAGTATTTGCTTGTTTACAAGAATTTATAAACTGTGTATTTAAAAAAATCCATTAAGTGGTGAACACAAAACCAAATAAATGAGTTAATATGAAGTATGGATACAAAGTGTCTCCTGGCAGGAATAAATGAATCAATTTTAGTTTCTTGTTTTTCTAGTCTTAAGTTCAGCCCCCCACGTTTCCGCAATAGTTTTGCTTTTTTAAAAAACAGTGAAAATTCATCATCATTCTAGTGTAAATGTCTCCAAATGTGCAAACGTTTATGTGCAAGGTTGCCCAAAGCGCAAAGTGATTTCCGCCCTTTTGGTTGTGGGGTGGGTTTTTTTGGCACATTATTTTCATGCACATCTAACCTTAGCACATGCATCTTTTGTACACGTTGCTTAGCTGGATAACGGTACTGCAAGCTTCAGAGAGCTGCAGATTTCAAAAGGCGGCTGGGAGCAGGAAAGTACAAAGGAGGTGTGTTTGTCTTTAAATGTGAAAGTGCTTCAATTCCCCCCTCCCCACATTCCTAACTCCAGATCAGGTGCAGCTTGGGACAGCTCCGAAAGCAGCAGCTCCCTAGCTCCTATGAAGAAGGGAAGGGGGTGTGTGGAATCTCTCTTGGTTGAGCTGAGCTGCTGAGAGCTCTGCAAACAGTAACAGAGAGACGTCTCCGCTGTTTTGCAAAGCTTTAGCGCAACAAGGAAGTGGTGGGAGGGGGTGTTTGCTTTATCTGCACCGCCTTCTCCTCAGGTGTCCTGTCAAACCACGCACGCGCACACACACACACACACACACACACACACACACACAAACAAGCAAGCCCCATTCCACCCTCACCAACCCCGCAGATGTACATCGCTGGATATTTCTGGAGACAGTGTGGAATCACCATTCCAATTTACACTGACAGCCAGCAGCAGAAAAAGGATTCTCCTTCAACCCCAAAGAGTTTTATAGTCTCATGCCTAGTAAAATTTAAAGGGACCCCTGACCATTAGGTCCAGTCGTGGCCGACTCTGGGGTTGCAGCGCTCATCTCGCTTTATTGCCCGAGGGAGCCGGCGTACAGCTTCCGGGTCATGTGGCCAGCATGACTAAGCCGCTTCTGGCGAACCAGAGCAGCTCACGGAAATGCCGTTTACCTTCCCGCCAGAGCGGTACCTATCTATCTACTTGCACTTTGACGTGCTTTCGAACTGCTAGGTTGGCAGGAGCAGGGACTGAGCAACGGGAGCTCACCCCGTTGCGGGGATTAGAACCACGACCTTCTGATCGGCAAGCCGTAGGCTCTGTGGTTTAACCCACAGCGCCACCCGTGTCCCTAGTCTAACGCCTATCAATGTTCAATTTTTCAAAAAAAGGTTTTAGCAGTTCTTCTTTTTATATGTAAGCCGCCTTGAGTCCAACTGAGGGGAAAAGGCAGGGTATTAATAAACCAATAACCAATAGTGTGGAAGAAGCACAAATGCTGTTTGCCCCTTTCACCCCATTTGGTAGCCAGAGCTATACAGTGGTACCTTGGTTCTCACACTTAATCCATTCTGGAAGTCCATTCCAAAACCGAAGCGTTCTAAAACCAAGGCGCACTTTCCCATAGAAAGTAATGCAAAATGGATTAATCTGTTCCAGACTTTTAACAACCCCTAAAACAGCAATTTAACATGAACATTACTATCTAACGAGACCATTGATCCATAAAATGAAAGCAATAAACAATGTACTGCAGTCACACAATCAATCAATCAGTAGCTGAACTAGGTTCCACACAGTCACACACACACAAAAAGAGAGAGAGCTGCAAAAACAAAAGCACAAAATAAATTGACAAACCTCAGCGTAACACTCAAAACGGAGCATGTTCGGCTGCCAAAAAAAGTTCGCAAACTGGAACACTTACTTCCGGGTTTGCAGTACAGTATATGGGTTCCAAGTTGTTTGAGAACCAAGGTACCACTGTACTGATCCCATCTTCCACGTAAGGCCCACTGATAGCCCCGGAGGCAGCGGATTTAGGTTTTACCTTTCTGCATGAGACTAGCTTATTCTTTTTAAATTAATTGTTCATAACACATTTAATAAAGAAAAGCAGAGGAAGGTAAGTGGGGGAATCCCATTAGCTCGCATTGAGAGTACAATGACCGTCCATCCGTCCATCTGAATGGATTACTATTCCAGCTGAATAGTCAGAAATATTAAGATGACAGTGAATATTTCACCCATATCCATGCACTGAAAAGAATGGGGAAGGATAATCCACAGCTCTGCTATATTTTAAGTAGACAGATGACTAGAAAACCTGTGTAGTATAGCAGGAAACAGGGTACTGAACTTCCTGGGGTTCCAAGTCCTCACACATCCATGGAGCTCCCACAACAATTAGCTCAGGCTAGCCTACCTCACAGAGTCGTTAGGGGGATAAAATGGAATAACAACCACCACCCCTATCTAGACTGCTCTAATGAAAAAAGTATAGGTGTATCAAATTTCTTCTATTTCTCATGTTCATGTGTGCATGAGTGCCATTGCTTATGTGGTCAAAGCAGCAAGAAGCAAGAGGAATGTGTTAGGGGAATCCCCAGGTATGCAATAGTACAAAAAAATACTTGAGGAAACCAAACTGTAAGAGTGGGGAGAAACCCAATGCACCCCAGGATTAAGCATGCTCAGTGACTACAGACTGACTGCTGGGGGAAGGATGAACTGAAAATGGAGTCAGAAGGGGAACGGAAAATGGGGGAGATGGCCCCAAACCACAACATTTTATTGCAGGTCCTAGCTGTTTACATGGCATGCAAGTGTTCTGCCCTCCATTCTGCAAGTCTGTGAACCAGCGGCGCCAGGTATATGGGTGAAGGGGGCTTCAGCTCCCCCAATATTTTTTGGCAGGGCACGGTGCCCCCTAATATTGAGGGGGCCACCACCCCCTGCCACTGCTGGGAGCCCTCAGTGTGCCCCAGCTCCAATCTCTGCCCGGCAGCCCAGGAGCCAGGCGGTGGCTGGGACAAGCGTGTCTGCTTTTGCTTGTCCCAGCCTGGTGCATGCCAGCAGCATCACATGACATGTCACATGACTGCGCCCCCTCAATGTGTGAGGCAAGTTGGCGCCCTTGCTGTGAACACAGCACACATGTAAAGCACAAGGCTCCCACCCAAGAATCTTGGGAACTGCAGTTTACCCCTCACAGCGCTACAATTCCAAGAATGTTCAGTTCCCAGGATTCCAGGATACGACTAGTCAGGATCCAGCATTATTCTTAACAGGTTCCCAACCCAATAGCTTGACCATACAACAAATGACACCTGCAACCAAATCTTTCAGTATGAGTGAGGCCCACTTAACGAGGGATATTCTGCAGCATGGCATTGGGTGTCTCCAGACAACCTGTTTGTCGAACATTCATCTGGGTTTGTTCACAGGAAGATCAGACAACATGGGCTGTTTAATGAACATCTATTCTGATTTGTTTGTGGAGAGGCTAGAGGATGTGTCAAAACAAGCTTTCTCTCACCCTCCCCAGTGCCATTTCCCTGTGGGTTTCATCATCATCATCACCACCACCATCATCATCTTCTTTCATAGTTAAAACCATACACAAGGCAGCTTATAACATAACAAGATTCACATAATTGCAAGCATAACAAAAGTAATAAGCGATAAATGAAAGGCATCAAAAAGCACACAAACAAACTGAAACAATCGCCACATAAATTGCCCAGGTATGCAATCACAGTGCATTCCGCATCGTTCTGCAATTGCTTCCCCCCTGTTACTGCCATCTGCAGAGGCACTCTTGCACCGCGATGCAACTAAAGTGGGGCCACCAAAACAAAACCAGAACGTTTCATAGAACCGCAGAATTACAGAGCTGGAAGAGACCACAAGGGTCATCTTGCAATGCAGGAATCACAGCTAAAGAGCCATCCAGACTCTGTTTCAAAACCTCCAATGAAGGAGAAGTCAGAAAAGTTGCAGGATTTCAGCAGGAAGCTCTAGGACAGGCATAGGCAACCTCGTCCCTCCAGATGTTTTGGAACTACAACTCCCATCATCCCTAGCTAACAGGACCAGAGGTCAGGGATAATGGGAGTTGTAGTCCCAAAATATCTGGAGGGCCGAGGTTGCCTATTAGTGCATGTCCTAGACCATGGGTAGGCAAATTAAGGTCCGCGGGCCGGAGCCGGCCCAATCGCCTTCTAAATCCGGCCCGTGGATGGTCCGGGAAACAGCATGTTTTTACATGAGTAGAATGTGTCCTTTTATTTAAAATGCACCTCTGGGTTATTTGTGGGACCTGCCTGGTGTTTTTACATGAGTAGAATGTATGCTTTTATTTAAAATGCATCTCTGGGTTATTTGTGGGGCATAAGAATTTGTTCTCCCCCCCCCGCAAAAAATATAGTCCGGCCCCCCACAAGGTCTGAGGGACAGTGGACCGGCCCCCTGCTGAAAAAGTTTGCTGACCCTGTCCTAGACTCTAGGACATGCACTAATAGGAAACAAAGCAGTATATGTCCACCCCAAAACCATTGCAGGTACAAGCTGTATGAAAAGCGAGACTGAGTATAACCAATTGCTGATACTATCGTGAATACACAACCCACAGCACATCTGGAGGGGCCCTGGGCTTCTTCTAGATTCTAGTCAGCCATGCTCACTTCCAGGATACTCCATTCCATTCCACCCACATTTTCCTCTCTCCTGCATGAAGATGTACTTCCTTTTATCTGTCCTGGATCTTCCCACATAGAATCACAGAGTTGGAAGGGACTCCAAGAGTAATCTAGTCCAACCCCCTGCCCCCCCCGGTCATCTCTGTTGAATGTCCACAAGTTACAGTGTTATCGGGGGGGGGGGGGGGAATTCCATCCACTTTCTCAAGAGGCATGGATCATTCCTTGCTTTTTCTCTGGTTGCACGCATTTGGTTTAGAGAAAGCACGTTTTGATAAGTCAGCTGGAGGCAGAGGGCGTGTTCTGATATGCATGCGGTTCCAAAGCTTCAGGGCTGCCTGTGTGAATCTGGCATGCTACTGGCAACCCTCTGATATCTGCTGAGCAGCAACAAAGCTGGACCAGGACCTCATGGCAAAGATGCCGTAGGCTAGACCCCGAGACAGCGCAGAGGCGCTGCTTCAATTGGCAGGATGGTTTTGTGTGTGGATGGGAGAGCGGCAGTGGGCAAAACTGTCTGGGCTGCTTCTGCACCTCTCTATTGAATAAGCAAGAGAGAGCCAATAAAAACAGTAGCCTGGCTTGAGCACATGGGGAGGAGTTGTGGCTCCATGGGAGAGCGCCTGACTGGCATGCAGGAGGTCCTGTGTTCAGCCCCTGACATTTCCAGGTAGGGTTGGGAAAGGCTTTATCATAGAATTGTAGTGTTGGGGGGGGACCCCAATGCAGGAATCTCAGCTACAGCATCCCTGACGGATGGCCATCCAGCCTCTGCTTAGAAACCTCGGAGGAAGGAGAGTCCACAACCTCCTGAGGGAGTCAGTTCCACGTCAGTCTGAAACAAGCCGCAGAAGCCGTTCACATCCAGAGATAGGTCCCATGCACACTGTGCATTTAGAGCACACCCAGGGCGCCTCTGGAAAGATTCTGGGAACTGTAGTTTGCTAAGGGTGCTGACCTCACAGGCCGGACAATTCCCAGCCCTACGAGTAAACTGTGGTTCCCGGGATTCTCCACGACTCTTCAAGTGGGGAGCAGAGGCAACTTCTTAATTTCACCTGTCACTTTTTACCATCCCTTTCAGAACATGCTGCCAGGTCCACTATCCCCATCTACCATAGTGGTGCCTACACTGTCCGGCAGCAGCCCTCCAGGATTTCAGGCAGGGGTCTCTCCCCACTGGCTCCTTTACCTTCAAGCCCTGCCCCATCGGAGGCCCTTCTCTCTGCAGCCCCCCCCCAACACCTATATAGGCACCTCCTTGATACAAGGGTGGGATATAAATCCAAAAATCACTGTGAAGCTGAGAAAGAACCACAAGGAGTGAGAGAGCAGCTCAGTCGGCAGAGCGTAAGACTCTTCATCTCAGGGCCGCGAGTTCAAGCCCCCCATTGGGCAAAATATTACTTCGATGCAGGGGGTTGGACTAGATGACCCTAGAGGTCCCTTCCCGCTGTAGAATTCTGTGATTCTATGATGAAGCCTCCGCGATCTTGGCGCTTGGGGGCTCCCTCTGACACCGTGGAAACCAAGGTTGGAAGCGGCAGGTCCCCCCCCCTCTCGATTTCCCCCCTGCGCCGATCCCCTTGCCGCGCTAGCCAGGGCGCCACGCACGCGGGAGGCGCCGGGTTCGAATCCTGACATCTTGCCCAGGTAAGGCGCAAGGGATCGGGAAAACGCCTGGAGAGCCTCTGCCAGTCAGTGCCGACCCTTCGCCTAACCGGTCCAAGAGGGGAGCTAGAATTTCCCACAACGCCCTAACTTACCTATGAACGATCGAGGTTTAGAGGAAGGGCGGAGGAAGGGGGGTTTCTCCCCAGCGTCGTTCGGGCTTCTCACATGCTCGCGAACCCCGCGAGAAAGCAGTTGCCTGAGGACCAGGCTGCCTGGGTTTTGTTTAGGCGAAAGTGAAAGTCTTTCCGAAGGGGGAGGGCTTGGTCCGGGGTGACGCCCCTCCTCGCTCCCCCGCACCCAAATATTCGCGGTGGGGGGAGATATATTTCCCCGCACGTCGGGACGCCCCCACTCGCCCGCCCCCGGGGCTCCGCAGCCACGAGCCCGAGCCGCGCTCCGGGGCTCGGTTCCGCCTCTCCACGTGTCCCAGCAATCGGCCAGAAGGAGAGCGGCTCGTGCGATCTCGGAAAGGGCGAGCGCTGAGCATACAGAAATCTTTTGCCCAGCGTGGGGCTCGAACCCACAACCGTGAGATCTACAATCTTATGCTCTACCGACTGAGCTATTCATGCATACATATTGTTTATGTTTCCTTTTGGGAATGAGGCACAGAGGAGCCTGTGATGTCTTTAGGGTATATGGAATATGGATTATTTACCATATACCCTAAAGATATATATGGGTCTTGTTTCTCCCTTGGATTCAAGTTGAAAACAAGCCTTGATCTCTGGCCCTCTGCTTTCAGCTTTGCTTCTAAGTCACATCCCCGCCAAGTTCTGGAGAAAACTGGCTTTTGTTCTTTTCACTACCTGCAAGTTGAGAGAGGACCCATTTGTTATCTAGCACAGAGTCCCCTTTGTTCTCTTAATGGCCCATTACTCAAGCGAATTCCTCATCAGGAAGCTAACCTGGCTTATATTTTAAAACTTGCCGGATCCAGGGATTTAGGATTTGGCATCTACATAGCTGTCAACTTTTCCCTTTTCTTGTGAGGAATCCTATTCGGAATAAGGGAATTTCCCACAAACTCATAAACACACACAATGAGGGAATTTCCCACAAACTCATAAACACACACAACACTAGACACCACCTAGACAACAGTAGCCCACACACAACACCACCTCTCAGGCATTTCCCCTTGCCACAGGTTCCAAATGTTCTGCTCTCGCAAATCTCAGGAGTCCTATAACTCCATTGTTCTTGTCACAAAAAAACACACACACTCTTCCCTCTTAGCCATACCCAATGATCTGCCACTTCCTATTTCCTAGAGTCCATTAATTAAATTGCTTCTTCAAAACCACTAAAATCCCCCTACCTCCTGCCCTATGATTCCCCACACAAGCCCTTTAGGGACACAGGAATCTCCGTCTTCCTCTGCATCAGAGACCGTTGGCATATCCAGCTTCCACTGGTCTTGAATTGGTGGGTTGTGGCCTGGCCCAAGGCAGGTCCAAACAGGAGCACTGCCGCCATGAAAATATATGGAGGGAGGGGGAAATTAAGAAATGGGTTCCCCCAAATGCATGTTTTGGGTTAAAAGTGGGCCCAGGGGTCTGAAAATACCTGGTTTACATGGTAGAAGCAGCCCTTCGGGGTTCCTGGCAAGAGATATTCCCGGTCCTGACACGAGGGGCTTGAGATGTGGGGTACTGGCATACCACACACAGCCCACTTAAGGGTCGCCTGGGGACGGTTCCCCATCGCCTTCTCCAAGACCTTCCCTGACCCTGGGTACTTCCCATGTCTGGATCCGAGCCTTTTCTAAGAAGCAAGAGAAAGTGACCAAACTCAAGACACAGTCCCCCCCCCCCAAGGTCAACAGTGGGCCATGTTGCAAAGCTGTGGGGCCCCCTCCCTCTTTCTGGCCTCACCACAGGGTCCCTGTGGGGGTCTGGGGTTAGGAAAAGCATCTGGGAGGTCGAGGAATCTGGGAGAAAGTTGTGGCCAAGGAGTTGGGAGGGAGAGATGGTGGCAAAGGGGGAGCAGGAGAGGGGGGAAGGGGGCTGGTGTTGCTGGCAGAGCGCAGCGTTCAACACAGGTCTGGCCCCCTCATGCATGGATGGACCCCAGGGTGTAGAGGGTGCAGAAAAGCTGAATCTAAACAAGACAGGGTCAGGGATCGGAGGGGGGGCGGCGGCAAGGGCATAGCCGCTCATACCCGTGCCAGAAAAAACATGGGGCAAGCGGGGAAACTGCTCAGCCCCGTGCTATCTAGGCATGGGACAAGTGCAAGTCAGAGCCTGCTTGCCACAGTCATGTTTGTTCTTTCGGCTGGCCCTTGGAACTCAGCCAAGCCGTAGACCCTGGTAGTCTCCAACTCCAACTTTCCCTTCTATGGGGAAATGGCTGGCGATGGGGGGGGTGTCCTTTCGAGAATTATCTCCTGATAGGGCAATTACCCCCTTCATAGATCACTGCCTTGCTTTTGAATTATGGTGCTGGAGGAGACTCTTGAGAGTCCCATGGACTGCAAGAAGATCAAACACGTCCATTCTTAAGGAAATCAGCCCTGAGTGCTCACTGGAAGGACAGATCCTGAAGCTGAGGCTCCAATACTTTGGCCACCTCATGAGAAGAGAAGACTCCCTAGAAAAGACCCTGATGTTAGGAAAGATGGAGGGCACAGGGAGAAGGGGACGACAGAGGACGAGATGGTTGGACAGTGTTCTTGAAGCTGCCAGCATGAGTTTGACTAAACTGCGGGAGGCAGTGGAAGACAGAAGTGCCTTGCATGCTCTGGTCCATGGGGTCACGAAGAGTCAGACACGACTAAATGACTGAACAACAACAACAAGGGCAACTTTGCTTCAGAATGAGAACAGAAATTGGGCTCCGGCAGCGTGGTGGCAGCAGGAGGCCCCATTAGCTAAAGTGGTGCTTCAGGTTAAGAACAGTTTCGGGTTAAGTACGGACCTCCGGAACGAATTAAGTACTTAACCTGAGGTACCACTGTACTTATAGCAGACCAGAGCTCCAATGGTCTAAATTAAACTGAAATACAGTAAGCCCACAATTTACGCCAAATTAACTTGTGGGCATTCAGTTTTGCGTGTGTGGCCAAAAAAAGGGGGCGTCATTCTGGGAAAAATCACGTTGGCCACCCAGGTAAGCACCGCCCTGCATAATCGATCACATGATGTGGCACACGCACACTATTTGAATGGCAATGACCATCAACTGGGGGGAGCAGCTCCCTTAAATATTTTATTGAGGGGGGTGAAGACCCCTCGGCCCCTAGGAATTGGCTCCTATGCTCATCTTAATATACCGTATTTTTCACCCTATAGGACGCACTTTTCCCCCTCCAAAAATGAAGGGGAAATGTATGTGCGTCCTATGGGGCGAATGCAGGCTTTTGCTGAAGCCTGGAGAGCTCTCCAGGCTTCTGGAAGCTCTCAGCAAGCCTTGGGAGCCCGCGGGAGTTCCCGTCGGGCTCCCTAGGCTTGCGGATAGCAGCCTGCATCTTGAAGCCTGGGGTGCGCTGCACAGCGCGCCCCGGGCTTCGGTTCCCCAACCTGGTTTGGAGGCTGGCGGCAGGGAGAAGCGCGCTTCTCCCTGCCGCCAGCCCCGCAAGCTCGGGGGACAGCGAGGAGGTGCAGCACGCCTTCCCGCTGTTCCCCGACCTGGTTTGGGCTTCAGGCAGATATCCACAAGCAGCGGGAAGTCGCAACGGTCTCCCAAGGCTTGCGGAGAGCTGCCTGTTCTGTGGGCTGGGGTCGGGGGAAGCTCGGGCTTCCCCTGCCCCAGCCCCGTGCCTGGGGGGGGGGAATAATTCCCCCCCTTTATTTCCCCCTTCAAAACTAGGTGCATCCTGTGGGCCGGTGCGTCCTATAGGTCGAAAAATACGGTAACCACAAGCAGCTGCCTCTCACTGGGGGCTTACGGGGGATTAAGGGACAAGACTTCGGGGTCAGGAGGTTATGTCACAAGGAGAGACTTGACTTCTGACAGACTTCTGACCCCTATACATTCTCTCCTCCCCGTAAGGAAAATAAGGGTGCATACTTAAGGGACCCCTGACCATTAGGTCCAGTTGTGGCCGACTCTGGGGTTGCGGCGCTCATCTCGCTTTATTGGCCGAGGGAGCTGGTGTACAGCTTCCGGGTCATGTGGCCAGCATGACTAAGCTGCTTCTGGCGAACCAGAGCAGTGCACGGAAACGCCATTTACCTTCCCGCCGGAGCGGTACCTATTTATCTACTTGCACTTTGACATGTTTTCGAACTGCTAGGTTGGCAGGAGCTGGGACCAAACAATGGGAGCTCACTCCGTCGTGGGGATTCGAACCGCCGACCTTCTGATCAGCAAGTCCTAGGCTCTGTGGTTTAACCCACAGCGCCACCCGCATCCCTTACTATACCTTTAAAGCACATTCAAAGCACGTTTCCCACCACAAAGAATTCTGGGCATGGTAGTTTGCCCCTCGCAGAGTTCTTGTTCCCAGCAACCCTTAACAAACCACAGCACCCAGGATTCTTTGAAGGAAAGAATGTGCTCTGAGTGGGCTCTAAAGGGAAATAGTATGTGGGCTGTCAGACAATAAAAGGGCCGTGTGTGGTGGAAATAATGGAAGTGGGGTGGGCAGCCAAGCTTAGGGGCTGAACACGTAGGAGTTCAGGTTAGATGGCTGTCACCATCTCAGGGAATCAATATTTGCTCTGTGTGGGTGTAAGGAGAAAGTATGGACATGAGAAGGGAACTTTCCCTGGGGAAATCCCTAGAGCCAGATGGGTGGGACTTGACTCTCTGTGTGGGTGCGAAATTGTTTGTGTTTTCTGATAACCCTTGGGTTGGTTGTTAATGCTACTAGCTGTGGGTGGCAAGAGCACGGAAGTCTCCACATTCTTGCAACCAGCCCTTTACTCTCATATCAAGGATAACTTACGAGGCTGGAGCTGGTGGCTTATTTCTTAATCCCACAAAAGTCTGAAATAGAGCAGAACGAGCACTAACAGAGCATTGGGTAACCCTCCGCCCCCCCCCCCCGAACCTCTGCCCCACCAGTTTTGATTAGAATTCTTGCAGTGACAGTCGCTTGGCCACAGAGATATTTCTAGTACAGTGGTACCTCAGGTTAAGTACTTAATTTGTTCCGGAGGTCTGTTCTTAACCCGAAACTGTACTTAACCTGAAGCACCACTTTAGCTAATGGGGCTTCCTGCTGCCGCTGCGCCACTGGAGCACGATTTCTGTTCTCATCCTGAAGCAAAGTTCTTAACCTGAAGCACTATTTCTGGGTTAGCGGAGTCTGTAACCTGAAGCATCTGTAACCTGAAGCGTATGTAACCCGAGGTACCACTGTATACGAACATAGGAAGTTGCCTCTTGTTTCCAGTGAACATACATATAAATGCCAGTGCATTGGCAGGGGGTTGGACTAGATGTCCTCTGATGTCCCCTCCAGATCTGATTCTGTGGCCATGAGAAGCGTGAACCGGATCCTTAAAAATGTTATCTGCTTGCACCAACCATGTTTTAACAGAGCATTTGTCAAAGACAAAAAGAGATCAGAACAGTGATTTACCAGGAACCAGAAGAATAGGGACTGCCTAAGCCTTGATAATTGTAGCTTGTTTAAAGGGTAGCAAAGAAATGACGGCAGGTTTCGCTTTTATAGGCATACAAAAGAGTTTATGCTAGAGAAACAGCTAGTAATACATATGCAACATTTTGCAGATGACTATGGGGACACCCCAATACCAAGGAAAGTTTTGTCCAAACATCCTTCCCCACAAAATTACATAATTGCTGAAGGCTCTATTGTGCTGTGTATCTGCTTGCTAGGCTCAGTTCCTGTACAACTGCCTATCTTCCACGGATATTAATGCTAGGAGGATATTTGGTTAATGATAGGCTAGAAAAATAATCCTACAAGTCTGCCTACGTGATTTTACAACCTGTTTCCGAAATATATCTTGGCAACTGCAGATGTGCAAATTTCAGTTCCTCATTTTCCCCATCTTAAATCCAGTTCTCCACACTTCATATGCTCATTTTTGTATGCAATTTTGCTTAATATGCTCAATTTTTTTGCTAAGCAATTTCCCTGGATGCAATACATTTTTATATATATTCACTAATGCATTCAGTTATAGGCACGCTTTGCACTGGTATATGTGCTTTTTATGTGCATTACTTGGCTGTCTTTTAAGTTTGTATCTCATTTCAGAATGTGCATCCCACCCTGGGACCTTAGAATGAAGGACAGATAATAAATCATCATTATAAATTAGGTAAGTTCACCTTTCAGCGTGTGAGCATGTGAAAGATAAAAACAACAACATTATCGTTTAAAAATATTACAGCTGTTTGTGCAAGGCTGTTTGTGCAAAGCATTTTTTTGCACTGTCCACATGGCACTGTGCTCAAAATGCCAGAATACCAGAGTTCTCTGAGAAGAGGGATTGAAAGTTCAAGCACTCTGGGAATTGTAGCTCTGTGAGGGAAATAAGTGTCTCCTGACAACTCTCAGCACCCTTAGCAAACTACAGTTCCCAGATTCTTTAGGGGAAGCTGTGACGGTTGAATGTTGCATCACAGGGCTTGAAATGAGTTTCAATGGTCAGACTCAGGAAGCCATGGTTCAAATCCCCATCACAAATCCCAGTCTCCTCCCCCATCGTTCAGCCTGGACACCAAGGTCCTCCTCTGAGGGTCTTCTGCTGGTTTCTTACTGTGAGAAGCAAAGTTACAGGGAACCAGGCAGAGGGCCTTCTCGGTAGTGGCACCCACCCTGTGGAACACCCTCCCTTCAGATGTCAAGGAGATAAAGAATTACACAACTTTCAGAAGACATCAGAAGGCAGCCCTGTATTGGGTTTTTTTAAAAAAATGTTTCATGTTTTTATTATGTTTTTAGATATGCCGTAAGCCACTCAGAGTGGCTGGGGAAACCCAGCCAGATGGGCGGGGTATAAATAATAAAATTATTATTATTATCATTATTATTATTATTATTACTACTACAGTGGAACCTTGGTTTTCAAACTAAATCTGTTTCTGAAGACCGTTCGACTTCCAAAACGTTCAAAAACTGAGGAGCATTGGGCAGTCAGCAAAATCAATTGCGAAAAAAGAAAAACGCAGCGGAAGCTGTTCGACTTCTGAGGCACATTCAAAAACGGAAGCAATTACTTCTGGGTTTTCGGCATTCGGCTTCCAAAACGTTCGGCTTCCAAGACGCTAAAAAACCGAGGTTCCACTGCATTATCGAAGCTGCCAGAGTGACAGTGAGCAATCGCTGTCTCTCAACCCAGAATACCTCGCCGTGTTGTGGTTTTTTGTGTGTGAGGTAAAAAGCAGGAAACTAATAAGTATTTTCCAAATTCTTTGGAAGAAGCCTGGAAGAAAAGAAGTGTAACAAACAAAATACTTATGGGAAAATGGAGTTGTTCCAACAAGATGCCAGCACTTCCCGTTCAAGACATTGTTCTTTTACCTACTTTTCTCTACAACGAAGTAATCATGGGGCCAATCCAGGGTGAAAAGTGGAAAACAAGGTGCTTTTGGAAAAAAAATGGAAATGAGACAATTCTGGGTGAGTCGTGACTCTTTGTGGGCTTCCTTTGGTAAACCAATATTGTTTAACCACTCTTACTGTAACTGAGCTGCTGGGAGAATAAAAGGATGGAATAAGATGTTGTTAAGTATTATTGATAGCAATGAGATATAATTGTATTAAATATTGGGTGGGGTTGTTAGTACAGTGGTACCTCAGGTTACAAACTTAATTCGTTCCGGAGGTCCATTCTTAATCCAAAACCGTTCTTAATCTGAGGTGCACTTTCGCTAATGGGGCCTCCCACTGCTGCCGCGCTGCCGGTATGTGATTTCCGTTCTTATCGTACCACTGTACAGTGGTACCTCGGGTTACATATGCTTCAGGTTACAGACTCCACTAACCCAGAAATATTACTTCGGGTTAAGAACGTTGCTTCAGGATGAGAACAGCGTGCTCTGGCGGCACTGCAGCAGCAGGAGGCCCCATTAGCTAAAGTGGTGCTTCAGGTTAAGAACAGTTTCATGTTAAGAACAGACCTCCAGAACGAATTAAGTATTTAACCCGAGGTACCACTGTTTATGTAATCTTAATAATTCTTACAGTAACCCAGTGGCATGTGCCGTTTTTATTATCTTCATCTGGTATTTATTATTTAACAGGTTTAGAAACTGCATCATGGCCAGAGGCCAATTCCTAAAAGCCACAGAAACATCTTTAGAAAACTCAAAAGAACACAAAAACCATAGTTTATACAAAACAATAAAATAATCTCTGCTCCGCAAATAGGCAGTTAATATTCCGTAGGTGCTGGGTCACTTCCCACATCCCCCTCGTCACACGTGTGACATCAGGACATTATGTGATGTCGCATGCACGATGTCAAGACACTGCATCAGGCTGCCCAGCATTCTTTGTGGCTCTGTTTTCCTTATCTACTGTACGTGTCCCAATCCTCAAAACTGCAGTTTGCACAATGGAAACGGTGGGTGGGGAGTTTGATTAGGGAAATGTGTGGGATGTGATACATAAGTAGCAGTCAAGTACAACATTCCTTGTTTTCCTAGAGTGGACATGCGGGGGAATGTTTGGTCCAGCCAGTCGAAAACTTCTGGTTTCCTCCTGACTGGGACATACTTCCTTTTGCATGTGACTAGAGGTGGGCGTGACCTTACCTGTCCAGGTAACAAAAGGGCAAGTCACACAGCACGCCCTCCCTCTTTGACCTCCTCCATTGTTGGAGCAGCTTTTAGCTAGAATTGCTCTGTTTGCTGTCAGCTAACAGAGCACACTGGGATTATCTAGACAACTGAAATCCCTAAAGATTGGGGACTGGCTATAATTGTTCCTATATTTAAAAAGGGCAACCCCTCTGACCCATCTAATTATAGACCAATTAGTCTCCTGAATGTGATCTGCAAACTTTATACAAAACATCTATGCCTAAAATTATGTGAATGGTTAGATCATAATGACTTGCTAGAAATTGAACAAGCAGGGTTTACATCTGGACGTTCTACCATAGATCACTGCTTAGTGTTAGATTATTTTGTCTATAAGTATGTGAAACATTGGAAAAAGTCATTGTATGCGGCCTTTGTGGACCTAAAGGCAGCATTTGATTCTGTATCCAGGGGTAGGCTCTGGGCCAAATTGGCCAATATGGGTATTAACAGAAGGTTATTACTTCTGATGATTAAGCTTCATGAGAACAATACCCTCCAGATAAGACTCGCACAGGACGGCAGACTCTCTAGAGAAATCCCAGTCCAAAGGGGAGTTAGACAAGGATGCCTATTAGCCCCATTTTTATTTAACATCTATGTTAACTCCCTGGTCACATGTTGCCGTGAAATCGAAACCCACCCCCCGTGTTCTCTAACGGCAGAAAAGTACCAGTTTTAATGTACCAAAGTGGGTCTGAAACGTGCCTTAGGAAAGTTTAGTGACCAATGTAACACTGAACTGTTAACAATTAACTTTGCCAAAACCAAAATTGTACATTTTAACCGCTCCTTCAGGAAAGATAATTGGAGCGTAAAGGGAAACGCCATTGAACAGACTAAGACCTTCCAATACTTAGGCATTACTTTCTCTTATAATGCCAGATTGTCAACACACCTGACCACATCAGCTATATCAGCAGGAAGAAGTGCAAATGCCATCCTTAGATTATTCAGAAGGAAAGGAGCTGGCTTCCTCCCGATGGCCCTAAAAGTTTTTCAGGCAAAATCTTTAGCCCAACTCCTGTATGGCTCTCAAATTAGCCCCTCTGCCAACCTTAAGACCCTTGAAACAGTACAATCAAAATTCTTAAGATCATTATTTGCTACCCCAAAGTGTACACCTGATGTAGTCTTAAGGCAAGAGGCAGGACTGCCCAGAGTGAAATTAAAAGTCTGGGAGCAAGCAATATCCCTCTGGCTGAAAATCCATTACAATCCTAAGGGACTGTTACCTTGCTTCCTGGCCGCAGCTCCCTATCCTCCTTGGCTTATGCAAATAACTAATAAGATCAAACAAATTGGCCTAAACCCTGAAAATCTTTTTATTGAAACTCCGAACAAGGCAAAAGCAATTATCATTCAGAGACTTTACGATGTCGAATTACAACAAGAAGACGCCCTACTCCCGGAGACGTATAGATGCTTAAAAGCTTGGCCTAATTTTGCAGCTGCCCCTTACTTAACTAACATCACTAACGAAGCTTATAGATGGGCTTTCTCTAGAGCCCGCTTTGAGACAATGCCCTCAGCAGTGCTGTACGGCAAATTCACGCGGGTACCAATGCATGCGCGTCTCTGCCCCTGTATGTCTAATAAGGTAGAATCTGTCACACACATCCTTCTATTTTGCGAATTTTACAGTGAAGAACGAGTTCAACTTATTTTGCCGCTTTTATCAAAATTTATACCCCTACAACATTATTTGGAATCCTCCCCCGAAATTCTACGAAAATACCTTCTGGAAGATTCCTCAAGCTCAATATCATATGAGGTGGCCAAATTTTGCACTTTAGTAATCAGGAAGCGTAAATCTCCTCTGTTGAATAGCACACTGCGAAGTTCCCTTGTGTAATCTTTTTTTTTCTTTTCTTTTCTTTTCTGATGTTGTTGTTGATTTCTTTTTGTTTGATCTTTAGTGTCACTGGCTTTTGCCGCAATAAAACTTGAACTTGAACTGGGATTATCTACTTATGGGATCGATCAGGGGTCAGCAAACTTTTTCAGCAGGGGGCCGGTCCCTCAGATCTTGTGGGGGCCCGGACTATATTTCAAAAAAATAATAATGAACGAATTCCTATGCCCCACAAATAACCCAGAGATGCATTTTAAATAACAGGACACATTCCACTCATGTAAAAACACCAGGCAGGCCCCACAAATAACCCAGACAGGCATTTTAAATAACAGGACACATTCCACTCATGTAAAAACACCAGGCAGGCCCCACAAATAACCCAGACAGGCATTTTAAATAACAGGACACATTCCACTCATGTAAAAACACGCTGATTCCCAGACCGTCCACGGGCCGGATTTAGAAGGCGACTGGGCTGCATCTGGCCCCCGGGCCTTAGTTTGCCTACCCATGGGATAGTTCCACATGTATATACTTTGTAACTAAGTCTGCCTTCAGAGATCCAACAGATGATGTGAGTAAACTTCTTTTATATACTTTACACAAGATTGTGGTGTGTTTATTCTTTTAAGAGGGACATAAGGGAAATTACCAGGAACCTAATATTGAGAGGCTTAAACAAGCCTGCAACCAGCTATCTGCTGTGCATTTAAAAGGGGAATGTAAAACGCTGCTAAGTTATAGAACTTGCTAGCGCAAGTGAGGAAGGATATTAATAAACAATATATCCTCTCCTGCCTCCCTGAACATTCCCACAAAATGGTGCTGGGGGAAAGATTAAGACCCTCTTGACCCGATTCACTTTCCATGGGTCGTGGTCCTCTCTTTGAAGGGCTGTCTGCTTTAAAGCTAAAGAACCCTATCGGGGAGGAAGCAGGAGGGGCTTGAAGCTGCCCATCACTAGTTAGTACATCCAGGCAGCAGATGCATCAGGCCTGCAGCAGGTCACCTGTTTACCATCTTACCTGCTCCAGTGAGCTAGGTTGTATTTCTTTGGAAATCCTAGCAATTCCTTCTACATTTGCACCTATTACTAGCACATGCAGACTTTATGCAAATACATGCCTTCCTTTGGTGATGCATAAGTCGCCACCCTACCCAAAGCTCAGCATCCCCAGAAAATGTCAGCCCCACAACCTACTGCCTTTAGCCATAGAAGCAGTTGTACTTGATGCCTGGGGCTCAGTCCTGGAAAATAAGAAGCGAGGCAGGAAGAAAGTGTTAGGATATTGATGTTCTGTTCCACCTAAACAGCTGTGTGGAGCTGTTGTCTGTTTACATTCCAGCACAGCTTGCTGGGAACTTCCATTTGTGTATAGCTTTTGCTTTATGCCGCTTCTTGCTTGGACATGAAGGAGAGCAGACATGTTTTCTTTGTCCTGAATAAACTGCTTGTAAATATGCTTTACATATGCCTTTGTCCGCCCTTCCGTCGCGAAGAGTTTGTTATCTCTGCAGGCTTGTGTGCTCAGCTTCTGAAGCTCTGAGTCACAGTTTTGATGCAGAACCGAGGACTGGAGTTCGACCGGCTGCCAGCCAGTGGGCTGGAGCCATCTGGGGGTCTGCCAATTGCCCCCGTTCCCACAACAAAAAGGCCCTCTGAAGATGTGCAGGGGAGCAACCTGTCCCTCCAAGCCTAAGGTTAAAGGAGATGGCTTTTAGGTTATGGGTTGGGATGTGGTTTCCATTCCTGGTAGGCTTCAGCACATCCCCTCTTAGAAATCAACCACAGGTTTCAACACCTCAGCCTCTCTTCCTCCGACTGTGCTCCAGCAGCCAGACATTTCGCAGAACATTCAACTTGGTGGTTTTGAGGTAAAAGGTTTTCTGCGTTTCAGTGCCGGAAGCGCACAGCTCGAAAGAAAAGAGGCAGCAAATAAACACACATCGAAATAGCAGCAACAAAGCGACCCACAGGACGAGTGTTGAGGCGGAAAAGCTTGGAGGTGGGTGTGTTTCCAAAGGGCAAACCCAAGCCGGGGGGGGGGGGAAGGCTTGTGACAATGGCTTTTGTTAAAACCCATCATCACCAGCTCTGTGTGTATCTGTGTGCAAGAGGCAGTGTGGTGCAGTGGTTAGAGCGCTGGACTAGGACCCGAGAAAGCAGGGTTCAAATCCCCACTCAGGCATGAAGCTCACTGGGTGACCTTGGGCCATTCACTCACTCTCAGCTTAATTTACCTCACAGGCCTGAGCGGTCCTTTGGCAGATTCAAGCCAATTATTAACAGAGATTGTGGCTAGATTTCCCTTTCTGGGTGCAAAAAGGTGAAATCTCCCCCGATTAAGCCTACCCTGTCTGGCTACTGTTCTCATACATTACAAATCTAGCTGTGTCATTTCCCCCCTCAACTCATTTTTAGGTCCATCAGTTCAAACACCTAGCATTTGGTGACCACTGAGCATTCTCTGCTCGCATTGGTCTGAGTTTTGGGGGGAGAGGGTGACCCTTTGGGTTTTGGGTTTTTTTAAAAGAAGAGTTGTTGTACTTCTGCATTTATTTCTTCTGTTACATGTTGCTTGAATAATGACACTTGCCTTTCTGTTTCCCCCCTTATTCTGTTTGATATGAAGGGTTATATTTATTTGGTAGATACATGGTCTGCATTCCTTATACTGTAAAGTATTGTTCTTCTGTTAATGCAGGGGTAGGAACAGGGTAGGATATGGGGGACTGAGAGAGTGAGGTGGGTGAAATCTGGACTTGAATGTGTTCACTGGGACAGGGAATCCCCTGGCATTGTGTTGATTTAGCTGAAGTTCCCACAGTGGTAGAACAATTGGGAAAACCCCATTACTGAGCCTATGAAAGTGCCTTGTCAGATCATCAGTGACCATAACAGCATTTTTTTCAAAAATCCAATAAATAAATAGATCTATTGGCTACAGCCCTTGCAAGCTTCCAGGAACAGATCTTTGCAAGCTATGCAACCTTTCCATTTATTTAAGGGATTAAGTCAGGGATTGAATTCGCCAGCTGGTATATATAATTCATGTGCTCTCTTGCTGAACTCTCACACGCCTTCCCATTCTGGTAAAATTTCCCCAAACTTAGTCCCAAACCAGGAAACTTCCTTGGTTTCACAGGGCAGCACCTAAACTTGAGAAAAGCGACAAAAGCAGATTCTTAACAGCACATAGGAAGTCACAATCTTTCCCAGATTTAACTGTCAATCCCTTTGACCTGGGAACTCTGGGAATCGTATTTTTATACACAGGTGAATAGAAATTTCCCCAGCAACTATCAACACTTCTAAATAAACTACATTTTTATCCATGTAGTATGTGCATTTTTGTACACATTATACGAATTGAGAAAGGTGTTGCAAAATTCGAAGTGTGAATTTCGAAGGCAGGCTGCATCTTTGTTTCTGTATTGTTTAGAGAGCAGAAATTGGGTAGAATTGCCTTTAAAAAATTCTGCCCTGTTTAGTAACTCCTTTTTGAGTTTCTCTTGCTTGTCGTGGACTCTGCGTTGCCAACCAGGATTATCGAGCCATGGGTATCATCCTGATAATCATTTATCGAAGCTTATTAAAACCAACTGTCCTGAAATCTGATGTTTACATAACATTACAAATCCCAGCATCACCTGGTCGCTTTCATTCTCAAGGTTCCCGCTAATTTCGGTCTCATCCACTGCAGAGCCAGGTCTCAGGCTGCTTCTACTCTGTGGAAATAGCCCCATTTTAGTCGCTCTCTCTTCTCACATATGCAAGCTGTGCTCATAAAGATGTTCCTCCCATGCTTTCCCTGTTCAGAATCTCAACAGTGCTCGGAAAGTCCAGCTTTAAAGAAAGCCCAACACCATGGAATATTGATCAGCCCGCTAGGTATAGCTGTTCCGGATGGTTATCACCTCTGCAGATGGTTCCAACAAATTCCTTCTCTATGGTTCATTTCTCATCTCTATAAATCAGTAATTGTGACCGGCTCTATCTGGCTTCATATGTTGTTCCTCATTCCATCCAGGGTGAGTGGCATAAACTGCTCCTGCCCTTCAGGACAGGGTGAGGTGGAGGCAGGCTCACATTGCTGCAGGATCTCCTTGAAAAAAATGGGGGTGGGGCAGGGCCCCTCAGTTACCCCTCCCCAGCTGCTGCCCCAGGGTGGACGTCTGAAAAACCACAAAACCATGCAGGGCCAGCTCCAACAGTCAGAAAATCCCAAACCAAGCTCTGCTTTAAAACCTCAAACTAAATCCCAAACCAAGCTCTGCTTTAAAACCTCCAAGGAAAAAGAATCCACCGCCTCTTGTGGGAGTCTGTTCCACTGTCAAACAGCTCTTACTGTCAGAAAGTTCTTCCTGATGTTTAGTTGGAATCTCCCTTCTTGTAAACTGATGTCATCGATTTGAGTCCTAGCTTCTGGAGCAGGAGAAAACAAGCTTGTTCCATCCTCCATGTGACTAGTTCTTCAGATATTTGAAGGAGCCCATCATATTTCCTCTCAGTCTCCTTTTCCCCCAGGCTAAAACATACCCAATTCTCTCAACTGTTCCTCAACAGGCTTGGTTTCCAGACCCTTTATCATCTTGGTTGCCCTCCCTTGCACATGTCCCAGCTTGTCAACATCCTTCTTAAATTGTGGCACCCAGAACTGGACACAGCACTCCAGGTGTGGTCTGACCAAGGCAGAATAGAGTGGGACTATTATTTCCTTGATGTGGACACCTTTGCTGATGCAGCCTAGAAGAACATTAGCTTTTTTTTTTTTGCCGCTGCATCACATCACTGAGTCATGTTAAGACCCCCTAGATCCTTTTTACATGTACTACTGGCAAACCGGGTGTTGGCCCAGCGCCAAGGGCCTTCTGGCGGTTCCCTCCCTGCGAGAAGCAAAGCTACAGGGAACTAGGCAGAGGGTTTTCCCGGTAGTGGCGCCTGCCCTGTGGAATGCCCTCCCAGCAGATGTCAAAGAGATAAACAACTACCTGACATTTAGAAGACATCTGAAGGCAGCCCTGTTTAGGGAAGTTTTTTATGTGTGACATTTTAATGTATTTTTAATCTTTGTTGGAAGCTGCCCAGAGTGGCTGGGGAAACCCAGCCAAATGGGCGGGGCACAAATAATAAATTATTATTATCTATGCATCTGGTTCTTCCTGATTAAGTGTATAACTTTGCTTTTGTCCATGTTGAAATTTATTTTGATATGTTTTGGCTTAGTTCTCCAATCTATTAAGGTCAGATGCAGCAACAGTTGAGTGTAGGATCCCTCCGGTCTTCAAAACTGGATGCTTTTCCAACCTTAGGCATCCAAGTTTCTAACAGTTGTGCTAGATTCAATTACTTACATGACAGTTTGTATCTCACCCTCCCTCTAAGGAACTCATGGACTGTATCATTGTGTGTCCAGTCTTATCCCCACAAGAACCCCATCGTAACAAACATAAGAAGAGGCTGCTGGATCAGGCAAGTAACCAATCTAGCCCCACATCCTATCCCCACAGTCGCCAACCAGATGCCTGGGGAAACCCGCAAGTGGGACCCAAAAGCACCCTCCCCTCCTGTGGTTTCCAGCAACTGATCTTCAGCAGAATTACTGCCTCCCTCCAACCGCAGTAGGTCAGACAACTTGCGTATGATGTTCCAATGAGTTTCATGGCTGAGTGGGAGATATACACCCAGGCCTCTCACCTTTAAGCCCAATGGCCTAACCACTGCACGACGCCTCTCTCTTTCTCTCTCTCAATCGCCTCACCAAACCTTTGCGGGAGACCTCAACACAGGCTGCAGAAAAGGACAAGTGACTTTCCATTTCTGACTAAGAGAGAACGCCTCTCAGAACTGTTTTCCCCCAGCTCAACCCACCATCCTTCTGACCTTTATCTCTTCAGAGCAAGTGTTTGAAATACCACAGCTGCTTCTGATTAATATCACATCGCTACCATCTCCCACCCCAAATGGTAAAGCATCAGAAAACCTCAACAGCGGGGTGTTGTTGTTTTTCCCCAGTCAGGTTCCAAAATTGATCAGGGACTCTGCAAATGAGAACATGAACAGAATGAGCCCCAGGCTGTCAGCAGTGCCATGCCAAAGGAGGAGATGGAGTTGGACAACAGCTGGCATGACGGGGGTTTCCCACCCATACCAAGGAGCCCTTAAATCCTGGCCCGGGGGGAGAATGATCTGGCAATCCCCCCCGCCCCTTTTTTCATTTTCCCAGCCCAAGTTTGGTTCTCTGTTTTCCTTTTAGGCTGGCAATTTGAGAATACGAAAAACAATGGGCAGTGGGACAGTGCCTTCTTCAAGGAGCGATGGGGTGGGGAGAACAGTTCTCTATCCAATGCTCTGAAACACCGTTGTACTGCTCCTTTCGACCTCTGAAAAACCAGAAGGTTAAAGGTGCGGTTGTTTGTGAGCTTTGCGACAGCGCTGCTCTCTGCGCTTTGAAGTCCCAGCAAGTGGGGCTTCCAAGTGCAGCATCCCTTGACATCACAATGATGTCAGGTGATGGGCAGATGGGCTGCTCCCGCAATGTTCCTTGTGGAGAGGGATTGGCTGTTCAACCACTCGGGGAACTGAAGCTCTGTGAGGGGAGTAAAGGTAAAGGGACCCCTGACCATTAGGTCCAGTCGTGACCGACTCTGGGGTTGCGGCGCTCATCTTGCTTTACTGGCCAAGGGAGCCGGCGTACAGCTTCCGGGTCATGTGGCCAGCATGACTAAGCCGCTTCTGGCGAACCAGAGCAGCGCACGGAAACGCCGTTTACCTTCCCACAGGAGGGGTACCTATTTATTTATCTACTTGCACTTTGACATGCTTTCAAACTGCTAGGTTGGCAGGACCAGGGACCGAGCAAAGGGAGCTCACCCCGTCATGGGGATTCGAACCGCCGACCTTCTGATCAGCAAGCCCTAGGCTCTGTGGTTTAACCCACAGCGCCACACACCCAGCGGAAATAAAGAGTGGTCTGCCTAACTTGGTTGGGGAACCTGTGGCCTTCCAGATGCAGTACTACAACTCCCATCCTCGCTGTCCATCAGCCATGCTGGTCTAGCAACATCTGGAGTGCCGCAGGTTCCCCATCCTGGTTTAACTAGTGCGGGGGGGGGGACCTCTGGCCTGCAAAGCTCTTTTGGCCAAGCCACACCAACCTGCCTGTCACCTGATTGTCAGGGCTTCAGAGAATTACATGGAGCAAAAATGAGTTGCCTGATGTCTCTGTGATATTCATGGCTGACAGGTGAGCACCCCTGCCTAGTCTGCAGGGCTTGGCGGAGGGGAGATAAGGATTTGGCCCACATCCAGTTCCGAACCCTTGATCTAATCCCTACATGGCAGGGCAGGGGGCTGGTTTCATTGGAAGGGAGTGGAGCTTTGTGAATGGGACCAGGGAAGATGGCAGCCATGGATTCTCCTGGATAAGGAACAGATTCAACCAGCTATAAATATAGAAACATTTCCACAGCAGAGGGGTTTTCTTATATATAAAAAACTACCAAACGATCTTTATTCTCAATCTCAATGTTTCCCAACCCTGATTGCTTTTCAGTTCAGCCCCAGAGGCTCAGTTGGCAAATATATCGCCCATGGGCATCCAAACGCTTTTACACTGCGTGGCCTGGTAGAGAAACTCTTCCCCAGCCCCCTCTCGTGGGTCAGCCCAGCAACGCTCCTCCGCTCCATAATTCACCCAGGTCCTCTTCAGGTTCCCAGCCGAGGCCCATTCAACAAGTGCAGAACCCTAGGCGGAAGAGGAAATAAAAACAAAATAAAGCAGAGGAATTGGAACTCTTCCAAGTTAAGGGGTACTTTCACTGATCTCGGGCAGAGGTGTTTTTTTTTAAAAAGTTCTTGATCTTCAGGGGTCATTTCTGCCCCCAATTGACTTATCTATCATGTGGAACTCATGCCCACTGCAGAGGCTTCTGGGAAATATTCTCATGTATGTGCTCAGTCCCGCTGTCTTGACAGGCCTCAGCATCATGCCCTATGAGCTGAGAGTATGCCCTTGAACAGTGATCTACCTGGTGAGGGTCACAAACCCCTAAATGGGGCCCATAGCATCAGCAGTGTGCCCCATTGCGGTCATGGGGGTCAAGACTGCTGTGTGCTGCTGGCCTTAGGCCTATTCAGGTACAGTGGTACCTCAGGTTAAGTATTTAATTCATTCCGGAGGTCTGTTCTCAATCTGAAACTGTTCTTAACCTGAAGCACCACTTTAGCTAATGGGGCCTCCTGCTGCTGTTGCATCGCCAGAGCCCGATTTCTGTTCTTATCCTGAAGCAAAGTTCTTAACCTGAAGCACTATTTCTGGGTTAGCAGAGTCTGTAACCTGAAGCGTATGTAACCCGAAGCATATGTAACCTGAGGTACCACTGTATTATTAAACGTAAATCACTTGGTGACCTTTAAGGTAACAAGCGACTAATAATGTCTAATAAATGATAAAAAATATTTATTAATGTGAAATTTTATAATCTGTGCTTTCATTGTATATATATCAAGGTGATTCACAGAACATAAAAAAATCCAAAGAATCAGTTCATAAACATCTATAAAACAAAATAGAAACATCAGGAAATACTGGTTGGTCAAAAGAAAAATTCAGATTGTGAAGGCCTGTCTAAACAGTACAGTTTTCAGAAGATGTATAAAAGGAGGAAGGGGGTGGTTTCTGCCAAACCAATACAGGCTGGGAGTTCCACAGGACAAGGCCTGCCACACTAAAGCCAAACCTCAGGGGAATGGGGAACCACCACAAGTGCCCCGTCAGAGGATCTCAGTGTAACACCCGTAGCGGCAGGCATGGTGTCTTTCAGAGACGTTTGTCCATCACTGTTGGTTTTCTCCCTGAGGAAACCATGACAAACTGCGTTCGGGTGAGGTAAAATGTACTTTTGGCCTCCAGACTGCTCCTGAGAGAATAGGGATGGTTCTGGAGAATACAAAGTTGTTACTGCTCTTAGAGATATTTGAATTCTCCAGAACCATTATCTCACCCAAACACAGTTGATTGCCAGGCTTGAATAATAAAGGCAATGCACTACCTCCCTATAAAGGCCTCACTATTATCAAGGGCTGGGCTTGGGCATTACTCCACAAAAACCTAAAAAAATCATTAAGCAATGTTACATAACCTTCTTTTTCTTCCCTTTCATGCGAAGCCTGCAGGCAGTAATCTCTCTCTCTCTCTCTCTTGGCTGCACCTTAATTAAACCTAGGTAGCGGCCATTGGGGGACACGATCAGAAGGTTGGCGGTTCGAATCCCCGTGACAGGGTGAGCTCCCATTGCTCGGTCCCTGCTCCTGCCAACCTAGCAGTTCGAAAGCATGTCAAAGTGCAAGTAGATAAATAGGTACCGCTCCAGCGGGAAGGTAAACAGCGTTTCCGTGCGCTGCTATGGCTCGCCAGAAGCGGTTTAGTCATGCTGGCCACATGACCTGGAAGCTGTACGCCGGCTCCCTCGGCCAGTAAAGCGAGATGAGCGCCGCAACCCCAGAGTCGGCCACAACTGGACCTAATGGTCAGGGGTCCTTTACCTTTACCTATAGGGGCCATTGGTGGGCAGAATAAAATTGCTTTTCAGGTTGAGCCGAGACCACTTAATGGGCTCTGGCTTCAATAAAAAAAAAGCCCATTTCAGAGAGTCCTGTAGCCCTGCTAAATTTTCCCCTGACACACTTCTGTGTATTGAGACAGGAATGCAGAAGCAGCAGATTTCTCGGAAGCAGACAATCCGTTCTCAGACTTTCTACAGATGAGAAACACTGGTTGCATACTAACCATACATCTGAAGCATATACCCCCCCCCAAATCCTGGGAACTGTAGTTTACTTCTCACAGAGCTACAATTCCCAGCACCCTGAACAAACTACAGTTCCTGGAGGGAGGGGAAATGTGCTTTAAATGTATGATGTGCACACAGCTACTGATGGAGGTTGAGATGTGCCAGTATACTAATAGGTAGGAAGAGAAGCTGAAAATTAATCTGCCTGGTAGCTTGGGAGGAACTCCTGGATTCATCCTCATCTAGTGAGTCGCAGGTAGCAGCTATAGGCAGGAACACTTTCTACGAGCTCAAGCTTGTACACCAGTCACAACCCTGCCTGGAGCAGTTGGACTTGCTCTTAGTCATCCGTGCCCTGTTTTTGTTGGCGTATGTCTGTCTCAGAAGACAATGGAGGAGTGACCCTTTGGGGGTCAGTCAGACCATTTCAGCTGGAGCAGAAGGTGGCTGTACCAGACTGGTTAGCTCCAAAACTAGGCTACTGGAATGGACTTCACCTGGGGCTGGCTCTATTATTATTGTAAGTTTATTAAGTCCACACACACACAGTTTAGTACAAAATATCCTTCTCCAATGCTTAAAAACAAGTAAGGATAAAGAAAGGGGAAGAAAAGGTTTAAAACTTGTGAAAAGGGAAATAAAATAAGGAAATAGAATATACAAAGCAAAAACAAATGGGAAAAAGGAAGGGGTAACTTCCAATTCATTGTCTGTCAGCTATATATAGAAAATTATTCAAAACATTCACTCCAAGATAACCCCTGACTTTTCTACTTTGTGTATACCAGTATTTTCAAACGGGCTCAGCTCTGAAGGGCTGTAAATTGCAGCAGGCACAAAATTCGGCCTGCTGGATGCTGGGGGAAGCCATATGTCTGAAGCATAACTCTGAAGCTGTGCCGGCTGTGGGCAAAGCTTCCTTTAAAGGTTCAGAGTCCTAAAGAGCTTGGGGCAAAGTTATTTAAAGGACCATTTTCACTCATAAAGTCCTGCACCAGCCTAAGTTCTGCTTTGGTGGGCCTTGAGTTTCCGCCTCAAAATATCGGTTAGGTTGACCTGCACACACAAAACTGGGCCTTCTCGGTGGTGGCCCCAGAACTTTGGAACTAATTTCCTATTGATTTGCACCTTGCCCCAGTGTTGGTGAGCGCTGGAGACCTTCTTCAATGCTACCATTAATGAAGTTGGTAACCATAGAATCCTAGAGTTGGGAGGGGACCCTGAGGAACATCTAGTCCTGAAATGCAGGAATATGCAACTGTTCTATACAGGGATCGAACCTGCAACCTTGGGGTTATCAGCACCATGCTCTAACCAACTGAGCTAACTGGCCAGCTAGGGGATCACAGAGCAGCTGCTTAGTTTTTCTGTGTGTTTGCTGCTGTGGCTATT
Organism: Podarcis filfolensis; assembly: GCF_964270895.1. Taxonomy (NCBI): domain Eukaryota; kingdom Metazoa; phylum Chordata; class Lepidosauria; order Squamata; family Lacertidae; genus Podarcis; species Podarcis filfolensis. The sequence goes on along the minus strand of NC_139615.1, from coordinate 19,259,874 downwards.
CTACCTTTATACTTTGCAAAGTCTTGTTTGCGTGTTGCATTGTGAGGCCACAGGATACCAAGTCCATCTAGCTCAGCAATGTCTACACAGACTGGCAACAGCTGTGCAAGGTAGGGGGTGTTTTCTAACCCAGTAGATGCCAGCGATTGAACATGTGCTAATACCACTCCGATATTGCTCTTTCATACTAAAAATGCAGAGCTTCATGCAACGTGAGAAACCATGCATGTGTGCTTTTACACAGGTCACAGAATTCACCTCTTCATGGTGCAGAAATAAGTACATACAGTGGTACCTCGGGTTACAGACACTTCAGGTTATAGACGCTTCAGGTTACAGACTCTGCTAACCCAGAAATAGTACCTCGGGTTAAGAACTTTGCTTCAGGATGAGATCAGAAATTGTGCGGTGGCAGCGGGAGGCCCCATTAGCTAAAGTGCTACCTCAGGTTAAGAACAGTTTCCGGTTAAGAATGGACCTCCAGAATGAATTAAGTTCTTAACCTGAGGTACCACTGTACAGCCTTGATGATGGCTTCATTTCCCTGAGAGAAGAAGGTGTACTATTGCATATGTAAGGAACTGGAACTTGCTTTATTTATACAGAATGAAAGCAGAGATTCTCAGGTAGCTCAGCTCTGTCCTGGTAGCATATTCTGCATTTTTCCTCCCAGGGACACTGCATTAGATTGCTGCAGTATTTGCAAGGGATACTTACCTCCTTAGAGCCAAAGTACCACACAGCTTGCACATCTTGGTGTTCGGCTAAGGCCCGGCTCAAATGGTCCCGGTTGCCAGAGATGATGTTCACCACTCCACCAGGGACGTCCGAAGTGTCTAGCACCTGATAGAGAAGAGATGGACGCCATTTGTTGCAAAGGTGACTGGCACTTTAAGACAAACTCCTAGAGAATTCTGGTCACATGACTAGAGCCTGGGAGGTTAGTTCATTGTAGCCTGGATGAGACCTGCTAATGCAGTTGTTGCTTTGTTCAGTTAATAACTGTGCCCTGTATTGCCTCTGCAACTATTTCCTGACTGTACCATGGTACTGGCCGGCACCAAAATAAATATTGGAGGCAAGATTTCAAAGGTCCCATATAGGCTATGAGGCAAACTGGAAACACATTTTAAAATATGGGTTCATTGGTAACACACCAAGGATTATGTAATATCTGGTTTTTGTTTTTTTTAAATAATGCAATAACCCCATTGTCCTTGGGTTCTATACAAAAGTGCCTGAAATTTCTTTTGTTGGCTACAGCTCCAAAATCTTCTGGCTGGTGTTAAGAGTCTGAAGTTCTAAATTGCACACTTTTTGTCCCATTTGGGTCCCAGAGGACTACTGGGAGATATCCACAACATGTTGGAATACTTCAGGTGTGCCACAGAAGAGAATGGACTGTGCAGAATGCGCATCGACATTTGAGGGATAATGTAACTTTTCAGATCTTGTGTGGGAAAAGAGTAGAAAAGGAAGAAATCTGGGGCAATGACTTTCAACTGCATGTTACCAGCTGTCTCCACTTAGCCATCTGTCAGAAAATATACAAAACCAAAAACCCAGACACTGCACTATTGGGGAAACACCATCCCCTCCAGAAACATACAGTCCCACAGATATATGTGTGCTCCTTTTCATTCCATGTAAAAGTAGTTGGGGATTCAATGCCTGAACATTGCAGACGGCTCTTGCTTCAGAATAATGACAGCTACATTCATGGGAAAATCATAGCATTTTCCTTACCAGGCAGCAGTAAAGGAAACCTGGGCTAAAGCACACACTTGTATCATTTTAACAATCATGGCTTTCCGTGAAGAATCGTGGGAACTGTAGTTTGTTCAGGGTGCTCAGAATTGCTAGAAGACCCTTCACAAAACTACAGTTCCAGGATTTATTGTTGTTTTTTGAAGGGTGGGAAACCATGACTGTTAAAGTGGGATAAGAGAGAGGAGAGAATCCCAAAGGGTTCCTGCCAGCAATTTTACAAGCTTTTTGTGACAGTGATTTATGAATTAGTCACTGCGTAATTTTGAAATCACTTGTTATTATAAGCCTTTAGTTCTCTCAAGGGGAAAATTATAACTCCCAGATTTTTGTATAAACACATTTTTTTTTATTAGAGTAATAAAAATGAACACCAAACCAAAGAGAACAGAAAGCTGCAAGCTGTTGCTTACAGCAGGCATAGGCAAACTCGGCCCTCCAGATGTTTTGGGACTACAACTCTCATCATCCCTAACTAACAGGACCAGTGGTCAGGGATGATGGGAATTGTAGTCTCAAAACATCTGGAGGGCCAAGTTTGCCTATGCCTGGTTTAGAGGCTTTTACACAGCAATATATAGCAATAGTTTTAAGTTCTGTGTTCATTTCTCTTTCCCATCTTGCCTTTGTCTGACATCCTTTCTGTACAATTTGTGTCCGCACTGTGCAGATAGGCAGTTACTCTTCCAGATGGACTTCCGCAGTCAAATAAAGGTTTTAGAAGGGATTTGATAGCCCTTTCTCCCTTGTGTAGGTCAGGTGTGGGGAACATTTGTCCTGCTAGATGTTGAACTACAAATCCCATCACCCCCAGCGAGCATGGTCAGTGGACAAGGCTGATGGAAGCAGCAGTTTAGCAACATCTGAGAGGTTCCTCACATTTAGTAGGTTATGAAGCCATGCCAGAACATGTAAAAATCTAAATTATTTGCCATGCCCTTGATTGAATGAATGTTGTGTTCCAACAATTGCTCTTTGCCATAATTCCCAATACCACTGATTTGGGATTAAAGCAGCCAGCCATCTTTGAATTCTTCACTATTACCTGTTGAGCTGCCGGTATTATAAACTTAATTAAGTTTGGAGAGTCCTCGTGGCTTACGAGGAGACCCTCCCTGGAGTCCAAAAATGTCCTCTTCGGGTTCCAGGGAGGGTCTCCTCACAAGCCACTAGGTGCTTCCCATTTATGTGCATTTCACTGGCACGCATGAAGTCCCCGAACATAACCCCCGCGTAAATGGGGAGTTGCTTGTAGTACAAATAGATTTTTTAAAAATAAAAATTGAAAGGGAGTTACAGCTTGTTTATGATTCTGAACACCTGCTGCTCAAGAGGCCCCAAGTTCCTGACAAGGAGAAGACTGATTTCCCCCTTAAATTGTTGAATTAACCCTAGTGGTTTAAAGACTGTCAGTAACAGATAATTTCAAACTACATAGTGGTACATTCATGCATCATTGATGAAAAGGAGGTTGCATTGCTGGCAGGAATTGGAGAAATTCCCTGTGTCTCCTTGGGATAAGACTTATTTGGTCTTTCTGTCTGTTCTCAAACCAGTTGCCATTGCAGCTGTCATCCTCAATGTTTTCAGCTACACAGCTTTCTATGCTAAAGAGCCATTGGTTGCCCCAGCTACAAAATGTTTTGCAGTATCCTTACTTTCCTGAGGGGGCGCATTCACACATGTGGCAAAGTAGGAAGGTAGACGTGTAGCTCCGCTCTCGCCTCCCGATTTATATATGTGGATTGTGGTACTTTAAAGGCTAATAGTTTTAGGTTTCTCTGACAAATGGACACTAGGCTATATGCATAAGGAACATCATTCTGTGGTGCTGATTCAGGAAGTTACTCTCTTTTCTTTCTCAAGCTGCTAATAGCTATCATTCCTGGTGTCTCTTAATATCAAAGTATACTAAACAATAGGGACACGGGTGGCGCTGTGGGTTAAACCACGGAGCCTAGGACTTGCCGATCAGAAGGTCGGCGGTTCGAATCCCCGCGACGGGGTGAGCTCCCGTTGCTCGGTCCCTGCTCCTGCCAACCTAGCAGTTCGAAAGCACGTCAAAGTGCAAGTAGATAAATAGGTACCGCTCCGGCGGGAAGGTAAATGGCGTTTCCGTGCGCTGCTCTGGTTCGCCCAGAAGCACCTCAGTCATGCTGGCCACATGACCCGGAAGCTGTACGCCGGCTCCCTCGGCCAATAAAGCGAGATGAGCGCTGCAACCCCAGAGTCGGTCATGACTGGACCTAATGGTCAGGGGTCCCTTTACCTTTATACTAAACAATGGTGATAAAGCAGAACCACCAACTCACATAGATCAAATGGAGATGGTGTTCTATATGGTGTTCTATTTGATGAGCTACTTAGGGGTTGTTGTTGTTGTTTTGCCAAAGTTGTTGAGCTTTTTGGCAGGATCTGAATAAACAAAGTTTGAGCTATTTTTAAGGACACACACCAAAATCTACACTTCGGTTGCCAAACATCTGGATTTTCGGTGATTTCCGCCCAGGTACTGCTTCCAGCTGCAGTACTCAGGCTACGTCTGGGAAATACCAGGCAACCCTAGAGTTACTATAGAGTAGCTGAGAGTTTTGGGATAGGTAGGGCTGTAGCACATGCTGCTTTCTTTTTGAACTTATTATACAGACAGGGACGCAGTGCTGAGACTTCCAGGTCTTTTATTACAGTAGATAGTTTAACAAGTTTACTTTAGAGAAGTATGGTAATATAGTAATATAAGTTTATTTTGCTCTTATGAGCCCTAATCTAAACCTGACTGGTTTCTTGTGTCACCCTCTCCTCTAGGCTGAAGTAATAAGGCAGGGGGGTTAATAACATGATGAAGATGAAGAGCCATCATTTTAGCTTCTGCTCTGCCATGCTCCTAGAACCAGCCTGGTGATCCCACTGGGTTGCGTTCTTGAGCAGACCCACTGAAGTTCATAAACCTTAGTTAATCATGCTGATTCGTTTCAATGGGTCTGAACAGGACTAGCATTGGATACGACCTTCTCTCTCTCTCTCTGCTTTGCCTGGTCACATAGATGGAGAGTCTCACAGAAAGGCTCCTCCACATTCCTTGACTAAATTGGGACAAAACACTCTGGGCTCAGCACTGTATTTTGCAATCCTTGGCGAGACAAATTCTGGAAATGCATATACAACATCTGCCAAAGAGAGCGCGGTTTCTGCTTGGGCTGCTTTCATAAACGCCACACGAGATTCTCTCCCCCCCCCCCCGAATCCGAAAGTGGGCCATGAAGAAGAAATCGAGAACATAAAAAATGGCAACGAAACTCGAATCCTCACACCGAATCAGACCGGTATCCTGATCAACACACCCTAAGGAAAAAGCAGAAGTGGGAAAAGGCCGCCATTGTGGAACGCTATTGTTGCCGGTTCCCTCTCACCCCGCAAGCAACTTGACCACTGCTTAAGTAATCTTGTTATATTGTATTGGAATGTGGTTTCTGTATGTTATTATATTTGCTATTGTTTTGCTATGTTATTATGGAATTGCTACTGTTGTGCTATGTTATGAAATTGTTGCTATGTTTTCCTACGTTCTTGTGAAATTGTTTTCATATTGCTTGAAATTAATCCCCTGTTTCTTGGTTGTAAGCCGCTTTGAGAATGAGTTTCTGGGTGGAAAAAGGGCACACAATGAATGGATGAAAGGCAGATAACGGGATGTCTGCTGGTCCAGTTCATTTAACACATGCTCAAGTACAGGTAAACAGACAGAGTACCAATAACAATATTAATTAATTGATCACTAATCATATTGCAGGGGTTTGCATTGCAGGGGGCTGGACTAGATGGCACTTTGGGTCCCTTCCAACTCGACAGATCTCTTATTCTACTATATCATTATTTATCCATGAACAACGGGCCAATTCACCGTATGCCCTTGCTACTAAAGTGTTTGTGTGTTGGCCGTTTCTTTTTACATAACAGCACCACATACGGAGGTAACAGCTTGTTTCATTTCGTTAAGGACTTGTATTCATGTATTTACAGTGTAGTACTGATATTAGTAATAATATTCTCCACCCCAGTTTTAGTAAAAAAACAAAAACAAAAAACAAAACAAAAACAAAAAACCACACGACCTCAATGAATGTTGTTAGGATATATTTATTCCTACTTTCAGGAGAGGTTGCCATGGAAGGCAATGCCCTCTCTTTTCAAAGGAAATATTTAAGCAGAGGTAGCTGCTGCAACCTGAACGGTTCCTGGGAAACCACAGAAGCACTGACATCCTCCATGAAACTGTCTAATATCCTTCAATAATAATAATAATAATAATATTTTATTTATACTCCGCCCTCCCCAGCCAAAGCCGGGCTCAGAGCGGCTAACAACAGTAAAAATAGCACAGTTTACATAAAATCACAGTCAATTCATTGAAATACATTCTAAAATCAGTTCAGAATCAAATTAATGGCAACCATTGGGCTAGAGTTCTATGAAGATTACAGAAGGAGAGAGAGGGTAGAACAGCTCTGTCTTGCAGGCCCTGCGGAAAGATGTCAAGTCCCGCAGGGCCCTAGTCTCTTGTGACAGAGCGTTCCACCAGATCGGGCCCCAGATCAACAGCTGCCTACGCCTGCAGCCATCACTTTTACTTTCCGAAAGAGAATTCCACAAATTAATCCCATAATATGTAAACAAGAGCTTCCTTTTGCCTGCCCTGAACTGTCCCCTTGTCTGTTTCACTGGAGGCTGCTGCTGCTGCCCTCTTGCGGGTCTGAGTCATTCCGAGAGCGGTTTTCCCTAAACCACTTTCTTCACACTGTGCCTACATTTTATAGAAACTTGCATCACATTCCCTCAACTAACACTGCCCCCCCCATCCCCTGGGATTATTTCATTGGAGGAGTTCATTCCCTGGACAACTATACGTGACACATGCCTAATCTCACCAAGCTGCACTCTTGCGAAGCCAAGTTCTGTATTATTATTATTATTATTATTATTATTATTATTATTATTATTAATAATAATTTCTACACCACTTTATATTTTTAAGGAAGAAACCTTCAAAAGTGGTTTATAACATATTAAACTAATAAAATTTGCCCTCTCCCAGTTTAAAAAAGAGAACATTTAGGGTGCATTTTGTACATGGGAGAAGAGTCTAGAACACAAAAGAACTGCATTAGGAACAGAAGGGATGAAAACAGGAAGCTTTTGTTTCCAGTCTTGAAAATCATGCTTATTCAAGCAGGAAAATGAAGGGTGCCATGACCTCCCAAAACTTCCTCCATTCTGCATCCCCAAAGCACCACCATTTGTGAATGAGGCTGGTGGGGAAGAGAAACTGAGAAAGCTTCTTCTTTCCCCGAAAGAGAAAAATTCATGGGGAGGTGTTATATTCATCTCCTGCCTTCCAGTTAGCAAATCACGTTTGACTGAAGGGCTAAGCAACACCTTTTTCATCTCCCCCTTCTTATTCATTTCTTTGCAAAACAGAAAAAAAATGCACCTCTCTGGAAAAGCTGAATTATCCCCCCATATCAGAGCCAAGTACACGTCTGCTACCGTCTTCAGTTATGCAACTTACGGAGCGCAGATTTTGGGTTTCCCCAAGTGAGGGATTCTGCATTCCTTCATGGGGACCACAGAAGCCACACTTGCCTGTGTTCATGCCAGAAGTTCTTTAAAAAGGGAACCGTGCGAGAAATCCCCAGGCAAATGGGACGAAGAGAAACCTCCATCATCCAGCTGAACAAAAAAGTGGATGCCATTGCCCTGAAACTGACATCCCTGGAAGTGCAATGCGGTCTGATTTCCTCCCACCTGCATCCTCTGACTTTGCTCAGGTGTTGCTACTACTGACTGAAGAGGATGGGTGCCAGTCTCTCCATTTCTCCCCCTTCCTGCCCTTGACTCCTGGTATCTTGTACTTCAAATGCAGCAAGCCATGCACCAGAAGCTATGGTTAATATCTGCCAGAACCTCAGCAAGGTGAGAAGCTGGAGGAGGACGATGGAAGCCAGCTAATGGGACGAGGAGGAGGGGAGTTGAATTCTTCCCTGGCTCAGATTAAAATCCAAGTCAGAGAAAAACTGAGGTGTACTGGTGTAAGTGCAGTGAGTTGCTGAGATTCATATTCCAAGTCAAAGTATATGAAATTGAGCAACATGGCCAATCTAAACCCTTCCCCTTTATAGTGGGGATTTGGGATCATTTTATAACAGATAGGGGAAGGAAAAGGGGTGCATGTAGAAGCTATGCTTACACTGTCCCTCAAAAACTTGGAAAGATCCCAGCTGGAAAGATCCCAGCGATACTCTGGTTTGAATCATCTTGGCATACACACACACACATCAAAGGTTCTAAGATCTATACACTTAAATGCTAATGAACCCAATGAGAACAAATGACCGAAGCATAAAAGACCATCTGAATGGATGGAGCGGACACAGAGATACACTTTATTTGATCTACAAATGGGACAAGGAACCTCCTGCATCCCTGAGGGCCACAATCCCGTCCAGGGGTCGCATGGCAGTGGTGAGTGGTGCCAGAGACAAAAGTGGATGGAACAGCCAGTGCAAAAACATTCAAGGAGGGTACTAAGCAGAGCTAGTAAGGGATGTGGCCTGGCAAAAGTCACAAGGACCAGGCAGAGAGGCCTGGGGGGCTGCATTTGGTCCCTGGGACTCAGACCCCCTGCACCCAGATCTACAAGATAGGCTAGAAAGAATCGTACCTGGTAGAAATCCAGGGCGAGTAACGGGAACCGCTCGCTGGGGACCATCACCACACAGTTGCCACGGACAACAGCAGGAGCCAGCAAGCTGATGAAAGCGAGGAGAGGCTGTTCATCGGGGCAGGCGATGCCGACGACACCGAGAGGCTCCCGAAAGAGGAGGGAGGCACCGTACAAAGAGGTTTCCTGCAACAGAGAGAGTAATTTCTGTAGATAATCTATGTGAAGAAAAAATAGATAGAAGCAGTAATATTCTGTTAATAATAAATCAGACAAGTTTAAGTAACGGATATGGAAGGGAAGGGAAGTCTAATGTTCATGAAGAAACTTATTGTTTGAAAGTTGTTCTATTCTTTATGTGTTTTATGATGTTTTTGATTTGATGATAATAAGATGGTGTTGTAAAGATGTGATAGTGAACAATAAAGCATAAAAAAAAGAAAAGCAAGCAGAAGGTGTTCGGTGAGTGAGGTTTTGGGGGTGAATATAGACTGTGAAAGGGGATAATAAACCCACCCCCAAATGGAAGCTCCATGTGGACACCCCCACCATCCAGCCCTCTCCCCAAAGTCTGCCTTTCTCTCTAATCTGGCTAAGTGCAGACATCCTATGGTGCTCATTAAAAGATAGAGACTAAAAAACAGGGTCACCCAAACAAAAGATATGTGCAAAACTTCCCATCCAGCTGTTCGGCATCTGGGAGGAACTTCAGCTGACCCACAGTCTGGGCTGCATCATCCCTTGGGATATAGGAGGTTTCGTGTCTCTTTAATCCAGGATCTCAGCTGAAGGCCTTTCCCATCCTTTGCTGCTGGATCCTTTTACTGGGACATGCCAGGAACTGAAGCTGGGACCTTCTGCCTGAAAAGCCCATGCTTCCCTGCTGAGTTGTGGCCCTTCTCCCAAACCTTTCCAAGCCCGTAGAGCCAAGCCCCCAAAAGCTATAGGGGTGGGGAGTGTCCTACGGCATGTGCTTAGCTCTATGGCCCTGCCTGCCCAGTTCGCACCTGCACAGCTCCTCCGTATTTATCGGAGTACGCCGCCCAGTAGAAGAGCCGCTGCACGCAGAGGTCCACCTCCTGCAGAGACGCCTCTTTCTTGGCACCGGCCAACGCCTCCAGCCGCGATGCAACCTCTGCTCGGCGGAGTTCCAGGTTCTCAGCCAGGTAGTACAAGATCTGCGCCCGGGCATGGGGCGTCTGCATCGCCCACCTGGGGAGACCAACTCCGTGTTAGATCGGGGAAAAGGGCAGGCAGAGGAAATGTGGGTTCTGGTGGTCTCACACCTCCTGGCGATGTGCACTTTGGAGACCACAGAAGGCTTCATTGCTCTTCCTAAGAACGCCTGAGGAGCCCCTCTCGGATCAGATGGAAGATCCCCACCCAGCCCAACATTCTGCTATTCCCCACAAGAGCCAGGCAAATGCCAGAGGGAGAGATGCAAAAAAGGCAGAGGTGAGTGAAGGCTGCTGAAGAAGCCAAGAAGTCTCCCCCTCCTGCTGTGACCAGCTCCCCCCCTCTGGTCTCCCAGAACAGAGAGAGGAATGAAGAGGGTGGAGCCAAGAGAGACAAGGCGAAGGGGCCTTGCTGGGGTAGGACCCAAGGGAGAAGCCTTAGAGAGTGGTGGGAGGGCAGGGACCTTCAGTCCTCGCAACTGCCTCACTGGGGCAAGACCTCCAGGGAAGAGTTGCCGTGATCGCTAGGCCTGTGCTGTGTTGGGTTCTTTGAAAAAAAGAAAAAAAAAGAGTTAAAGTCCCAGGCCGGCCCCTGACACCACAGTGGAACCTCGGTTCTCAAACCACTCTGTTCCCAAATGTTTCGGCTCCCAAACCTCAAAAACCTGGAAGTAAGTGTTCCAGTTTTCAAAAGTTCCTCAGAACCTGAACATCCGACACAGCTTCCAATCCACAAAAAGCCTAGCTGTCAGCCTATCGGAAGCCGTGCCTCAGAATTCGAACATTTTGGAATTTGAACGTCCTTCTGGAACGGATTACGCCCAACTCCCAAGGTTCCACTGTACCACTAAGCTATGGCACCTTCCGCTGTGAATCTCCACCTGCTGTCCTTCCTGCTCCCTTCATCAGGGAGAAACTGTGTTCAGCGAGTCGTGTTCTGTAAGTCAAGTGTGCTCAGGGCAGCACCCTAACACAACTCGGCACTAATTTTTCCATTAGTGCATTTGACTTAGTTTGGACCCAAGATTTAAAACTTGGAACCAAAGATGGGCAGGACCAAAGTGCCATGACTAGGCCTGGCAGTGGGCAGACACCTCACACTTGCATAGACAACAGACAACACACAAACACAGGCAGCCAGAGAGGGGGAGTAGAGAAGATTGTTCAGAAACAGGGGAGATTTAGGGCAGATCTACACATCCAAGGCACATTTAAAGCACATGACTTCCCTCCCCCCACCGCAAAGAATCCTGGGAACAGTACAGTAGTTTGTTAAAGGTTCTGGGAACTGCAGCTGGGGGGACAGACGGACTGCAGTTCCGAGGATTATTGGGAGGGGGGCAAATAATGTGTTTTAAATATGAATCGGATGCATTCTATATTTATGCTGCAGATCTGTCCTTAAAACAGCTGAGCAGTGGCAAGGATGTGGGCTGATTTCCAGGAAACTCCGCCAAAAAAAAAAAAAAAAAAATTAAGAAAGAGGAGAAAGGAGGAAACACGAGTACTGCAGGAACCAAAATGTCATTCAAAGGAACAGAAACAAGGCAGGAAAACGAGCAACAGACGACACTGGAGGAATCGCCAGAAATAAATGGTGGCAGAGGGAAGAGAGCAGTCCCACAGATGACATAGCAGAAAAGATGGATGTGGACATCTGGCAAAGGCGGAACTGGAAGCCCCCTGAGCTTAATGTCATCGCTCCAACACTGTCAGGAAGCGAAGCTGCCTGTATCTTAGCAGCTGCCTCTACATCTTGTCACTTTGCATCAAATCTCACCCCATTTGTCAGAAGCCAGGCCTTGTACATCCCTATAGTGTCTTAAAAGAAAGGAGAACTGGATAACCTCCCCCCCCCCAACTGGAAAAGATATTGCGATCAAGGGCCAGGATCCAAATATCTACTTGCAACATTGCCTGGTGAAACTTTTAACGCTTCCCTGTAAAATCAGCAACCCCCACCCCCCAAAAAACTACTCTGATTTTGAGAAATCCCTTGGGGATTCAAAAGACGTTTGCTGTGTGGCATGGATGGCTTGATGCTCAGCAAACACAGGCCAAAGGAAGCTGCCTTATCTCAAGAAACACAGGCCATGGGAAGCGGCCTTAAACCAAAAATCAGGCCTGCCTATATTTCTTCATCATCTTCTCTATCACGCCCCTTTCCCTTCACCTCACCATCCTGCACAGGCCCATTGACTACCAGCCTCAGCAGTTTCCTAATTTCACTTTTAGATCCTGTGCCTCAAGCCTTTTCATTGCATCTGATGATGCCCTTTGTCCCTGAGACCTATCAGGCTGTTATCAAGGGCTTGTCAGGCGGACTGGATATAAGACAGCCACAGGTTTCTTAGGAAGGACGGGCTGTTAAGCCACCCTGGAAATCATCACTCTGTGAGGGGAACAGGGGTCTCCTAACAACTTTCAACACCATCAACTAACGCTGCCCTCAAGGGACTTACGGAGGGGACAACAGAGGGGGGAATGGAGCCAGGAGGAAATGTTCTGTGCACACCACACATTTAAAGCGCATGGCTTCCTTTGCGGAACCATGGGAACTTTAGTCTGCCCCTCACAGAACTACCATTCGAAGTACCATATTATATTATTATTATTATTATTATTATTATTATTATTATTATTACTACTACTACTACTCTGGGCAGCTCCCAACCGAATATTAAAAACACAATACAGCAGTAAACATTAAAAACTTCCCTTCAGATGTCTTTTAAAAGTAAGATAGTTGCCTATTTCCTTGACATCTGATGGGAGGGTGCTCCACATGGCACGTGCCACTACTGAGAAGGGTGCCACTACTGGAGACGCTCCTTCAGGTACACTGGGTCGAGGCCGTTTAGGGCTTTAAAGGTCAGCACCAACACTTTGAATTGTGCTTGGAAATGTACTGGGAGCCAATGCAGGTACCCTTAGCAAACTACAGTTCCCAGGATCCTCCGTTCCTGTTCCTTGGAGAACATCACCCACCAGGTGCAACCAAGGAAGCTTCCGTATCAGAATCAGGCCCAGAGACAGATGAATAAGCATCTACCAGGCAAGCGATCATAAAGATTAACAGGCTGTTATGACTCATAATGGAATGCAGTAATAGGCATACAAATGCCTCGGCGTGACTTTTATTGCAGTTACAATCTTTAGATTCTAAGCAAGCCCATTGATTCGGGTTTTTGTGTGCATAACTTGGCCCAGGAAGCCCTGCGTGATCCTTAGCAGCAGGAGATCCCTCTTCAGCCTCTCACACCCAGACTCTGCATATTTGTTAAGAAGCATTCATGCCAGCTTGAGCCCCACGGAGTTCAACACAGCAACTAATCCAACCAACCAAACAAAATAAATTGCAGAAACACCCTCAGGCCTGCCCGCCTCCCTGCACTGTGCCAGGCATCTTTTTCACTGTGCATTCATGGTGATCAGCGATTGCATCTCTATTTGGCTGGCTCTGCACGAGGCTGGCTTTCAGCAGTGAGCTTTGTGCCTGCAAACCAGACAATACGGAGCAACAGGAGAGAAAAGGCTCGAATCGACAGAGGGATTATGCAGCCGCTGCCCACATGAAAAGAACCTGTTGGTTATTATAAGCTGAACTATAGGAAATATCGGAGCTCTTTCGCAATGTTTCCAACAGCAATCTTCTCTGCGGCTTCCAAGATTGCTGCGGATTCAGTTCCAACCGGATGAAGTCGATGCAAAGGCCGAGGCCCATTGGGGAGGAACTTGAAAAAGATAACCTAAGTGACTACCTTACGCAGGAATTTGGAAAATTTTGGAATTTGGAGTTGGAGAAAGACTTTAAGATAGTACGTGCGTTTAGACTTGGAAGAGGAGGGAGAAAAAACAGGGTGAGAGACTGTTTGGTTACCCTCCGAACGAAATTAGAGAGAGATAAAATACTGAGTGCGCACTTCGAGAAGACTTTGGAGATCAACGACTCGAGAGTGGAGATTTTTAAGGATATACCGAAACATCTACTGGATCTTAGAACCAACTACGGAGATCTGGTGGCCCTATTGAGAAGAAACAGAATTGTTTTTAGGTGGGAATTCCCCCAGGGACTATCTTTTACCTTTAAAGGGAAAAAGTTCAAAATAAGATCAGTGGAAGATAAGGAAAAAATTTTGAGAGACCACGAAAAAGACCTGCAAAAAGAAGTACTAGAAGAGCTAAGAGCTTTAAGATCAGGAGTACTAGGCATAGTACCACCACCTTTGGGACTGGACAAACTTAAAAAAGTGATACCACCGTCAGAACAATAAGAACTTTTGGGAGCAGTTGGAGGAGAATAGAATAACCACACCATGTCTCTGCAATTATTAAGTTGGAACATTCATGGATTTAATTCCCCGGAGAAGAGGAAGAAAGTCTTTCATTTATTGAAAAAGGAACAATTGGACTTAATTTGTTTACAGGAAACTCATGTGATAAGGCTTCACAGGAAAGTACTGATTAATAAAAGATTGGGCCAAGAGTTTATTTCATCGGACAAGGTTAAAAAGAGAGGAGTTGTTATTTATGCCAAAGAGAGCCTATCACTGAAATTTGTTTTTAAAGATGAACAAGGAAGATTTGTGGCAATTGAGATTCAATCACAAGGAGAAAAATTTTTGATTGTAGGAATTTATGCACCAAATGAGGGGAAATCTGAATTCTTCAAGAAATTGCATGAGACATTGCTTGACTACATGGACTACAACATTATCATGATGGGAGATATGAATGGAGTGGTATCTACAAATATGGGTAAGTCGCAGAGACAGGTTGTAACTAAAGATGGCAGACTACCAAAAACTTTTTTTGAACTGACTGACAATATGGACTTGATTGACATCTAGAGAACTAAGAACCCCCTTGGAAGAGAGGGAACATTCTTCTCTGAAGCCAAAATGACATGGATAAGAATTGACCAAATATGGATAACTAGAGCACTGGCACCTAAGACTCGAAAAGTGGAAATTTGCCCAAAAACTTGCTCCGACCATAATGCGGTGAAGATGGAGATGAAACTAACACCAATCGGTTCCTTCAGATGGAGGATGAATGACACCTTATTTAGAGATCAAGAGGTTACTAAGAAGGCCCAAAAAATCTTGAGAGATTATTTTGAGATAAATTTGAATACCACGGTTGAAAAAAGAGTAATCTGGGATGCAAGCAAAGCGGTCATGAGAGGGTTTCTGATCCAACAGAACGCAATAAAGAAGAGAACTCAAAATGAGAAAAAAGGTAAAATTTTGGAAAAAATAAAAGAAGGAGAGAAGAAATTAAGAGCGAAACCAAAGTCGCAAGAGATTCTGAGAGAAATAAAACTATATCAAGTACAATACATGAAAATGATAAATCAGGAAGTAGAATGGAAAATTAAGCAGATGAGACAAAAGACATTTGAATTGGCTAATAAATGCGGGAAACTGCTAGCCTGGCAGATGAAAAAAAGACAAAAATTAAACACCATTACAAATTTGGATGTGGAAGGAAAGAACATACAGAATCCATTGGAGATTAGAAAGTGCTTCCAGAGATATTTTAAACAATTATATACACAAGGGCCACAGAAAGAGACTGATTTAGACCAATTTTTAAGAACAAATGGATTACAAAAAATCTCAAGAAAATAGGATAATGTTGAATCACAAAATTACAGAACAGGAGGTTGAAGGTGCCATTCAGAACATGCAGTTGGGTAAATCTCCAGGGCCGGATGGTCTAACCTCCAAATACTATAGATCTTTGAAAGATTGGTTAATTCAGCCACTAAAGGAGGTCTGTAATGAAATTTTGGAGGGGAAAAAGGCGCCAGAGTCGTGGAAGGAAGCTTACATTACACTTATACCAAAAACTGAGTCTGAAAAGACACAACTTAAGAACTACCGCCCCATATCCCTGCTTAATGTGGATTACAAAATTTTTGCTGATATCTTAGCTAATAGATTAAAAAAGGTACTAGTCGAAGAGATACATAAAGATCAAGCCGGCTTTCTCCCAGGGAGACATCTGTCTGACAATACGAGGAATATAATTAACATTTTGGAGAAGCTGCAAGTGAACATCAATACCAAAGCAGTTTTAATTTTTATAGATGCGGAAAAAGCTTTTAATAATATTTCTTGGAATTTTATGAAGAAAAATCTTCAGGGAATGGGGGTGGGCCAAGGGTTTGAAAATGTTATAAGTGCAATTTACTCAGAACAAAAGGCTAAGTTAATAGTTAATAATGTGATGACAGAGGAATTTAAGATAGAGAAAGGGACACAACAAGGCTGCCCAATTTCCCCATTGCTTTTTATTTCGGTTCTGGAGGTTTTGCTGAATATGATTGGAAGGGACCGTCTAATTAAAGGTATTCAGGTCAGAACCAAACAATATAAATTGAAAGCATTTGCAGATGACCTAGTTTTGACATTACAGGAGCCAGAATCTAGTACGAAAAGAGTATTAGAATTGATTCAAGAATTTGGTCATGTGGCAGGATTTAAGTTGAACAAGTCAAAAACCAAAGTGCTTGAGAAAAATTTTACACCAATTGAGAAAGAGAGGTTTCAGAAGGAGACAGGTTTAACATTAGTTAAGAAAGTAAAATATCTGGGGGTTAATATGACTGCTAAGAACTTAAATTTATTTAAAGATAACTATGAGAAATGTTGGACAGAAGTGAAAAAAGACTTAGAAATATGGTCAAATTTGAAGCTTTCCTTGTTGGGTCGAATTGCAGCTATAAAGATGAATGTATTGCCAAAAATGTTATTTCTGTTTCAATCATTGCAAATTTTGGACAAGATGGACTGTTTCAAGAAGTGGCAGAGAGACATTTCTAGATTTGTCTGGCAGGGCGAGAAGCCCAGAATAAAATTTAAAATATTAACTGACGCAAAGGAAAGAGGTGGATTTGCCCTGCCAGACCTTAAACTTTACTATGAATCAGCAGCATTCTGCCGGTTGAAAGACTGGCTGCTTCTTGAGAACACAGACATTTTGGACCTAGAAGGTTTTAACAACGTTTTTGGATGGCATGCATATTTGTGGTACGACAAGGTTAAAGCGCATAAAGCATTTAAAAACCATATTGTCAGGAAAGCATTGTTTAATGTCTGGATAAGATACAAAGATTTACTGGAAAATAAAACCCCAAGGTGGTTGTCACCAATGGAAGTGAAGGCTCAGAAAAAGCTCAATATGGAGGCCAAATGGCAGAAATATTGGGAAATACTGGAACAAGAAGGAGACAAATTGGAATTGCAGAGTTTTGAGAAATTAAAAGATAAAGTGCGAGACTGGCTTCATTATTATCAAATAAGAGAGGCCTATAATTTGGACAAAAAAATTGGCTTCCAGGTGGAAAAATCAAAATTGGAAACAGAACTGTTAGATCCCAAAACTAAGATACTTTCAAGAATGTATAACTTGCTGTTAAAATGGAATACGCAGGATGAAACGGCTAAATCTGCTATGATCAAATGGGCACAAGATATTGGTCACAACATTATGTTTGCTGACTGGGAATAGTTGTGGACCACCGGTATGAAATTTACGGCATGTAATGCCTTAAGAGAGAATATTATGAAAATGATTTACAGGTGGTACATGACACCAGTCAAGCTTGCAAAAATATATCATTTGCCCGATAATAAATGTTGGAAATGTAAAGAAAATGAAGGTACATTCTTTCACCTTTGGTGGACGTGCCCAAAGATTAAGGCTTTCTGGGAGATGATATATAATGAAATGAAAAAGGTATTTAAATATACCTTCCTGAAGAAACCAGAGGCCTTTCTCCTGGGCATAGTCGGCCAATTGGTGCCAAAGAAGGATAGAACTTTTTTTATGTATGCAACAACAGCAGCAAGAATACTTATTGCAAAGTATTGGAAGACACAAGAGTTACCCACCCTGGAAGAGTGGCAGATGAAGGTGATGGATTATATGGAACTGGCGGAAATGACTGGCAGAATCCGAGACCTGGGAGAAGAGTTGGTGGAAGAAGACTGAAAGAAATTTAAAGACTACCTTCAGAAACACTGTAAAATTAATGAATGTTAAAATGATGTTGGATTGAAAATAAGTGGCATTAGCAACAAAGTTAATAAGAATATGCAAAAATGAATTGATAAATGGATGAAAATATAGAGTTATAATATATTAAGATATAGAGTTAAGATAAACGAAAGAGGGTAAGGATTTGCTGATTTGATTATTTAAATGGGAATACAAAAAGGGGAGGTGTGAGGAGGTCAAGGAAACAAGCTAACGAGTTTAAAGTTACTAAAAACGGATTTGTTTTTTTTTTAATTCTTTTTTATCTATTTGTTTTTTGTATTTTGTATTTTTACTCCTCTTTTTTTTTCTTTTATGTATTTTTCCATGTCTTCTTTTTTGTATCTTTTTCTTTCTATGTGACTTTTTTCTATTTTGTAAACTTATGTTTTTTGTAAAATCTCAATAAATATCTTTAAAAAAAAAGAAAAGAAAAAGAGCCACACAGCTGTGCATCTGTCAACAAAACTTTGGCTCGCCATCTAAAAGTGGACGTCTTGAGACCGGCAGGCACTCTATGGCCGTTGGTGAGGATCTGCTGGAGCTTCCAAAGTGAGTGGGTGTAAATCAAAATCTTATTCCTTCGCCTTGTTCTAATTCTTCCTCCGTTGAGGGCCTTGCTGAGTAGGGTGAAGGTGAACGTAACCAAAATCTCATGCAAACAGCAACTCTTGAGATTGTTCAGATGCAGCATCCAGCTGTTTTATTCTGTTTTTATATGTGTTGCAAGCCTCCCAGAGTGGCTGGGGCAACCCAGCCAGATGGGTGGGGTATAAATAATAATAGCAATAAGTAATAATAATAATAGCAGCAATGGTTTGGAGCTAGAGAAAGAAACCTGGTGTAAGCCTGCCACCCTCTCCCCCGCCCCCTCAGCACATGGAAACTCCTTCCTCCACTTTTTCTGGTCTGAGGCAAATTGCAGTCTCCTATTTCATCCCGCAAATGGCGAACCAAAGCTAGGATCAAGCTCTATGCCAGGAAACGTGCAAACCATGGTTTGCTGGGTATGGAGAAATGGCAAACCATGGTTGGCCTCAAACTTGGAAAGAAGGGAGCTAATCATTATGGGCAATATTCAACAGTTTTCCCCCTCAGAGTAGAGCCACTTGAAATAAAGGAACATGACCCAAGTTAGGTCCATTAATTTCTGTAGATCTGCTCTGAATAAAACGTAGCTGAACACCACCTCGTGTGCGAGAGGAGAGGAAGGAGCAGATGAGCCTGAGGCTTCAGCACATCACACCGAACTAGGGACCTGACGTGAAATTTGCCCTGGTCCATCAAGTTCTGATTCCGGATTCCCAGTGTGACCACAGCCAGGTGCTTTTGGGAAGCCAGACAGGTATGGCAGGGAGGCAAGCGCTCTCTCGCAGCGTTTGTCTTAAGCACCTGGTTTTCAGAAGCAGACGGCGTCTGAGCCTGGACTGCAGGTTCCGTTGGCTATCGTGACAACTAGGGAACAGGCCTATTGATGACTATGGGTGTCACCTTATCCTTATTTTAAGAAAAGGACCAAAGCCAGTGGCATATCGTTTCTCTGTTTACAGCAGCCTTCCCTCCCTTTCTCTTTGTCTCCTCCGTATGCCTCAAATTTAAGGCTGTAAGCTCCTCAGGGCAGGGGCCTGTCCACTTGCATCGCACCTGGTGATGCTGTTAAAAAAACCTAAACAACAGAGCACAGGCTGCTAGCCCAGCCTCCTGCGAGATATGAGATGTCACGGTTGAGAACGGAGCAGCTCTGGCAAGCGAGCAGGTGTATTTGCCTACCGTATCTCCTCCCACTTCCCACTTCGCTTCATTTCCAGACCACCCCGTTGACCAAAGTCCTCTAAGCAGTTTTCAGACAAATAAAAACCGATGAAAATGCACACCCTATCACGCTAATCATGAAACAAAGCACAATGCAACCTCCTTTTTCCTTTCCCCCGGTTTCCCCTCGTGCCTTATCTGCAGCTGGCTTACATCACCACCTGGCCGGCTGCCACTTTGGCGCTGCTGGACTTTGAGATTCTCACCTGAGCAAAGTCCCCTGGGCTCAGCATCTTTGAGAGAAAAAGCCCTCTGGGGGAAAAGGACAAAGGCCCGGGGGTCTGCAACTCCCTTTACGCACTGGGGAAGCTGCCTTGCACCAGGTCACACTGCTGGCCTGTCTACCTTGGTGCCGACTCTCAGGCCTAGTTGCTCTGAGGTAGAACAGCTGAAAGAGCCCATCCCTTGCCCAAGGCTCCCAGTACGTTTCCGAGCACAATTCAAAGTGTTGGTGCTGACCTTTAAAGCCCTAAACGGCTGCGGTCCTGTATACCTGAAGGAGCGTCTCCACCCCCATCATCCAGCCCGGACACTGAGATCCAGCGCCGAGGGCCTTCTGGCAGTTCCCTCGCTGAGAGAAGTGAGGTTACAGGGAACCAGGCACAGGGCCTTCTCGGTAGTGGTGCCTGCCCTGTGGAATGTCCTCCCAGCAGATGTCAAGGCAATAAGCAACTATTTTACTTTTAAAAGACAACTGAAGGCGGCCCTGTTTAGGGAAGTTTTTAATGTCTGATGCTGTATTATTTTTAATATTCAGTTGGGAGCCGCCCAGAGTGGCTGGGGAAACCCAGCCAGATGGGCAACGTATAAATAATAAATTATTATTATTATTATAAGGTGCTCTGCGTAGCACCCGAAGCCAGCCAAGTTACTTTACTAGTATAGGGATTCCCAGGCATATCTCTCCCCAACCCGTGCCAGTAAATACAGAAGAATGATGTTGGATTACAGCCTTCATCTCTCCACAAGGCTTTTCAACTGAGATCGTCTTTTGCCTGCAGCTGTATTGGATTCTCTTACACATATTTTTTTACTGTTTTAATCATCTGTTGTCTGCTGCCCTGGGCTCCTTTGGGAGGAAGGAGGAAACAAATATCCATCCATCCATGAAGCTCCCAGCATCCCTGGCCATTAGTCACACTCGCTGGGGCTGAGTTTTCACCCACCAACTTCCAGAGGCCTACAAGTTTCCCATCCTGTCCAAGAAAGGAAAGCCCAGCATAAATAAGGAAAGGCATTCCTTTGGCTATTTGGGCGTTTAGGGCTTTGTGTGTCCACATTATGTGGAAGAAATGTTCTGGAGGAAGGAGATGTTTTGGAATTGGATTTTCCTTTGGTTTTTCCTACACTTGTATCCAGCTCCGGCCCAGACATTAGGTGGGATAAAGCCATTGCCTCAGGTAGGGACAACATCTCCATGGGCACCCTGATGCCTCAGTCGCTGACATCAGCACTGATTTCTGGCAAGATGTCGCCAAAATCATGCGACATCAGGAGAAATCTGCGCCAGTGCAGCAGACCAAGTGTCACAGGGCAGGGCGGCACTTCTCAAGCGGCAAAACAGGATGCGTCATCCCTGATTGTATCTCACCTTTCTCGTGCTATGGAACAATGGACCTGCAAATCCCCAGGCCCAGGCACTGTTCAGGCTCAGTTCCACTGCTGCAAGGTGGTGCCTTCAGAGGCCTTGCCTCCATGGTAGAGCCCTTGCTTTGCATGCAGAAGGTCCGATATGCAAGGCCAATTTAAAGAAGCCTGGAAGTACCTTTCAAAAGCGCCCTTGTGGCAAACGCACACGATCAGGAAACAGGCCTTTGCAAGGCTCTCAACTTGCACGTCTGTCAGCACCCTGCAGATATGCCTCAGAATGGCTGGAAGGGGAACAGGGTGGAGCCTGCCACACCTGCGGTTGTGGGACAGGTGAAAACAGTTGAAAGGCAACTGCCATTGCCTTTTCGCAGGCACTGCCAATCAGCAAAGCCCCTGCACAAAGCTCTGTGTGTGGCAGCTTGGGGATCAGAGAGCTTTGGAAGACCGGTAGCCTCCTGCCCCTGCAGCTTCAAAGCACAGAGGGCTTTGAAAGATCCAAAAGGTCACCTGGTTGTGGCATCAGGCGACTGGCAGTTGGTTGGATTTTGGCCTGCACTGGCAGAGGAGAGAACGATCCCACCCATTGCATGGATCCAGTTCCCCACCTCTAGATGAACCACTTTATTTGATTCAGCAGGAGGCAGCCAGGCCTATGTATGTTAGGGGGCAGGTGGGGAGGGAAGCCCTTCTGAAAACCCAGGCCACCCATTGTCAGCTTGGAGGTGGGGAGGAGGCCAGTCCAACTGACTCAAGGGGCAGAATGGCAATCTTTCCCCAAGACTATGGCAAAGACCGTTGCCTCTGTTGGTTTGTCAAGATCACGGCGAAGAAAAACTTGTCTCTGACTCAAGAAATGAAACACCTGGCCAAACAAAGGAGCCGCAATGCCACGAGCGATTCGCCTGCCTCTTTTTGTTTGTGTGCATGTGCCAAAATTGTTCACAAGAGCCTAATCACAATTCCGGAGAGTTCTGCCCCCTGGCCTCCCTTGGAAGCACCGCAATGCATAATTGCTGTTCTTGTAAACAGAGCAGTTCATAGCAAATCAATCTTCTCACGTCAATTAAGACATTTTAAAGACTTGTTACTCTTGTAGGATATGCTTCGTTATCAGATAATTAATCAAAGTGGGGTTTTCTTGTTTTAAAAAGTGACATACTGTACATTTATCAATGACTCCAAATGCATGTAAAATATATTGAACTGTATTACAACAGAGGCAAAACTATAAAGGTATATCTGGGGCCTCATGAACCCTGGAGACCTCGTCCTACCGCTCAAACACGAAACTTTTTCGGAGAACAAATGCACCCCCTGCTTTACAGTTCCATAGCAGAGCTTTTTGTATTTTCTGTTACATTAAGTTATTTATTTAGGACTGAATAGTCTTACCTGCAGTGCAGCAGCAGTGAAGTACTTTTGGACTCTGGACATAAGCCACATCCACACCACACACATTTAAAGTGTTATGGCACCACTTGAAATTGCCGGGGTTTCCCCCAAAAAATTCTGGGAAGTGTACTTTATTAAGGGTGCTGGGAGCTCTTCGGAGACCCCTATTCCCCTCACAGAGCTACAATTCCCAGAGTTCCCTGGGAAAAGGGATTGATTGTTAAACCACTCTGGGAATTGCAACTCTGCAAAGTGAATAGGGGGTCTCTGAAGAACGCTCAGCACCCTTAACTACAGTTCCTAGAATTCTTAGGGGAAAGCCATGGCTGTTTAAAGAGGTATCATGGTTGACATCCTGTACCCTTAAAAAAAGCGGGGGGGGGGGGGGCTGTTATTTTTATTTTGATTATGCATTTTGTGGTTTTATATTTTGATTTTGTTCTGTGAACCGCCCTGAGACTTCCGGGTATAGGGCAGTATATCAATTTAAATAATAATACAGTGGTACCTCTGTTGAGGGGGCTCAGAACTTACAGGGTTAAGAGTTCTGAGTGATGACGCCTCACATTCTGAGGGCGGGCAGAGAACACGGAAGGGGCGTGGATTTCTGTGTGTGCTTTCAGTCTGTGTATTTGCTCTAAGGAGAAAGGAGCAACATGGGCAGTTTGACCAGGGGGTCCGGCGCGCTTCCTCCACGCAGCTCTGCTCTTCCCCCTGCAACCTTTGACTCCAGCAGAGTAAACTCAGCAGAAGCAGAAGAAAGAACGTTTTGTCGTGTGGTGGCAATAACTCAGGCTGACACGCAGCTCTCCTTATCTTAAAGTCTTTATTCCGTACAGATCAACACATCGTAAATCTTCCCGGTGAGAGTTCGCCCATGTTGCTCCTTTCTCCTTAGAGCAAATACACAGACTGAAAGCACACACAGAAATCCACGCCCCTTCCGTGTTCTCTGCCCGCCCTCAGAATGTGAGGCGTCATCACTCAGAACTCTTAACCCTGTAAGTTCTGAGCCCCCTCAACACCCCCTCTCGAATCACATTCTGAGAGGACTTCTGAGTGTTCAACACCTTCCCCATTGCCTTCCGCCCCGTCCTGGCATCGTTGTTGGGCACCTGTTGAACCTCACATACCTCAGGTTCGCACTGTGCGAAACCAACCCACGCATTTGTGACCTGAAACCTCTCAGGTGGAATTCCCTTTGTTGCCCGTGAAGACCGCCTGGGCACAAACTGGGATTCTTCTCCTGACCCACTGGGGCCAGCTTGTGTGTCTTCCTCATCAGAAGACTCCCCCTCTGACTTGACACGTCTGTGAGCTTTCTCCATTATGCGCACAGGAGATGAGGGCTCACTCTTGGACACTCCTTTCACAACCTGTGGAGACGCCTCCCCCTGGTCCTGATCCTGATCATCGACCAGATCACCATTACCTGGCTCTCCCTCCTGCTCAGATTCGTATTCTGGCTCTCTTTCCTCCTCAGAGTCAGACAGACAATCTGAGACAGCGTCATGGCTGACTTTGCGCCTTGACCTATTTCCCTGCTGCTCTTTGAACTCAGCATGCTTGCTGACCAGAAGCTTGGTCTGATCACCTTCTGGGTATGCGAACCTCCACCCCTTGGTTGCGGGTTCATACCCACAGAAGATCATTTCCTGGTACTTTGGACCACCTTCTTGCTGCAACCACTTTGGTACAGGCACCATGGCCCTGCAACCAAAAGTGCGAAAGAAATGCACAAGCGGCTTCTGCCGATGAAGCAGGAAATACGGGGTGTCACCTACCACTGCATTGTAGCACCTGTTCATCGAGAAATTGGCCGTTTTTACCGCCTCCCCCCAAAAACTGTGAGGCAAACCAGAGTCATCCAGTAGGATCTCGGATGCTCTAACCAGGGCTTTACTCCTCAGCTCTGCCACGCCACTCTTCTGAGGAGAAGTCACCTTGTGACGTATCCCCCTCTGGCGAAAGAAACCCTTTAGAGCAGACCCAGTGACCTCAGAACCACGGTCAAACTGGAAACCTTGCACCTTGGTGGAGAACCTCTGTTCCACCTCTGCAACCCAATCTTTGATCAGTTGCGCTGCTTCCTCCTTAGCTTTCAGCGTGAAAGCCCATGCGTTCTGCGTATAATCATCTGTCAGCACCAGCAGATGCCTGGCTTTGCCCAGACTTGGCTGAGGCATACCTATAAGGTCTGCATGCACAAGCTCAAAAGGCTTTGTGGTCACTCTCTCCACTCTGGGATGGCTAAATCCCTTGTTTCTGGCTTTCCTGCAAGCCTTGCAATTCAAAGGTTTCCCACACTCTTTTACCTTGCAACCTTTGGTGCACTCTGATAACATCTGGACGTCCTCGCAGGACCCATGTGACATCCTCTTGTGCCACACGCAAGCACACGACACATGTGTGTGATCAGTGGCTTTCCCGGCATTCCCCTCACCCTCCAGAGGTGATTCTAAAACAAAGAGATTGTTCTGATTTCTCCCAACACGTACCAGTTGCTCTCCACCTCTGGAAATTGTGCAAACATTTTTTTCAAAACTCACAGAATATCCCTCCTGTAAAAGAGAAGGTACAGACAGCAAGCAATGCTTTATCTCAGGGAGAACATAAACCTTCAATTCAGCCTGTAAAAAAGAGACGAACAAGTTAGAAATATGGGTTACACGGCCCTGTGCACCTGTAGCAAATCTAACAGTTTTCTCAGTTGAAACAGCTTTGCAGTTCCACATTTGTCCATCAGGTGGCGCTGTTACCAAATGGGCATTCGCAGCTGAGTCAACAACCCAACGTAGGACCCTCCCCCCACTGGAGTTGTCCTTCTTTGTTGCCTTAGCAACTGACTTCTTGCTCCTCCCGACCTTGGAGCTCTCGTTGCAGGTGGTGTTTTCCACAATAGCCATCGAAGCAGTCAACGTCTCTTGTTTCTCACGCCTGCTCCCTCTGCAGGCCCAGTTGCCATGGAAACCCGCCTGGTTCCCATGGGAAATGTCCTTGGGACCTTCCTGCCCTTTGTCTCGCTGTGGACAGCTTCTGCGCAGGTGCTCCGGAGAACCGCAAGCAAAACATCTCCGAGTGGAAAACTTTGCAAACGTGCCTTTGGTCTTTTCTGCCCCCCCAACCTTTCCAGCAGCCCTCCTCCTTGAGGCTTTTCTGCCGTTGGGAAAATGGCCTTTGGCTTCTGCTGTGGTTTCTCTGCAAACCCCTTCCAGCTCCTGCCAAACAGCCTGGGCACTCTCAAGACCCTTGGAATGGCCTTTCTGGCCTGCACCCCCAAACTCTGGTGCAAAGCCTCCAGAGGAACAGCTTGCCACTGCTTTCCTCTTTCCAGCTTTCAGCAGCTTCCCAGCACACGGCTGCCTGTCTCTCTGGCGTGTCAAAACATCGCAGCAGCTTTCAGACACGACTTCAGCCCACTTTGGGCTTCCAGGGCGTCCCACAGCCCCTCCTGGACGTCCCTCAGGCTGGCGTCTGGCCCCCTCTGATGTGGCTCCCACTCTTCTCAGTGCCTGCCACTCTCCCCAGGGCTCCTTCCCGTCTGCCTCTTCAAAAGGGATTGCACGCGATTTCTGGCTGTCTGCCATCTCTCCCCGGGGGCCCAGTGTACTTACAGGTACCTCCCGGTCCGGCAGATCTCAGCTCCTCCCAGCGAACTCCTGGCTGGCCTTTGGCTGCAGTTTCCCTTTCCCAGCGTCTCATCAGCTGGCCTTCGGCTGCTCCTCAGCCGATTCTGCCTGCAGCTTTCACTTCCCAGCGAGCTTCCTTCGCTTCTGCTGGCACCAGCTTCTCCTTGCTGGCCTTTGGCTGCAGCCCTCTCACACGCACGAACGTTGCTTATCTTTATTGCTGATACCCATAACCTATTGGAAGGGGGGTCAAGTTTGACCAGGGGGTCCGGCGCGCTTCCTCCACGCAGCTCTGCTCTTCCCCCGCATAACCTCGGGTTAAGAACTTAATTCATTCCGGAGCTCCGTTCTTAATCTGAAACTGTTCTTAACCTGAAGCACCACTTTAGGTAATGGGGCCTCCTGCTGCCGCCGTGTTGCTGTCGCACGATTTCTGTTCTCATCCTGAAGCAAAGTTCTTAACCCGAGGTACTATTTCTGGGTTAGCGGAGTCTGTAACCTGAAGCGTCTGTAACTTCATGTTACGTCTGCTTCATGCTACGTTCTTTTAGGTTACATCCCGCGGCAACCCGGAAGTACCGGAAAGCGCATAATGACATCATGTGCATGCGCAGAAGCGGCGAATCACAACCTGCGTGTGCGCAGATGCGCCACTGCGGGTTGTGCTCTTTTCATGTTGTGAACGGGCCTCTGGAACGGATCCCGTTCGCAACTAGAGGTACCACTGTTATAATAATAATAATAATTTTTTAAAAAGTGTGAATGAGGCCTTTATGGACTTAATGTGGACAGTCCTCTTTGAATGGTAAAATGTCTGTGTTTTAGGGTCCCTTTCTGCTGAGTGGGGCCAAACCCTCAATCCCTACCCTGAAGGCACCACTGCTTACCTGACTCCCATTGAGACAGTGGTTCTCCTCTGCCTCCCACCTCCTTCCCCTGCTCAGACTCACCCCGGAGCAGCCTTCTGGGCGGCTTCCACAGCATTACGGATGTCTTTGATGCCCCCATCTGCCACGTAAGCTGCTATCTTGCCAGTGTGGTCAAGTATGGCTCGGGAACTCATGGAGTCTGGCCTCTTCTGCGCACCCCCGTAGTACAGCTTGTAGGTTCGGTCCACACTGCCATCACAGAGGAGAAGGGAAAGGGGTAAAGGCCCAGCATTTTGTGCCGCTAGCTCACTGGGCTGCTTGGTTCAGAGAAAACGCCACACATGTCACCTTTCGTCACGAAGTCCAAAACGGCACAGATTTCTTGCTCAGCCCCTACTACACAAACCCCCTAATTCCCGGACTTTTAGTTTGCGAATTAAGATCGCAAGAAAAGGCCTGTCTAACCCTAGTCTCACAGTAAATAGCTAGATGTGAATTCTTCCATGGGGAAAAAAAAGACAACACCCTTCTCCTCAGTTCATCTCTTCAGGAAGCCATCCATTCTAGTGGTTGTGCTGAGCTAAGCACAAAAGAGAAGGTGGAAAGGGCTTGCAAAGGATTAGGGGAAAGAACTCTTGAGGCTGGGCTCAGGGTGGATTTGGTTTAAATCAAATTGATTTAAATCACTAGTCAGTAAGACTTGATTTAAATCATTATTTTTTCCAGAAAGACTGATTCTTGCTAGTATAATCTTAATATTTACAACCAGATGAAGGTTTCATTTTTGGAATTCCTAATTTTCAGAGTAGTTTTTACTGTTATGTCAAAAATTACTGATTTGGTTATACTGCTGTATTAGAAATACATAGATAATTATGAAATTATTGTGAGGTTTAATAAGTTAACTGTTTATATTTGGACAACTTTTCTTCTGTACTTTCTTGGAAGGAGAAAAATAATCATTTCCTTAATAACAATTTGAACAATTTATTTAACTAAAACAATAACATTATAGCACATCTATCCATGTTTGTTAACTGATGTGCTTAAACAATAAAATAACCCATAGACTGAGTTTTAGCACACATGAAAAACTTAAAACAAATCCTTATTTCCTGATGAATACATTGGACTACAATATTATTGGACTACAATGTAACTTAAATAGAAATCTTTAGAAAGATTTCCCCCCCAAAAGCATTTTATTTTTAAAATCCGATTTAAATAAAAAAAATCTGATTAAAATTTTTTAAAATGGGTTTATTATTATTATTTTTAAAAAATTCATTGATTTTTATCCACCCTGGTTGGGCTGCATAACTTTACCAAAGCAAATCCCCCCCCAAGTTCCTACATTTAAAGCATAATTCTGGAGAGGGGGTTTGGAGTGGGGGCACAGTGAAAGCAGGCACATTCTAAGTGGCAGATCCGCACCATACATTTAAAGCACATTTAAAGCCCCAGAGAATCCTGGGAACTGTAGTTACCCTCTCATAGTGCTGCAATTCCAAGGACCCATGACAAACTACAGTTCCCAGGGTTATTTCTGGGGGGGGGGAGTCACATGCTTTGAATGCGAGGTTTGGATCTGGCCCAATACACCCTTACTTTGGAATGTTTCCTTCCAGGTCAGACGCTGAGGAACGTGGGACTCTACTGTCTGCAGCAACTGAGGGGATTTCAGCCCCTTGTGAGGTAGCAAAGGTTTTGAAGTCCAGATCCACAGCGCCGGGATGCAGGCGAGCCTGCCAGTTTGGTCTCACGTACTCAAAAAGGCCCTGAGCAAAGAAGATAATAAAATTGAAAAGTCAAATTGTTTTATTTTGTATCTCTCCCCCCCCCCAAACAAATCAGAGCCAGACCCCAGAGATCCCTCTGCGCCAGCTTTTCCTGCTAACCTCTTTGCCTCCGTCTCGGCCATAACCGCTTTCCTTGTAGCCCCCGAAGGCAGATGCAGCATCTAGCATGTTGTGGCCGTTGACCCAGACAGTCCCCACCTGCAAACTGGGGAGGTAGAATGGGAGAGGGTCAGAGAAGGCTGGCCCTGTACAGAGGGCTCCTTAAATCTTCTGAGGGAACTCAGGTTCTGAGGCATTTTGGAAAACACCTCACATTGCTCCACGTGGTCTGTGCAAAGCCTGGCAGCAGAATGCAATGGAGGCGGCAGAATGGACCGTACCACTCCAGAACACAGGGGCAAAGGGCATTTATCTGCAAGGCAAAACTAGGCACAAAATGGAACAGGACAGGCTGGAGCAGGGGTCAGCAATCATTTTCAGCCATGGGCTGGTCCACCGTCCCTCAAACCATGTGGTGGGCTGGACTATATTTTGAAAAAAAAAAATAATGAACGAATTCCTATGCCCCACAAATAACCCAGAGATGAAATAAAAGCACACATTCTACTTATGTAAAAACACCAGGCAGGCCCCACAAATAACCCAGAGATGCATTTTAAATAAAAGGACACATTCTACTCATGTAAAAACAGGCTGATTCCCAGACTATCTGTGGGCCGGATTCAGAAGGCAATTGGGCCGCATCCGGCCCCCGGGCCTTAGGTTGCCTACCCCTGGGCTAGAGCCTTTCTCCCTGCTTGTTTGTTTTACTTGCAGGAAAGATTTTAAAAATAAAATAAAGCAGAAGACCATTAAAAAAAATGCTATTCCCCACTTGCATTCTGAAGTGAAACATTTCACTCTACCACCTCATGATTCTACCGCCTTGTTCTACTGCAGGCATGGACCAGATCAGAGACAGCCTCTTGGGTGATTGGCAAACTTCTGTGTTAGTGGGTTGGGAAAGCTAGACTGGAGTGACAAAACCTACCTGTGAGCGACTTCCAGAGCCAGGGGAAGGGTCTCCGTCCACACACTGGCAGCCAACCCATAGGGGGTGCTGTTCCCCAATGCCAACGCCTCCTTGGCTGTCCGGAAAGTCAATGATACCAGAACAGGGCCAAAGATCTGGAACACACGAAACAAATTTTGAACAAGAGGGGGGAGGGAGGAAGAGGATTCTAGGTTCTGACATGCAGCGAAGTCCAATCCTAGAATGCAGGCATAGGCAAACTTGGCCCTCCAGAGAGTTTTGGTAAACAGTATTTTTATGTGGTAATACTGATTTCTGCCAAAAGAGGGCTCCCTTCTCCTATTGGTTAATTGTATTTCCTAGACAGGCTCAACAAGTGGACAATTATGAACAACTAATATATCCCTTGATTAATCTTTTTTTGGGGGGTGGGGGAACTCACACCAACCAGAAAACTATGGGACTAAAGTCTTGGCAGTCACATCCTCCTACCTCTTCTCTGACGCAACGGGAGGTAGGATACACGCCGGTGATTAAGGTCGGAGGGTAGAACAGCCCACTTGTTGGGAGGGATGCCCATGCCTGGAAAACCTAAAAAGGGAGGGAAATGATTTATTTCTATATATCGCATCACTGAGATGCCCAAGAGCATAACACAGTTTAAAATGGCAAAACAATCAGGAGGCGACATATTTTACAAACCAGGTGATTTTTTAAAAAATTAAAATCCAGGAATAGGCCATGCCAAAAGCATTCTGAAATTGCACATTTTAAAATGTAAGGCTTCTGCTAATTATTTGCTAAGCAGTCTACAGAAAAGAAATCATACAGAACAATAAAATCGTCATAAAACCAAACAGAAGCGGAAACGCTACTGTAAAATGCCTGCCAGAATACAGAATACAGAATACAGAATACAGCAATACAGAATGCCAGAATACAGAATACAGAATACAGCAAGACGAATGCCTCGCAAGACGGAAAACCCGCTAGACGAAAGGGTTTTCCATTTTGGAGGTGCTTTGCAAAACAAATTTCCTATGGGCTTGCTTCGCAAGATGAAAATGTCTTGCGAGTTCCTGCGGGGTTCCCCCCCCTTTTTCCCAAGCCGCTAAGCCGCTTATCAGCTGATCCGCTAAGCCGCTTATCAGCTGATCCGCTAAGCCGCTAATAGCGCTAAGCCGCTAATGGGCTTGCTTCGCAAGACGGAAAAACCGCAAGACGAAGAGACTCGCGGAACGGATTCTTTTCGTCTTGCGAGGCACCACTGTATTGCTTTGTCATGCGCCTGAGCAAGAGCTACAATTCCCAGAGTGGTTTAACAACTGGCCCCTCTTCACAGGGAATTCTGGGAGTCGTAACTCTGTGAGGGGAGACAGCTAACAACTCTCAGCACCCTTAAGAAACTACACCACCACCGCAACAATTATTTGGGGGAAACCATGTCAAGATAGCTCAGGTGGTAAAGCATGAGACCCTTAATTTCAGGAACATGGGTTTGAGCCCCACGTTGGGTGAAAGATTCCTGCATTTCAGGAGGGTTGGTCTAGATGACCCTCAGGGTCCCTTCCAGCTCTACAATTCTCCGGTCCTCTGAGCCATGTCTGTTTGAAGCAGCATCGCAACACCTTAAACATATGGTGTGTGTGTGGCCATAAAGACCACCCCCCTTCTCCAGAAGCCCCAAGAGGCCCAAGCCCCTCACCTCAGCGCCTTCCGCTCGAGCTTCCTCCACCAGGCCCTTGATGGCGTGCCGCTGCTTCTCGCTGACCAAGGCTCCCAAGTCCACAGCCTTGTCCAGAGAGTCCCCCGCGCGGAGCTGCCCCATTCGGCGCTTCAGGCGTTGAACGAAGTCTTTGGCAATGGATTCCTGCAGGAGCAGCTGAGACCCGGCACTCTGGGCCTGAGCAGGGGAGGAAAATGCCAACATCTTGAGAGAATTGATTTAAACCGAATTAATACTCCCTCCCCCCAAAAAAACCTGTTGCACTCTACAGTGGTACCTCGGGTTACATACGCTTCAGGTTACATACGCTTCAGGTTACAGACTCCGCTAACCCAGAAATAGTGCTTCAGGTTCAGAACTTTGCTTCAGGATGAGAACAGAAATCGTGCTCCGGCGGCACGGCGGCAGAGGGAGGCCCCATTAGCTAAAGTGGTGCTTCAGGTTAAGAACAGTTTCAGGTTAAGAACGGACCTCCGGAATGAATTAAGTACTTAACCCGAGGTACCACTGTATGTGGTAGCACCTGCCCAGCTTTGGAGAAACATTTTCTCTTCCACATGGCTGAAAACCTGACAGAATTCCTACTACATCAGGGGTGAGGAAGCTCTTTAAACCCAAGGGCCACTTTCTTTCTGGGCAACCTTTCCAGGGCCACACGCCAGAGGAAAAAAGGGAGTGGAGCAAACTTCGTAGCGAACAGTTCTTTCTACACAGATCCACACACATCCCTCTCTATCCTCCATCCAGGCAAGGAAGAAGCATTATCCAGAGTTCAAGGACTTCATTCCAGTCAGGCAAAAACGCTCAAGGGGTGGGTGGGAAGTAGGGTCAATGTTGCCTGAAGGAGGGAGTGTGGCCTGGAAAGAATCCCGAGGGCCAGACCGAGAGGCTTGGGAGGGCCGCGTTCAGCTCCCACTCCTCAGCAAGAGCCAAAACGCCTACCAGAGACCTGGCAAAATGTAGGGGCTGCCCCAGACCTGCAGGCTACTAGGTGCCAACTCTGTGGTAGAAAGGGAGGGGCCCCAGTGGTATGTAAATTCAATAAATAATAATAATAATTTTAAAATGCCCGTTCTAGGCCTCAGTCTGCCTATCCCCAGTTCAACCTACCTGCCCACAGTTCTGCCAGATGGCATCTACCAGCCCATCGACGGCGCTGTCCAGGTCAGCCGAGTCAAAGACGATGAAGGGCGACTTCCCTCCGAGCTGCAGAGACAGCTTCTTGCCAGTCCCAGCAGTGGCCCGGCGCAGGCTGCGGCCCACCTGAAGCGATGGCAAAGGGTCCGTGCACATGAGAACACGGCTTTGTGCGTATTTAAGGCGGCACACTTCTTTTAAAATATTCATGGGCCGCCTTTCGGAGCATCACTTTGTCAAGGCCGAACAATTTAGAATTTGGCGTTGGAAATAGCAAGCCCCGCAATATAACTCTCTATCAACGTTTAATCGGTAACAGGCAGCATGGCGGGACTGTGCTGCTCACCCAGCCTCCCTCCATCAGAGTCGCTGTGGCATACCGAGGCGGAGAAGGGGAGAGGAGAGGTTAGCGCGGTGGATACCTGCCAGCAGGAGACCAGATTGGCTCTGCCAAGGAGTTTGCCCTGCGCCAACCTTGCTGCCCCTCCTCCACCTGGTGTGCAGAAGCAACCCAGCAGGAAAGAAGCCATGTGAACAGTGCTGGCTGCTACTGCATCAAAAAGTAGGAAATGGAAAAGCAAAATTTCTGCAAATCCATCAGCTGCAAAGGAGCATGCTAACTGCACTCATGCATAAGCCACAGGGACAGAATGTTGCAGCTCTCTGAAGGGTAATGGATACCGGAATTGTAAGGCCCCAGACCAGGGCTATTGTAAGCCACTTCTCTGAGGGGAGAGAAGCACTCACCTCAGCAGAGCCAGCAAAGGCCACTTTGTCAATGCCTGGGTGGGCGGCCAAAGCTTCTCCCAGTCCCTGGTCACCTGTGATGACATTGAGGACCCCCGGAGGGAGCCCAGCCTGGGCGCAAACCTCAGCCAGGAGCAGAGCCGTCAGCCGGGTAGTGCTGGCTGGTTTCAGGACTATGGTGTTTCCTGTATGGCAAGAAACGAGGGGCAGGTTGAGGGGAAGAGAGAGAAAAGGAGAAGATGTGAAGAAGAAAGCAAAGGAAATATCCAGCTTTGTAGTCTGCACTCCGCCCTGGTCAACCAAGGAAAGAGAGCAAAGACTAGAATCACACATTCTGGTTCCCCGTTTTCTGTTTACAACTTCGCTTGCTAGGGATGCAAGAAGGCACATTGTTTTCCCTTCAGCTGGAACTAGGAGATTCACATCCATATGGGGATGCAGGAAGGCGACCAGTCAAAACTAGTGAAAAGCACTCCAGGCCACAGAGGCCACTTGTGCCTCACAGGGGTGCCAATTTGAATAAAAAATTGGGGCCCCCAGTAAGCCCTGCATAATCGATCACCAGACACGGTGCATGCACACCGCTTGAATGGCAATGCTCAACAACTTTGTTGGGGGCTGGCCCCCTCAAATATTTTATTGGGAAGGGGAGCCGAAGGGACCTTGGCCCCTAGGAGTTGGCTCTTATATTCCAGGTGAATCCAGGAATTATCTCAACGGGATACACCGTGCCCTGATATTTTACAGCTCCAGTTTCCACGTCTCTGGTTTTTTTAATAGTGGAAAAATAAGCCAGCATGTCAATGCAATATAAACCATTTTTATGCCGTTGACTTGGGAGGGCGCCTGCTAAAGGTTTGCAAAAGTATGAAATGGTGGGGGAAAGGTGGGGAGGGCGAGAGATTCTCCCACTCTCCACATCCCCACTTGTCACTAGAGCTCAAGAAAACTGACAGAACCGTGGAGCCTTCTTCCTAGTCGGCCGGCGAGCAGAGCCGAGATTTGAACCCGAGTCCCATCAGCTCTAGTCCAACCGCTGTGCCACTTTTGTCACTTTTCTCAGGGTCAACAGATGCTCCCACTGCCCTCCCTCCATTTCACATACCCATGGCCAGCGCCGGACACACCTTCCAAGTCAGAGTCAGCAGCGGGAAACTCCTGGGAATGAGAGCGGCCACGACACCTATTGGAGAGAAGGTTGGGTTTTTATCGGACCTCTGGGCACAATTAGAAACCGCAGTGTTAAAAAAAAACAGGAAGAGGGCAGTGAGCTGAGGTGCTGCCATGTTCAGCGGGGAAAGGTGGGGCAAGGAGGAGGGAGGTGGAGGCCCCTCTCTGCCCTGGGAACGCTATCCAGCCCCTCCAACTCACCGAGAGGCTTCCAGCCCTTCATCTCCACCTCCATCAGCTGGGCCCAGCCGGCGTGATGGTAAAAATGGCGGACGACCAAAGGCAGGTCTGCATCTCGGGCTTCACGGATCAGCTTCCCGCTGTCTAGGCTCTCGAGGAGACCGAGGAGACGCTGGTGTTTCTGGATGGTCCTGGCCACGCTGGGGAGAGGGGGAAGAAGAGATGGCTACCAGTCAAGTGAAGGTGGGCCTCAGAGAATACCCAAAGGGCCTTTGAATGTTTCACGGTAAAAAGGGGGAGCAGTGACACCTTAAGAGAGGAAGCAGGTCGCCTGTTTATTTGAGAGACGAGCATCCAAAATGCTAAGTACAGTGGTACCTTGGGTTAAGAACTTAATTTGTTCTGGAGGTTCATTCTTAACCTGAAACTGCTCTTAACCTGAGGCATCACTTTAGTAAATGGGGCCTCCTGCTGCCGCTGCGCCACCACCACACGATTTCTGTTCTCATCCTGAAGCTAAGTTCTTAACCCGAGGTACTATTTCTGGCTTAGCGGAATCTGTAACCTGAAGCGTCTGTAACCCGAGGTACCACCGTAAAGGGCTGATACTCACAAGGCCTGCAGCATTCCAAGAAAGGACCTTGTGAGGTCCGATACCTTGTGCCTGAGGCAGTTGTATAAACTGACACAGTTATACCTGCTAATAACAGTCCTTTTGGTGTTGCTAAGAGCAGCTGAGCAGCAGGCCTGCTCTGTTCTGCCACTGCCTGCCTGGGAATTAAGTCAGTGTCTGTAAGAATGCTAGTCTTGCTTATAAATCTATATAACACATTAGTAACGTAAGTAATACCTGCCTGCCTCGTACGCGTATATTGAACCTAACAACTGCAAAGGGCAATGTGAGTAAAAGTTATTGCTATCCAAACTTTGAAAAAGTGCCTTTCACAGTTTTTATAGGAGGGAATAAAAGAAGCCTAGGAAAAGCTTTCACGAGTCAGAAAATGCTGGCCACTTACTTGTACAGGTGCCGGGCCCGGACATGGCCAGGGAGTTGGCTCCAAGTTTCGAACGCTTTGGTGGCAGCATCAACCGCTGCATCCACGTCTTCTGTGCTGCCCTGAAGGGTGGTGGCCAGTGGCTCCCCTGTGGGGTGCGGAAGAAAGGAGAAGAGCTCTCTCTCACCACTCCCAGGGCTGGTTTTATAGCAAATCGTAAACTCTGCAAAGGCGTCATCACAATGTGGAAGGAAGGATGCAGAAGCCTTTTCAGCGATGGGGAATCTGCAGCCCCTCCAGATGTTTTTGGAATGCAGTTCCCAGTACAGTGGTACCTCGGGTTAAGTACTTAATTCGTTCCGGAGGTCCATTCTTAACCTGAAACTGTTCTTAACCTGAAGCACCACTTTAGTTAATGGGGCCTCCCGCTGCCGCTGCGCCGACGGAGCACAATTTCTGTTCTCATCCTGAAGCAAAGTTCTTAACCTGAAGCACTATTTCTGGGTTGGCGGAGTCTGTAACCTGAAGCGTATGTAACCTGAAGCATATGTAACCCGAGGTACCACTGTATCCTTGACCACCGGTCAGCCTGGTTGGGGCTGATGGGAGCTGGAGCCCAAACAACTTCTGGAGGGGCACAGCTCATCCCTGTTTTAAGCTAAGAAGAATCTGGTAGTTGAAGACGATGAGGAGGAGGAGGAGGAAGAAGAAGAAGAAGAAGAAGAAGAAGAGAGGGAGGGAGAGAGAGAGAGAGAGAGAGAGAGAGAGAGAGAAGAGGGTTCTTGTCCTCACTATTTTGGTCAAAGCAGTAACAACCATTCCAATTTGGAAACAAGAAAGGCAATGGAGGTGCCACTAGGCCCCTGGAAAAAGACTACACCTGGGCAATATCAATACTCAGAAACAGCCTTTCAGCCTCAGCTTACCTTGGTTAATAGCTCTGCAATCTGTTCCCCGCCCATCCTAACCTTCCCTGCCCAATCCACACCAATGCAGCTCTCAGAAACAAGATATGCAAATATACTTAGAAAACAGCTTGGATCTAACCATTACTACCTTCAGAAGATAGGGGTATAAGAGGCTCCTTTGCCAATTCCCCTCCCCCCCGCAACACTTTCTGCCATCCAAAAACCTGCTCCAGAGGGTTGTCAGGGTTGGGTGAGGTACCCTCTGGAACAGGGTAGGAGGTGGTGCTGGGGACTGAAGGGGGAGCTTCCCCGCCTCTTTCCACCAGGAATATTACCACTGCTAGATCAAAAGCCTTGTATGGATGAAGGGCAACATCTAGATCCAAGCCACTGCTAGCACAGATAGCTTTGAACTATCTTTGAACATCACAGGAACTGAGCTTTAAAATTCACACGAAGAATAACAGACAGCCCCACCAGACACCCCTGCAGCTTTTTGGAACTCTTATGTTTAAAAAAAAAAAAGCAGCGTCAGATTCTCTCTCTTATAAAACCAGGAATATTAATCTGTTTAACAATTTGACTATTTGACAGCATCTGAAACAGGAATGGACAGAAGTCAGTTTGGGATCCACTGGGAGACCCCTGGATGATCTGCAAGAGACCTTTTGGATATTGTGGTGTTATTGCAATGCACCCCACATGAGGCTGCTCTTGAAGACGACTCAGGAAAAGCCATTTGTCCGAAATGCAGCGGACAGGTTACTGGTTGGAGTTCCATCGAGATCTCATGTAACCCCTGTTTTAAAACATCTGCCTTGGCTGCCATTTTCTGAGTCAAATTCAAAATGCTCACATCAGTGTTTAAAGCCCTAAACAACTCAGGCACCACACAGACTGCCTCCTTCCCTACAGAGACCCTCATGGGTGTAAAAATCAGTGGAGGAAGCTCTTTCGGTTGTCTGTAGAAGAAGGAGGAGTTTGGATTTGATATCCTGCTTTATCACTACCCAAAGGAGTCTCAAAACGGCTAACAATCTCCTTTCCCTTCCTCCCCCACAACAAACACTCTGTGAGGTGAGTGAGACTGAGAGGCTTCAGAGAAGTGTGACTAGCCCAAGGTCACCCAGCAGCTGCATGTGGAGCAGCGGAGACGCGAACCCAGTTCACCAGATTATGAGAGTACTGCTCTTAACCACTACACCACACTGGCTCTCTAGCTTCCCCAAGAAGCTTGAGGAGAGGGCAGGAGAGGGCATGCTCTGTGGCAACCCCTAAGCTGTGGAGCTCATCTGCCTCTACCTGTGGTAGGATTCTTGGTGGTGCAGGTCTCCCTTCCGTCTGGCTTCAGCCATTCTCCGCCTATGAAATGCCCGAAACTACGGCCGTGGGATTCCAGCCAGGTCTAAAAAGTAAGGGGGCGGGGAGAGAAAACAAAAAATTAAAGGGACACCCAGGTTTGTGAACTCCATCTTTCTTCTTTTCAAACAGAGCTTAAGAACTTGAATGTTTCACCAAAAGTGTGCTGGGCTTTTAAAACTGCTGCCGTATTTATTTTGCAATTGGATGCTTCTGCATGTCTTTTAGAAATTACTTTAACTGGGTCTGTAAGGCTGCACAAGCCCTTCTTAAACAAGCAAATAGAAAATGTCTTCCCCACATTCTTCCTCACATACAAAGCAATGCCGCTTTCAATATATGGCCACAGACCCATCAAGTGTCCCTATCTTCCAGGGACATCCCTGATTTAGAGAAGCCATCCCGGTTTCTGATTTGATCCCAGAATGTCCCACTTTTCTTTAGGATGTCCCTATTTTCATTGGAGAAATGTTGGAGGGTATGGAACTATCCAAACCCTGAGCCACCTGAAGGCAACCCTGTATAGGGAAGTTTTGTTAATGTTTAATTATGTTTTTCTATGTCGGAAGCTATCCAGAGTGGCTGGGGGTCCCCAGTAACATGTGTGGGTACATATGGTAAAGTTACCATTGTGGAATGGGATGTCCCTATTTTCACTGGAGAAATGTTGGAGGGCGTGTGCTGGCTGCAATTCACAGGAAGTATTCATCCACCCCACCCCACAACCCAAAGTACTGCCATATGCAAATCTATACAGACCCAAGCTATTAATGAATGGATCCAATCAGCTAAAGCTTAAACGATTAATCAACCAACAGCACAATCCTGTGCTAGCTAATTTCGAACTAAACAAGATCAAAGGAGCTCATTTTTAGGCCAAGTGAGCAAAGGATAGCAGTGATGGAACTCCTTAATCAAGCGAAGAAGAGGCCGTAGCTCAGTGGTAAAGCATCTGCTTTGCATGCAGAAGGCCCTGGGTTCGATCCCAGGCACCTCCGGTCAGAAAAGAGCCCTGCCTGAAACCACTGCTAGTCAAAGTAGACCATGTTGAGCTAGATCAGCCAAGGGTCTGAATCACTGGAAGGTGACCAACAATGATGCTAGAATCTGGCAGGAGAGGGACACCCAACCACATGCTTTGTTCAACCCCTGGTTGAGAGCCAGTGATGGGGAAAGACCACTGACCCCCCAGGGTGCTGCCAGACAGAGCAGACAATACTGGGCCAGGTGTAGGGATGGGAGGATGAATTTGTTCAGTCTGCACTGCAAGCCTAAACTGCTAAACCTCAACTTAGGCTAGGTACACAAAATACATTTAAAGCACCGACACATGCATACAAAATGCATGTTTTTAAAATGTGGATTTTGGGTGCGCTTCTTTTTATAAAAAACGATCCACAAAAACCGGGAAGATGACTGAGCACACAGAAAACTGAACACAGAAGACAGATGGGCTGATGGATAAACAACCTGGTATTGAGGCAACTTGCAAGGGCCCTGAGACTTGCGCCATCACTGGGTCGGCCAAAGGCTTCCAGCCGACTGCGCCCCAGACCAGCCTCTCGATTTGATGAGGCAGGAGGGAGTTGCAGTGTGTGCTGATTAGAGACCACGGGCGGAGACATAAGTCCAGGGGTGTTACCCTGGATGCTCAACTTTTCATTTACCTACCCAAGGGTCTACAGTCTGTTCCAGCTATAGGTGGGTGAATGCATGCATGCTCTCTCTCTCATTCGCCCTTCCTATTGTGGGCTGTTGTCTGGTCATTATGTGCTTGCTGTATTTTGACAGATCCACCTGCCTCTGCATACCAGAGACTCAACCACAATGACAAGGTCACTTCAAGAAGAACACATCTAGGGAAAGAAATAATCTACCGCCACAATGATTGCATGGGTCTCTGCTTTCTTTTTTGTTCACAGCCTCTACTTATATTTTGTTTAAACGATCAAGGGTTTTAAGGCTACAGCCATTCATGGAACTGCCAATCACAATAGAGGCTGGCCCATTAAGGCCAGTGGGGCACTGCCCCATCAACCTCACTCTGCCCTCTGCCAATCCCCACCTGCCTGCCTTCTTACTGACAACAGCCAGTCCAGAGGATGGCCTGCTCCTCCTCCTCCTTAGTCTCAGTGTTGTCCCTTGTAGAACTCAGGAAGAGGAGGGCAAAAGTAGAATTAGCTGGCCTGCCATGGTCTCTGGCGCCACCTACTGACGGACTCCCTGCCTTCCGCCCTACCGACACAATGGGCACCAACCACTGCTGACTTATAACCCTGAGATCACTGGTTAAGAGGCTTTTAGAATGCTTTCAGGTTTTTTCCAAAAGGTTTTATTGCTGCTGTGCCTGCTGCTCGGGGCTCCTTCGGGAGGAAGGGCAGGATATCCCTCAAATAAATAATAGCAATAAGATCAGAGAAGCCCTAAGAAAGGGCACTTTGGGGATCCTAAGGAACTGGGGAAAATTGACTTAGGGTGGGGACTGGGGATCTGGACTCCTGGGTTCTCCGAAAAAGGAGCAGAGGTC
Organism: Podarcis filfolensis; assembly: GCF_964270895.1. Classification (NCBI taxonomy): domain Eukaryota; kingdom Metazoa; phylum Chordata; class Lepidosauria; order Squamata; family Lacertidae; genus Podarcis; species Podarcis filfolensis. The sequence goes on along the minus strand of NC_139615.1, from coordinate 19,219,316 downwards.
CTATCAGGCTGCTACAGCGCAGGCAACCTTTAAGAGGAGGGGCTCTTGAACGCTGGTGTCTTTCCGAGGTCCTCCTTCAGGGTCCTTGCAGAGGTCCCTGCTCCAGCTCTCCTCCTTGACTTGCCGAGGCCCATCTGCCTCCTTGCTATCTCCCGCTGCCTCTCGCTCCTTCTGGCTCTTGGCCCACATCTGCCGGACCCAGTCCATCTCGGCTGTCCACAGCCTCCGGTCCTTCTCCCGCTGGGCTTTCTCCTCCTCCCACAAGCCCTGGAACAGCTTCTCCCTCTCCCGGAAGTGTGCCCGGATGTCCCTCACGAGATCGTCGAACTTGTCGTCCCGGGGCCTCTTCCTCCTGTTGCGGAGCTGAGCCAGCTTCTCCCGGGTGCTCAGCAGGGTCCGTGGCCTGGAGAAAACTGCAGGGGGAAGGAGTTGTTTAATTTTTGCAATGTGCTTTACGTGGGGCTGCCCTGGTATCTGCTCTAGAAGCTGCAGTTAGTGCAAGGACTGCTCACAGCAGCAAGCTACCAGAAACATGTTCCTTATCTGCAGACGATCGCTGTTGCCAATTTGCTAATGGGCCAGGTCTGAGGTTGTGGTGCTGAAAGCCCTAAGGAGCTTGGGCCCAAACTCAAGCAGACAGCTATCTTGAAGCTGGATAGCTCAGTTGGTTAGAGCACATTGCTCACAATGCCAAGGTTGTAGGTTCAATTCCCCGTAAGGGGCAGTTGCCTATTGCTGCATTCCAGGAGATTGAACTAAATGGTCCTCAGATTCCCTTCCAACTCTATGATCTCTATATGCGATATCACAAACCCTACCCAGCCCAATGCCAGCGTTGGGGGAAATAAAGCATCACCTATTCTATATGAAACAGCACCACCATCAGGTCAGCTGACAAAACTACACATAAACCAGCATAAAATCCAACCCATCGCTAAGAGCATGGGTAGGCAATCTAAGGCCTGGGAGCCGGAGCCGGCCCAATCGCCTTCTAAATCCAGCCTGTGGACGGTCCGGGAATCAGCGTGTTTTTACATGAGTAGAATGTGTCCATTATTTTAAAATGCATCTCTGGGTTATTTGTGGGGCGTAGGAATTTGGGTCCCCCCCTTCCAAAATATAGTACGGCCCCCCACAAGGTCTGAGGGACAGTGGACCAGCCCCCTGCTGAAAAAGTTTGCTGAGCCCTGGCTAAGAGCCTCAGTGCGGTACAGGCAACTGCTGATCACTTCGACTTGCCTGTTTACACCTGGCAATTAAAAAATAATAATTGTGTAAAGTTGAGGAGGGTTGGTTCTTTTTCTCTTCCTCTTTTCTCCAGGCCAACAGCTTGCCCACATGGGTTACATGGAGTAAGTAACCTGCAAGGCTGCTTTTATGAAGCGTAGCTGTCAATTGTAGATTGGCTTCCTTATATTCTCCCAGAAAATACTTAAGAATTGGAAAACAGTCCAATTACACCCCAAGCGGCATTATATTGATTTATTTTTTTTTAAAAAAGAGAGCAAGATGCAAGATGGAAAAGAGTGGGGTAAGAATGACCTCATAAAGACACAGTTGGTTCATTCAACCTAAGAGGCCCCTGTGCCTCTTTGCTTCTTAGACAAGCTTTGTACATAAGCCCACCTAGGTTATTAGCCTGCCAAAAACAAATGTACTAGCCTTGAGGGTAGGGAGGGGAGACTGCATTTCTGTGAAGGGGCTTCCCTAGTCTGGAAGATTGTTTTGTTCCTACACTGGGCACAGAGGATGGATGAAGTTCCATCATTTCTTCACCAACCCACTCGCTTGCCTGCCTTCCCGTCCTCGTTGCCCAAGGCGAATGGGTAACGCCTTAAAATACAAGGCTCTATTTTGCATTCCAATGATATTCCACTTACTCTGATCATCCAGATATAATACAGTAGCAAAAACAGACCATGGAGTAACAAACTGATACCACGAACAGGATGCAAAATTGTGGGTTTTTTTAAAAAAGAGTGATTTCAGGATATTGGCTGGGATATTAATAGGTTGGTATTTTTTACGTTTCCTGGTTTTTAGCCTGGATTGGCTCCAACACACATAGATATTTTAGGAAAGCTTTCAGGATTTTAAGTTCAGCATCCCTTTGGCCATCAGAGCCCAATAGCCAGCACATGTCTAGGTTCCTATTATGCGAAAAAAGACTAGGCAAAGACCAGTTTGAAGGAAAAGGTTATGGGCCAAGATTCCTGGGGGCACAGATTCCTCTTTATACCGAGTCTGACCCACTGGATGTGTCTAGCTCAATACTGTCCACACTGACCGACAGTAGCTCTCCAGGTTATCAGGCAGAAGTCTTTCCAGCATTACCTGGAGATGCCGAGGACCAAACCTGGGACCTTCTGCTATGCAGAGCAGATGAATGACCACTTAAGCAACTCAGTGCCCACGGAAAGGAGGGAGTTTGAAAGCCAGACAGGAATCCTGGGCATTCTGGAAGGTGGCGATGCCTAGCAGTTGTCAGCAGGAAGGTGAAGGAAGGACTGCTTAGCAGCCTTAGGAAAAGGATGTAGTGCTTTTGGAAAGAGCTACCCCAGAATCCTGAGCCTCAAGAAAGGTAGAGGTGGCCAATAGTGTCAAGCCAGATAATCAGGAAGGCAGGTGGGTAATGGGTGGGGAAGAAGCTGCCAAGATTTCCTGGGTTCTCCAGTAGGAAGTGGGTTTAGCAGGGATGCCACGTTGAGAAGGTGGGTGCAGGAAAAGGGAGCGTGGCCAGGTCATCAGGGTTTCCCAGGCCGGGTAGAAAGAAGCCATTTATTGGGGGAACCTCGGGAGTGGAAATGTGGGAAGGCTATGAGAGACAGGATTCCTGGCTTCAGTGTCATTAGGAACAGAGTGCAAGGCAATTCTGACAACCTGGGCATCAGGGCTGCAGCACCAGGGGAGGGCAGGATAGAAAAGGGCTGAGGACCAGGACTACTGGGTTCTCCAGAGAGGAGCCACGGTATATATATATATAAAATGTGTCACATATATTCCTCCTCCCCGTCCCATCCAAAAACTCCACCTCTCCCTCCACTCACCTCTCCGGTTCAACCCTGGTCTCCAAGGAGCCTCCAAGTGCGCCCGGCTCTCCCGGCGAAGGAGAGGCTGGTCCGCCCCGCCGGGGGTCTCCACGTGGGCGTCCTCCTGGCCGTAGAGGTAGGCTCCCCCTCCGCCCCGGAGGCCGCTCTCTTCTCTCCCGGGACTTTTCTCCTCCTTGACGATCCCGCCTGCCACGTGGTGGTGGAGGGCCGGGTCCTCGGAGTGGAGCAAGCCCCCGACCCCTGCCTGGGAGGAGGACGACGACGAGGCGGCGGCGGCCGCTACCGCTACCGCGGAGGAGGAAGGCTCGCCCTGCGGATCCCCGTCGCTGCCGTCGGTCACCGACACCTGGGTCCACGCGTACTCGTCCTCGTGGAGCTCGGGGTCGAGCTCGGGGTCGCTCTCCTCCTTGATCACCACCTGGCACCAGGGCGCCGCGCCTCCGCCCCCTCCGTTGCCGCTGCCGCTCCCGCCGCTGCCCAGGATGGCGTCGAGTTCGTGGAAGAAGCGGCACCTCTGGCGGGCGATGCCGTCCTGCAGCTTGGCTTGCTTGTAACTCTTCTTCAGGTCTTTGCCTTTGGTCCGGCACTGGTCCTCGTCGCGGAAATAGCCTTTCTCCGCCATCCGCTCCGAGATCCACTGGTAGACGTCGGCATTCCGGTGGCAGCGGTTCAGCTGCGTCTGGATCCCTTCCTCCCCCCACAGGGCGAGGAAATCCAGCGTCTCCCGGTGGCTCCAAGTGGCTGCCCGGGTGCGGGGCACTTTGGGGCGATCCGCGCTCTTGGGGCCCAGGAAGGAAGAAGGGGAAGGCGAGGACATGCCCGCAATGGGAAAGGACCGGGGATTATAATAATTATAATAATAAAATAATAAAAGCAATCATATAATAAAATGGAATGGAATAGGGGGTCCCCCCCAGCTCGGTTTAATGAGGAGCCTAACCCCGGTGCACGCTGGGATACAGCCCCCTCCCTAACCCAGAAGACCGAGCGAGGCGGAGTAAGAGGGGCGGGTACCTCCGCGGTAGCACGTAACCCGAGGTGGGACTTACCACGGGCGCGCTGGCCAATGGGCGCGCAGTATGCATATGACCCTGATTCAAATCGGGCCGCTCGGCCACGCCTGTTGGAAGAGAACCTCTCTTTGCCCCCGCCAAGCAGAGAGCGGGGCGCTGAACCTCCCGGGGAACCCAGGAGTCCGAGCGTATCTTCGTCTACCTCGCCTCTTTTGGGCGCTCTGCTCATTCAACGCAGCAGATCCCTGCACGGCACGGACTGCCCCCCTCCCAAGGATAGCTAGTCTAGCTGCAGCCCAGCAAGATAGCAAGAAAAGCATAGTTTGGGGCTTGCATATCCGCTGCATAATCCCCCCCGTTAGTTCCTGTGTTCTCTCAAGGGGCGGAGAGGATGTCCTACACGGGGTTGGGATGCAGAGGTGCATTGACATTCAGACGAGACGAGAGAGAGAGAAAGGAGCGAAGCGGGAGCTTTGGCAGGATTCGAGCACGGGCGAGACTTTGCTTCCCATTCTAAGGTTGTTTTGTGCGCTGCAGCAAGGCTCGGCCGGACTCCTGGGTTCTACAGGGGATCCCAGCTCTCTTAGAGCTGACTTTGCAGCACGCGCAAGTTCTTCCGCATCCCTTTTCCTAAATGCAGACTTAAATAACAGTAATAGTTGAAACGTGCCGCCGTGAAGAGGGAGACCTTTGGAGCTCGGATGGTCAACGACACCCACGTGAGAGGCGGCGAGTCCAGCCAGAAGACCGCTGGCTCAGCTGAGGAGCGAAGGTCAGGGGTGGAGAGCGGCGGGGAAGAGAGGGGCAAAGACCAGGGCAAAGGGCGGCGGGCTCTGGGGAAGGAAGGCAGACCCTCCCCATGACCCTCCTGTTTGCAATCTACTCCTGCTCCCGCCCTGCTTACTAAATAGCCTTTGCTTTTGAAGAAAAGAAATCCACACTTTCCTCCTCTTCCAACATCTCCCTGAATTCCTAACCCCCACCGGATCCCTCTCCCGCGCTCTCCTCTTCGGGGACCCAGGCGTCCGGGGGGCGCCTCCCAGCCTGCTTCCCTTACCTGGGCTGCCCCAGTGCCCTCTGGGACAGGCCCATACTCCATGGAGCTGTAGATATCGGGCACTGAAGGGGCCCCACGCCTGCCGCCGCCTCCCGCCGCTGCTGCTGAGCCAGCCATGGGCACTAATTGGGCTGCTTCCCCCTTGACAGTTGCAATAAGCACCAGCCAGGCTAAACATTCAGCCACCCGCCCCCTTTAGGGCGGCACTTCCGGACTCCTGGCTTCCATAGAGACTAGGAGGTGGAGAGAAGGGAGTATTGGCACCATAGAGATGGAGAGGGAAGAGGTATATTGCTGTCACAGAGCTAGAAAAAAAAAGAGGAAAAGTATTTATAGCCTTTGGTTTTTAAGTATTCTTATAAACTTTCAAGACTACAGAGGAGGCTTCCGGGTTACTTTTTATTTTGTTTACAACAAAATGAAATGGATAGCAAGGAAAACCCTCCAACACTGAGGTTGCATCTTCTTGGTTACTTTTGAAAGCTGTTTTGTTTGCTAGTTGGGATTATAAATATCAGCTACCCTTCGGAATCAACAGCGAAATCCAGGATTTTGGCGTGAATGGGATTGATTGGCCAGAGGCTATTGCCTCACCCTTCCCTCCCCTCACCCCAAGAGAAGAAAAATCAGAGCTCAGCCTTACAGAGCAACCCAAGGCTCCCTGATAAATGTGTATAGGATTTAACCTTTATTATCTCAACACTGTAGGTTACAGGGGAGGAGCTGAGAGATAGAGAGGAGTTATGACAAGCCTGCAATGTATTCTAAAATTCTTACATACTTAGGAACATATACCAAAGCCTGGCTATTGGTGTAGTTGAAGAATCTGGTTTGTTATATTAATGGTGTTTTATATTAAAATGCTTGCATTGCCCCCCCCCCATTATTTCACCCAACCTTTTAGAAGCCTATTTTGACATTAAACAGCATTTAAGGAAATAAACCCCCCCCCCCAGTATTAACATTAAAACAAAATAAATTAAACGCAACAACAAATTTCTGCTCTTCCATGACACCAAAAGCTCACTCTTGTCTAATAGCGCGCCCAGCCCCGCTTTAATCCAAAGGAAAACCCCGAATCTAACCAGATGTTTGAGATGTTTGTCTAACATTTGTCTGACCTCGCGTCCTTAACTCTATGGAGTTCTTGCATCCTCAATACAGAGCGCAGAGATAGGGAGCCTATGAGAAAGAGGCAAAGAGAACTCGACTTCCGGTCCCGCTTCTCCGCAAAGCGAACCTTCTGGCACCCGCGCGTGGCGTCGCTTCCTTCGCCGCGGAGCCGACGAGAGACAGATATATAAACTATATACGATGCGAAGGTAAACATGAACCTGGAAGCTATGATTTTAAAAAATCGTTGTTTATAGATCATGTGCATGGGACGCAGGAAAAGGAGTGGCATTAAAGTTCAGGGAGTAGAGAGAGGCAAGTATCCTCCCCCCCCGCACTTCCAGTTATTTGCTGTAACCATTAGGCAGTATTTCCTCCCGTCCTTTTCTCAGTAGTCAGTACAGCTAAGGTCGGGAGTCGCTGCCATAGCAACAACGGAAGTTTGATCCGTTGATTGGAAAGGAAGTTCGATTTGGCAGAGGCAGGTGCGGGATCTTGATTCCTTGAAGGGGAGATCTTAAAAGGGTCCCCGCCCCCCTTTATTTTTGGAGACAGCAAAGCGTGAAGCTGAGATATCACGAGCTTGTATTCAAACCCAGCTTCAGCCAAGTAGCCTTGGTAGCCCTACTTCGCAGGGTTGTCTTCTTGAGGATGAAGTGGAGAGTTGAGAAAGCGTCGTCTCCTTGGCCTGGTCTCCTTGGAAGGAGGGTGTAGCAGCAAGTCGTTAGAGCAGTGAGTTTGGGACCCTTGGGAATGGATTTTGGTTTAGGGTGTGTGTTAACGTTAAATCTTAAAAGTTAAGTCTTTCAGCAGAGAAAATTTTATTGAATTTTATGCCTGCAGTATGGAAATTACGGGACCTAATATCAATCTCCTAATGGTGGCCAAGAGATTGATATTGAGGAGTTGGGGGGGGGGGGGAATAAAATATATGATACCCTTCAGTCAATGGACTGATGATATGATATCACTGGCAGTTTATGAACGGAACTGCTTACAGGCGCAGACTCTGTATGGACAAACATGATAACATTTGGAATGAGTAAGCTATTAGCATTTACATAAGCACTTGGACAATAACACTATACCAATTTATACAAGAATGTATATAATATATTGCTTTTGGGGGGTATATTTTCATTTTTATATGTATCTTTGCTGTTGCTGTTTTTCTCCCTCTCACCTTTCCTTCTTTTTTTCCCCTGTATCACTTTATTTCTTTTAGCTGAAATCACCTTTAAAAAATAAAAATATTAACCCCTGCAGGGTCCAGCTAGCACCACCATGGCATCTGTAGCCGACACATCCCTGTTATCAGCCGAGCTGCAGGAGGAGGAGGAAGAGGAGGAGTTCCGACGTCTTCTACTCCAGGTCTGCATGGAGGCCTGTGGTGGAGTGGGGAGAAAAATTGGGGATCGGGGACCATGTGTAGCCGATGGACTCTCCTCTAGGCCCCATCTGCACTATGCATTTAAAGCTGTTTCATACCACATTAAACAGCCATGGTCCCCTCCCCCAAATCCTGGGAAGTATAGTCTGTTAAGGTTGCTGAGAGTTCCTCTCATAGAGCTACAATTCTCAGGTGATTTAATAACCAGCTCTTATTCCCAGGGAACTCAGAATTGTAGCTTTGTGAGGGAAAGGGGGGTGTCGCCTAACAACTCTCAGCATCCCTTAACAAACTACAGTTCCCAGGATTGTTTTGAGGAAGCTGTGACTATTTAAAGTGGTATAATACTGCTTTCAAATTTATAATGGAGTTCAGTGTAGCTGACCTGAGAAAATTAAAGTGAAAAGACCTTTTGGGTTGAATGTTGCTGAATGTGACATGAAGGGTTGGGATCAGGGAAGGACATGGGGCTCTTGGAATGTCTAATTCCAGATGTAAGAGGCTGCAGCTTTTCATCCCGGAAAGAAATGGGATTGGTTTAAGTAATAATAATAAAAAAATAATAATGATTAATAATTTATTATTTATACCCCACCCATCTGTCTGGGTTTCCCCAGCCACTCTGGGTGGCTCCCAACAGAATATTAAAAGTACAATAAAACATCAAACATTAAAAATTTCTCTAAAGTCTGAGTTGTGTAGCTGTGTCATACATTTATCTCTGCCTCTCAGGCAACCCAGAAAATCCAGAGCTTCGTGCCCTCTCCGGCAGAATCCAAGCCTATCCGTCCACTCCCAGGTAAAGAACAAAAGGGATCGTGAAGGTTTCTAAATGAACTTTTTTTCTAAACTGGGTATATGCTTGGGCAGTCAAATGGCAAATGCATTTCATTGCAAACAAGGGCAAAGTGATGCATGCTGGGGCGCAAAATAATAATAATCTAAATTTCACATATAAGCTCATGGGGTGATTAACCAGGATGAGATGTTTGGGTCATAGTGGGTAGCTCTATGGAGAAGCTGATCCATTGTGCAGCAGCTGTGAAAAAGGCAAATGCCACACTGGGGATCATTAGGAAAGGAATTGAAAATAAAACTGTCAATATAATAATGCCGTTATACAAATCTGTGGTGTGACCACACTTGGACGACTATGTACATATGTGCTATTTATCCGGCCATCTCATCTCAAAAAGGATATTGTAGAGTTGGGGAAAGTTCAGAAAAGGCCATCAAAATTATCAAAGGGGTAGACCAACTCCCCTTTAAGGAAAGGGTGCAACATTTGGGGCTTTCTAGTTTAGAGAGAAAGGTTGAGAAAGCAGGGAGGTGGTAGAGGTGTATAAAATTATATATAGAGCAGAGAGAGAAGCTTTTCTCCATGTTTCATATAACCAGAAAAGTGGAGATCTCGGGATTACAGGGTAGTGGGGTGGATGTTAGAGGTGCAATGGGGAGACAAGGTGAAAGTGGTCCATGGCCAGCAAAAGCACATTCCCTAGTTGTTTAGAGAAACCTGCAAATCTATGACTTGCTTCTCTCATCCTCCCCAGGATTCTGCCTTAAAACCCGCACAAGTTCCGGCGAGAAGGTCTTCGTGAACGTCTGCCGGTCTCCCCACATCCCCCCACCTCCTGACCTGACCAACGAAGAGCTTGCTTGCCTCATTGAGTCGGAGAATGCCTCCACCTTCAGGATCCCCATGAGCCTGGGAGAGCCCCATGCGGAAGTGGACAAGAGTGAGCATCCGCCTCATTGATGCTGAGAGGACGGGCTAGCCGTGAAATGGGTTGCTAAATCTTAAGGAAAACCAGGGCTGGAGCACCTACTTCTACAGAGCCAGCCAGGTCTTGGTGGACTTTTGTTTGTGTGATCTAGGCAGGCTGAAGTACCTGCAGTACCATTCCTGCAGCACAGTGGAGATTGGGCCGAGGACTCCCTGTGCCTAAGAGAGCTGTCTGAGTAGCACAAGGAGTAAGGAACTTGGTCCCCTAAATCCCTGGCTCAGTCCCTCTCATCATTTGAAGGACACTCCTACTACTACAGTGGATGCTCAGGTTGCGAAAGTGATCCGTGCGGGAGGCACGTTCGCAACCTGCAGCATTCACAACCCACAGCGCCGTGTCTGCGCACGGGCGGGTCGCGCTTTGACGCTTCTGCACATGCGCAAAGCGTGATTTAGTGCCTCTGCGCATGCGTGAGCGCCAAAACCTGGAAGTAACCCGTTCTGGTACTTCCGGGTTTGGCGTGGTGTGCAACCTGAAAACGCACAACCTGAAGTGTCTGTAACCCGAGGTATGACTGTACTACTGTTATTTATAATTTATAAACTGCCCTATACCCACAGATCTCAGGACAGTTCATAGGATAAAAACACAGACTACATAATCAAAATAAAAACAAACACCTGAGTAACCCCCTTCCCCCCCAACCCCCTCCCCACATTTTAAAAGGGCATCGGATGACGATCGACCAATGGCCTTGTTAAAGAGGAACGTTTTTGCCAAGGAATCACTTGGCATCCAAAACACACTTGCTCACTTTTTATTTTTACACGGATGATCCATTTTTTGCGTAGCTCACAGAAATAGAAACCTGCAGATGAATGCAGCTTTGTGGAGGGGGAAAGTTCAAATGTTTTTAAGAAAGCATTGATTTGTACCCACCCTGGCTGAAGAGAGAGAAGCACACCTTATCTCTTTGTTTTTCCTCGTGGGGATGTCTCTGCATAAGAGCGTCTCCCAAGTGAGGTGGTACAGTGTGGACTCAGCCCTTGAAGGGCAGCTGTGAAACCAAGGCTCCTTCTGCCTTGCAGGTTTTTAGGAATAGCTCCCTCTTCTGTAGAAGCGGCCTGACCCTTCTTTCTTCTTTCCCAGGTGGCAATGCTTGCACCGTCTATGACGTATCCATCAGCACCACCTTTTACAACAAGATGGAGGTGAGTTGCCTTTTTGAAAGGGAGCCTTTTGTGTCCCAAATGGCTTCTCCTGTACCACTTGGGGGCAGAATTCCTGCTGTGTCCATGGCAGGCAGGAACCTCTCTTTCCCAAAACCACCTGGGTGCTGTTTGCTGCGCCAGAGTGGGGGGACGATGTTGGGAGACAGGGGCATAAGGTTACCAGATGTCCCCATTTCCTGGGGGTTTACAAATCAGTCCCCATACAAAATCCATTGAAGTTCCCCGGATTCATTGAAACTCCTTACTCCAACACCTGCTCAAGGTAGGCAGGTGTGCCTCTTTAGTGTATCTTTGGCTGCTTATGCCATGAATGGATGCATCCCTTCCTCCGCACTATCTCCCCAAATCGGTATGTGTCTGAATATCAGTTTCCAGGAATCACAAGTGGTGAGCGCTGTTATACTTGGGCCTTGCTTGAGGGCTTCCCATAGCTGTCGTGAGCTGGGCTAGGTGGGCTTGTGGCCAATTCAGCTGGACTTCTTATTTTCATAATCACAAGGCCTTGGGACTTCCTACATATGCATGCAGTTGGGTGGCAGTTACTTCACTGTGGAGTAATCCATGTGCTGAGAGAAGGGAACCTAACCTTCTCCCCACCCCCATCTCTCTGTTTTCTCTCGCCGCCTCAAGAACAACGACTTCCTCAAAGAGTTCTTCATCACAATCGCCATGGAAGGATTGTCGGAGAAATACAAGATGGATGTCAACAACCAAGGTACGGGTGTTGCTGCCGGGAGGCAACAGGCCCCTCTTGGGGCCAATCCTGAGGTAATATTTCCCCTCCTTGTGGGGGGGACATACCCTTGAAAGAAAAGCGACCTTGGTTCGGGAGACTTCTAACATTGGTTCTGGGTGCTTCCATCCCTTTGGGGCTGGGCCAGAGCCTTTTGCCCCTGCAGCCAAGCTAACAAGGCTGCTTGCTCCCCTTTCCAGAATGGCGGATTCTGAAGAACAGGAAGTTTATGGGCTCCATAGCCGAGCAGACCATCCGCACCAAATCCAAGCCTTTCATCCAAGAGATGGATAGCAGGTACGTTGGCGGAATGCCACAACTTAGGGGAAGGCCACACAGAAGGTCCTCTACCGGGAGCCCTCCCACCCGGACCTCTGAGAGTGGTGGGACTACCAAGAGGGGTCCCCCTCTGCTCATCTTAACACTCAAGAGGGTGCTGCTAAATTGGGATGATACATGTCATTCATCTGGTGAAGTGGGCTCTAGTGCCCTGCAAGATTAGTTAAATTTTCAGGGGCCTCGAGACGCTTCATTTTTCTGCAACAGACTAGAATTGGGGTAAGCTTATCTCCTCCTCCTCTAAGCATGAGACTCACCGGCTGCCATTGGACCATCTGGATGAATTAGGAGAGTCTTCCCCAATCTAGTGCCCTCTAGATGCTGTTAGACTACAGTTCCCATCATCCTTAACTATCGGCCATGTTGGCTGGGGCTGATGGGAGCTGGAGTCCAAGTTGAGGGTAGTGGAGTTAGAGATCTTTCCAGTGGGCGGCTGCTATATGGAAATGTTAGCATGGGAGGGGCTTGTAACACATGAGGGGCGGCAGAGGGAGAATCATGCCATTTCAATTGTTAGCATTCTACGGTATAGAAGTGCATCTTGTCAGCTGAAGCAGAAACCAATCTCTGGGGCCTGTTAAAAGTGTTTGGGACTCTGGACAGAGCAGAGAGAGCTGTTGGCCCAGACTTGAATGGGGACTTGGTACAACTGTAGTAGTCAGATCAATACTTCCTTCTTCATTTTTACAAGGCGTTTGTGTCTCTTTCTGCAGCCAAGTCAAGGAGGAAGGCAGGAACCTTTTGCAGCCATCTGCGTCACAGAGGTACGGCGTGGTTGGGATGGGAGGGACTGTACGATGAGGATGGGGGTCAGGGTAATGGAGGAATGGAATGACCCGTGATCTCAAATATGGTCTGCTATGATAGGTTGGACTGGTGCAATGCATTGCTCATGGGGCAGTCCTCTGAAGACTGGCCAGAAACCGCCACTAGTACAAGCCCAAGAAACCCCTCTGGACTGCTCAGTTGTACCAGGCATTTAAGAGCAACCAGGAGTGATGTCTTGAGTACGCTACCTGGGTGTCAAATTGGGTCTGCAAACACACACACAGAGGCATTCTGAATAGCTGCCCTTAAGCGTTAGAGTTTTCTGCCCTTGGAGACTTGGCAAAGCCCTAGCCTTTACATCTCCCAGAAGTACAATAAAGCAAGTTTATTTAAACTGGCCGATAGTGGCCAGAATAGGACTCTGTCGTCAGCCGCCCATAGTGCAGGTTGTATGTCTAATGAATTAAATAAAGTTCAGTTAGATCGGGCAGGATATTGTGTGTCAGAAGCCCACAGTTGCATTTCTGACTTGGCCCCTTAATCTGTTAACCTGTTGCCTGTCCCTGTTTTTATGAGTTGGCAATATCTGATTCCAACTGAGTGTCTTTATCATGACACTCTCCCCCCTCCCTTCTCCCTTGCTGATTCTGTTGTGCTTCATTCCGTAGCTCGGCCACAGTTCCTGAATTCACCATAGTTGCTGAGCCATCTATCAGCCACCCTGACCATCTGGTCGCGAAAATCAGCCTCCCTAAAATGGTAATTTGGCATGCGGTTTGTAGGGTGGTGTCTTGGGTGCTCTGGTCCCCAAGCAGGGGAAATAGCAATGAAATTGTATTTTTTTCAGTGTTTCTTTGTTTTCCCACCCTAATCAGACCTCAGTAAGATCTCTCGAGCTGGACCTGGGAGAGGACCGCATTGTGTTACAGGGACACCCCCAGCTGTACCATTTGGACATCTTCCTCCCCTACATCATTGTTCCCGAGGAGAGTAGGGCCCAGTTCCACAGAGGAACAAAGGTGAGTAACTAGGATGAGAGAGAGAGTGAGACTTGCAGAAATCTTCTCCCTCCTTCTGAACCACACCTGAGGTCTTTAGCTCTTAAGAAGCTTCCCCTTCCTTTGTAAATGTGTGCCTTTGAAGGAAAGGTCTAAGTTGTTAGTGCCTTTGACAATGTGATGAGGTGCTACAGGCCGGTATCAGAAGACCGGCATCACCTTTGTCAGCAGTAGACTGATAACTTAAGAAAGTGGTCGCTCTAGTTTAAAGGAAGCCTTGTTTTGGCTACATCCCAGGCCTGCTTAGCCCGTTCTCTCTTAGTACATGACCCAGTAGCCTCTGAGGCTGCTTTCCCAAGGACACTGGTGGTGTTAGAAGAGCACAAGAGCCCAGGCCAAGTGCATTGCAGCCTTTGCTATGGAAAAATTCCAAAAGTGGAGCTGTTTGTTCTTTTGACCATCGTGAGAACCACTTTGAATAAAGGAGGAACAACTCTTTGGAAAGGTAGAAGTGATACAGGTGTAGGTGTTTGTGATGGACACTAGAACACCATAGTCCTTGCCAGGCAATAATAATAATAATAATAATAATAATAATAATAATAATATAATACACACACACACTAATGGGGAATGTGTGTCTGGAGATTACGCAAGGTAGGCAAATTTGCATGGCCCAAACATTTCCTTTAGGGCTTCCCCAATTGAAGGGGACGTATGATGACATACAGGGTTGCAAAGCTGGCCTTTCCAGCCCCCCTACGAGACTCAGGGGCCCCTGTGGCCTTGAGCATGTGATCTGGCTTCCTTTCTTCAGCCACTTGCAGCTATGGTCTCCTGGCCTGATAATCCAGCCCGTGGCTTCTCCTAGATTTTCCTGGTCCTTATCAGGACGCTGTGCATTCTGCACTATTTTCAAATAATGATTAAAAAATTCTTCGCCTTCGGTCATTCCTGATTCTGTGATCTGCGTAAGTCATGCCAAGCCGCGTGCCCTTAAACCACAAATGGCCGATGAGCCGGCAGCTTCCTCTTTGCTTGGCATCGTGTGGTCTGACTCAATTTAGCTTCTGTACCATTTACCGTAAAAACCCCTGCCCAGCTTCACTGCAGCAGCAAGGGGGCGCTCTAGTCTCTGAAACGACCTATTTTCCTCTCTCCTCCCTTTCCAGGTCCTGACTTTACTGATGCCCATCCAGCGCCCCTTACTATTGCCGTGAGCTGGAGGCGGAGGCCCTTCTTTGAGATACCAGCCGGGGGAGGAAACAGCAGGGTGAAGAAGGGAGGTGCCGGGCGAGGGGCTGGACTTCCTGTCGAAGGAAGGGGGCTAGGTTTGGTCAGGGGTGGCAACCTCCACAATGCAGACTGTGCACCTAAATACGCACACACACAGCGGAAGAGAGAGAGCGTGTGTTGTACACGTTGGATGGGACCCAGGACTTGCCTCCATCTCTCCTCCCACGATTTGTGTTCTCAAACTTCCCCTCCACCCGCAACAGCTGCTGTTCTTTTTGGCTTTTTTATTACCTCCTCTTTTTCAGTCTGTACATGCGACCTGCTTGTCTCTGTTGACGCCTGCAGTCAGTTCAGCTCCGCTTTCTGTGTGTGTTTTGAATCGGGACGGGCTCTGGGCCTGCAGACCTCCCCCGCTGACCCCGTGAGCAAAAAATGGAGGACCTGTTCTGAGTCAAAACATGCTGGGGTGAGAAAGGACAAAAGAATCCTGTGGCAGAGGGATGAGTTATATGTACACTTTGGGCTGCAGGTGGGGGGACACTTTTTAATGCTTTAAAAACAACAACACAAACTACCTGCCACATCAGGAAAGTGGGTAGGTCAGTATTTTTCTTCCTGCTGTGTTACGTTTGCACATGAGAATGCCGAAGGACCACTCAGAAACAGAATCCCCCCCTGCCATCTGATATGGTACAGTCCGGTCTACCCTCTGCCACTGCATTCTTAAGGCCTCCTTGCCAGTCCTTGCCTGACTGCAGCTGGCGATGGTTTGTTTTTCCCTCATGGCTGCTATAAGATGCGGACTTCTCTGGGTCTTTTTAATGAGGAGCCCAGGGTGCAAGTGGTTTCATCTTTACTCCCCCCTTGTTCTGAGCTCCGTGGGTTTTTGAAAGCATCCTTGGAGAGAGCAAGGCAGCCTTCTCTGGAGAGAAGGTGCGTTCAGTGATGCTGTATTGAAGGGCCAGCTTCTAACC
Source organism: Podarcis filfolensis (assembly GCF_964270895.1). Lineage (NCBI taxonomy): Eukaryota > Metazoa > Chordata > Lepidosauria > Squamata > Lacertidae > Podarcis > Podarcis filfolensis. The sequence goes on along the minus strand of NC_139615.1, from coordinate 19,203,686 downwards.
ATGGCAAGGTACTCTAAAGTTCATAGCCTCCCAGTTAACCCAGCCGCCCTCATAGTTCTATGCATGGTTCCACCCTTTTCATGGATCTTGTAGTAGTACCCTTTATCTAATTCTGCTGCCGCTAGCGCATCCCCTGTATTGCATAATGCTCAGAAGAAACGAGATGTCCCCTCTCCTCCTGAGAATGGTGACCCACACATTTATTTTCCAGAGTTGGTACATTATGTCCAAAATTATTTGTGGCATTTCTTCATCGTCACAACAGCTCCCAATGCAGTTGTGAAAAACTCATTCTCGGGCGTCTTCTGTTCAAACCATGTTCAAGTTTCCTGGGGGGAAATGCCAAGATTTCTAGCTTTGAGTTGAAAAGAGAAGTCTGAAATAAGCCACAAGTGTGTCAGCATAGTCTCTTCTGAGAACTTTGAGCTAAATCTTCTCTTTGGTAAAAAGATGAAGGATTCCTTATGATGCTGTTTTTAATTTTTGCCCATCTTCAACCTCCCAACATTTTGGTGTGTGGTTTTTAAGCTTAAATCTCTGTAGGTTTTTGAAGCAAGTAAGTGTGAGCCAACATAACACAGGTTTTTGGTACAGGTGTTGGCAGTGCTTCCTTTGCATGCTACCTGTCTGCCTTTTCAGTGGAAGGTGGGATGGTGTTGAGGTGGGGAGAGGCCCCTGTGTTCCCATACTTAGGGAGACAAGGGAGTGTGGTGCATCTTCGGTAGGGGGAAAGGAGCAGGGGCTGAGCTATTTGTATCCTGGATTGGTTTGGTTTGGCATCCATTAAAACATTTCATGTTTCTGGTTATTTTATGTGTGGACTTGTGTGTATGTATGTGTGTGTAATATTAATGTACAGTGGACGCTTGGGTTGCGAACGTGATCCGTGCGGGATGCACGTTCACAACCTGCAGCATCCGCAACCCAAAGTACCGTGTCTGTGCATACATGGGTTGCGATTCGGCGCTTCTGCACATGCACAAGCACCAAAACCCAGAAGTAACCTGTTCCAGTAATTCTGGGTTTGGCGCGGTGCGCAACCCGCAGCATCTGTAACCCGAGGTATGACTGTACTGTACTTCAAAAGTGCAAACAAACAGAAAGCATGAATAGAAAACATAAAATAGAGAGCAGATCATGTAGAAAAATAAAAGAAGCATGACACATCATGAAAGCCAAATTCTGTGATTTGGTGGGGGAAGAGTTTAAAATGTTCCAGGTCTTCTTCACCTCCAGAAACGCCTAATATGTGAGTTACTTTCTCAGCAATGTCCAGAGTCCCCATATCTTTGCACCACAATGTGTAGGCTAACTCTTGCCGTGCCTTCCACTTCTGGGCCAAGGAAGTTTTCACTGCTGCCAGCATCCACCGAAGAAGCTCCTTAGATCAAAAAGTTGTTGCTTGATTGTTGCACAAGTTCAGAAGGGAAAGTTGCAGAGCGGCTCGAATGGGGCATTTAAAATGTGTGGATACTTCTTGTGTGAACTTAATAATTAAGAGAAAAGGTTAACGCAAAGTTTCTTAGCCCAGATGCAGGCAGATGTTGTGATTTGTGGGAATAAAATGTGGTGTTCATCTGCACACATCCTCAGCCCGGGGGATTTGTTTTCAATACCAGAATTGAGGCCCTTCCAGACTGGCTTGATTCCACCCCCCACCCCCCACCCCGCTGTATTCAACAACATGTCATTGACGAAACAATGGTGCATTTGTGGTGGATCGGTTGATTACATTTATATCCCACCCACCCACCCCCTTCTCCCAAAGCCTCAATGTGGTGTACGTGGTTCTGTCCCTCATTTAATCTCCACAACAACCCTGTGAGGTAGGTTAGGCTGAGGCAATGACTGGCTCAAGACCACCCAGCGGGCTTTGTGGCTGAGTGGGGATTTGAAACCCCAACCTACCGTGTCCTAGTCCAGCACTCTTAACAATTACACCACACCAGCTCTTTGATCTTTCAACCAGATAAGTGGGGGATGGAACCTGCAACTTACTGCATGCAAGGTAGGGGCTCTACGACTGAGCTATTGGATTGTCCTACTAACCTTCCCTTCCATTAGTTTTAAATATGCAAGTTTCTGGTGTGCACACACACACATCACTTGAAGCTGCAAATTCTCCTTCCTCTGTTCCTGTCTCAACTTGCTCTCCTCTCCTCCCTGCTTGTACAGCCTGTTCCAGAAGCACATGCCCATCACTGCCACCCCCGCCAGCTCCCCCCTCGCTCCTTCTGTCTCTTCCTTTTTTTCCTTCATACAACCTGTTTTCCCTCACATCCACTTTGCTGGAGGAGAGAGATGAAGGGGACTGTAGGATATATGTTTACTACAAACCATATATCCCTTCTTCAGGGTATCTGGCTACAGGGCAGGGCAGGGCATCTGATGTGGCAGAGTACCTAGAACAGAGCTAGGGAGCCTGTGTTGTTGGACTACAACTCCCATCATCCCTGTCCATTATGTTGACTGGGGCTCATGGGAGCCAAAGTCAAATGTCCCTATCCCTGCTGCAAGACTAATAGGTGCAGCTGGACTACAATTCCCATGATCCATGACCATGAGATATAGTGGCTATGAAGCAATTATGGAGTAGGATTGCCCCCTCCTCGCCAGGGCTTTCCCCGAGAAATCTGAGACTTTGCCTGCATGTCTGTCTCTGCTCCTCTCACCTCATGCCTCTCTGGGTTCTGGGAGACATGGGGACGGGGGAAGCGGAAGCGGGTGGGTTGCAGTGGGTGGGAGACATCTGTGACTTCACCAGCCGGACTCCTTTTAGCCTCCCTCCTCCCCTGCTTCTGCTTCTGCCTCTGATTCTGGTCTCCTCTCTGCCACAGACTTTCCCAGCTCACTAAGCCCTGTTACCCCTTTAGCTTCCGACACCTCCTCTTCCCCTTCTTCTCTCTGTGGCTGCTCATTGTCATCCCCCCACCAATCCCCAGGCTCTGAGCCTTCTTTCCTTGGTGGTTCCCCAGCTGGTTCCTTCCACCATTCCAACCAGTCCATGACATCCAACAATGCCTAGTGGGCCACCCTTGCTTTAGTGGGCACTGTGGCCAAGCCTGCTTTGCAGAGCGTCTTTGTGTCCCTGTGAACTGCATGGGAATTTCCACACTGAGCTGCACTGCTAGGCCTGTATGGCAGACGTGTGCTCTGCAGAAAATGGATACAGCTTTTAACGTACCATGTAGACAGGGCTTTTGATTCATGTTAGGTGCCAACTTATATTCCCCAAGGGCTCTTTTGTCTTCCTTTAATGTTGGATTTAGGGACACTGGTGGCACTGTGGGTTAATCCACAGAGCCTAGGACTTGCCAATCAGAAGGTCGGCGGTTCGAATCCCCGTGACGGGGTGAGCTCCCGTTGCTCAGTCTCTGCTCCTGCCAACCTAGTAGTTCAAAAGAATGTCAAAGTGCAAGTAGATAAATAGGTACCACTCCAGTGGGAAGGTAAACGGTGTTTCCGTGCGCTGCTCTGGTTCGCCAGAAGCGGCTTAGTCATGCTGGCCACATGACCCGGAAGCTGTACACCAGCTCCCTCGGCCAATAAAGCGAGATGAGCGCTGCAACCCCAGAGTCGGTCACGACTGGACCTAATAGGGGTCCCTTTACCTTTAATGTTGGATTTGTTTATTTATTTGTTTAATAAATTTCTATCCCTACTCCAAGGAGCTTGAGGTAATGTACATAGTTTTCCTTTCCATTCTATCCTAACCCCATGGCGGGGATTCAAACCACTGACCTTCTAATCAGCAAGCCCAAGAGGCTCAGTGGTTTAGACCACAGTGCCACCCGCATCCCAATCCTCACAACAACCCTGCGAGGTAGGTTAGGCCAGGGGTCTGCAACCTTTAAGACAAAAAGAGCCACTTGGACCCGTTTCCGAAGAAAAAAAACAACTGGGTGCCGCAAAACTCGTCATTATAAAAATAACTTTTTTGTCACTTTTTTATTATTTCTTTGATTGACCCCTCAGAATTACTCCTCCTCATAGAAATAAACGTTAAATTAACAAGTTACCTTTTTGTGTGTGTGTGTTCTTCACTCCCCTTCAAAACAGTGACCAGCATACATGCCCCCTTTCAATGCGGTGACCAGCGTACATGCCCCTTACAATGTAGTGGGCGGGTGGGCTGGAAGGTGACGTCGGGACGGTGTGTGACTAACGCACGCACCGCCCCCATGTGACGTTACAGCCAGTACAGCACCCGCCACAGTGGGGAGTGTCGGGGCGCACAATGCGCCTCCTCCCCTCGCTAGTATCCGCCCCGGAGCCGCGGCAAAGTTGTAAAAGAGCCACATGCGGCTCCGGAGCCGCGGGTTGCAGACCCCTGGGTTAGGCCGAGAGTGAGTGACCTGAGATCACCACCATAAAGTCATCCGTCACAGGAAGAATTCTTGCCCTGTCAGAATTAACCTGGCAAGGGCACCAGTGTGTGTCTGTCTGTGTGTCTTCCCTTCACTGTTTTATTCTCTTCCCCACCCTGCTGCCACACAGCAGCCTTTGCCAAATAGGGAAAAGGGGGGAGAGGGAAAGGGGTGATGATCTAGCACCGGAGAAATATCCGAGAACCTGCCCCCCTCCATACTGTCCTCTGCTGACACTGCTTCCACTGTGAATATATTTGCATCTTATTAGCACTGAAACACACACACACACACACACACACACACAGAACAGCTCTCACTGTGGGGGATTTTCTCTTCCCCCGCTGCGATATCTGTTAATTGCCGCTTGGCAGAGAGCGTGTCCGTGGGATCTTTGCAAAGAGCAAAAACGGGCTTGGGTCAAGGGGCTGCCGCTTTCTACTTAAGGGAAATAGGATTGATCTGCTCAGGCCGCTTGCCTCTTTCTCCCCCTCTCCGAGAAGCGATTTCGTGGGAAAGAGCAAAGGAAAAGAGGGACCATCTGTTGCATTTGTGCTCTAAGTTGGGGAAGACAGCGGGGGGGGGGGGATGAGAGAGAGCAGGCTCCCCACTGCCCCCCCCCGGTCCTCCTCCCCAGTTTGTGCTTTAATGGAGACAGGAGACTAACGCCACATTCACACCTTGCCCAGCATGAGTTGCTAGAAGAAGAACAAATCACCTTTGCCACCTTGAGGGCTTGCAGCTCCTCCTCCTGATACGCCACCCATCTATTTCCCCTGCTCCTCTTTCTCCCCTGCCCCCAACCTGCGTGTAGTTAAGCCGCGGGGGTGCTGGTTCCTCTCCCCTGCCTTACAAGCTTGGCAGCTGCAGGTTCCTGGGCCCAATCCAGTCCCCTGGGGCTTATTCTTTGCCCTCCTCCTTCCCTCCCTTTGGCCAACTATGGCCCTATTAATGTCATACATTTAAAGAACTATGATGCTGCTTTAAACAGCCGTGGCTTCCCTCAAAGGATTCTGGGAGCTGTAGTTTGTTGTGAGTTCTGAGAATTGTTAGGAGACCACCCCTCCCCATTCCCCTCCCCTGGCCCCCCTCCCCTGTGAAGAGGGGTTGATAGTTAAAGCACTGTGGCAATTGTAGGTCTGGGAGGTGACTAGGGGCCTCTTAGCAACTCTCAGCACCCACAACAAACTACAATTCCCAGGATTCTTAGCTATGATATTGCTTTAAATTTATAAATTTATGATCATATGGGGACTTCCGGCAAGGAAAAATGGCGGGTGCCATGGCAGCGAGCAGCTCTTGAAGCCAGCCAGAGCCAACTGCGCTACCAGGCTGGCTCTGGGCTGCTGAGGCTGCCGCTGCCACATTTCCCGGGGACAGATTTGCAAATCTGGGGACATTCCGGGGACAGAATTTGTCCGGGGACAGATTTGCAAAATCAGGAACTGTCCCTGGGAACCGGGGACATCTGGTAACCTTAACATAAAGTAGATTAGGATGAAGAGTGAGTGACTGGCCCAAGATCACCCAGTGAGCCTCATAGCTGAGTGGGGATTTGAACCCCAGCTTCCCAGGGCTTTAGTCTGACACTCTAACCACTATACGACACTGCCTCTTCTCATAAGGGCTTTTCCCAAGCATGTTAAAGGGGAAAGAACCATACTGGAGGCTGCATGCTTTATCCCTCTGGCTGCTTATCAGTTGCAAAGGCATTGCCTCCCTATCCTTCCCTAAGCTGGAGGAAGCAAATATATATTGTGCAAATATTCACTTCTGAAAACTCTTTGACTTCCTGGTTTCACTTGGCTACTACTTATATCCCCGCCTTGAATTAGTCACATGGGTGATCCCACACAATCAGGTATGATGTAGCAGCAGGGACACAAACCTCACTGACTTTTCCAGATATCACTGGGACGCAACTCCCAGCACCCTTGACCCACTGGCCATGCTGGCTGGAGCGGAGGCGAGTTGGAGTCAAGCAACATCCTGCTGAAGTGAAGAGGCTGGTGTCATATGTTGGATGGGATGACATAATTGACCACTGTTCAGTATAATGTGGATCCACATCATTAACCAACTTTGGGCAAATGAAGGCAATTGAGAGAGGGAGGGAGGGCAAGTGAGGGTATTTTAAACAATCAAGCACTTTCACAAATTCTCCAATGCCTTTTGCAGGAGCGGGGTGGGGTGATAGGGTGGTGGGGGGTGGAACTAAAACCCTGAGATATCCATTTCAGTGTCTAGCAGGTTGTTACACTGCCGGGAAAGTATCTGGGGGAATTACTGTATTTTTTTGCTCTATAAGACTCACTTTTCCCTTCCTAAAAAGTAAGGGGAAATGTGTGTGCGTCTTATGGAGCGAATGCAGGCTGCGCAGCTATCCCAGAAGCCAGAACAGCAAGAGGGATTGCTGCTTTCACTGCACAGCGATCCCTCTTGCTGTTCTGGCTTCTGAGATTCAGAATATTTTTTTTCTTGTTTTCCTCCTCCAAAAACTAGGTGCGTCTTGTGGTCTGGTGCGTCTTATAGAGTGAAAAATACGGTAGTTCTTGTGGAAGGAATTCTAGCATTGCAAAAAACAGGCTGCTTAAATATTCTCCGCTCATCAACACCCCTGCCTCCTCCTCCCCCCGCCCCCAAAAGACAGCAGGGTACTGTCAATTTGCTCAAGTACATCTCTGCCTGTAATTCATGCAGCCAGTGGTTCATCTCTGGCATTTCCTCTCCCATAGAGTTCACGCTGCTTGCACCACCTTCCACCACCCTCCACCCTCCTCTCCTGCTTGGAGAGCAGCAGGGAAGCTGAGTTAAGGACTGTGCTGGGCTCAGGACACAGATTGGTGGAGCCTTCTGTCTCCCAGAGGCTCTGGGGATCTCCCAAATGTTGCTGCATGGTTGAAACAGCCGTCTTCTTGTACCCTGGACACTTTCTTTAATTTCAAAGAGACAGAGGTTTGAGGCTGCAGTCCTATATACCCATTTCCCTGGGACCGAGCTCTGTTGAAGCTGGTGGGGTTTATGCCAAAGTCAACATGCATAGGATTGCACAGTTAGTGCAGGGGTTGTAGGATCTTTGTCCCTCTAGATGTGGGTGAACTACAAGTCCCATCAGCCTCGGTGAGCATGGCCAAGGGCCAGGAATGGTGGGAATTATTTCACAACAGCAAAGGTGGATTTAGGGCAGGGCAACCTGTTCCATCGCACTGGGTGCCAACCCCAGGGGGCGCCACAGGGTGGCTCAACTCTGACCTCGCGAATTGAGCAGAATGGAAGGTGGGATGCTGGGAGGGGGGTTTTGGCCCCTGAAATTCGAAAGACCAAAGTCCGCCCCTGACAGCAGTGTATGGAGGACGAAAGACTAACTTAGACATCATTTATTCTTCTTCCGGAGAATCCAGGAGTCCCTAGATTCCCACCCAGACATCTTCAAGGGGAGGGACCATAAGAACTTAGTGGCAGTCTAGCTTCGCATGCAGGAAATCCGAGGTTCGGTCTTGTGTCTTTCCAGTAAAAAGGGTCAAGGATCAGGTGATGGGAAAGACAATGGCCGATCTCGAAGAGTGTGTCTGGTTCTGTCACATCGCATGTGGAGCTTCTGCGGGCCTGCAGCTATGATGTCCAATGGAAGTTGAGAGGCGGGGGCACACGCTGAATTTTGGTGTTGCAAAGGATGCCACTGAAATTTGAGACTCCTAGGTCCACCACTGAGAAAGGCCTTGGCTTGAGACTCTGGATGAACTAGAAAACACTGGGCAAATTGGAGGAACTGCCTTTGAGTGTTAACTGTTTTTAATTATCTCATGTGTAAATTGTCTTAGGCGCTAGTTTTGAAGATCAATTGTAATAATAGTAATAATAATAATAAATAACAATACTATCCTGATGTGGTGTAAGATAGCTTCCTTTGCACCCAGAAAGCAGGAGTGGGGAACCTCAGGCCTGGAAGGCTGGATGTGGCTCTCCAGACCTTTCTATGTGGCCCTCAGAACATTCCACAGGCCACATCTTTTCATGGCCCAGCTGGACAACCCAATTCTGTTTTCCTGGTTGGAATGTGTCCTTGAACTCATGGTAATGCCTCTTGGGTTGCCTGGAGGAGCGTGTGTCAAAACTAGCCTACTGTACAAAGATAAAAATTTACATTCCTTGCTCCGCCCATGTTTGGCTCCACCCACCCGTGTCATGTGACCTCAAAAGTTGCCCGGAAGGGAATGTGACCCTCTGGCCGAAAAAAGGCTTCCCACCCCTGCTATCAGGCTCTTTGGGCTTTCTTGAATGTGGTTATGGACCTTCATTGCAGAGACTGAAAAGAACAACCTGGCCAGACCACAAACCTGGCTGGGTTTGCGTTGCGGTTTTATTCTCTCCCAGCACACAGCAAGCCTTGTGGTACTGCAAATGGAGAGAGGTGATGGGGGAGCAGCAGACAGCCAGAGTGGATGGGAAGAGCCATAGCTCAGTGGTAGAGCATCTGCTTTGCATCCAGAAGGTCGCAGGTTCAAACCCCGGCATCTCCAGGTAAGTCTGAGAGACACCCTGGGAATTCACTGCTGGCCAGACTGTACTGAGCTAGATGGACCAGACGCCTGAGTCAGTATAAAGCAGTTCCCTGTGTTGCCACGACTTGCTGTAAGGAAGCTTCCTGTCTTCAACTCATCTCCCCTTTGCCCTCAGTGCTACTGGCTCCTTCCCGTGCATCAGCCCTTTCTTCATCCCGTCACACAGCGCCATCTGGGTCCCGCTGGGTCCCCCCTCCCTCCCTCCTTCCCTTCCAGAGTCACACTCCTCATCCAGAGCAGCCAACTCCCCGGCCGTCTGTGACTCAGCTGACAGCTGGCCTATCCCCAGAGCCTAGCGGAGGCTGAGAGATGAGCCAGCCTCAGACAATCCTGACATCTTCTTGCCTCTGCCTGTTTGCAGGGCCCAGTGCCGGATTTACATGTAAGCTAAACAAGCTACAGCTTAGGGTCCCACTCTCTTGGGGCCCCCCAAAAAAATTAAAGGAAAAAACCACACTGGATGTACATTTCCAAAATATTAGATAAAAAAACAAATAAAATAAAACCTACAGTTTTGTGTTGTGTAGGCCCCTATGATGTAAGTAATGGGCCCCGCCTGCTAGCCTGCTCCCTAAAATATCACTGGTTTGCTCATTCCTGTATATAGGGTGCCTACATTCTGCATGGACTGGTTGCATGACAACATGTGCAAATGGCTTTAGATACCTATTAGGTCCATAAATCACCATATAGCATATATTCAACACAAAAAACAGCGACAATTTGTTGTTGACAAAGGACAGCTGGACCTATAAAGGGCCCCATTACCTTCAGTAGCTTAGGGCCTCATCAAACCTAAATCCGGCCCTGGCGGGGCCCTCCAAGTCCAAAACAGAAGCCCCCGTCTCTCATGAGGGAGGGTTGAAGGATGATTGGCTGGGCTTCCTTGAAGCCCTGGTTTGCAAAAGTGTAAGCTGCAATCCTTAGTGAAAGGGAGAACCCAGTGCCACAGTGGGACTTGCGCAGACACGATTTAAAGTAGATTTAAAGCACATGGCTCCCCCCAAAAAGAATCCTGGGAACTGTAGTTTTTAAGGATGCTAGGAATTGTAGTTCTTTGGGAGAATGAGCTTTAAATGTATGGCATGTACATATGTAGAGGATCAGAGTTGTCAACTGATTAAAGAGTTATTTTTAAATCTTTGGTGTGTCTGGCTGTTTCTGACAGTGTATACCTTTGTATATTCTGCCATGTTTCCAACGATTTCATCAAAAGGGCATTCTCTCTCTCTCTCTGTGTTTGTGTGGAGGGGGTTTGGCACCTGCAGGAGATACCTGAGAACTTGCATATTCAGCAAAGGAAAGCTCCCCACTCATTGGCTGAGTCCTCACTAGGGATGGACAAAGCTGTCCGTTTCGATTCTCTCTGCTTCTCATTATTCCCAATCTCAAAGTCAGTTCTCCACATTTCTTCAATTTGCAGATTTTAGTTAAACTAATACTCATGAAAAGTCACCAGTATTTTAGTGCGAATTTCTCCTAATAAACACTTTCTTTTTTTGTATACAGTTTTGAATAACGTGCACGTATTTGCAAGCAACTTCCCCTGATGTGGTGCATTTTAATATTACTTTCATTCGCATACGCATTTATATGCACACTTTGCAAGAGCATATGAATTTCTGTACACACCACTTGGCTGGAGAACTATGGCAGTGTGAATTCTGAAGGATGGTTGTATTGCTCCTTCCGAGGACGTGGATACAAGCCTCAGGCAGCCCAGGCACTTCCAGGGGAAGGAAGCCCCTCTTCTAGCCACAGAAGTGGAGCTGGCTAGGGCTGGAGCCAAGTTTTTCGCTTCCTGCCCCTGCAGCCAGGAGGGCCTGGCTTTGCAGTATAGTGCAAACATAACTTTTATATGCACTAAAAGGTAAAGGGACCCCTGACCATTAGGTCCAGTTGTGACCGACTCTGGGGTTGCGGCGCTCATCTTGCTTTATAGGCTGAGGGAGCCGGTGTACAGCTTCCGGATCATGTGGCCAGCATGACTAAGCAGCTTCTGGCGAACCAGAGCAGCGCACGGAAATGTCGTTTACCTTCCCGCCGGAGCGGTATCTATTTATCTACTTGCACTGGTGTGCTTTCGAACTGCTAGGTTGGCAGAAGCAGGGACCGAGCAACGGGAGCTCACCCCGTCGCCGAGATTCGAACCACCAACCTTCTGATCGGCAAGTCCTAGGCTCTGTGTGACTCGCTTTATTGCAATATTCACTCAGGTGGTCTGGAACCAAACCCACAATATCTTGAGGTATGCCTGTACCGTTTTATATATTTTTTGTAAAATGCTTTGAAGCATTTGTTGTTATTGTTGTTGTTACAACCAGGTGGTGTATAAATTTAATGAAAGAAAATGGACTAAACTGTCAATATAGCTTTATGCAGAGTCAAACCATTGCTCCATCTAGCTCAGTTCTGCTTACACTGACTGGCAGAGGCTCTCCAGGGTTTCAAATGGGGAATGTTCCCAGCCTTACCTGGAGATGCTAAGGATTGAACCTGGGACCTTCTGCATGCAAAGCAGATGCTCTACACCTGTGCTAGGATCCTTCTCTCAAAGCTGCTCCTGCTCCTTCTTGCTCTTGTCACTGCAGCCCTACTAAAACCTTGGAAGCAGCAGAAGAGAAGCCAGGGTCCCTGGGCAGTAGGTCAGCAGCTGTGGGCCACCTGCTGGGGTGAGGAGCCTCAGCAGGTGCCCAGGGATGCCAATGCTGGATGCCATCCCTGCAGGTGTATCTGATTAGCAGCAGCTGGTCTGGCAAGCAGGTTTTCTGAGAGAGATGTTCCTGAGCCGACAAACCAGAGGGAAACAAGAACCTTTGCAGGTCGAATTCTTGACATTTTGCTGCGTCAAGTCCTCCTTTCCTCCCCCTGCTGCTTCCTGTGCTTGGCCTAAGTCCACCCTCCACCGCCTCCCGCAATCAGAATTATGAACAAACCTCATTAGGAAGTCCTTGAGAGCACACACTTTTTAGCTGCTTTGTGCATGGCAAGGTGGGATGGGGAGGACCTTCGGGGTGGGGTGTGTGTGTTTGAGGACTCCTGCTTCCCAGCAACCCCCCCGCCCCTTAACCCCCCCTCCCGGCTCATGAAGAACTCAGAAAAGACGTCTCCCCCTGTAGTGTCTTTTTTCCTACCTAGCCTGACATGTCTCAATGCCCGGATTGTCAGCGCCTTTGCTCTAAAACTCTAGTTCCTGCTTGCTTTGCTGGTGTGATGGGACAATTGCAAAGGGTGCGTGTGTGTTTTGATTTTACAAAACCTGTGGACCCCAGGGATGCAGGCAAAGGAAAATCCCCCTTGTAAGGTTGGCTTTCGTGATGCATTTAAGGGAGAAGGTTTAGAAATAAGCACTAAAATGTGTGGGTTCTCCTCGGATATTTATCCACATAATAAATTTCTAATTCAATACCCAATTAACCAGGGAGCAGACTTTCTGAACTCCTATTTTGTGCTACTATTATATTTACTATACTATAGGCTCTATATAAACTCCAAAACCTGAATTCTATACAGTGTGGCTGGAGGGGGTGTTGTGTGTGCATAGGTGCATTATTACACTAATGTAATAAGATGCAGTATGTATAATTTGTGTAAAAGTGTGTGTGTAATTCAAAAAGGCAATTCGTAGGTTTTTTCATAATGGTATATGAAGTTCTTTTTTATAATTCCCTTGAAAATATGCACATACGTATTTAAAAAGTCATTTTTCACTGAACTCTTTTATTTTATTAAGAAGAATGCCCCACCCCCCAAATCATCATTGAACTAGTCAACTTAGTTCTAACCCCCTGCCAAGAAGCTGGCTGAGGGGGCCTCATACCACTTGTTATCTCTCAGCCTATGTGGGGTGACATAGCTGTAGCTCTCCAGGGGTTGGACTACAACTCCCATCAGCCCTAGCCAGCATGGCCACTCATCAGGGGTGATGGGAATTGGAAGGACCACAGGTTAGCCATAGGTTGTCTTGGTGGGCTACTTTGGGAATTGAGCTCCAATGCATCCCATGCTGAGCTCCTTGGTGGAAGAGAAGGCTAAACATGTGACCCATCACTCATTCAACCAATCAATAAAATATGCATCTGCCTAACCCAAACAAACAAACAAACAAACAAAAAAGCCCTCATCAGCTTCTGCTGATGTCAGTGAGGACAAAAGGAAGCCACACAAGCACACTTCTCTCTATGGCACAAAAGGAAAGTATTACTCAGGTGAAACACATCCGTCCCATATTGCAATGCCCAGAATGTGGAGGACAGGACTCCTGAACCTTTAATACAGGATTTTGCTGCAGAGACAATGTTCAGCAGATGTCGTTTGTCATGCAAGCTCCACCTGCTAATATACTCTCAATTAAAGTCCAGGAGCCCTTTTCTGTTTTGCAGTTGGCCACTGTGTTTTTTACACAGTGTATAATGTATTGTGAACACACAAACCAGGGAGTGTTGGGCTGTTCTCTCTCTCTCTCTCTCTCTCTCTCTCTCTCTCTCTCTCTCTCTCTCTCCCTCCCTCTCTCAGAAGCAACCCCATAAGTGCATGCCAACTGGAAGCCCATTTCACAAGGGGTTGGCCATGCCATTTTCCCTGGAAAGATCCTGTGAATGGGTTGCTTCGTGCCCTTACTATTCATGAAATCATCATGTGCTCACAACAGGAGAACATTGAGAATATCCCTGCTGAATCAGGATAAAGACCCATCTAGTCCAGCATCCTGCTCTTACAGTAGCCAGCCTGATACCTGTGAGAAACCCACAAGCAGGACACCTGAGCACAAGAGTCCTCTCCCATCCAGCCGTTTCTAGCAAACGTAGGGCTACCATACGTCTTACTTTTCCCGGACATTACTGGAAGTTCAAAGGCGGAATTGATGTCCAGGAATTTCCAAAAAGTGCTTTGTCCTGGATCTTAGAGAAGTGAACCGAAAAATCATGGTTTCTTGGGTTTTGTTTTTTTAAAAAGCTCAGCAACTTTGTGTTTTGTCTTAGCTCAACAACTTTCGGGGTGTCCTGTTTTTTACTTTTTGAAATAGTGCAACCCTAAGCAAACGATACTTAGAAGCATCAGAGCTAGTAGCCACTGATATCCTTAATCTCCACGAATTTGTCTGATCCTCTTTCAAAGCCACCAAGCTTGGTGGCCGTCACTGCCTCTTTGCGGGAGCCAATTCCATCGTCTCCAGAGTCCAACACAATTCCTTAGAAACCCCGAGTACCAGCTTAAAATGTTGGGAGAGGCCCCGCGCGGAGATAGAGGAACGGTCGCCTTGCAGAAAAGCAGAAAAGCTATGGATCAGCAGCACCTCCCCCCCCTCTTGTTACGCAAGACACCCTGGAGTGCCCGAGTAATCGGGTGCTGCTGGGCTGTATCGTGGGAACGAGCGGAATCCATTCCCAGGTCTGCAGGTGTTCGACTGAGCAGTTTCTCAAGAGACCTCTCTCTCTCCCCCCCCCCCGCCCCCAACTGATCTCCCAGCCCCGGGCGCGTCTGAGGTCTCGGGAGGAGGAGCAGCATCCCTTTGCCTCCGCCAGCAAAGAGGCACCTCCGCGCCGCTGTCTGTTTGACCTGCTGGGTCTGCAGTTGCTCCGCTCCCTAAGCCCTTCCCAGCTTCCTCCTGCCTCTGCTTAGTTAAGTACTTTTGAAAGATTAATGACGGAGCTGTTTGCCTGCTTTCCTCTTGGGACGCGCCCGGGACTTGCAGGGAACTCGCTCGCTCGCACACGCTCTCCCGTTGCTCGCTCCGCTTTCTCCAGAGAGAGACGCAAAGCCCTCGTTCGTATTTATTGTGTCATTATTATTTTTTTCCTGCAGACGTCCGTCCGTCCTCATTAGAGTGTATTTCTCTTCCCAGCCCTAAAAATAAGAACGGGTCGATACATTTGTCCTCCTCCTCCTCTCTCTTTTCCTAGTTTCTGTTCTTTCTTTTATTCTTTTTCTTTCGTGCATTCTTTCTCTCCCTCTCTTCTGCCCAGACCTTCCTCCTCTCGACCTCTGCTTTCCTCCCAATAAAGCTCTCTGTCCGCGCACTCTTTATCTGTCCGCCTATCCATCCCCCACACCTCTCTAATCTCTTATCTAGATCCCCCCCCCTCTCTCACACACACTCGCTCGCTCGCTCACACTCACACACGCGTAGATTGAGTCCCTTAATCCCGCGCCGGAGTCCTGCGCTCTCCGCGCGCGTCGCTGTCCGCGGTGCTGAAATCCCCTCTCCGGGCGCCGCCCAGTTCTCTGGGACGCTCAAAGTTCTCCGCCGGCCCGGAGCAGCGCCGCGCCTTCCCTCGCAGACCCTCTCGGGCCCGGGAGCGAGAGGCGGACCCGAGCCAGGCTGGTGGAAATCTTGCCTGCGGAGAGGGAGGAGTTGTCTAGGTGTGCGTGTGAAAGAGAGAGAGAGAGATCAGATGCCTCTGCAGCGTCCCACGCAGGGCACGGGCATTAGTGCATGTGGGCAAACGCTGCCCCAATGACGCTTCAAGCCCGTGTCGGTGGCGGAACGGGCACGGGGCCAGGCAGGCAGAGCCGGTGATGGTTGCATCCCCACGCACCGTTCCTCAAGTTGAGATCGTGGTGCCATAAGAGAGAGGGGGGGGTAAAAGAAAAGGATTTGCGCTGCAGGAAGAGGGAGGAAGAGGAAGAGGGGGAAAGAAGAAAGAGAGAGAGAAGGAAGGAAGGAGAAGAGAGGACAGAGAACGAGAGAAGGAAAGAAGAAAGGGGAAACGGACAAATAGAGAGATCCTATTATCTATCCATCGACCGCACCAGCAGTGACCTCGCGCCCTCCCCAAAGAAGCCTCCGCGATGTTTTGGTGGAGTCTTTAATTTATTTTTAACCTCCGTGTCGCCAAAGGTGATACTGGGACATAGCCCGGGGAACCCTGCCTCTTTCTCTTAGCAGAAGAAGCCAGAAGCCATGGAGATTCGGACAGAAGAATTAAGGAAGTTCGCTGGGAGGACCTTAGGGCAGTTAAACAGGTAAGGTTTGCAGTGTGTGTGTGTGTCTGTGAACAAGATTTTCAACGTTGGAAGGAAGTTTAATGCAATGTTGGGAAGACGAAAGCTCCAGTTTAGCTTTAACCACAAACAATATTCTGTGTATGTCTACTTCATGAGCTTATTAATAAATGTCCTTGGGGTGTGTGTGTGGAGTGCCAGTGGTTCAGATCTGAAGTGGGAACTCCTTGTACACTCATATGCAGCCCCATATGCAGACCCAGATGCTGTGGGCTCACATCCCTGTGCGCACGTACGCTCACAAGTGTGCCCTTGCATTTGCACTAACGCAGCCTATTGCTGTGTGCTCCCTGTGCTCGCTCCCCCTGTGCTCCCTCTCTGTCACCACGGCTCCCTCGTCCCAGCAATATGATCTAGTGCAAATTCTCTTGTTCACGGTCAGGATAGGAAGTGCGGCATAATGGCTAAAGCCCGTGGAGAGGCTTAGGCTTCAAACCCACACTCAGCCAGGAGGCTTGCTGGGTAACCTCAGGCTAATGGCCACCTCTCAGGTCAAACCTACTTTGCAGGACTGTTGTGCGGATAACATGGGGGGGTGAAGAGAATATGTCACATACAGTCTTGAGGCTCACACCCTATTGTCACAGGCCCACTTTCCAGCTGCATACACACCGTATGTTTAAAGTGCAGTTCTCTCTCTCCCCCTCCCCATAAATCCTGGGAGCTGTAGCATGTTAAGGGTCCTAGGAATTGTAGCTCCACAAGGAGTAAACTTCAGGATTCTTTGGGTGGGGCAAGTGTGTTTTAAGTGTGCTTTGAATGTATGGTGTGTGCTCAGCCTTATTATCTTTTCTGACACTCTTCCACAAGCTCTCTCCCTCAACATACCTCTTCCTTTTCCTCGCAACTTTTGTCCTGCACGTACATCATCTCCACCGCAGCCCTAGTCACCCCTCCCTCTCCACCAATCCACCTTCCATCCAGTTTATTTTTAAAACTCTCTTCCCTTGCTTTTAGCCAGATGGAGTCTCTCTCTCTCTCTCTCTCTCTCTCTCTCTCTCTCTCTCTCTCTGCTGCAAACCTGGGCATTTGGGTGTCTTTTGCATCATCCTGTTCTGCTTGTTTGCTTGAACCACATGTGCAAAACAAATTTTTGTTGTTATTGCTTTGGCCTTACCAATTGCATTAAAAAAACCACCCTCTCTCCTCCCTCTCTGGCACTTTTGGCTTTACCATGTCACCACTTAACACTTAACTCTTACTAACCATTGCGTGTTGGGTCATCAGGAAAGCAGGGACTGGTGGGGGGGGTGGAGAAAGAGGTGAATGCAATAAAAGCAAGAGGAGGGAAACAATTTTCTATTTTTAACCTTCATCCATTCATCTGCCCACCCCACTCCCCCCCGTGCGGTAATCTCCCCCGCCAACCCCACAACGCACACAACTCCCCAATGTATCTAGGTTTATTTATTTATTTTGCCGGGCTGAATGCTCTGTGTTCTTTTTCCCCTTGATTAAATTTGATCTCTCCTCCACCAGCACAGGGGAAATAATAGAGAGGAGAGGAGAGGAGCCCCTGAATGGGCTTAAAAACAGTCAGATAGGAGGTGGGCGGGAGAGAGCAGTGGTGATTATGAATGTATCAAACCCATATTATCTCCTTAAGCCTACCGGGGGTTGAGTTCGGAGAGGTTGCCAGTTTCTCTAGGGTGGGGAAATGGAGCTGGTGGAAAGGAGAGCAAGCGAGGAATCCTTCAGGAGTTGAGCAAGATGAGTTGTGGATCCTCAAGGCTTGGGGCAACCAGACCCACCATAGCTCAACACAACCCTAAATTAGGGATCAGTAGGGTCTAGATACTTGGCACAGGCCCAACTGAAGAAGCAAACTTTTCAACCAGGAAGGGGCAATGGGGCTTGCGATTTCACCAACCCTCCTCCTCCTCCTCCCAGGTTTCTGTCAAACCAAAGCTCTCCAGGGCTCAGAGAGGTCACGCAAGGTCCTGATTGATGCAGCTAGAGGATGGTTGCTTTCTTAAAAAAAAAAAAAAGTTAAGCCAAGCAGGGAAAATAATAATAAATTAAAATTCCCAACCCACCTTGGAGAGGGGAGCGAAGGTTGGCGGCCATAGCAAAATTGCTTTACATAACTGGCATGAGTTCCAGTTCGAAATATGCACCGTCATAGCAGAACTTCATAAAATATTCACCAGAGTTATAAGTGGCTACGCGGAGATCTCTCTTGCCTCTCTCTCCCTATATATAAATATATTTACTCACATATATTCCGTGGCTCTTGACGTGTTTGGCTGAGATGGATAACTGTGCAGATGCAATGGAACGTCCTTCCCCCAAATGTGGATGCCTGGGGACATCAGAAGCATTTATAAAGCATGTTTCTAATAGGGAAATTCTATAACTAGGGCTGCCATATTTTTTAGGAAAACCCCAAAGTTGTTCAATTGACTTGCCTAAGATCCAAAGGTTTCTAGACCTTATGGCAGCAGAGATGAATTTGGAATCAGCCTTAATTATGCAAAATATATTCTAAAGGGTTTATTTTTCACAATCCATTTGGGTGGCAAAATCTGGCTTTTCATCCTGCAGAATTCAGATTGCATTTGGATGTTTTTAAGGGCTGGGTAGATCCCTGCACATCAGGGATGTGAAACTCTTTTTTGCTTGAGGGCCACATTCCCTTCTGGGCAACCTTCCAAGGGCCATATGGATGGGAGGGGCCAGAGGCAGATGTGGGTGGAGCCACACATGCAAATATTGCCTTTGCGCAGTAGGCCAGTTTCTACACACACTCACGTGACCCCGCCTGCCCTCCGTCTTGACAAGCAAGAGGCATGATCAGAGTTCAGGGGCACATTCCAACCAGGCAAAAAACTCTTGGGGTGTGATGCTTGGCCAGCGAGACAGTAAGGACTCGAGAGAATCCAGAGAGCCAGATAGAAAAGCCAGGAGGGCCACATTTGGCCCCCGGCTATGAGGTTCTCCACCCACACTGTATATAATCCCTTTATAAAATGTCTGTTACAAAGGCAGGGTCTAGGATGGGGGTCACAAGGTCTCACTGCAATGGTACTTCCAGGCTGAGGGTCTTTAGACCTGCCCATTCCTTGTTCTCCTACTGACAGCTAAAACCACTTTCCATGTCTCATCAAGTACTGCCATCTTCCGCCGTGCCAATTTCCCCTCACTTTTTCGCAGGGCAAAGAGTGGGAATTCTGCATTTAAATCCCTGGTGTAGAAGTGTCCTTAGTCAGAAACAGCTACCCACAGAATTAGGCTGGATGTTTTGTGGTCCTCTAAGCAGACTGATTTACATAGAATTGAGCCCGGTGCAGAATTAAGCCAAACATTATCATAACTTTCAACTCAAATTTGTACTGATGGAAGGGGAGGAGGGCAATTAGCTCTCCCTCCATCAATTTAAGGGTGGGGTTAGGTGGGTTTTTATTTCATTTGTTTAAGAAAATTCTATACTACTTGATTGTAAAAAAGAAACAACCCTCCAGATGATTTACAGCAATAGAAAATAAAACATTGAAAGCTGTTGTTAAAACAAGTATTAAAATATTTCAAAAGGTGATGAAAATCAACAGTAGCTTTAAAAAGAAGAAAACAGTTCAGCATTCTACAGACTTGCCCAAACAAAATTGTTTTTAAGCAGCTGCTGAAAAGAGCACAGTGAAGTCACCAGCCCAATGTCAATAGTGAGTTCCAAAGTGTAAGCCAAATGTCAACAGTGAGTTCCAAAGTGTAGTGGTGCCACACAAAATGTTCAGTTTCTTACAGGCATGAAGCAAGTATTAAGTAGCACTTATAGCAGTGCCAGTTCTGCAGATCAATGTGGTTTAGTGGGCCTGGTATGGGGTTGAGGTGATCCTGCAAGTAAACTGGTCCCAAAGTTGGGTGGAAATTTGTCACCATTGCCTTGTGGTTCCCCTTCCAAAATTTCTACGTTACTTGAGGGTGTAGGGTCAGCTTAAGGGGAGCTCCTTTTTCGAGGGGCGGATTGGAACCTTCCACTGGTGACCATCATTAGTTCCTGGAAGCTCCCATCAGTGTCATTACAGAACATCATTCTGGGGACTTTGGGTGGGTGTTTAGGAAGTGACATCTGCCAATGGCCAGCAGCTGTTTGGAGAATCTCTGGCTTTGGCTGTGACTTCCACCTCATCCTGCCAAATTGTCCCAAGCCCCCTTCACTTTGCAGCCTGCAACTTGGGAGGCAGGTCTTTTGAGGACCAAGCCTATGAATGCTCACTTGAGTCAGAAGTCAGTCCAAAAGGATGAGCTTCAGGTAGCACATTCCAAGATGAGCCTCAGTACTCTACGGGTGGTGGCAGCTCACTGCAGAAGGATGGCTTAGGAACACATGACATTGTCAACCCTGGGAGTCTTTGAGAAATGGCCAGGCTAATATTTCAGCTGGATTACTTTAGATGGGTTTGATTCATAAATCAGGAGGAGGAGCTGGATCAGAGGTGGCCAATGAGCTACATGTGCCCCCAAAGCAACTTTATTTCACACACACACACACACACACTGCCCCTGGTAGCTCTACTAAATTTTAATCTAGGTGTGACGTCGGGTGATCTGCATTTCATCAGGGAGATGCAATGAGGCTGTCTGTGTGTTTCATGCAAGTTTTATTGCATTGCTCTCTCGTGGCCTCTCAAAGGGAACTTTCAGGAAGCACATTCATTCTTCAGCACTGTTCCTTTCGTTAATGATGACCTCATAATAACCAGGAATATGTGTCCTCTATATGCTGGTGCCTCAAGGACCTTCTCCCTTGCACCCCGGAACCTGGGATTGGGATTTGGGGGCTATCTCCCAAGGCCCACACCCCGGCAGGGTCTCCCCAGCTCCTCTCCGTGGCCCTGATCCTTTTGCCTGCTGTAGCTGCCTACTCACTTGCAAGCAGGGGCACGAGTGAGGCGAAAGCGTAGCAGTCTGCCTTTGCTTGCCTTCCCTGCTCCTTGTGGACAATGACGCCAATTGGGCTTACGGGAGAATAAATCAAGCAGGCAGAGCTGATGGTGGCAAGGAGGTGGGTTCATTTAGGAAAGCGGGGAGCCCAAGCCCACCACACAGCTCTGAAGCAGACAGTGTGATCCTGCCTGCTTTAGGGGAAACAGATGGATTCTCCTCTAAAACATGCATTTTGGGGTACTGATGTGCATCTTCGAGCCAAGAATCAGATGAATTCAAGAGGGAGGGGATAAACGCATTCTGACTGGGGTGGTAGAGTTTGCATTTAAAGGTGGACTTAATGGTTCTGCGCTTTCCAAAACAATACCAAAACAGAAATGCAGCCTGCCTTCAAAATTTCCTCTTAAAAAAAAAAATGCTATGCAGTTCTCCAGCCAAGAATTATGTTTTTCAAAAATGCATATACTAGGGGAAAGTCTGTATAAAAATGCACATATTAGTGAAAATAACTTTCAAAACACTTTGCAAAATGTGTTTATTGGGGGGAGAGAGATTCTTACAACAATGTGCATATTAGGAAAAATTATGCCAAAAACGATCATTAATTTTCATAAGGACTGATTAAACACACACAAAAACAGAAATGTGCAGAACTGGATTTAGGACTGTGGAGGAAAAGAGAGAAACTGAAATGCACCGATTTGCCCATCCCTGATTCTTATCAAAGTCACTAGTCTGGGAAGTGCAGTTCAGGTGTGTTCTCTTTAAAAAATGCAGACTCAGAGAAATCCCTGCTGGGCAGATGGACTTTTGGTGTGAGTGACCCAGTCAAGCACAATTCCTGTGTTCAGGTTCAAGACACCCTCATCCTGACTAACAGCAAATCATTTCCCAAAGCTAACAAGGCAGCAAGACAAATTTTGCGTGTGAAACGGGTGCCCCTAGACAGTCTTTGAAAGCCAAGGCTGGGGGGTGAGGTGGAGAAAGGGACGGATTCAAAAGCCTTAAGGTTGTTACAACAGTTTTCGTGTGCATTTTCTGCTAACCTGATCCTCAGTGCACACAGTGGCAGAGGGGGAAAGGGGGACTTTTTCCTTAACTGGGTGCGTATTTTTGTCACCAATCTGGAATGACGAGGCAATGCAGAGTTTGATGTTTAATTCTAATTTCTTTTGTGCAAAAGGATGAGCTCCCCACACTCTTCCCATGAACTTTGTCCGTATAAACTCAAACTCCTGAGTCTCCATCAGCTATAACATCACCTAAGCCTTTCCATTTCCTTACCCATTTGTTCATGAGGCAAGAGCGTTGGCCTGTGGCAGAGAGGTCCAAGTTCAAATCCTCGCTCAGCGCTGATTCTTAATGGGTTAATGCTCGGCCTAGTCTTTCTCTCAGCCCATCCTGTCGCCCAGGGCTGTGGCGAGGATAAAATGCTTAGAGGGGTCTTTGTATGCTACTCAGATCTCCTTGGAGGAAATAAATGAAATTAAAAATAATAAATCTGTTCTCCTGCGGCTCCCTTTACTCTCTCTTCACATATCTTCCCTAATCATAGCTTGATTCCAAGGCAGAGTCAGAAGCCATTGCTGGTTTTGGAGGCAAAAATGGTGAGTGGTAACCATGGTTTGCCAGATTTGGATGTCCCAGTAAACTATGGTTCCCATGACCCAATAAGTGCAGGAAGAAACTGAAGCCTGTCTCCTACCCCTCCACTCAAATCTTTAGCACTTTCCAGATATCTATCCCATTGTTTATTTCTGCACCATCATTGCTACACATCAAGGCCTGATTAAGACATGCATCTATATATATATATATATATATATATATATATATATAATAAGGGACGCGGGTGGCGCTGTGGTCTAAACCACAGAGCCTAGGGCTTGCCAATTGGAAGGTCGGCAGTTCAGTCCCAGCTCCTGCCCACCTAGCAGTTCGAAAGCATGTCAAGTGCAAGTAGATAAATAGATACCGCTCCGGCGGGAAGATAAACGGTGTTTCCGTGAGCTGCTCTGGTTCACCAGAAGCGGCTTAGTCATGCTGGCCACATGACCGGAAGCTGTCTGTGGACAAACGCCAGCTCCCCCAGCCTATAGAGCGAGGTGAGCACGCAGCCCCAGAGTCGTCTGCAATTGGACCTAACGGTCAGAGGTACCTTTACCTTTCTATATATAATAAGATGACTGCTGTCATCACAGATGACTTGCATGTGTGAATAGGCAGTCACAGATCTAGCCGCAGCAACAGAAGTAACACATCACCACACACACATAGGAGTTAGTTCACACATTCACCTGCCAGTCATAAAATGCAGATAAATCAAGTGATGTCCTTGCATTTAAGAACCTGGTGCTAATACATCACTATCTGTCAGTTTGTTATCCATACGCATACATACATCATCCACCCACTTTGTCTCTTTATAACTCCCATTACAACTAAGCACCCATCCATCTGTGGCTATCCTCTTTCTGCCCACTGTCTCCTTTTCCTTCCCATTCTCTCCTTCTAACTTTTGCTGCTACCACCTACTTCTGAAATTCACAGCAGACTATGATACATACACAGACACATATATCTATAAAGTCCCCTAACTGGAGAAAATAAGCAATGCATAGGCTCAGTTCAAACGTAAAAAATCTTGGTCCAATAAACCATGGCTTATAGGGCAAAGATTGAGCAATGTACCCATATCCTCCCTCCTCCTTTCATGCAGCCAGTTTCAGTGCTTATATCCTGTTTTGTTAAACCACAATTTCCCAT
Organism: Podarcis filfolensis; assembly: GCF_964270895.1. Lineage (NCBI taxonomy): Eukaryota > Metazoa > Chordata > Lepidosauria > Squamata > Lacertidae > Podarcis > Podarcis filfolensis. The sequence goes on along the minus strand of NC_139615.1, from coordinate 19,180,102 downwards.
GACACCTGAATGAGGAAAGGGTGGTTTTGATGGCTCCCAACAAAACGGGCTATGAAATCAGGACCTAATTCTGCTGTTGATTTCAGCAGCACTGCACTGTGTGACTAACTCTCTCTCCACTGAAGCCAAGGTGTTAAAACCTTTCCTTTTCTCTTCCCCTTTTCCTGGCATTCATTCTTGTCTTACATGCCTTTCATCCTGGTATTGTGGGTCACTTAGGCCAGACTTTTCCCAAAGGTCCTTCTTCCACTCTTACCGTTCCCCAGACCAACACCTTTCCCAATCTAGTGCAAAAGGGTAATATCAACCCTACATCAATCAGTACCAGCGGCCAAAGAACTCTGGGAACTGCAGTTCTTGACATTTCCCCAGTCATCTGTCCATCTAGTTCACCCACCTGCCCATGCTACCTCCCAGTCTCGCCTTCCACCTTTCCAGCCCAGAGTTATGGCTCTGTCACAGTCAAAAATGGAGTTTCCAAGTTGACTCCAGCCAAATACATCTCGGCACCTTCAACGCTTGTAACAGAGGGAGAATCGAAGCTGTATCACTCATTTGCCGGCTCCCTTTTTCTCTGGAGCCGGCCGACGGCTGTAACATTTTGTGTGCGTTTGCAGAGAATAAGACAGCTGGCCCCAGAGCTAATCCTCCGCCTAGCATCCGGCATAAAATCTTTTCATAGATGCTGTTTGGCTTTCCCGCCCCCAATACTCTAACCCTTATATAATGTGACTGTCTCTGGATGTGTGTGTGTGTGTGTGTGTGTGTGTGTGTGTGAGAGAGAGAGAGAGAGAGAGAGAGAGAGAGAGAGTTTGTGCATTCAGTGGATAGAAGAAGTTCAGTTGCTAGTGCTGTACCTGAAAAACAAAACAGAATTAAAACACACACACACACACAGTGGGGAAATGTGTGGAAATTCACCCTGTCAGGTTCTCAGCTATGACTGAGACATTTTAGCATGTGGGAAAAGGCTGCACATTCTCAGATGTATAAGCCCACACAATTAGCCTTTGGCAGATGGACCTGTTACATGATTTAAGTTAAGTGGGGCCTAAATCAGCAGTTCTTGTTCTCAGGGCATCTTATTGTGATAATCACTTATCTAAGAAGGGAAAAAAGAATGAAAGAATGCTGCTTCCTTGTTTAATAATAAGTGATCCAAAGGGTTCCCTATTGGCAAACATGTGCTGCAATTATAAATGTGCTTACAAGGGAGTAAGTACCCTGCCTAGGACTTCCTTCTGAGTAGACATACAAAATATTGCACCGCCGAGCCTGTTTTGTGACCGTATTACTTGTCATGCAGCTGCCAAAGGAGCCTGGGAATTTGGGAAAACCACAGCTTAGGGGCTGTGCGTGGCCCTCCACTCCTTTACATGTGGCCCTTCAGATGCTGTGGGCCCAATCTTGCTACCTCTGAAGGCAGCCCTGTTCAGGGAAGTTTTTAATATGTGGCATTTTAGTGTATTTTTAATCTTTGTTGGAAGCCGCCCAGAGTGGCTGGGGAGACCCAGCCAGATGGGCATGGTACAAATAAATTATTATTATTATTATTATTATTATTATTATTATTATTATTACCTGGATGCACACACACCCCAGGGCACACATCACGTGTATGTAAGAAAGAGAGAAAGGGGGGTGGGAATGCTTCACCAAACAGGAGATGAGAAAAGAGGACAGATATTTGCATAGAATTTGCACATGTTTATTTACTTATGGAATTTATATACTTCTTAGATATCATATTCTATAAAAACTACAAAATCAAACTTCAGTTAAAATGCCTGCTGAAATAAAAAGGGGCTTTCAGTCGGTGTCAGAAGTTCAGCAGGAAAGGGGGCTTGCCTGACCTCATCTAGAAAGAAGTTCCATAAAATTGGGTCCACAATACTAAACTCATGACTCCTGGTGGATGCGAGCTTTGCATCCAAGCCACAGGGGGACCACTAACAGTGACTCTCCCCAAGACCTCAGTGATTGGACACAGATATAAGGGATCAGGTGGGCTGTCCTTTGTAAAGTAGGTCACATGGCCATTGCACCATCAATAAGCAAAACTAAGGTTGCATCATTCATTCATTCATTCATTCATTCAGCAAATACACCTGCTGCCAAGGAACTTGCAGTGGTTCGAAATGGGTAATGAAGGTTGTGTATACTTGTTGTTAAAACTGTTCATTCATTCATCGCTTGTACATTCACACTTTTTAATCTTATGATATCAAATAGATATTGTTATATTCATTAGACTGACTGCCAATCTGCCCTCCTCGCCCTGCTGAAGGAAACTTGAGGTACCACCATTGTCCTGATCTGTCTTACCTTCTGTCTCCTTACCTGAAGTTCCTAATTGGTCTTCAATGCCACCCCCCCCACCGCTTCTGCTCGCACTCCTTTCTGGCTGACCAAAGACCAGTTACTAGAGAGCAGCATTGGAAGAGTGCTGGGGCTCTTGTCTCCTGCTTACGGGCTTCAGTGGGGCATCTGATGAGCCACTGTGAGGAAAGCACAATGCTGGAATGGCTAGACCCATGGGCTTTTGTTATGTTCTTAGGACACTGGTGGCGCTGTGGTCTAAACCACTGAGCTTCTTGGGCTTGCCGATCAGAAGGTTGACAGTTTGAATCCCCACAACGGGGTGAGCTCCCGTTGCTCTGTCCCAGCTCCTGCCAACCTAGCAGTTCGAAAGCACGCCAGTGCAAGTAGATAAATAGGTACCGCTGTGGTGGGAAGGAAAACGGTGTTTCTGTGCGCTCTGGATTCCGTCACGGTGTTCTGTGGCACCAGAAGCAGTTTAGTCGTGCCGACCACATAACTCAGAAGGCTGTCTGTGGACAAATGCCGACTCCCTCGGCCTGAAAGTGAGATAAGCGCTGCAACCCCATAGTCGCCTTTGACTAGACTTAACCATCCAGGGGTCCTTTACCTTTTACCTATTATGTTCTTATGGCCACACACTTTCGAGCCCCTCTTTACGCACCCTTAATTGGCTAGAAACCTGCCCTAGCTTTAAAAAGCAATGGTGTTTAATTTCAGCTTGTGGAATAGACTCATGCCTGGATTGTGACAATTTAGTCCTGAAATTTACAGCGGGGTGGGATTGAGGAGACATTGCAGACATTAAGTGTTCCCAGCTAGCTGCTCAGATTATATTTTAGGTAGAAAAGCAAAGTAGAAATCCTAAGGAGGTAAGATTTTTGAGGCACCAGCTCAATATTCAAAGCATTTCCCCCCCTGGGTTTCCACCACTCAGTGATTTCAACCACCCAGTGATTTAAGAATAATTTTATTATTCACACCCCGCCCATCTGGCTGGGTTCCCCCTGGGCAGCTTACAGCATATATTGAAACATAATAAACATCAAATATTAAAAACTTCCCGATACAGGGCTGCCTTCAGATGTCTTCGCAGTTATGTAGTTCTTTATCTCCTTGACATCTGAAGGGAGGGCATCCCACAGGGAAGGCGCCCCTACAGGAATGATGCATTTGGGATTAAAGTAAGTCAGGAGCTGTGCACTGGTGGAGGAAAGGGGTTCAGTAGGTGCTGTCCGCCCTGGGTGTCATCCCTGAGGGGGGGTGACATCACCCCCTGCCTCCTTGGGACTCTTGCCGCTCGCCACAGGTGGCGCCACCTTGGGATGCTTACCCCGCCCCCATGGGCGGCTAGCCCCGTCCCCGGGTGCACAGCATGGGTGCCAGAGCATCTAGCTCCGCCTCTGGAGCTGTGTACGCTGATGAAAATTTCTGCAGAGCATCTTCCCTGTTACCGAGACCATAACAATAGCCTTACATAGCAAAGGGTAGAGGAGGAAAAAAGGCATCCTCATGCCTTTTGCTCTCGTGATCATGCCCACTTCCTGTTTCTCAGGGAGTGAAATTGACTAGGCCAGGCAGAGGGTGAAACTTATGATGATCCATCCATTCCATTCCACAAACCCTTCCATGGGGTTTTGGGGGTACGGGAAGTAGTGGAGAATGGAGATCAAGACGAGAATCAACCGGCTTCTGCCAGGCCACGCCTCCAGCAAGAAGACACTCTCCCCATATATTTCCCCCCATTATCTATAGTATGGCTCTCAAGTGTACTGGACCATTGTCAGGGGGAAGCACTTCTAAACTGCCCTAGTTTTGCTATCTCTGCAGAGCCTCAAAAGTTTATCATCTGTGCAGAGCCCGACTCTTGTCTTATTCCACTGCCTTTTAGGAAGTTGCCTTGCTCTGTGGTCTCTACGCTGCCTGGCAGTGGCTCTCCAAGTTTTTGGCCAGGAGATCTGTCCCAGCCCTAGCTGGAGATGCCAGGGATCAAATCTGGGACCTTCTGCACGCAAAGCAGACACTCTGCTACTGAGATGCAGCCCTCCCCTCCCCGCCAATGTCCCACCGTACGTCTTTTATACATGGGTGTGTCGTGGCTGCTTCCCAGTGCGCCTCTTAAGGCTCTTATCTCCACCCTTTCACCCAACCAGAGAGCCAAGCTCATAGCTCTAGTGTGGGCATTTTAATATTATTAGCACACCACATTCCTAAAGATACACATGCACAAGAAAAAGCAAAATTGTTATCCTATTGCCATCTGTTGATGCCTAACAGTAGATTTTAAGGCTTCTTTTGTTTCTCGCTGTTCGTGAGTTCTCATCTTAATTGACATGCAGCTGGCTGCTTGCCAAGCTTATCTCGCTTATTTCAATTAACTTGCAGAGAATCTCTTGAAAGAACAGTGGATTTGTGCGGTAGCAGCTCAGCTCTCGCTAGCCTTGTCCACCCTAATCGGAGGTGCTCTAATATGGCCTAGCAGCTCAGTTCCAGTCAAAGCTTATCTAAATTTGCAAAGGAGCGCTTTTCAAAGTTTGGTGTTAGGATCCAGTAGCTCCACTCTGGCCATTATTATTGCAGTTATCCTGGTGGCCTCACAGAGGAGAATTTTCAAAGAGCTTTGGTTTGCTACAGCACCTCAGCTTTTGCAAAGTTCATCTTGATTTTATTCTGTGAATCGCCCTGAGATTTTTTTGATGAAGGGTGGTATACAAATTTAATTCATAAATAAACTGCCAATAACATCAGCTAAGATGTTTCAAGAAAGAAAGAGACTCTACCTAGATAAGTATGCTGCAATGAAAGCAAGGTAGGAAGTAGACTGTAAGGAGGCGAAACTGTAAGGAGATTGATTGAATCAAACGTTAATTGTATTGCGTGCAGAGATATCAAAAAGCTTGCCTCCCTCCCTCCACCTGGGTGAAATGGTACAGGCCAGATATAACTGTCAGAATTCCACCTTAGCAAGTAACACAACTGTCAGGGACTCTGGGCTATAACGTAACTCAGGGGTAGTCCACAGGGTTCCCTTTCTGATCATGAGGGACTACAACTCCCAGAATCCCCTGCGAGAATGGCCAATAGTCAGCGATGGTGGAAGCTGTACTCCAACAACATCTGGAGGGAACCATGGATTCTGAGGCTATGAATGCCCAGGCTTCGGAGTCCTGTTTAGGAACAGAAGGGAATAGGGATGTAGAATAACAGATACTGTGATTGGCAGGTGATAAGAAGAAGCCTCTGGATTGGCTGGGCCTTCTATAAATTCTTGTAGCCTATCCCTCTTTGCTTTTAAAGCCATCTAAGCTAATTCCCACAGCTATATCACACAGCTGCAAGTCAGCCATGTGTTGTGTGAGAAGTATATTTAGTATGTTCGCCAGTTTCACAGAGTGATCCTATGATGGGAAGGAGGGAAGAAAAAGCTTTATCCACTTTCACTATACCATGGATGGGGAACCCATGGCCCTCTGGGTGTTCTTGGACTACAATTCCCATCAGCTTTAGGCAGTATGGCCAATGGTCAGGGATGATGGGAGTTGTAGTCCATCAATGTCCAGAGGGTCACTGCAGTGTTCTTATAGAAGGTTCCTGGTCTTCTGAATCCCCTGCGTGTGTTTGCGTCTCTCTCTGTGCGACTGTTCAAATCAGGGTTCAAATCAAATTTTGCAAATTATCTAGAATTTGATGCAATAACAGAGTTCAAATTAATCTGTCACCGTTTCAAAACACATCATATTTTGTTTTGGATATCCACATTTGCAGGAGACAGAAAAAGGCAAGAATCTTTCCTCTTGCTGTTAAGTTGTAAAGCAATGAAACCTCAGTATTGTGCCAAATTCACAGGCCCCAGAGTCTTTCTGACATTTGTTTCAGCACATCACTTTGTCAATCCATCCATTGAAAGCAGTGAGCTGTTATTTAGAGACACAGATGCCAACGTTAGGCAGTTAAGGTCCTTTCACGCGAGTGTATGTTGTGGGATTGGTGCTATTCGTATATGCAGGTCTGTATATGCAGGCCTCAAAATGCCAACCTGTATTTTCCCTCCCACTGAAGTTGGAAAACACAATAAGTTCAAAAGAACAATGATGCGGTTGCCAAATTCACAATATCTGAGTGGTCCATTTGAAGCACAGCAGAAGGTCAGAAGACCTCTGCTGGGTCAGGCCAAAGGCCCATCTAGTCCAGCATCCTGTACTCACAGTAGCCAACCCAGATCTCTCTTTGGAAGACCACGAACAGAACCTCAGCGCAAGATTACTCTCCCCGCCTGTGATTCCCATCAACTGGCATTGAGAGCCATACTGCCTTCAGAGGTATACTGCACTTTAGGCATGCTCAGAGGCTGTTCTTCCTTCTGGCTTTGACCAGGTCTATGTAGTAGAATAAAAACAGAAACCTATACATATGCCATTTTTAATGATAAATTAATTAATGGCTAAGCATTTCTCTTTCTGACTTGTTGGGCAGAGCTAGTCTCTCTTTCTCTTTTTTAAAATTTATTTATTTGGTTTTTCAGATTAAAATTTTACAGTCACATATCCAACATACAACATAAAAACAAGATTCCAAGGTATCTCTTAAACTTCCCCCCTCCCCTTTGTGGGTCCTACTGTTAATCATTTCCTCCTGCATCTTTTATTATAATCAAAATCTTTTACTTCTCCATTGTATGCAAAATTCACCATTAAAATACAAGTGATACTCCAATCCTACTAACGATTTTAACTGTCTACAATGGTCTTTAAGTTATAAATTTTCCCTGTTCCTTATTAAAATTTTGGTCTTCCTGATTTCTGATTCTTCCAGTCATTTTAGCCATTTCGGCATAATCCATCAACTTGGTCTGCCATTCTACTCTGGTAGGGACTTTATCTGCTTTCCAGAGCTAGTCTCATTTGACTGGCAGCTGACTCCTTGGCAAGCTTGATCTTCAATTCTAAGCTTGAATTCTTACAAGGAGATGTAGCCAGTGTCACTACTGCTCCTTTGGTGTCATCACTCAGTGTTTGCAAGCTTCTCCTCATCTACATGCATACATACCCCTTGCCAGATTAGACCAAAGCTCCAGCTTGTTCATGATTCTCTGTCCAACAGTGGCCAAGAGATACCCTTGGGATGTTTATAAGTAGGGCCCGGTGGATATGTTTCTTCTGTCACCACTGGCCCCAAGACACTCGTCCCCATGCCAGAAGAACCCAGGAGACCCAAATGCAAGGCAATGTTAAAAATAATTTTTTAAAAGAAGCAGCGAGAGGGGCGGGCAGAGAAAGCGCAAGCAAAGTTTTAATTACATGAAATATAGATGGAGGAGGAAGCACTGAGTGCTAGAGGGGCATGAATTATTCAAGATGGCCTGGAGCAGGTTTAAAAGGCATCCCGCGTGTGCATTCCTGCGGTCCCTGGACACCTTTGTTGCTCAGCATGACAGGAAAGGTTGCGAGACAAGGCACTTGCGTCTCCCAGCCAGCGCACCTTTGCTAGAAGCCATTACATCGCGATGCCTCGGACTCGCTCTGAACTGAAAACAATGGTTGCCTTTGGAGCAACGGATGCTCCGGCCAAAGGGTTAATGTATGTGACCTGAACACCCGGAATCTCCCAGAAGCTCAGCCATTGGCCGGTCCACTGAGACAACACACGGAACCCTCGGGCACATTCCAACTGCTCTGGGGAAAAGCTTTCCGTGACTGCATGTTGACCGGGTACACTGTTCCTGGGAGGAAAGGTTAGCTTGGCAGCTAAGGCTTCCTGTGGGATCATGGGAGTTTGAGTGTGATTTGCAGGAAGGTGGTAGGAAGGATGAGAGCTGGGAAGCATGGTGGAGAGATGGACCTCAGGGGAGCTAAGAGATTTAAGAAACCATTGTGTGGGGTCGTAGTTCTGTCCTGTCTATGCAGAAGGTCCTGGTTTCAGAGATGCCAGCAGGACATGTCAGGGAGCAGAGCTCAGGAAATGCCTTCCCCTGAAGATCTCAAGAGCAGGTGCAGTTGCTGACCAGCACAGATGGCTGCTTCACATGGTCCTATGACAGGAAGTCCAGAGAAGAGTTGCCACCTAGCTAAGGAACACAGGGAGCTGCCTCACACACCAGGGCAGACTATCTGTCGTCTGCTCCAGATGCGGGGAAATCTCGTTCAGCCTGAGGACCACGTTTCCTTCTGGGCAACCTTCCAGAGGCCACATGCCAGGGTGGGCAGCACCAGAGGCAGAAGTGGGCAGGGCAACGAATGTGGATTGGCAAAGGAGGCTCGTCTCAACACATGTTCACCAACACCCTGCTCTGTCCTCCATCCAAGCATGGAAGAAGCATGCATGTTCTGGGTTCAAAAACTAATTCCAACCAGGCAAAAGCCCATTGGCTGGGGAGATGAGATCGCCTGAGGGGGAGTGCAAAGACCAGACTGAAAATTATCCTAGGCCACAGTTGACCACTAGGCTGGAGGTTCCCCATCTCTGCCCTGTTCGTACTAGCAGTGGCTTTCCAGGAGCTCCACTAAGGGTCTTTGACACCCCCCTTGCCCCTTTAGCTGGAGATCCCAAGGGTTAAACATGGGACTTCTGCATGCCAAGTTTATTTGATTTACCTATATACCACCCTTCAACAGAAGATCTCAGGGTGGCTCACAGAATAAAATCTTATTCCATCAAGTATGGAATGAAGCCCATTGATTCTTGACCAGATTTGCCTGGTTAGCTAAACTAGACCGAAGGTTTTCAGTTTCTTGAGCGGTGTTCCTAAAGCCGCGCTTCTGCAGCAAGATGATTTGAAATGTCCAAAAGTCAAATTCAGAGCAAGCCGACAAGTTGGCCAACTAAAGAAGCGAAAACTCTGGGTGGGAATTCAAGGTAGTGCTAAGGAGACTGCAACCATTTCTGCTTGCCTGGCAGTAAGATCTCCCTTCTCCTCTTCCATCCCACACTGTTTTTTTTTTGGGGGGGGGGTCTCCTGTCCCCCTCATAGTGAATTTGGGGGAGGCATGGGGGGAAAGAAAGGGGAGAAAGGCTTGCTGCTCTAGCAGGAGTCCTTGCACTGGCGTAAAAAAAAAAGCATTAAAAATGCCTTGTAACCTGCTGTAAACTCAGGTTGAACTTGCGAATGTACACCTCTTTCAAGTTGCCAAGTTACAGAATATGTCCTGAGCCCTACCCGCTCAGACCAAAGGTGCACTTCTTCCAGCACCCAACTTTACACAGCAGCCAACGAGATGCTCGTGGGAAGCTCATAAGTGGGGCAGGAGGCGAAAAATCTACTCTGTTGTTGTGTCAGAGGTGTGCTGATTTCCAAGTGCGGAGGCTCCATGGCTAACAGCAACTCACAGAATCATAGAGTTGGAAGGGACCATGAGGGTCAACTCTAGGCCAACCCCCTGCAGATGCAGGAATCTTATGTCCAATGTGGGGCTGAAATCCAAAACCCTGAGATTGAGTCTCATGCTCTGCGGACAGAGGCGAGCCACTGTCGCCACAACCGAGACATCCCACCTATATATCTCCCCATTCTACATTGAGGCAGGACAATAGCAAGTAGGGGTCCCAAGTTAAAGGGTCGTCGGGAGGGAATAGAGGCAGGTCTGCTAGCTGGACATAAGGCTGCTGGCCACTGTGACTCTGTTCTGCCTCCAATGTCAAAGCCAGTATTTCTCTGAATGTCAGTTGCTGGGTGTCACAAGTGAGGACAGTTGCTGTTGCCCTCAGGTCCTGCTTGCAGGCTTTCCCTAGACACCTGGTTGGCCAGCTGCAAGAACTGGATGCTTGACAGGAATGAATAATAATAATAATAATAATAATAATAATTTATTATTTATACCCCGCCCATCTGGCTGGGCCTCCCCAGCCACTCTGGGCGGCTTCCATAAAAACCAAAAATACAATATGAACCTTTGCTCCAATCCATCAGGGTTCTTCTTGTGGCCATAGGGCCCATGCTGCATCCCTCTTGCTGAAGCTAAGCATGGCTGCATCTGGTCCAGTAGCTGTGTGTGTGGCATGGCAGGAACTGCTGCTTTCCTGGACAGGGATGGGGCAGGGGAGCAGCAAGGTGGGGCCATGCAGTCGCATTGATGTGTTGGGGGAGGCTCTGCGCTCCTTTGTGTCACCTGCCACTTGTGGGAATGTTCAGGGATGCGGGAGAGGATATATTGTCTGATTATAGCCTTTCCAACTTGTGTTAACAGGTTTACAATTTAGCAGAGTAACATTCCCCTTTTTAAACTCAGTGGATATGTTTGCTCAGGCTCGCTAAAGACTCTATAATAACTGTTCTGGTGTTTCCCCCTTATTCCCTCATAAAAGATAAGACACGACACAGACTTCTATAAAAGTATAAAAAGAGTTTACTCACATTCTGTTCACAATCGGATCCCAGAAGGCAGACTTAGCTTAGAAAAGTAACATACACTTGGAAACTATACCATAAGAAGACAGTCCCTTTGTCCTCTCTTGGCTAGAGAGCATCTTTGGCTAAGCAGATGTTGCTTCTTCGATGCATGTAGACAAAGAGAGAGAGATGGTTGCCCTGCCCTGTGCTTTTGTCGTTACCTGCACAGGTGAGGCCACACCCACCTCTAGTCACATGCAGAAGAAGTCTGTCCCAGCCCAGAAGGAAACAGGATGTTTACCTGCTGGCTGGACAAACATCCCTCCCCGTGTGTAAAAAATGTTCACTCTAGGAATGTTGTACTTGACTGCTCTTGTGTTTCACATCCCACACCACTAGCCTCACAACAACCCTGTGAGTGCCTTGCCTAAGCCCACCCTGTGGTCTCCATGGCTGAGCGTGGCTTCGTACCTGGGCCTCCCTGGTCCTAGCCCAGCACTCTCCACCACTCCAGCACACTGGGATAGTTAAGAAACATGTGGCTGGCAGAAATTCACGAGGTGTGGCTTTCTCCCCAGCATGGAGTTGGGCAAAGCTTAAACTTCTACATGGCAGCCCTCTCTCTCTAAAAAATACAACATGGAAAAAATGGACAGCTCTGTCATAGCAGCCTAAGGAAGCTATCGTATTCAGAGTGAGATTGCAAGTCCATCTAGCCCAATATTTTCTACACTGGCTGACAGCATCTCTCCAGGGTTTCAGGCAAGGAATCTTTTCCAGTCCTACCTGGAGATGGTGGGGATTGAACTGGTGACCTTCTGCATGCAATGCAGTTGCTCTGTCACTGAGCTATTGTCAGAACCCATATATATGCCCATCACCCCTTCTTTTTGCTGCCTTTCTCCGCCCTCATTGCCAGGTGTCGAATCTAAGGTTTGACTGCTTCTTGGAAGGGGATCCTTGCGGCTTTCAGACCCCCCCCCCTTTGAACTTCCCTGCTGTGCAGTGACCTTCCTGGTAGGGAATTAAACACAGGAGTTAATCCCCCCAACACAGGTTCAGGTTGCTGCTGCAGGCTACAAATCCCTGTCCCCTTATCTCCCAGAGGAGTGGAAAAGGCAAGTCACAAACAGTCTGAGCTTCAGATTTTCAATGGAAAACTTAACGAGTGGTTGGTCATTTTCTAACTCTATGGTCAGTGGCACCACCAGGATGGGACTTTGTGGCAGATGCCCAGGACTCCATGCAGCAGAATGATAATAGAAACATAGAATAATAGAATTGTAGGGTTGGAAATGACCACGAGGGTTGCCTAGTCCCACCCCCTGCAACGCAGGAATCAGTGTGGGGGTCAAACCCACAACTCTAAGATTAAGAGTCTCATGCTCCACTGACTATCCCTGCTAGCTAGATATGGTGGCCCTGAGTTTAGCAGGGCCAACTTACCACATTTTGAAGTAATACACAATGCCATCTAAAGAGGGGGAGGGGTCCCCTTTAAGATGATTGAGTCTAAAGGCCCTCTCTCGATGTTCCAGGTGCCTTATACCCAGTCAGACTATTGGTCCATCTAGCTCAGTATCATCTGCACTGATTGGCAGTGGCTCTTTCAGGGTTTCATAGGCAGCATTTTGCCTGAAATCCCGGCGCACCATTGCCAGTCCGTGCTGGAGAGTTCTGAAGCGTCACTCCCAGTTTCCCAGCCCTGTCGGCAGAGACCCCAGAGATTGAACCTGAGGTCTTCTGCATGCATAACAAGATGCTCTGTTCACTGGGCTATGGCCTCCTTCCCCCAAAAAACATAAGCACCATGCTCTTGCGGTCAGGCGCACATTGCTCAGCACTGATGTTGCTATTCAGGGTCGTGGCTGATTCTCCATCTCCTTTTGCTGGCACATCACCTACTCTTTGACTTTCTCCCCCCGCCCCGCCCAACAAATATAGATCATAGATGTTGCTCAAATTTCCGAGTCCTCTGTGTGCGCGCATGCATGCGTGCGTGTGTAAAACGCCTGCCAGTGACAGCTTGTGAGCAGGATGCTTCTAGGAAGGGGGGAACTGCGTGTGCCCGGATGCCCGTGTGTGTTTGCGCATGTGTTATTCTCGGCTTCCTTGCTGCATATTTCATGAGCAAGGTGATGGAGGAGGAGGGGGAGGCTGGGAGAAGAGGCTTTGGCTGCTGTACAGAAGTGCTGAGCTTTAAAGCTACCTCCATATGTTCCCCGCTGCCTTCTTATCCAATGCCAACAATCTCTCTCTCTCTTTCTCTCTCTCACACGCATGCAGCGATGTGCTCAGAATCGCACCAGGTTTTGTCTTCTGGTCCCTGTTCCGCAAGGAGCAGGACACAAAGTGTTCTGTAGGGGATGCTGTGTTGCAAAGGGAAAAGGCTCAGGGCAGGGCAGGGAAGTGGAGGAAGAGAGACGTGCCTCCCTTGTTCTGCAACCTCCTCGTCTCCACATTCTATTTTGGAACACAAAAAAACTGACAAGGTGCCATTTTTGACACCTGTTCCGTTAACACTGTGAAAGGAGGAGAGGGAGGACAAAAATACCAGCGAGATAAGACAGCCACGCAGGGAGGCCGTGCACATCCCTGTTGCTCCTGTTGATGCAAATCCACAGGTGTTAGCTGAATGGTGGTGCACACACCAAGCATCTAAGGCCCAATTAAAGTGCATTATTTCCCCAACAGAATCCTGGGAGCTGTAGTTTGTTAAGGTTGCCGCATTTCGTAGTTCCATTTGCAGGAAACTACAGTTCCCAGAGTTCTTGGGCAAATCCACAAGGACAGGAATTACACACCTGGGTTTCTTTCCAGATGTTGCTGGACCCCAACTCCCATTGGCCCCAACCAGCATGGGCAACCATCAAGGGCAATGGGAGATCTGGCTCTAGGCCAGACAATGACTGATGGAACATTTGGTCCATCTAGCTCCTTATTGGCTCTGACTGGCAGCAGCTCTCCAAGGCTTCAGACAGAGAGTCTCTCCCAGCCTAATCTGGAGGTGCCAGGGACTGAACCCAGGACTTTCTTTCATGCAAAGCAGATGCTCTACCAGTGAGCTACAATCCTTCCCCTAAAGCAGCCTTTCTCAGCCTGTGGGTCCCCAGATGTTGTTGAACTTCAACTCCCATCACCCCTAGCTAGCAAGGCCAGAGCTCAGGGATGATGGGAGTTGTAGTCCAACAACATCTGGGGACCCACAGGTTGAGAACTGATGCGGCCTAAAGCAAAAGGCACTGGTCTGGTGGCTTCCCCAAGACACTGGGATTTATAGTACAGTGGTACCTTGCCCCAAGGTGGTTGTCACCAATGGAAGCGAAGGCTCAGAAAAAGCTCAATATGGAGGCCAAATGGCCGAAATATTGGGAAATATTGGAACAAGAAGGAGACAAATTGAAATTGCAGAGTTTTGAGAAATTAAAAGATAAAGTGCGAGATTGGCTTCAAATAAGAGAGGCCTATAATTTGGACAAAAAAATTGGCTTCCAGGTGGAAAAATCAAAATTGGAAACAGAACTGTTAGATCCCAAAACTAAGATACTTTCAAGAATGTATAACTTGCTGTTAAAATGGAATACGCAGGATGAAACGGTTAAATCTGCAATGATTAAATGGGCACAGGATATCGGTCGTAATATTATGTTTGCTGACTGGGAACAGTTGTGGACCACAGGTATGAAATTCACGGCATGTAATGCCCTAAGAGAGAATATTATGAAAATGATATACAGGTGGTACATGACACCAGTCAAGCTTGCAAAAATCTATCATTTGCCCGATAATAAATGTTGGAAATGTAAAGAAAATGAAGGTACATTCTTTCACCTTTGGTGGACGTGCCCAAGAATCAAGGCTTTCTGGGAGATGATATATAATGAAATGAAAAAGGTATTTAAATATACCTTCCTGAAGAAACCAGAGGCCTTCCTTCTGGGCATTGTCGGCCAATTGGTGCCAAAGAAGGATAGAACTTTCTTTATGTATGCAACAACAGCAGCAAGAATACTTATTGCAAAGTATTGGAAGACACAAGATCTACCCACCCTGGAAGAGTGGCAGATGAAGATGATGGACTATATGGAATTGGCGGAAATGACTGGCAGAATCCGAGACTTGGGAGAAGAGGTGGTGGAGGAAGACTGGAAGAAATTTAAAGACTATCTTCAGAAAAATTGTAAAATTAATGAATGTTAAAATTATGTTTGGATTGGCAAAAAGTGGTATTTAGCAACAAAAGTTAAAAAGAATATGCAAAAATGAACTGATAAATGGATGAAAATATAGAGTTATAATATGTTATGATATAGAGTTAAGATAAAATGAAAGAGGGTAAGGACTTGCTGAATTGATTATGTAAATGGGAATACAAAAAGGGGAGGTGTGAGGTCAAGGAAATAAGCAAATGAGCGTAAAGATATCAAAAAATGGATTCATCTTTTGTATTGTGTATTTTCTTTTTTTTTCTCTTTTATGTATCTTTGTATTTTTTGTATTTTGTATTTTTCTTTTTCTCTGTTTTGTTTCTTTATTCTGTAAATTTTTGTTTTTTGTAAAACCTTAATAAATATCTTTAAAAAATATATATATAGTACAGTGGTACCTTGGGTTACAGACGCTTCAGGTTACAGACGCTTCAGGTTACAGACGCTTCAGGTTACAGACTCTGCTAACCCAGAAATAGTACCTCGGGTTAAGAACTTTGCTTCAGGAGGAGAACAAAAATTGTGCGGCGGCAGCGGGAGGCCCCATTAGCTAAAGTGGTATCTCAGGTTAAGAATGGTTTCAGGTTAAGAACGGACCTCCGGAACTAATTAAGTTCTTAACCCGAGGTACTACTGTACATCCCTCCCGCCTGGATAGCAAAACTAAAGAAAACAGTTTTGAAAACAGTTAGAGAAAGAAGTTTGGTTTGTCGCAGGTGGTTGGCAAGCAGGAGCCGTGGGCACACCGGGAGCCTGCTTGCTTTGCACTATTCAGCTTGTGCATTTGTAACTAAACAATAACAAACTCAGGTGGGCAAGTGCCTATCAGTTTATAAGCACTTACACAGATCAGATCAGAAGAATCTTTATTTGCATCAGCCACTAGCCATAGCAATAAAATAAAATAAAATGTAGATAGAACTTAACTATGCAAAATACATTTTGGAGGTTTACATCAATAACCAAACAATCGATCTTATTCCAATTGCCCCTGCTAAAAATGTTGCAGTTTTTGCTGTCACCTGATTATCTTGATCTGCTAGAAGAAAGGACACAGTAGCAATGGTTGAGCGACCTGGCATCTGGCATGGAGAATAGTAGAGGGGTAATAACCTCACTCCTCAAATCTTTATAAAGAGTGCAAGCCAGAAGCACATGAGCCACTGACTCAATACTGCCATCTCCACATGGACAAAACCATTTTTCCAGCGGAATTTTTCAAAATTGACCCTCAAGTACAGCCAAAGGCAGTATATTCATTCTTGTGTAAGTGAAAGTGCGTCTGTATTTTGTTAACTTTTGCAAGTAGGGTGCCAACGTGTCAAAATGACTAGGTGGAAAATAATCATACCATGGACAAAATTTCCTTATCGTGGCCAAATTATTCTGTCGCTCGATATCATATAGGCGCTGTCTAGTTAAATTATTGGCTTTACTGAAGCCCAGTGTTAATAACTGTTGTGGTGATAAACCAGAAAAGTAAAGCTTTTGGTGGACAATTTTAGTTCAAGCGCTCTCATGACAATCTTGTGGTAGTTAGACCAGTGGGGTTTAAATTTAGCCGAAGCCAATAATTAAATGTTTTGTACATCCAAGGTGAGTGCCTGTCCAAATCTGAGCTCCATATAATAACTGTGCTACGGGTTTAGCTTTAGACACTTCAAGTGCTGATGGTATGTGATTGCCACCTTTTGTAGGGAAAAAGCATATCAGAAATTTGGAAGCATTTGTATCACACGCCACCCCAAGCTGAATACCAACTGCCTGGGAGCACAGGTGGGGAGAATTCCTGTTGTGCTCAGGGCCTGCTTTGGGGTTTCCTATAGGCATCTGGTTCACCCCTGTGAGAACAGAATGCTGGACTGTGATGGGACTTTAGTAGGCCTCTCCTTATGCTCAGACTGGCCACCACTTTGCACCCACCCACCCACAATGCCCCATCCGCACTATAAATTTAAAGACAGCTTGATTCCAGCACGTTTTTGACTAACAATTTCTTTTTTTTTACCTCAGGAATGTTTTTAACTGTTGGTATCTCCTTGGTGTTTTTGTTGTTTTCTGTTTTACAGCTTTATCTCCTTTTGTTTTGACTGCTCTTAGTCTTATCCCCTGAGCTGCCTTGTTGCAGAAAAGCGGGATAAAAAATGGTGAAATATGGATGGTGGGGGCAGCATTCATTGAAATAATGTGTTTTGAGGGCTGGTTTAAAGGAGAGGGCCCACTCTGTGACATGCCCAGGGCCCACCTGTAGATCTCAGGTTTGGGCCCTCAAATCTTGAATTATGCCGGTATGTGATTGGATGTTACCCCAAAAGAGCCACAACCAGGAAGCACCCTGAGAATTCCAGGCTTAGCGCTGCTTTCAACTATCAGGGAGCCCCTTCCAGGCTGAGTCGCCTGCCAGGCTTTCAGTGCTGGTCTTTCTTTGACAGCTTCCAAATCACACACAGCTAAAGCCTTTGCCAGAACTGGAAACCTTTTATGGTCCTTCTAGCTCTGGGGGACCCAGTGGCCAGCCTGGGTGGGCAAGTTCTCTCCAGGCATCAGTCATGGTGAGACAGCCACCTCGGGCATCAGATGCACCCTAGAAACTAGGTATGCAGTCCAGATAGTAACTCCTCCCAATGGACCTGGTGGCTCATTGCCCAGGGCAGCAGCACACAGATCAGGAGATTCCTAATTCTAGTTCCTGCAATTTCTGTCCTGCAATTTCCTAAGGAACCCACAAAGAGGCTTATGACACCCTTAAAACAGGTTTATTGGACCAAGGACCAAAGTCAACCTGATCAGATATAGATCAGTTGGCAGGTGTAATATATAATTATGCACACACATACACCATGTGTGTTTATAGGTGGCTCATTGTGTGGCAATGGGATGCAGGGCCTTCTCTGGTTTTCTGTCGTGTCGCCTCGGTTGTGGAGTCTCCTCCATGTTGACAGTTCCAACAGCAAGTGAAGCTTTTTCCTTTAGGCTTTTGGCAATGGATGGATTAAAGAGCTGGTCTGTCTGCTGCAGGAATGTATGTTTTGCCGCAAATTGCTTATTGATGCTTATTGGTGTTATGATGATTTTTTTAAAAAAAATCTACATGGATAATGTTATATTTCATTGGAATATGTTTGTATGCTGCCCTGGGAATCATTGGGTTGAATGATGGTGTTAAAATGTAATACAACAGAATTGTTATGTTAATGGTGTGGTTTCAGGGGATCCAGTGAGTACTCTTAGGTTGGTTTCCTTTGAATAAGAGTGCTTTGTAACTACTGTATTTTTCCATGTATAAGACTAGGGTTTTCCCCCACTTAAAAATAATGTCAAAAATTAGGGGGCATCTTATACATGGATAGATCCCCCCCCCATTTTCTTGAATCTGAGTCCCCCAAAATAGTCTTATACATGGGGGCATCTTATAGACGGAAAAATACAGCATATGCATTTAATTGCAAATACGCAGGCTGAGCTTAGGTGGAGGTTTCGCAGCTTAAACCTGCTCCAACAAATACTATTCTCCCACCAGGTTTCGGGGTGTGTGTGCTTCTTACTCCAAAGAAACTCCAGAGTTTTGACCTTTTCTTAGACTGACTCTGCTGCCACTTTAATCTGTTTGCATCTTCCCAGACACTGAATTCACTTTATTTGTTAGGGGAGGGAGGCACTCCCAGAGTACAGACTCATGCAGAGATGCAGTAGGCAGCCTCCTTCAAGAACAGGTTGCATTGCTGCATTTCTTCATTGTTGCAGGCAGGCTGGGCTATGGGTAGCACCTTGAGGGGAGTCAGGAACCAGAAGCTGTAGGACAAATCAGAAGCCATAGTGTATAACCAAGGGTGTTCAAAAAGGCCAAACAGCACCCCAGACAAGGAGCATCTTTAGCATCCCCTCAATTTGCTTTGATTTTTGAAAGCCTTTAGGTTTTTGAATTGCATTTGTATCCTGTTTCCCAGCTTGGATGCATGATTTATCCTTGTTATATAAAAATGATAGATTGACACAGTTGCTCACAACGGTTTTACATAGACACTGTTGAATGAGCACTGGGGATATCACTTTCCCCATGAATAAAGGGGGAAGGGGAATGCGTGTTAAACTGCCCTTTGGGAAACCAGAGGAGGGAAGACCCCAATAATAAGGGTGGGTGGGTAGGCAGGCAGGAGATAGCTCAGTTGGTTGGAGCATGATTCTGATAGCACCAAGGCTGCAGGTTCAGTCCCCGTATGGGATAGCTGAATATTCCTGCATTGCAGGACTGGATGTTCCTCAGGGTTTCTTCCAACTCTACAATTATACGATACGATAATCTTTATTGCCATTGTCCCATACAGAACAACGAAATTGAAAAAATCTACATCAGACATTCAAAAATCCACAAGCCTGCTATCCCAGCTATCCCAGCCTGGTTAGCCCCTAAAAACTCTGATACCCTATAATTGAATACAATATACTCACATAAAGACTACCTTACACTGCATTTTAAACCAAAATCGCATTTGGATAGAAACTGTTTCTCAGGCAGCTAGTCCTAGTCTTTGTAACCCTGTACCTTCTTCCAGAAGGCAGAAGCTGAGAGAGATCATTTCTGGGATGTGCACTATCCTGCACTATCTCTGCAGCTTTCTTATGGCACCTGGAAGCATAGATTTGATGCAAGGTGGGAAGAGTGCACCCAATTATTCTCTCCGCAGTCTTTGCAACCTTGGACAGCATTGTCTTTTCCCTGACCGTGCAGCTCCCAAACCACACACACAGACTATAGGTTAATATAAGTTAAAGTTAAAGTTCAAAATGATTCAAAATGCACAAAACCAAACATTTTATTGGTCCATTAATGCAACACTTGTCAGCTTTACAGGTGAACTGTTTGTTTCAGATATCGGGCAGACATTTGAGCTGAATGCCTGTGACAGGTGTCCCTCTCCAAAGCCCATTGCCCCCCATGCCCAGTTCCTAAGGCAGATGCCTGCCTCTAAATCTAGACCTGCTTACTAGGTAAATTGGTGCTTTTGGGAGGTATTCAGTATCACACAGTCTAGGAACACTGCCTTCCAAGCCAGTATCCAGGATAAATGTCCAACCTGTCCAATGTGAGGGACAGGCCCTGATTTTGCGGTTGGGTAAAAAAAAAGCAACACCCGCATTGTCTTCAGTTAACTGGGGGAAATCTGTCCATATGATTGGCACATACAACGATCCATCAGGTGGACACATGACAGAAAGGTTGGGCCCGATTGTATGCAATGCTAGGTTTGCATGAGCCCATTGTTTATAATAGGCATAGGGGTCCCTTATTTCGCACAGGATAAAGCTGTTTGGGTGAAATCCTAAGAACACAACTGAGAGTAAGGTCAGGTTCTCTGGGATCAAGAGATTGAATAAGCAAGCCTAGGATCCAGCAGTTCATGCCTGATTTTGGGTCACCATTGTGCATGATCATTATAGCACTCATGTCTTTGGGGCTCTCTTTGCGCTTTCAATGGGTTGGTGCCGAGATCTGGTGGTGTGAACATGAAGCCAGGCAAGAAACCGGAGGCTGATAAGCTTATGGCACCACCCAAGGTCACTGCAAACCTGCTGGCGGTGGGCAGCTTAGCCAGGGATATTTAAAACCTTGCCTCCTAAGCTGCCAACACGGCCGTCTTGAGCTGACGTCAGTGAAAAGGATCATATCCAAAGTCGGGCAAGATCCAGCGCAGGTCTTTGTGTGTGTGTGTGTGTGTGTGTTGCTGTATTACAGAGAGAAGGGTGTGAAGCCCAACCAGTAGAGGGCGCAATTCCTCTTTGGAAGGACTTGGGTGTATCTTCTTCCATTTTTCAAGCAAGGAAGCTATTTGGTTGGGTGTGACCAATTCAATGCTTTCAAAAGAAAGGAAGAAAATACTTATTGTTGGTGTTGCTCTTGGAGTTCTTGGCCTGTTTATTGAACCTGATTTACTTGCACAAAGCGTACGCAGAGGGGTTGACGATGTCTGGTCTTTCCTGAGCATGCCTTCTGCCTAGTTCCCAGGGAGGTTATACAGCAGTGAACATTCACTCTGATTTGCTTGCACCGTGCTGATAAAGTCTGCTTGCTAATGATTTGTTCATCCTACACTTTTCAGTGCATTTCCCCATCAGCTTCCTAACCGGAAGGATCTTCTGCATTATCCGCTTCAATTGTGCAAAAGCTAAATTTCCAGTATGCCCTCGAATCCTCCCCTGGCAGTCTGGAGGTGGCTTTGCTGCGTTTTCATTTACTTTTTATTTTCATTGTTGCTGCTGCTTTTATATTTTGTTAATTTCTTTTTTCGTAATGGCTGTATCATCCTTGCAGTTATGTGTGCTTTGATAGCTGAAAGCTGCTTTGAGCAACTCCTTTGAGGAGGGGAGGAGGGGAGTACAATTCCAGCAAAGCAAGGAAGCCATTTTTCCGTGTGTGTGCTTTTTTAAAAAACAAAGGTGTCGACAACAACAAAAAACGACAACAACCAACTCTTGGAGCTCCCTGGATCCACAACTCCTTCTCCCCTTCCATGCTATAGTTGCATTCCCTCCCCAGGCAGCAGCAAGAGGACGAAGGCAGAGAATCTCCCTCCAAAATGCCCAGATCAGCACTTTGATTTGGGCCTGGAAACTGATTAGTAGCCAATTGGTGTCATGGGCTCAGTTATAGCTGTGTGGCAAACCCAGGAGCTCAGGGCTGGGTATGCTTTTCTCCCCTCCCCCCTTTTATATTGGAAACAGCCCTGTGAGGTAAAGGTAAAGGGACCCCTGACCATTAGGTCCAGTTGTGGCCGACTCTGGGGTTGCGGCGCTCATCTCGCTTTATTGGCCGAGGGAGCCGGCATACAGCTTCCGGGTCATGTGGCCAGCATGACTAAGCCGCTTCTGGCGAACCAGAGCAGCACATGGAAGCGCCGTTTACCTTCCCGCTGGAGCGATACCTATTTATCTACTTGCACTTGACGTGCTTTCAAACTGCTAGGTTGGCAGGAGCAGAGACTGAGCAATGGGAGCTCACCCCGTCGCGGGGATTCGAACCACCGACCTTCTGATCGGCAAGTCCTAGGCTCTGTGGTTTAACCCACAGCGCCACCCGCGTAGTCTAGGTTAATTTAATATATGTACATAAGCAGCAGTTATTGAAATGAAATCATGTAGTGCAGGAGTGCCCTATAAAATCAGATCAAGGGGCGTGTGATGGAGGGGTGCTGGATCCCCCAAAGTATTTCTCAGAGAGTAGGGAGGGATTGTGTTGCCAGCTGGCCAGAAATAATATTCTCTTTTTTTTAGAGAGAGGGTTGAAACCAGCATGTCACCGCCTGAAGCTTGTCACCTAAACACCCCCCCCCCCCCGATGAGGACTGCTGTTGTAATTCAACAATATATATGGTTTAATGTCAGATGAATTGCACCCAAATGCTTAGGGGTGTTTCCAGCACTGTGTGTTTGTGCGCGCATGTGATTTCAGGAGTCTTTTTTGGTATGTGATAATAGCACATCTTCCTGAGCATTTTGGGTGTTGATGCACGATGTGCTTTAGTCACCGTTTTAAAAAATGGCAGTCTTTCAGAATTTTATTTTTTTCTGAGGCAGACTGAGTTGTCTGTTAAAGAGACAGCGAAAAGGGCTTTTTATATTTAAAAAATAGTGACCCTAAGGAGGCAGTCTGAAATGCTGCCCTCAGGAAGGGCTCCGATGCCTAGAAATCTAGCAGGCAAAGATTTTCCTGACAAATTGGCAGGAAACTAGTCACTAGCCAAATTGTTTCTGTACGCTGAGATCCTGTTAAAGGTGTAATCCAGGTGGTCGTCTTGCTTGTGGGATCATATTAGGGGGCGGGCTAAGAGGAAACGAGCCTATCCTAGCAACAGCTGCCACCAGCGTCAGAACTCTGGCATAGCCTATCAGATTTCTATATCATTTTTTTCATCTAATGAGCTCAGTATTGTTACAACCGTCCTGTGAGGGAGGCCAGGCTTAATATCTGGCCCAAGGTCACTCACAAGCTCTGTGCCAAGGATTTTCGCTCAAATGCTCTCACTGCTACATGACAAATGACAGTCACTTGTAGTTTCTGGCTGGATTAGGTTGAACAGTTTTAAACAAGTTTTCATGGAAAAGTGGGGTGTTCCGTGCTCCAGTGATGTGGGGAGAAATGTAGAGGGGAAGCTCTAAGGAAATCCAGAACCCTCTTCCCTCTAACCACCACCACTACTCTGGGCTCTTAAAGAATTCAGCACACAGGCCCATGACACAAATTTGGGGGCAAAATAAGATGGTGTGTGCCTGGAGTCGTACTAGCACAACTAGGGCTTGTGCAAAACCAATTGGCATCTGCCAAATAACCCTGGGAACTGTAGTTTGCTGCTCACAGAACTGCAATTCTGAGCACCCTTTAACAAACTACAATTCCCAGGATTCCTTAGGGGAAGTCATGTGCTTTCAGATGTAAGGTGTGTACGCAGCCACTTTGCAGCATGCCAGCAGAGGGTTTAAAAAATTAAAAATAAAAATTGGGTGGGGGAGGGAGCAGAGATCTGGGGCCTGACACAAAGGACCTGGAGCTCAGAACCCCTGGGTCACAACCTCACAATGCCACCTATTTGCAATTTTAGCCAAATTACGATCCATAGTCCCCTGTAACTAGGGGGCTTGGGAAGAGTGTCACCCAATTGTTTTAAGAATCCCTCCTTGCTAAGATATGGACTCTGCATGTACACCATACATTTAAAGCACATTCCGCCACCTCAAAGAACGCTGGGAGCTGTATTTTGTTAAATGCGCTGCTGGGAATTGTAGCTCTGTGAGGGGCAAACGACGTCTTCCAGGATTATCCGGAGGCGGGTGGGATGTGCTTTAAACGTATAGGATGGGTGCACAATGTCAGGTGCATATTTATACTCACTAACACTGGTTGGCTTACGGATCTGGCGGAGGCTACGTGTGCAGGAGAGGGCAGGGAGGAACGAAGGACTGAGGGGAAGGGACGATATGAGGGGGCTCAGAAAGAAGGCCTTTCTGTCGCCTCCGTTGCTAAGGGAAAGGAGTTGTTCTTGGGCCCAGTGCCGAGACTGAGCTCAGAGCCCATCTGCACCGGCTCTGATGGGAACAGCTTCTGCGTGGGCATCCGCCGCCTCCCCACCAGGCTGACGAGACAGTGTGTAAGAGCGGGAAGGGGGCGGTGATGGACGAGGACTTGGGGGTGCTCCAAGCCCCTCTGAAATCTTTGGCAGGGAGGGACCTTCCCCGCGTCTGAGCCCACCCTCTCTGCTCTCAGGTCAGTCTGGCCCTACTGCCTGCATCTATGCAGAGTCACCTGACGCAGCTCCTAAAAAGGATGAAATGGTGGGCTTAGCTAATGCTATAGCTATCCCATTTCTGCTGCTCCTGTCAAGTCCATATGCAGCTCCCTGTCGTCCAAAACAATCCTCCTGCTTTCCTAGGATAGGACTGCTACACTTTTCTCCCTTTTCTGCTCTCTGCCTTACAGCTTTGGCGTGTTGAGCTCGAGGACCAGCCAGAGGGCCACATTACCTTCAGGGCAGCCTTCTGAGGGCCGCATGTCTGCGGTGGGCGGGGCCAGAGGCAAATGTGGGTGGAGCCATGCATGTGAATTTTACCTTTGCACAGGAAGCCAGTTTGTACACATGCTCACACATCCGTATCCTCCATGTGGGCAGGCCAGAGGCACCATCAGAGCTCAGAGACACATTCCAGCCAATCAGAAACATTTGTGGGAGTGAAGGAAGGCCAGAGAAGGGTGTGGTCTGGGGAGATTTCTGAGGGCCACGTGGATGGGCTTGGAGGGCCACGCTTTCCCCCAGACCTGAGATTCCCCACTTCTGTAATTCACAAGGGGGGTAAGGAGCCTTTTTCTGCTGGCTTTTGTATTTTAAAAATGGAATGGCAACAGTGCTTTATCACTACATGCTTTGAGGCAAGTCAGCCCACAGATTCTGCACAGGACCTTGCAGAGCCAGGCAGAGGCCCGGCCAGGTAGATAATGTGCCCCCCCTTTTTTTTACCCTGGGGGTAACTGAAGTCTTATAAATAAGTATATCAATAATTTTCACAAAAGTTATGCTGAGAAATAATTTTATTTCAAGGCTTGAACTGAACCTTCATATTTCGCCCCAGCGCATCCCCTGCAATTGTGAATATGCTGACAGAGGCCCCCTTTGGAATCGGAGGCCTGGGCCAAGTGGCCCATATGGCCCCCCCCTCTGTCTGGGCCTGATTCTGCACTGGACCCAAACTAACCTCATTAGTCTGCAAGACTTCTTAAGTCGCCATCTCAAAACTTGTAATCTATTGCCAATGGGCCTTTCCCCATAGCAGGAGGCCTTCCTCACCCTCTTTCTCCCTTCCTCCACCCAGTTTTCTTCATTTAACACTGAACATTGAAAAGTTCTGTGAAACTCTAAAGTGAGTGAGATATGATTGGCAAGAGTGGACTCCGGACGCCAGCGGGGCCACCGAATGAAGTTTCCAAGCTCATTTTCAGAGGCAGCCCCACAGAAGGCATATTAGCGTCACTGGCAGAGGAACGGGAGTGTGGAGGGAGGGGACTGCCCCCAGCACCACTATTCCAGTAGGGTGCCATTGCAGCAGCCCCCCTGGACATGCGCTGCACACACACCCCGCGCACCAGGCACCAAGCCCCCATAGGCGGTGCACCACGACCTCAGAACGTGTGCCACGACCCCCGGGGCGCCAGCCACGCCATGCCTGCTCTCCGCCCCCAATAGCGGAGCATGCAGCTTCGCCACTGGTTAGCGTGAAGGATGGGGGAGAATTCAGATTCAGATCACATTTAAAGGTGAACCTTCCTCACTCACACTTTCTGAAGCAATACAGTGGTACCTCGGGTTACATACGCTTCAGGTTACAGACTCCGCTAACCCAGAAATATTACCTTGGGTTAAGAACTTTGCTTCAGGATGAGAACAGAAATCGTGCTCCGGCGGTGCGCAGCAGTGGGAGGCCCCATTAGCTAAAGTGGTGCTTCAGGTTAAGAACAGTTTCAGGTTAAGAACAGACCTCCGGAACGAATTAAGTACTTAACCTGAGGTACCACTGTACACAGAATGGAACAATATCGTCCTGTGAAATTTGCACTTCTCTGAATTTTGCAAGGCAGTAGTCCAGCCAAGCAAATGTGTGCAAAAATGCATATGTGTAAAATGTGTGCATAAAAGTAAAAAAATATAGTGATCAAAGTGTGCAAAAATGCATTATCTTAAGGGAAATCTCTTTGCAACAGGGTGCGTTTGAAGCAAAGCTGCATTAAAATGTGTGCTTTAAGAGACATTCACACTAAAATGCTGGTGAATTTTCATAAGGACTTAAAAAATATATATCACAAAACTGATGTGGAAATGTGAAGAACTGGAGAACCACAATGGTGTAGTATTTAGAGTGTTGGATTAGGACCTGGCAGACCAGGGTTCAAATCCCTAGTAGGCCATGAGGCTAACCGGGTGACTTTGGGTCAGTCACTGCCTTTCTCTGCCTCACCTACCTCACAGGGTTGTTGTGTGAATTAATTGAGAAGGGGGGAAGAACCATGTACAGTGGTACCTTGGGTTAAGAACTTAATTCATTCCGGAGGTCCGTTCTTGACCTGAAACTGTTCTTAACCTGAGGTACCACTTTAGCTAATGGGGCCTCCCGCTGCTGCCACCACGCGATTTCTGTTCTCATCCTGAGGTAAAGTTCTTAACCTGAGGTACTATTTCTGGTTAGCGGAGTCTGTAACCTGAGGCATCTGTAACCTGAAGCGTCTGTAACCCAAGGTACCACTGTACACCACCTTGAGTTTGTTAGAGGAAAAGGTGGGATATGAATGCAATGGATGGATGGATGGATTATTTAAGAATGGAAATATGGGA
Source organism: Podarcis filfolensis (assembly GCF_964270895.1). Classification (NCBI taxonomy): domain Eukaryota; kingdom Metazoa; phylum Chordata; class Lepidosauria; order Squamata; family Lacertidae; genus Podarcis; species Podarcis filfolensis. Next base: position 19,153,382 of record NC_139615.1, on the reverse strand, counting down.
AACTGAGAAAAACCAAAATGGTCAGATCCACCAACCCCAAGTTAACAGTCAACAGTCAACATAGACCAGGGTATGCATGACGTGTTGTCCATGTTCTAGAGCATGTATGCAAAGCTCTGCCCGAAAAAGATCTTGCCACAACCGCAGATGCAGCACCATCGCATCGATTCTGCCTCCCCTTCCCCCCACTTTTCTTTGGCAGCGTTTTATGTCATAGACAGGTTAGACACAGAGGGATGGTGGGAGGAACCAGCTGGGGAAACCCCAAGGAAGAAGGCTCAGAGCCCAGGGAGTGGTGGTGGTGGGACAACAATGGGTGGTCAGCAGTAGAAGAGAGAGAAGACTGGGAGGAGGAGGTGTCAGAAGCTGAAGGGGTAACATGGTTTAGTGAGCAGGAAGAGGCAGTGGCAGAAAGCAGTCCAGAATCAGAGGCAGAAGCTAAAGTTTGTGAGTGGGAGGAAGGTGGCCAAGAGGCAGAGGTGAGTCTGGCTCCTTCCACCCTGTCTCCCAGAACCAGGAGATACATGAAAAGAGCAGAGCAGAGATTGGCTGCATGCAGGCGCAGTCTCTGATTGCTTGGAGAAAGCCCTGGAGAGGAGGAGACATAGACGGCTGTGAGGAGGTGGGGACCTTTAGTCTTGGCAACTGATTCCGCGGAGTAAAACCACCAAGAATGAGACACCCAGCCAAGTCCGTGGAGATTGTGTTTCCGCTAATAAAAACTCCAACTTTGCACAGTGTGATTTACTTTTATATATATATATTATATTTTTGTTAGTTTTCAAATACAAAAACAAATTTATACATTCCATACATCTTAATTACATCTTACTTCTCTTTTTTGACTTCCCTCAATTTGTCTGCCATTCCTTCCTATTGTTACTTTTTACACATTTCTGCCCTTTTAACCCTTTCCCCTCACAGAGCTACCTTAAAGCTTACAAACGTAATTTTATTATCACTCAGTTTTTGCATATATTGGATAAACTTTTCCCAATCTTCTGTAAATCTTTGATCTCGTCGATTCCGGATCCTTCCTGTCATTCTGTCCAATTCTGCATAATCGCACAGTGTGATTTACAGACTGGCTCGCTCTGTGATACTTCAGGTGCTTCGTAAACAGAGAAGTGAGAGGAGGAGAAGAGGGGGAGACATTAGTGAAAATGGAGGAACTGAGAGCTGTGGCAAAGGGTGCACCTTCCAGCTTCAGAATTAGTTTAGAAAATTGTCCCAGTTCAACCCGCATTCTGGAGGGCAGGGCGGAGAGTGCGTCCCCAGGGCCTTCCCCAAATAATGTACTCCCTGAAGCAGGGCATCAGACAGGTGGACTCCCCTGCTGAGAGCCTGAGGGTCCCTTTCCTGCCTCTCTCCACCTGGCCCAGGGCCCAACAGGCTTCCTAAGAACTGCTGCTGCAGCTGTTGCCCAGCAAGAACTGGGGTATTTGGGGGAAAGTTTTGTTGGGAGGTTTTGCTGTTACTGATATTAACTCATATTACTGATATTAACTTTTTGTATCTTTATTTTTATGTGGCAGTTGTTCAGTTTGGTTATGTAGTTTTTAATGCGTTTTATTTATTTTTATGACTATTTTGCTATGTTTGTAATTATGTATCGTATTTTTTGCTCTATAAGACGCACCAGACCATTAGACGCACCTAGTTTTTTGGAGGAGGAAAACAAGAAAATAAATATTCTGAATCTCAGAAGCCAGAACAGCAAGAGGGATTGCTACGCAGCGAAAGCAGCAATCCCTCTTGCTGTTCTGGCTTCTGGGATAGCTGCGCAGCCTGCATTCACTCCATAAGACGCACACACATTTCCCCTTACTTTTTAGGAGGGAAAAGTGAGTCTTACAGAGCAAAAAATATGGTAAATCTTTTCATATTGTAAGCTGACTTGAGTATTGTTTTAACTGTGGAAAGGTGGCATACAAATAAAACGATGCTGATGTTGATGCTGATGCCCCCTTTCTCACCTGAAGGCAAGGTGCAGAGTGGCCAAAGCCAGCCAGGTAATTTTGGCATCTGAGGCAGAAAATCCCACAAGTAGGGATGGAGGAGAAATTTGATTCAGTTCGCGCTGAAAGGCATACCTACCGAATTCTCGCTTTCCAAAAGAATACACCAACAGTAAGAGCGATCATTCGAAATTTGGACTTCTCCAGGTTGTTCTATTCGGTTTTCTAGCCAATTGATGTATACAAAAATTCATAACTTGGGGTAAAGTGTACACATACTTGTGAAATTATAGTGGAAAAATACATTATTGCTTTGCTAAACTGCATACAGAAATGAGGGTATTAGGAGAAATCCACACCAAAATGCTGGTGGGTTTTGGGGAGAACTTTTAAAACATAAAACAAAGAGGCCACAAGCCAATGGAGAAATGTGGAAAACTGAATTTAAGATTGGAAAAAAATGAGAAACCAAAACTTCCCAGTTCACCCATTCTTTCCCACAAGTACCTCCTTCCCCTCCCTGGCAGAAAAAATACAACAATAACCACTTAACTGACAACTTGCTGCCCTTTCATGACCGCCTGAGGCAGCTGCCTTCCTTTCCCCAATGTTAGAGACGTTCGTGATATCAATATAGGAGTGGAAAGAAGGCAATGAGGCAGAATCTGCTCACCTCATGGGAACAGATTTGAACCATTGCTTTTTCTGAGTCATCAACTTTCGGTCCTACCCATCCCTTCAAGCCTTCCTCTTATCTCTGACTTCTAGGATCCTTGATAAGAAACAGGCAGGTGGGGAGACCATCGAGCTGACTGAAGAGGGCCGGCCTGTTGAGGTGACTGAGAAGCACCCGCCCATCGTCGACTGCACCTGCTTTGGCCTCCCTCGCCGCTACATCATCGCCATCCTCTGCGGCCTGGGCTTCTGCATCAGCTTCGGCATCCGCTGCAACCTGGGCGTAGCCATCGTCAGCATGGTCAACAACAACACCGTCTACGAAGGGGACAAACTCGTTGTGAAGGTGAGACTGTCTTCCCTCTGGAGCAGGGGTGGGCTTTTTTTTCTGTAGAGGGCCAAGGGATGCAGGTGGCGCTGTGGTCTAAACCACTGAGCCTCTTGGGCTTGTCGATCGGAAGGTCGGCGGTTCACATCCCCACGGCGGGGTGAGCTCCCGTCGCTATGTCCCAACTTCTGCTAACCTAGCAGTCTGAAAGCACACCAGTGCAATTAGATAAATAGGTACTGCTGCGGTGGGAAGATAAATGGCGTTTCCGTGCACTCTGGTTTCCGTCACGGTGTCCCGATGCGCCAGAAGCGGTTTAGTCGTGCTGGCCACATGACCCAAAAAGCTGTCTGTGGACAAACACCGGTTCCCTCAGCCTAAAAGCGAAATGAGAACCACAACCCCATAGTCGTCTTTGACTGGACTTAACCGTCCAGGGGTTCTTTACCTTTACCTTTACCTTTACCTTTAATCTGTTGGAGGCCACAGGGCAGTGCTGAGTGGAGCCAAAACCGATTGTGGGCAGAGCCAGAGACAAAAGTGTTCTGGACTAACTAAACCAGAATGAAGTTTTTCAGTTTTTCACCATGCCTAATCAGATCAGCATCCCCAATCCTGTGCAGGTCTCCTCAGAGATAAACACCTCTGGATTTTTTTTACTATTGCTTCACACATTCCAGAGCCCTGATTGTTTCCCAGGGTCAGTTTTCTATAGCAGATGTGGGGACCTCTTGGCCCTCCAGATGTTGCTGAACTACAACTCCCATCAGCCCCAGCAAGCATGGTTGATGGCTAGGGATGCTGGGAGTTGTAGTTCAGCAGCATCTAGAGGGCCACTGGTTCCCCACACCTGGACTAGGATGACCTTCCAACTCTATGATTCTATGGTTGGATACACAACATACACTTAAAGCACAAGCTTCCTCCCAAAGAATTATGGGAAATGTAGTTCACTCCTGACAGAGCTACAATGCAGAGTACCATTAACGTAAACTACAGTTCCCAGGATTCTTGGCTGGAGGGGGAGCCATGAGCGTTGAATGGATGGTGCGACTGTGACCGAAGTCCTGCTGCTGGCTGTAATCAGGAACCGAATCTTTCCTCTATTCTTCTCACCACTTTAGAAAGCGGAGTTCAACTGGGATCCTGAGACAGTAGGCATGATTCATGGATCCTTCTTCTGGGGTTACATTGTCACCCAGATCCCAGGAGGGTTCATAGCACAGAAATTTGCTGCTAACAGGTAAGATGCAGATAGGGTATTTTTTTTTTTAGTGTGTGTATGTGTAAATCAAACATGCAGATTTTGGCTCACACCTGGTGATCTCATTCTCTAGAACAGGAACAGAAAGATACCTTGATCCATTTGGGTTAGCTCACTATTTGGTGAAAAATAAAGATCATGAAAATTGACTGTACCTTTGTATAAACCAGATTATCACTACAGCAAAAATTTGGTATTTTGTGTCTTTTTGTTAAAGTTTGTGGTTCTTTTCAAGTAAACTTTAGTTGATAATTTAAGAAGTAAGTTTAGCGTGCAAGAAATCTGCAGGCATGAGGAGCAGCACTGATCCCACAAATAAACACCTATCTCGAAACCCACATGCGTACATAGACCCTCGCTAGAGAAAACGGAGGTTCCTTATGGTGTTTCCTAGGCTTGTCCTCTCACTGTGCAGATCTCTAGTCTCTACAGCACTTGTGTATATATTATCCTGTGGGAAGAGGCGGGGAGCTGTTCAGAGCAATTGGCTGACCATCAGAATGTGGATGTGGGACATGGGTTCAAATCCTCCTTCAGCCATGAAAGTCGCTGGTGATTAGGGCCATTGACTCCTTTATCACTTCACAGGCTCATGTGGAACAAAAAACCCTCTGTAAATATCAAAAGAATAATGTTGAGAGGGAAAGCAAACGCGCCGGGCTTTCTTTCTCTTTCTTACAGCTTTTCTTAACACCTGCCTTTCGGTCCACAGGGTTTTTGGCTTTGCCATTGTGGCGACATCAACCCTGAACATGCTCATTCCATCGGCCGCAAGGGTCCACTTTGGCTGCGTGATCTTCGTGCGGATCCTGCAAGGGCTTGTGGAGGTAAGGCCCGCACCCCTAATCTCCATGCTTTCGCACCGCCCCGTAATATCGACCTCTCCACCTTCCTCTCAGCTCCCTTCCCTCAGAGCACCGTCGCTGTCCTCAGGGCGCTTACCCCTCTTGTAAAGAACGGAGTCAAGGTGGGACAGAGTTATGGGTCGGAAGCAGAGCTTGTTCCTTGGGCCTGCCTCTTTTCTCTCTCTCTCCAGCGGAAAGGTAGCTCTGATCTCTATGTAACTCTCTGTGCCCTCCACCTCCAGGGGGTCACCTACCCAGCATGCCACGGTATCTGGAGCAAATGGGCACCCCCCCTGGAACGCAGCCGCCTGGCGACAACAGCCTTCTGTGGTAAGGTAACATGTTCACAGACCATCGAAGTTAAATGGGCGGGGAGGGCCTCCCATGCAAAAAAAAACCATGGTTGCCCCCTTGAACCTGATGTCCTTTGGCTTCTGGCTTGTTGAAACTTCTTAAGCGGAAGCCTAGAAGACCTGTCCCAAAGTCTAGATCAAAACGCATCACATCCTAGTTTGGTTTTACATGTTGGAACAGCGCTTGGTGAGTGACTCACTTTAGCAAAACTCACTGGACATGCCCTGTTAAGTTGCTTTCACACAAGGACTGCTTTGCTTCTGAGGAATTGAAACAGTGGTTCCATAGAGTTTAACATAATGCCATAATGTCTAGCAATTCCTAACTCCACAGCCTTCTGTAGTGTTTATTTAGAAGGAATAAATTCCCAGTTAGCAAAGGTCCCTCTCGACTTTTGCAGTTTGCCCCCTTGCAAATTCTGTCCCTCTTACTGTTCTTGCTGTACAGGAAATAGCACTGCTGGTGGGTAACTGACGAATTGCCCCCCGAATTGCCCCGTTATTTGACAGTTCCTGTTCTGCAAGGAGAGGGTGTTGAACACTGCTTTCCTCTCGTCCTCCCCCAACCCATTTTTTCTTCCTTTTTCGTAGCTATAACAAAGGACGGCAGCTAGTCATGGAACGGCGAGTGTGGGAGCAACCTCAGAGGGGTAGCGAGGGCTGCTGGGAGTCAGGCAGTAAAGGCTGGTGCAGTCAATCAAATGGGGGCACTGCCCCACCATGCTCAGCTTGCCCTCAGCCAGACCCCACGCCTGGCTGCCTTCTTACTTACAGCCAGCTGGTCACCCTGACTTCCGCCCTGCCAGTCCCAATGGGCACCAGACTCCACTGGAGTTAGGAATCTCAGCTTGTATCCCTGGCTAACCTTTTCCCTCTACCTTTGCAGGCTCTTACGCAGGAGCTGTGGTGGCCATGCCTCTCGCGGGGATCCTAGTGCAGTATTCCGGGTGGAGCTCAGTATTCTACGTCTACGGTAAGCCAGCCAAGAGGCCATGCCAAGAAGAGCGGAATAAATTTAAAGTCTATTTAGCTAAATATTGTAACATACAATAAGTAGAAGTCACTTGAAAGGACCAAATGGGCCTAGGACTGGAGTGAATTGTAAAATATTATGGATTTGGATAATTATGAAAAGAGAAGAAGATTGTAAACTAAAGGTGTTAAATTGATTAGAAAGAGGGTATTGGAAAGCTGTTAAAAAGTGATTCAATGAAATTCGAGGAAGTCAGTTAACCATGAAAACTAAATTAGGCCTTAAAGTATTAGCTATTTGTATGTTTGTTTTTGTTGCTTTTTTAAGTATTGTAATGTATTTTTTCTTTATTTGTGTGTCTTATTTGTTATAAATTTGGAAAATTAATTTTAAAAAATTGGAGGGGGAAAAAGAGGCCAACTCTTTGGCTACCATGCCTTCTCGGTTGCCTAAACCTCGTTGGATCAGATCGTAGGTCCCTTCCCTCCAACCGCTTCTGCAATTCTGTTCCTTGGCAGGCAGCTTTGGTATCTTCTGGTATATGTTCTGGCTGATGGTTTCCTACGAGAGTCCTGCCCAGCACCCAACCATCACCGAGGAAGAGAGGAAATACATAGAAGAAAGCATTGGAGAAAGCGCCAGTCTTATGAATCCCCTTCTGGTCAGTGCCTTGCATTGCTCTCTTGCCATACATATGGCGCCATCAAGGTGCATGGAGCCTTAACAGAGTGTGGCTAGAGTGGCGGACTACAACACTGGGAAACCAGGGTTCGAATCCCCCCTTGGCTGCGAAGCCTGGTTACTGCCTCTCGGGCTAACCTACCTCACAGGGTTCTTGTGAGGATAATATGGGGAGGGGTGGAGAACCACGTGCGCTACCTTGAGCTCATAGGATGAAGCGTTGAAAAATGAAAATAAGAAAGAAGGTAGGAGGTCAAAAAGACAAGTCCCAAGCTATGGAGTTACCTGGGAAGAGGGGTTGACTGCTAAACCACTCTGAGAATGGTACCTGTGTGAGGGGAATAGGGGTCTCCTAGAAACTCTCAGCACCCTTAACAAACTACAGTTCCCAGCATTCTTTGGCGGAAGCCTAATTGTTCAAAGTGGTAGAATACTGCTTCAAATGCCGAGTGCATATGGGGCCTAGTGGTGGTATCAGGCGGGTGTCCTGGGAGGCAGCTCCAAGCATACTGGGCTGCAGGGCAGGTTCATATGAGGAGGGGAAAGAGACATTTGGACAGGTGAGGGTGGTGAAGGTGGAGGAGCAAAGGCCATGGGCAAGGATATGAGAGAGCAGAGAGAGAGAAACTGCACACACCATACATTTAAAGCATGACTTCCCCCAAATAATCCTGGGAACTGTAGTTTAAGGGTCTGAGAGTTATAGCTCTGTGAGCGGGAAACTACAGCTCCCAGGATTTAAATGCTTTAAATGTATGGTGGTGAGGAGGCAGGCGTTGAAGATCTCTCTGCAGTAGGGAAGCTCTCAGCACCTTCATGGGGCACCATTTTTGAGGAGGCAAGTGGCCTCTGAAGTCCTGCAACAGCACTGCTGTGGGGATATGCGAGGATGTGAGGCAACTCTGTTAATGTTTTCCTCTCTCTCTCTCTCTCTCTCTCTCTCTCTCTCTCTCTCTCCTCCCTACCTCTTGGCAGAAATTCAAAGCGCCCTGGCGCAAGTTCTTCACTTCCATGCCTGTCTACGCCATTATTGTGGCCAACTTCTGCCGGAGCTGGACCTTCTATTTGCTCTTAATTAGCCAGCCGGCCTATTTTGAAGAAGTCTTTGGCTTTGAAATCAGCAAGGTGAGAAAAATTGCCCTTGGTTTGAGGTGTGTGTGTGCCCGCGCTCTTGCACGTGTCAGGGCAAGAAATTGGAGACTTGTCCATAAGTTCTCTTCACTGTTTTTAATACTGAATTTGAAATTGTTCTAACCCGGTCTTGGGACCTACCGGTGAAGAGTGGCGAATATTGCTGTCGTCATTAATTAATTAGCAGAGGGTGTTTCATTCTGTGCTGATAAGAGAAAAAAAAGATGGCCCTAGCCACGTGCCAATTGTTCTTCCATTGTATGCTGGGGCAAGGCACACAGAGAGAAAAGGATCCAAGATGTTCCATTTTTTTATTCTATGGCTCTATGTGCAGTATAGACTTTTTATTTTTTTAAAAAAAGAAGAAAAATATAAAACTTCAGAAATTAGCAGAATCAAATTTCAGGATTCCAAAACATACATCTACACAGCCGCAGCGCATGGGCAGGGTTTGTGTGTGTGGTTGGAGTGGCAATGGCACCCTCCCACTGGCAATGGCACTTAGAAGGAGAAGATTGGGGTAACGTGAGGCTTCAGCAAGACCAGGAGCGCTTTGAATCGACATTGGCGGCCCTGCAGGTGCACTTGAGTGGCCACTACCAGCCCAGAGCTCCTCTGACCTCATCACACCTCGCCTGGTCTCCTCTTGGCAAGCTCAGTTCCATCACTCTGCACCCTCACCTGCCACCGCTGCTCCTGCCACAACTACTACTAGGAAGCAGTCGGTGATGGCGAAGAGGACTATTGGAATTGGGTTTGAAGTCCTTTGACAGAATTATATAATGTTTTCAACATGGGTGTCCGTGGAAGGGCAGTTCCCCCACCACCAAGAACCATAATCCTAAGATTCCCGGCTTTCATTTTTGTTTTTAAAGAGAGCACGGGTTATATCCAATAGGTGGCTGGCAACTAAATTTCACTCAGACTAGACACATTGGAATTAACGGGCCTGACTTAGCCATGTTCATTCATTCAGTGGGTCTGCTTTGAGTAAAACATATTTAAACACCATCCAATGTTATCAGGCTAATTTCTCACCAAAAAAGCGAGAAAAAAGGTGCAGTAGTACCTCGGGTTAAGAACTTAATTCGTTCTAGAGGTCCGTTCTTAATCTGAAACTGTTCTTAACCTGAGGGACCACTTTGCGAAAATAAAACCCCTGCGTCCAGTCACGCTTCCATTGCGCAGCTCTGTTCAGAAGCTGACCTGGCAGGGGAGCAGAGTCGCAGCAGTCCTGGGTCCGTGTGAGATGAGGGATAAATCAAGTCCAGAGACAGTTCGGTTCTTATCTCTAGAAGCGTTTATTTACAAGCCATAAATCAGTCTCCTCCATCGGAACTTGGAGGCATTCTCAGCCGTGCTCCAAAAGCACACACGCAGCTTCTGTGCCAAGCTGCTGCTCAGTGAGAAGTGAAAGTAAGTCTGAACGCAGAGAGACTCTGTGACTCACTGCTCTGCGACAAGCTCCTCCTTCTACTCCTCCTTCTCCTCCCAGATACAGGACACCTCGGAGTTCTGACCCTGTCAGTTCCAAACTCCACACCCCCTCTTGTCCTGCATCTGGGGACAATAGCCAACAATGCTTTCCCCATACACAGACCCTCACAGAACTCCTCGTGCTTCTGGAAGGTCAATGGTTTTGTGAAACCATCAGCGAGGTTCTTGGTTGAGGGACAGTATTTCAGAGCAACTAGCCCCTCATGAACGCTCTGACATACATTCCGGAAGCGTATGTCCAAATGTTTGGTCCTCGCCTTGAATTGCCCTGTCTCAGCTAATTTAAGGCATGGTTGATTGTCTTCATGCACCACAACGGGCAGACAATCCTCTCCACAGATTTCCTCGACCAAACACACATAGAACTCCAGTTCTCTGCAAACCTCTGATAGCGCACTGAACTCAGCTTCAGTAGATGAAAGCGCTATGAGACTTTGCTTCCGGGACCTCCACCCAATCACTGAGTCCCCAAACTTCACCACTAGGCCTGACACTGATTTGCGGTCCTCAAGGTTAGCCCAATCCGAATCCACCCAGGCAGTCAGCTTGACATCGCCCTCAGCTGACATCTTGAGGCAAAAGTCTTTGGTATCGTGCAGGTAACGTAGCACCCGCTTAACACCATTCCAGGCCTGCACACTAGGACTTGAAGCCTCTCTACTGAGCAGATTGACAGCTAACGCTATGTCTGGTCTGCTCCACTGTGACAGATACAACAGACTACCCAGAGCTGACTGAAAGAGTTCAGTATTTTCGAACACCACGCGTTCTACTTGCTGACACTCCTTCACGTACCCAGTCTCCATGGGTGATCTGGCACCTGCACAATCAGACATCCTGAACTTCTCAAGCAACTGCTCAATCTTACCTTTCTGGCGAAGCAAAAAGCTTCCATCACTTGCTCTTGTGATCTCTACGCCTAGATAGGACTTGACATCTCCAAGTTGCTTCAGCTTGAACCGCTTTCCAAGCTCCTTAGCAAACTTCTCTACCTGTTCACCTGTCCTTGTCATCAACAAGATGTCATCAACAAACACTTGGGCCACTTGCTGTTGCAAGCCTGAATCTCTAATGTAAAGACAACTGTCTGCAAGAGATCTCTTAAAACCTAGCTTTTCTAAGGCTTCATGTAGGCACATATTCCAGTTCCTGGCAGATTGGCGTAATCCATAGATGGATTTGTGCAACCGCCACACGACGCCTGGCTCACTGACTTCAAACCCTGGAGGAGGACGCATGTACAACTCCTCCTGGAGATCTGAGTTCAGGTAAGCGACATCTACATCAAAATGGTTCACCTTCCAGCCTCTCTGTGCTGCTATTGCCAAAAGCGTTCTCAAAGTCTCCGCCCTTGAGGTCGGCGAATAGACCTCTGTGAAGTAAACTCCGCGTCTCTGTGTAAATCCACGTGCCACTAATCTCGCTTTATACTGTGGTTCCCCTGCTTCTGTGGGTTTAAGTCGGTAAACCCATCTGCAGCCCACAGCTTGCTGGTTAGCCGGCAGCTGTGTGAGTGAGAACACTCCAAGAGACTTCATTGAATTCATCTCCTTCTGCATCGCCTCATGCCATTTGCTGGCTTCTTCCCGAGGCAACTTCTGAACATCCTCAAAGGATTCAGGTTCACATCTAGCCACACCAACCCAGACACTCGTGGCTTCATACCTTTCAGGTGGCTTCCCTTTGGTTGATCTTGCTGACCTCCTCAGCGTGAATTCTGGAACTGCGCCTGAATCACCTGGATCAACCCTTCTATCCTCTGTGTCAGAATCATCCCCCTCTGACCTGCTGCGCTGTTTAGGGCGAACAGCTGGTCCTGCTGGCGAGGATGATTGACTTCTTGGCTCAGACTTGACAGAGACCAGTGGAGGGGTCCTGGGACTTCCCTTTGGAGAGACACGAAGCCTCTCCCTTGGAGATCCCGGCTCTGGACTCTGTGGCTGTGGACTGTGCATCTCAGCAACAGGTTCAGCCTCGCCCTCTTCTTCTTCCTCATCTGAGTCTACCAGAACATCTGGATTCCCGTGAAGACGCTTCCACCCACTCTGCTCGCAGAACTCAGCACTGCCGCTAATAAGCAGCTTGGACTGGTTGCCAGTAGGGTATGCGAAGCGCCACGCCTTTGAACCCGGCTCATAGCCTACAAAGATCATTTTCCTGGATCTTGGCTCACCTTTTCTGCGCATGGCCTTTGGAATGAGAACCCAGGCCGTGGACCCAAAAGTGCGCAGAAAATGTACTTTGGGCTGTTTCCGGTGAAGCAGAAAGTACGGTGTGTCCCCTACACTGGAATTGAACACCCTGTTCTGCAGGAAACAAGCTGTTTTATAACTCTCAGCCCAAAAGCGCTGTGGCAGACCCGAGTCTGCCAGCATAGCATTCGCTGACTCCTGTAGCGTGCGAAATTTTCTCTCTGCAACCCCATTCTGTTGCGGAGAGTGGGGGGCTGTCAGTCGATGACTGATACCCTTCTGCCTGAAGAACGATTGCAGCGCAGAACCTGTGAACTCCCCCCCACGATCAGATTGAAAGGAAATCACCTTGGTAGAGAACCGTAGCTCTACCGCTGTGATCCAATCCCTGATCAGTGCAGCTGCTTCTGACTTCTGTTGCAGCGCAAAAATCCATGAATGTTTAGAAAAATCGTCAACCAAAACCAAAACCCACTTAGATCCAGCTAGAGAAGGTGTCGGCATGGGCCCCGACAAATCTGCATGGACAAGTTCAAAGGGTTTACTGGTTTTCCTCTCAGACCTGGGGTATGAGCATGTTGTGACCTTTGATTGCTTACAGGCTTGACAATCTAGGTATTTGTCACATGCTTTGAACCTGCACCCAATGGTGTTGTCTGTGGCCTTCCTCACATATGACCACCCTACGTGTCCAAATCTCCTGTGCCATAAGTGTATGCAATCTTGGTGTGGTGGGACATTAGCACACTGCCCTTGGGCGTCGTCAATGGACTCTCCACTAGCCCCATTTTCCACCAGCCCCATTTTCCCACCAGCCCCATTTTCAATGGGCATCTCGACCAGAAAGAGCGTGCCTCTTCTCTGGACACTGTGGATCTTCTTCCCATCCCTGTAGAAGGAACACACATTATTAGAAAACAAAACATCAAATCCAGCAGCCATAAGAGCTGGCACACTTAGCAGAGAGTGAGCAAGCTCTGGGACCACAAAAGCTTCTATCCAATGATCTATAAAAGAACAATATAGAAACCCAGATTCAGTCAGTGGTCTTTGAGACCCATCTGCTAAGGTAACATAGCGTCCAGTTTTAACTGTCTTGCAGTTCCTCAGGAGCCCTCTGGAGGTCACCAGACAATGCGAAGCTCCGGAATCCACAACGAGAGATAAAGAGTGTCTCTGGCTGTTTTCCAAAGATGCCATGCCGTTGCTCACGTTCCCATCGGTTGCCATGGCCACAGCCTCCCCCCGACTGAGGCTTTTGCCTTTTCTCAGAGACGCCATCGCAGCTGTGAGGTGATAAGACGCCTTGTCTTTGTTTTTCTCCTGGCCTGCTGCTTTCCCACGTCTTTGCTGGGAACTGGCCTTGGGAACCTGCTTTGTTGACATTCCACGCCGGCTGGTGTCCTTGGCAGCCTGGGCCTCTAGCGGATGCTTCCCAGCGCTGTTGGACGTCGTCTCAAAGCACAAACAACTTTCGAAGCCTTTCACTTTCTCAGAGCTCTTGGAATGGCCTGCCTGGCCTGCCCCCCCACTCCTTCTTGGGGTGCCCTCTTCCACAGCTCTCAGCTGCTCTCCAGCACACAGACGTGTCGAAGCAGAGAAACAGCTTCCCGGAACAGCCCCCTCTGGTCTGGCTCTCACTTCAGCCTGAGGCTTGCTCCCTTGGCCCTCGGCTTCCTCCCGGCCCTTGGCTCCTGCTGAGCTTTCGCACAGACTCCTCAGCACCTGCCAAGCGGCCTCAGCCGATTTAACACCCTCCAGGTGGGGCAACAGCAAAGCGTCCACGCTTGCTCTCAAGCAGCAAAGCTCTCTCTGCCCTCTCTCACTCAGCAGAGCATGCATGGGTGGGGCCGGCTCCTTCTGGACTGGACTCCAGAGCCCTGTGGCCACAAACCACCCCCTTGCTCTTCTTGACCAGGCCTCCCAGTTGGCCCCATTCAGCCTCTCACCGGGGTAGCTCTCATGGCCTTGCTGTTCCTGAGCAGCAGCCATCTTCCTCCCCCCGGGGCTTCAGCGTACTCACAAGTTTGCCAGCAAGCCGGACTCTCGAAGCAGCCGTTCCTTCTGGCTCTTGGCTCCGCTCTCCAGCATTCTCCTGGCAGGAGATCACAGCAAATCGACGCTGGCAGCCTTCTCCCTTCTCACACTTGTCAGGAAACACGTACAGCCATAACCTTTGCGAAAATAAAACCCCTGCGTCCAGTCACGCTTCCATTGCGCAGCTCTGTTCAGAAGCTGACCTGGCAGGGGAGCAGAGTCGCAGCAGTCCTGGGTCCGTGTGAGATGAGGGATAAATCAAGTCCAGAGACAGTTCGGTTCTTATCTCTAGAAGCGTTTATTTACAAGCCATAAATCAGTCTCCTCCATCGGAACTTGGAGGCATTCTCAGCCGTGCTCCAAAAGCACACACGCAGCTTCTGTGCCAAGCTGCTGCTCAGTGAGAAGTGAAAGTAAGTCTGAACGCAGAGAGACTCTGTGACTCACTGCTCTGCGACAAGCTCCTCCTTCTACTCCTCCTTCTCCTCCCAGATACAGGACACCTCGGAGTTCTGACCCTGTCAGTTCCAAACTCCACAACCACTTTAGCTAATGGGGCCTCCCGCTGCTGCCGCGTGATTTCTGTTCTCATCCTGAAGCAAAGTTCTTAACCCGAGGTACTATTTCTGGGTTAGCAGAGTCTGTAACCTGAAGCGTATGTAACTTGAAGCGTCTGTAACCCGAGGTACCACTGTACCTGCACATTTTGTCTTGTGCATCAGTTTTACACAACTTAAGAGTTGTCTTCAACTGAGCCCTACGTATTAGTCAACCCACTGAAATTCATGGTCATGGCAGTCTTACTTTCAGTGGGTCTACTCTGAGTAAGACCTCAGTTGGATAAAACTCTTAAGCTTGCAGAACCTGCTACATGAGACAAAACCTTTAGGCACTATTCTCATTTTTTGTGTGAGAAATAAGCCTTATCCCATCCTTCCAGTGTTCTACTTGGACACACACACATACACTGCCCTTCTCCCCACTTGCAAAATATCCTGCGGGTGCCCTTGGTCATACACGTAATGTTCAAAAGAAAAAAGACCCCACATGACAGCTGGATTTTCTTAACTGTTTTTAAACATCCTTTTCGTCCCTTCCTGTGCAGGTGGGCATGCTATCCGCTTTGCCTCACCTGGTCATGACGATCATCGTGCCCATTGGGGGCCAAATCGCCGACTACCTGCGGACGCGGAGGATCATGTCTACCACAAACGTCCGCAAGATGATGAACTGTGGGGGTGAGAGAGAAAGGCATTGTTGGAGAAAAGGCCCAGGGAGGAGGGTTAAGGCTTGGTTGAGAGATACCCGGACTCCAGTAAGGGGCAGGTGGCTGGCTTGGCAGTGGGAAAGGTTTCTAGAGAAAAGTGCCCAGGCCAGGAGTAGGGACCTGCTGCCCTCCAGAACCTGCTGCTGGACTCCAACTCCTATCTGGCCCCAGTTAGCAAGGCAAATATCCAGGGATGATGGAAGTTGGAGCCCAGCAGCATCTAGGCAGTACTGAGAGTGCCACAATATTTGAAGCAAGTGCATTAGAGACAGAATCCAGGAACTTGCACAGGTTTCTGAGAATCTCTGTTTTCATTGAGATGTCTTTCTTTCTTTTGCAGGGACGGGCACACCTCAGTTTTTTAGCACTTGTGGATGCAAAATCACTTGGAGGTTTTCATGTCCTGCTTAGAATGTTTTTTCTGGGGTTTCTAGCAGGCCTGGGCGATGGCGCCTTCACCCAGCAGTATATCGTGGGTGAAACTGCCGTCACTCCTGAGTCCCTCGGTCACCAGCGCCTGGTGCGCAGAGGAAGGAAAAAGCTGCATTGGGAGCAGAGGCAGTTTCACCCCAGCACCTTGTGGGGCTGAGGACAATGCAGCTTGTTCCTCCCTCTGCTTTTCAACGTTGCAATGTGTCACTCTATCGCAATGTTTAGCTGGTGATACATCGCAGTGTTGAAAAGCTGACTATCTCCCAGCCCTAGTTTACAGTAGGAGGGCATGAGAAAGCATCACATACCCCTGTCCTGTGGGTTGCAGTGGACCCTGCGCTCTTGCTTTAAGCAAGCTCTCCTCTTGCCAGTTCACTTTTCACAAAGTTGCAACCTCCCCTGACCCTCATTTATTCATGAATCAGTCTTATACCAAGTCCATATAACACAGGACCGCACTGCTGACAAAGACCTTAATGCTGGCCTTCCCCAATTTGGCACATTCCGGGCATGGTTGGACTACAAATCCCATCAGCCCATGGTCAAGGATGATGGGAAGTGTAGTCCAGCCCAGGTTGGAGAATCCTGCCTTACACAGAGAAAGGTCTTTCTCATCACTGCCTTTGATCTTTTCCGCTCAAGGCTGGCTTTTTACTCGTTAGCTCATCTGTTACATTTTCATCCTGCACCATCAGCGCATCTCAGCTCTCAGGACAGCTTAAGACGAAAATAAAATAAAGTTACACAATCAACCATAAGATCAAACAGAGTAAAACATCAGCTATAACACAATAGATTTTTTAAAAAAGCAACCACACAGTGGATAAATAAAACACAAGCTTCCAGAGTGGCTTAAAAGGATTTTTAACGCCTGGGAGAATGAATTGGTGTTGAAATGACACATGCATACCATGTGTTGCAGATGTTGGGGGATTGAACTTAAGAACATCACACGATCCCTTCTGGACCAGGCAAAAGGCCCTTCTAGTCCAGCACTCTGTTCTCGCAGCGGCCAGCCAGATACCTGAGGGCAGCTGGCAAGTGGGATCTGGGTGCAACAGCAATTTTTTCCACCTGCAATTGCCAAAAACTGAGGCCTTCTTTATGCATAGCATATGCTCTACGGCTCATTTGCAGCCCCGCTAAGTTATGACACCCTTCCCCTTCTATTAGCAAAAAAAAAAAAATTAGCAGCACGCACAGCCACATGTAAGTTTTATGTACACCCTGCTCTAGTTTCTTATGCAGCGCGATCACAGTCAGAAGTTGAAAATAGACACAGCTGTGCGGGAGCTGTGTGTCCGCACTCACTTTCTCTGTTCTTCCTTCTTCGTCAGGTTTTGGCATGGAAGCCACACTCCTCTTAGTGGTTGGCTATTCCCACAGCAAAGGCGTAGCAATTTCTTTCCTTGTTCTGGCCGTGGGTTTCAGCGGCTTTGCTATTTCAGGTAAGCGCTTAGCACTGGCGAAGGAAGAGGAGTGGGGGGGGAGCGCATCACGCCTGGCAGCGCGATCCTGGTGGGGTGCTATCGCTGCTGCCCCCCGCCCGCACTGGGCGCCACGCCCCCACAGGCGTCGTGCCACATCCCCAAGACGCACACAAGTCCTGCCCCCACCTGCTCTCCGCCCCCCGGTGCCGGAGCATGAAGCTCTGCCACTGCTCTTAGGGAGCTGGGTTGACCTTCTGAGGAAGGTGAGACCCTCCAGTTGTTGCTGAACCACAACTCCCTACATCCTCGGCCACTGCTCATGTTTGCTGGGGCTGATGGGAACTGTAGTCTAGCCATGAAAGATTCCCCACACCTGTGTTAGGGCATTGTGGCATTCCAAATTAAAGGTCCTCTGCTTCGCCCCAACAAGTAGGGATCAGAGAGAAATTAAGTTTGTGCTCCTACCTAAGTTGCACTTTCTGAAACAACACACAAACCCAAACAGCCATGCACTGAAATGCAAAGTTTGCAATTCATTTCTCTAGCCAAGCAATGTGTGTAGAAGAACACATACTGGGGTAAGGTGTGCATCAAAATGCATATGTTTGTGAAAATAACATTGTATCAGGGGAAATTGGTCTGCAAAAATATGTATACAGTTGTACCTTGGAAGTCGAACGGCTTAGTTCCTGAACATTTCGGCTCCCAAACATCGCAAACCCGGACTGTTCTGGTTTGCGAACTATTTTTGAAAGCCAAACATCCAGTGGGGCTTTCACAGCTTTTGATTGGCTGCAGGAGCTTGCTGGATTGGCCAGTATATAATTGCATACCACTTAAAAATAGTGATAATCTGGAAGCAGCCTCACAGTTAGAAGCAATCTGTGGCATACGTTAGCTCCAAAGTTAGAGGAGAAACTGATGTAAATTCCTTTCTATAACCCACCTCCTCGCTTCCAGGATTTAACGTCAATCACTTGGACATTGCCCCCCGATATGCCAGCATCCTCATGGGGATCTCCAATGGCGTGGGAACTTTGTCAGGGATGGTGTGTCCACTCATCGTAGGAGCTATGACCAAACACAAGGTAGGAATCAAAGCTCCTGAAAGCAGGGGGGGTTGCTTGTCCTGAGAACTTCCTGTCCCCATAATTTCTAGCCTTCTGATTTGGTTCTCCAAGTGCCGTTTATGTAGCCAGAATGGCAACAGCCACACACGGAGGGGGGTCTGAGCATGCTGCCTAACAATATGCTCTCTTCCTGATGGTTGAGAGCAGTTGGGTGGGGAGGCTGAAAAACTGAAGGGGGGCAATGGAAAGGAGCAGCTAGAAAAGGAGGACAGAGGAAGAAATACATTGTTGTTGTTGTTTCATTTCACTCACGCGGGGGTTAAGTTTCTGGGAGCCGCGCGTACGCAGTGGCGTAGCGTGGGTTGTCAGCACCCGGGGCAAGGCAAGTAATTTGCGCCCCCTAACCCGTGGATTTGCGCCCCCTAACCCCCAGATGTTGCGCCCGGTGCGGCCAGCCCCCCCTGCACCCCCCACGCTACGCCACTGCGCGTACGTGAAGTCACATACAGCGGGAACACCATCTAGAAAGCCTGCAAACGCTCTCTAAACCCCTGGAAACTCTTGAAAAACCCTTTAAAAAACTGCTTACCAGACTCCCTCCCAGTGCTTTTTTTCTTGGGGGGGGGGAGATGCAGGGATATGTATACCCCTAAACATTTTGTGAATCTAAGTTTTGCCTCATTGAGAGGCAGTATTTCGATATGAGAAGGAAAATGAGAGTACCCCTAAACATTTTTTTTAGAAAGAAAAAAAAGCACTGCTTCCTTCAAGCCTCCTTTCTCAAACTCCAATTCTCCACAGGTTTCAAAGGTTGGTGCAAGGGCTCCTGGGATTAAATTTGCAATGGTTCCTGGGATTGCTAGCTGCTCTTTTTGCCATTTCTGTGCTCTTCTCCGGCCATTTTTTGCAGCACTTCCGGGTTCTAATCGAATTATTTATTTATTTCGCAGCGCCACACGTGTACATGGTGGCATGCGAGTTGGTCGCACACAAGTGGGGAGTTTCCTGTATTACTAACGCTTCGCCAGCACGTCCCAGGGCAGGGTGCAATGTTAACATTTAGAATTACAAATGCTTAAAATGTTTCATGAATACCATGGATATACCGTTGACATGTTAGGTATGTTACGTTGCTTCTGAACATGAGTGTTTCACTTGGCTATCATGGCTCTTTCTCCTTCTCAGAAGCTTTGTTAGCATTCCACCCAGTACTATGTTACATTTTTAGACTGTTATTTCCATATGCAGTGATTCTTGACTGGATTTGTCCTTCCTCAGGTTTCTCATTTATTGCGGTCAATGTCCTCTTTGACCTATAGAGCAGCACCATTACCAGTGCAAACCCCTCGGTCCTTCCTGTATATTTTATATCTGGGGATAATTGTATCCCATTGATTATCCCCGCCCTACCAGATTTCTGATATTCCCACAGTATCTGTGTTCTTTTCTAATAGCAGACACTCTAAACTCACACTTTGGTTGTTGTTATTTTTTATAAAAAAATGTGTATTGAGAACATTTTTACCCTGCCTTTCTGCCACACGCAATATGAGGCACTTAAGAAAATCAATGGAATATATAAACAGGGGTGGGGGGGGGAGGAAGAAAGATGAAGCGGGGGGAAGCACCAGCAGATAACACCAATTAAATTGTAAGAGAGAATAAGCAGAGATAAAAGGCAAAGAGTGCAAAACTCAGAACTTGGGCATCTTCTGGGCCCAGGACCAAAGGCAGGGGGGGGGGAACCCACTTTAGCCAGCGAGGTGGGCAAAAAAAGGATTGCCTGGTCAAGCAACAATGGAGAAGAGAAGGTCCTATCACTGTGGATCATGGAAATGATCCATAATGAATTGAAAAAAATGTACTCCCCCCAAAAAAAAATCCCAGAGTCCTTTCTGTCGGAGGATAATTCAGACTGAAATTCCCAGGTGTCAAAAAAGGTTATTTATGTATGCCAATACTGTGGCCCATGTTTTGTTAGCCCAAAAATGGAAAATGAGTGAGGTCCCAACTAAAGAAGAATGGCAACGTAAGCTGACGGAATATGCGCAGCTTGCAGACTTAACCTATAGAATAAGAGAACAAGGAGAACATATGTTTAGAGAAGATTGGAAAACATTTATTGAATATATGGGAAATAACTGTGTACAGCTGAAAACGCTGGCAACACTGATAAATTCAACAGTGTAAATAAGTTTTGATGGATGTAATAATGGAATACTGAATGCTATAGTCTTTGTAAAATGCACAGGGATTTATGATATGTAAAATGAACCATGGAAAGAGAAGAAGGGATATCTTAAGGATGTAAAAATGAGTACTCCAAATTGTGAAACAGAAAATTTAATAATGAGAGAAGGCCCTATCACATGTCTCTGTTAAATGGGCCTAGTCCATTAGGGCAAATGAGGCACTATGGTCAATGGTGCAAAACCGGGACGCATGTTTTCTGAACTGCACTCCTGTGTGAGTCACATGATCCACGTGAGAGCGCAGCACCTAAAAACTTGCCTTTTGGGTCACTTGCGAGTTTTGGTGCGCTGTACCCTTGCGTCCCCCAAAACAAGATGTCCCAGACAGTTGACGGATACCTACCATGGACCCTCTGAGTTGCCTACATGGACTCCCTGGGGTCCAAGGGCCAACCATTAAGAACCACTGGAATAAATGAAGAACTTTCTTCGGTTATCCACACTGACCTCTTCCCTCTTTCATTCTCCACAGACACGGGAGGAGTGGCAATACGTCTTCCTCATCGCCTCTCTAGTGCATTACGGGGGTGTCATCTTCTATGGGATATTCGCCTCTGGCGAGAAGCAGCCCTGGGCCGAGCCGGAAGAGATCAACGAGGAGAAGTGCGGCTTCATCAACGAGGACGAACTGGCCGACGAGGAGGACGAAGCGGCCCGCATGGCCGCAGGAGGGGGCGGGGGAGGAGGCGGCGGGGGCTACGGCGCTACCAAGAGCACCAGTTTTGCCAATGGAGGCTGGACGGCTGACTGGGACAAGAAGGAAGAATACGTCCAGGAGCCTGGCAAAGATTCGTATATGTACGGCACGCCAGGAGAGCGGGACTTGTCGTAGAGATGCTCCATCCCTCCTTCCGCGTGGGGTGCTGGGGCCTTGGTTCAGTTCTCTGGAGTGGGGTGGGGGGAAAGGCCTGTGTTTAGGTTGCTTCTCCCCCTCCCCTTTCACTTTACCGTCCTTTCCCTCCCACCCCTCAGTTCTGGTACAACTGTCCAGATCCACTGAAAACTGCCTCCCTCTTCAGCCTCATACGCCTTGGTAAAAAAAACCCAAGGGCACCCACACACCCCAAACCGCCCTCCTTCCTTTTCCACAGGCTCCTGTGTGTTGACATGACAGCTGCCATGCCTCACACAGACCCAACGCCACCTACTCTGACCCCTCCAGTTGTGGTACCTCCCCCTACCCTCAGGATATGGGGGCAAAGGGTGGGTGGAGTTAAGTTACACCAACACGCCCCTTGAGCCCTACTAAAGACCTTTGGACACAGCGCAATAGCACTGATTTATGACCTATGGCCTCTGGGTTACCCAGGTGGAGGGAGCCCATAGGTCTGTGGCAGAAAATGTGCTTCACATACATCAAGTTCTAGGTTTGATTCCCAGTCTCTTCTAATCAAAGGACGTCAAGGAGCGGCTCTGGGAAAGATGGCTGGCTGAGCCTTGGAAGGCCTCTGCCAGCTAGAGTAGACAGTACTGGCCTAGATGGGCCGATGGTCTGGCTCCATGTGAAGCAGGCGCCTCTATTCAGCATCCCCCACACCCGGGATGGAGCTGTGTTTGGTCGCCTGGCCCCCGCTCTGCCACTCACTGCTTCAGCACCTTAGACCAGCCTGTCGCCAACCTGGTGCCAACCAGGTGTTTTGGACTACATCTCCCATCAGCCTGCAGCCAGCCTGGCCATTGTGGCCGGGGTTGATGGGAGTTGTAGCGCACGACGCCTGCAAGGCACCAGGTTGACGAAGCCTGCCTTAGACTATGCCTCAGGCCTCTCTCTCTTTCTTAGGAACAGATCAAATATTTTCCCCTTCCTGTGAATGTATCTGGGGAGCTTTAATTTGTGAGGGGCAGAGCATCTTATGCCTTCAGCATTCATGCGCCAAAAATGACCCTGCACTGAGGAGGGGGCGGGGAGCAGCTCACCTTGACCCTAAGGCAGACCCCTTGCTCCTACGCTGAGAACCAGTCAAGCCATGCTTCTTCTGTGGCACAAATCCAGCCTCTCCGTTAAAAATGCCCACAGGCCATCATTTCTAAATACTCCACTTGCTTGTCGCTGTAAATGTGTGTTTTTCCCACCCACCCCAAGCCACAAAATGCTTTCAGTGCTACACTGGTTGACGTTTTCTCAATGGACAAGTGAAAATCTGCATAGTGGTTTCGAGTGACACCGCCTCCCCGCCCCCAAATACTTATGGATGGTAGTTTCAAGAGCCCCCTCCCCTTTACTTGCTCCAAAAATAACTCTAGGCATGTGTTCACACAGTGTTGTTATAGCGCTTTCAGGCTTACAGTGCTTCAAAATTATTTGAAACCTAAATTTTAAAAAAAAACCTTAAAAAATAATAATCCAAGCTTTGTCACCAAAAACCTCAGTGGGGGGCAAAGGGTGGCTATGCTCCCTTCAAATGTTGTTGGACTCCAACTCCCATCAGCCCCAGCCAGCAGGGCCAATGGTCAGGGTCAATGGAAGTTGCAGTCCAGTAACAATGGAAGGGCCACAGGTCCCCCCCCACTCTAGATTCTTAACTAGAACATGATAAAGGTTCACACTATGCTTAAAACAGTATATATTAAAAGTGCTTCAAGTGCAGTTTTGAGTGGCTGTGAAACATGAAACTGGCCACATCTACATTACAAATTTAAAGCAGCTTAGTGGTATTGTGTTTTACCTCTTTTGGTTTCTATCAAAGAACCCTGGGGGTTGTTGCTGCCCAAGGGTGCTGATCTGATTATTTTACTTAGCTAGTTCATAGATCTCTATCCCGCTTTTTAGGATACTCTCCTTACAAAGCTGATTATTATTATGAATTGTCTTTTCACCCCTTTTTTTACTCCCAGAAGGTGATTGCATCCTTTTGTCCTCACAACCACCCCGTGAGCTAGGCTAAACTTACAGAGAATGACTAGCTCAAGTTCAGCTGGTAGTTAAATGAAGAATTTGAACCCAGGTCTCCCTGGGCAAATTTCAAAATTCCAGCCATTATACCACACTGAACCATTATCAAATCAGCAATTCCCAGAGATCTTTGCTTAGAGGGCACAGGGACTGGTTTAAATGTGTAGTGCAGACATACTGTGTAAGCGCAAATTAGTTATCTGTGTTGTAAGCATCACAAGCTATTTACAGTGCAATTGTATGCATGTTTACTCGGAAGCAAGCATCGCTGAGTTCAGTGGGACATACTCCCATTGCAGCTGCAAGGTGCTTTAACTGCCTTAGTGTGAACACAACATAGGGTTTTTGCACCATGACAGGAGCCAGCATTACCCAGTGGACACTAGAATGTTCCGTTAGGATGACCACCCCCAACCTGGTGCCCTGTAAGATGTTTCAGACTACAACTCCCATCAGCCCCAGCTAGCACGGCTCCCTGGCTGGAGCCGATGGGAGTTGTAGTCCGAAATATCTTACAGGGCACCAGGTTGGGGAAATACTGCTTTAGGGTCTGAGATGTTTTGAGAGTTTCATCTTAAAATGGCCCTCAGCGACGCATACAAAAAGGACAGCAGCCTACCTCAGAGGATTGTTGGAAGGATGGGCCAAAGAAGATTGTAAAGCACTCTGTTAGGAAATGATTCCTAACGGTGTCAGCAAATGCTGGGGTTGGCGGAGCTGTTGGTTTCTGGTCACCCCAAAACACACCTGCAGCTTTTGCATCGGAAACCGACTTGCTTGAGTTCATTGGAGTGCAAGTCGTTTGCCATGTTCCAGAGGCACCTCCGATAATCCCACAGCTCCTTGCGGCAGTTGATCCAGTCTCACAAAAGCCGGTTCCCAGAATAGCAAGGGGCTGGCAGCGTCCAGGCCCCATGCTAGGGAAAGGCTCTCTCCCCCCCCACCCCATAAGTTCTTCCCCCCTCAGCCCCCTCTGCCCCAAAGTTCCCTCTGTGGGTTGGTTGGTCTGTCTGGCGTTTGCTCTGTACGTGTAACCTCCCTCCCTGGATAACCCCCAAACAGTTGGAATAAATACCCTGTTCTTGTGTAAATATATAAATATAAATATTATATACGAAACCAAACATGGGTTTGGAAAGGAGCGTGCTTGTGTGCGTGGTGCTGGGGGACTGAACTGCCGCTGCCTGACTATCCTTCACCCAGAAATTTCTCCATATATCCACTCTCTATTCAATTATGATCAGTTTGGGCCTCTTTCATATAACGCCAGTCACAGTTTCTGCACATGCACCATACATTTAAAGAGGTTTGTTAAGGGTGCTGAGAGTCACAGAGAGAGACCCCTATTCATAGCTGTCAACGTTTCCCCCTTTTTAAGGGAAATTACCTTAATCCGAATAGGATTCCCGCAGGAAAAGTTGACAGCTATGCCCCTATTCCCCTCAGAGAGCTACAATTTCTAGAGTGGTTGGACAATCCCTTTCCCAAACTCTGGGAACTGTAGCTCTGTGGGGGAAGTATCGCAACGCTTTGAACTAGTATCGCAACGCTTTGAAAGTGGATGCGACTTTTGAGGGGAATAAGGCATAAGTCAAGCAATGAAAGGAGAAGGGGGAAAGAAATGGCAGGAGATGAGTAAAAATTCTTTCAGGGTTGTGTGTATAACAGAGGGGAGAGAAATATATATATATATATATATATATATATATATATATATATATATATCCCACCACCTCCAGTTAGAACCTTTGAGCAAATGGAAAGGTTGAGTCATGATACTTTCCAAGCCAACGTCTGTACGTAGCTTTAAGAAAGTTTAACTATAGAAGTCGCATCTCCTTACCACAAGAAAGTCACTGTGGCTAAGAATGTGGCCTATTCAAAAAATGTGTTAGATATTAATAGAAAACGATTGCCAGTAATTGCCACCTGATCAGGGAAAACTGCCTTCCCTCCGCCACCATTTTGTTACTGGCTCTGCCCCAACACTGCTATTTTGTGACTGGTGGCCTCAGTAATTTTCAGCCCTCTCAAGTGGGCCCCGAAGCAGAAAATTTGAGGACCCCTGTTTACAAAATGCTTATTCTACCTTTTGGGCAGCATTTTGACATGGGCAGTGACATAACAGGAAATGGAGATGGGTAAATCTGTCAGTTTCTCTCAAGTTTCTCATTTTTCCAGTTTCAGGTTCACTTCTCTATGGTTCCCCATACGTTAGACTTTTTTTATTTTTAATGTCAGATTTCTGCTGGCACACACATTTTTATATGCACTTTTGCCTAATATACACATTTTTGCAGTGCAATGTTCTCTTGTCTAAAGCCTTCTGCGTGGTATTTTCACATATATATACATTTTTAATGCATTCTTTCCCTTAGTATATGTACACATTAGTACACATATGTACACATTTAGTACACATTACTTGGCTTGAGAACTGCTTTGCAAAATTCAGAGAAATGCAAATTTTGTAGGATGGGTGCGTTTCAGTTCTCATGTTTTGAAAAGTGCAGATTAGGTAAGTGCCCCTTTAGTTCCAAACTGAATCAGATCCCCACTCCCCACATTCCTATAAGGGAAGGGATCCTATCATATCATAGCTCAGCATACATACATTCTAGTCTATCCACACACAAGGAGCTCATCCCTAAAGGACAATCCTACTGAATGTACAGAGACTGTCCCCAGGACTGGAATCCCTGAGCTAGGGGCACAGAAACAGAGTCTGAACACCATTAATTCCCTCTCTTTCTCAGGGTCAGGCTGAAGATGCCATTGCCATCCATCCACGAGAGGAAGGCTTGTAGGGTGGGGGTGGGGAAACCCCACAAAGTTTGCAGAAGTGCCGAGCTTTTTCTAAGGAAGCAGCTTTTAAGCAGGAGAGGGGAGAACTCTTGAAACACCCTAACAAGAGCTGAGCATGCTCTGTGGCTATGGAATTCTGGCTGTTGGGGAGGCAGAGCAGCAATGGAACAGAGTATCCGGGACAGGGGCAGTCCGCTCTGCCGCTTCTTCTTGCTGCCCCCACTTGTAGAACAACAGGGCACAGCTGTAGACAACACAGAGCTGGGGTAGCCAGTTGGACGCCAAGTACCCATCAGCCCCAGCCAGCATGGCCAATGGTCAGGGATGGAGTCCAATACCATCTGCAGGGATGATAGAGCCAGCTTGGTGTAGTGGTTAAGAGCGGTAGACTCGTAATCTGGTGAACTGGGTTCGATTCCCCGCTCCTCCACATGCAGCTGCTGGGTGACCTTGGGCCAGTCACACTTCTCTGAAGTCTCTCAGCCCCACTCACCTCACAGAGTGTTTGTTGTGGGGAGGAAGGGAAAGATTGTTAGCCGCTTTGAGACTCCTTCGGGTAGTGATAAAGCGGGATATCAAATCCAAACTCTTCTTCTTCTTCGGGGTCACAGGTTCCCATCCTAGTAATCTAGAGAAGCAAGAGATGGGCCAGTATTCAGGCTCCTCAAGGTAAGGTTGCCGATTCCAGAACCAGCAGGCCCAGCAACTGTTCCTTTACAAGCCATTTGATATCAAGCTGTGCTTTGCTTTGCTTACGGATTTATTTATTTTTTACATATCATCCACCCCTCTGTTAAAGGGGTAGGAGCAAGTCAGGTTGCTTCCCGGCCCGCCCTGCCTGTTGGCAACTTTATCTGTAGGCGGGAGGGGACAGCTAGGTTGGCACGTGGCTGGCCAGCTGCAGTCGGATTAAACCAGGAATAGACAGTTGGCTCAGGGATTATTAGGCGGAGGAGAAGGGCAGGGTGGGAGCCGAGGGAGAGGTTCAGGCAGGGCAGATCAGAGATGCAAAAGGAACTGGAGGGGAGATAAACTAGCCGGTGTCGTGTCCTTTCAGCCCAGCTTCAGGTTGGCTGCTGGGAAACTGCATCGTTTCAGGGTCACTCAGGTTCCCACTGTGCTGGCTCAGGTATTCACAGCTGCAAAACCCTGCAGTGTGTACTCCTGGGAGCACAGAGGGGAGAGTACACAGAGTTGATTCACCAGGGATCTCTGGGATAGTGGGAGAGAGTCTTGTCCCAGAATGAATCTCATTGAGTAGGTCTTGAGGTTGTGGGGAGGATAAAGGAGTCAATTTCAGGTTCTCTCTGTTTCTTAGTTTAGCTGTCTCCACACTTCAAAATCAGTTTTTCAAGCCCTCACGAAAATTCGTCACTGTTTTAGCATGCAGTTTTGCAAAGCAGTTTCCCCCTGGAGTAATGCATTTGATTTTCTCTAACAGGCTTTAGTCTAGTCTGTGCAGTTCTGTGCATGTTACTTTACTGGAGAGCTGCCTGGCCAAATTTAGAGAAGTGCAAATTTGGAAAGATGGCTGTGTTTCAGTTTGCATATTGTTTTCAGAAAGTGCGAATTAAGTTGGTTTGCCTTTAAACGTGGACTGAATCAAATTTATCCTCCAATCCTACTTTATGTGAACTGAGTTCTATCTCTTCAAGAATGTCATGAAAAATTATATTCCGTCATCACACATCTCTATTATTATTACTTCATATTTATGAAGCGCCTTATTCAAACATGTCTGGAGGTGTTGTACAATATAAAGTAGCACACATTGGGTAGAAAACCCACATACAAATTCAGAGTTCAATGCACAATAAAACAATCAAATCTGGTGAACACATCAAGAAAATATACCTCAATCCACAAAGTGTGTTCTCTCACAGCCATGAGCACGATTATTACAAAATAATTAAAAGAATGAAATCATCCCCAAGGGTGATAAAATCAACACTCAAGTACCTGGTGATAGAAACAAAGTTTTTGTCTGGCTTTGCTACGTTGTCAAAGTTGGCACCAGGCGAGCCTCTCTTGGGAG
This sequence comes from Podarcis filfolensis, assembly GCF_964270895.1. Lineage (NCBI taxonomy): Eukaryota > Metazoa > Chordata > Lepidosauria > Squamata > Lacertidae > Podarcis > Podarcis filfolensis. The sequence continues at coordinate 19,125,264 of NC_139615.1, read as the reverse complement.
AGCATTCCACAAACAGGAACGAAGGCTGGACCACCGAAAGGGCCCTATTCTTTGTTGTCATCCTGTTAAGTTGTGGGTGAACATATCAGACGACACAGCGATTCTTCAAACAGCTCTTGTTTATTCACAGGCCAGAACAGAACTGAGCTGGAAGGTTCAGCCAGCCTGCTTATATCGAGCTCAACTACAACGCAACAGTAACAACTTTCTGTAACTATCCAATCACTGAATGTCACTTTCAGTTCCTTATTTGCATATGTGGACCTGTGTGAAAACTATCTACAGTATCCCCCTGCTGGCCCAGGGTGAGAACTTCGGTACATAACACATCCTTTACTCAATAACCAAGTCCTCAAATGGGCTCAGAGTCAATGCCATTCATTATTTCCATAGTATTTTCAGGCTTCATGGCCTTTTCTCTCTTTTTTTACAGTACTTAAGGCTGGCCACCTTGGCTGGAATCATTACAGCTCCCTCAGGCAGGGTGGGGAACTTTAAGCCTAAAGGCCAAAAGCAACCCTACAGGCCCCCCCTCTCTCCCCCCACCCCCCTTCAGACTCTGCCTCTTGCTTGCTGGGCAGAGGACAGAAGTGTGTGTGAATTTAGAAACCCATGACTTCTATATGTCTGGAACTTGGCCAAACCAATCAAAATCAATTCTCAATAAAGGGCGCCTCCAGACCCCCTTTTTATTGTTCATTCATCAGGCACTTATACAGTGCTGGGAGCTGATGGGAGGCCCCCATTCCCCTCCCAGAGCCACAACTCGCAGTGTAGTTTAACCATCAAATAATTGTAGTGAACAGGGGCCTCCTAACAACCCCCAGCACCCTTGACAAGCTGCAGCTCCCAGAATTCTTTGGGGGAAGCCATGACTGCTTAAAGTGGTGTTGCTTTAAATTTATGGCGTGGCTTTAGCCTTAGAGGCAAAGGACTGTGGCCACAGAACCTTGCAAGCAGGCCAGTTTCGGGTTAGCAGGTGGCTTCCGGCACTTCCTTCCATAGAACCCAGCGAATGACCCAGCCCCAGTCCCTATTATTAATATCATTGGTAAAGCAAATCATGGGTGCCTTAAACTGCACCTGTGTCGTGCACATGGGCTTCAGACTGCAGGCTAGTTTATTTTATTTTTTTGAGAAGCCTGGCACAGGTTGCATCTCCTGCCTTTTTGGTCGCAGCTGGATCCCTATGCACTCGGCTCCAATTTCCCCTGGCTCAGCAGCGCAGCCCTCCATCGCCTTAGATCAGTCTTTGGTGCAGACAGGGAGGGGACAAGGTGACCCGAGCTTCAATTTCACTTGTTCTCATGCCTAAAAAGAAACAGGTCGACTGCTCCCCTACCCCACCCACCCACCCACACCAGAACCCACCTCTCCTGCCTCCATACATCTATGCCACACGCCTCTCAACAGAGAATCCAGGAGCACCAGCTCCTACCCTGCTCTACTCACTATTGATTATTTTATTGATTTCTAGCTAAACTTTCTGCTAAGGTGCTCAAGGTGACATATATTTTATTTATAGACTATATGTCACACACTTAAAGAGTATCTAGGCGGCAAACACAGCACAGCCGTAAAAATACTTTGCCATCATTTCCACTGTATAATCCTGAGGTAAGGAGCATCAGAAAGTCTGTTTTGGCTTTTGGAAGTCTTCTCAGGCCACGCCCCCTATCTCCAGGCAGCACCTCCTCACCGGTCCAGCTTCAGCTCCTGAGTGTTTTCGGCTGGCTAGGAGGTGACCTTGAACTCTGATGACGTTTCCTGATTGCCTGGACGGAGGTAAGAGTGTTTGAGTAGGTGCAGACATTTGCCTCCTGTCCAGAGATAACGTTGACATTCATTGCTCCACCCACTTTCACCTCTGGCCCTGCCCACCACCACCATGTGACCCTCAGAAGGCGGGCCAGAATGGAAAGCAGATCTTGGGCCAAAAAAGGGTTACCTATCCTTGTTATAGGGATGTGGGTGGTGCTGTGGGTTAAACCACAGAGCCTAGGGCTTGCCGATCAGAAAGTCAGCGGTTCGAATCCCCATGACGGTGTGAGCTCCCATTGCTCGGTCCCAGCTCCTGCCAACCTAGCAGTTCAAAAACACACAGTGCAAGTAGATAAATAGGTACCACTCCGGCAGGAAGGTAAACGGCATTTCCATGGGCTCTGGTTTCCGTCACGGTGTTCGGTTGCGCCAGAAGCTGTTTAGTCATGCTGGCCACATGACCTGGAAAGCTGTCTTTCGACAAACGCCAGCTCTCCCAGCCTGAAAGCGAGATGAGCGCCGCAACCCCAGAGTTGTCCGCGACTGGACCTAACGGTCAGGGGTCCCTTTACCTTTACCCTTGTTATACACAATAACTGATGAACGAGCGATACACCAGAGCTATACCTCACCTGTGTAAGCAGAAAGCAGATTTGTGCGTCCTTCCTCATCGTCCCTACTGCCACCTTCCAAGGCAGCCTGTGTTCCACTGCCAAACAGCTAAACGTGCAAGGAGAGCCCTGCTGAATCAGGCCCATTGCAAAGGCAGATTTAGGGGAGCGAGACCGGTTTGCCTGCATGGGGCGCTGAGCCAAGGGCGCTACAGGGGGCACCGCAGCAATGAACAGAAGATGAGGTGAAGAGGGGATTTTGGCACCGCACAACACGCTGCTGAAATTTGGAAGCCCCAAGTCTGCCACTGTCCATGGTTCATCTAGTTCAGCATTCTGCTCTCGCAGTGGCCAACCAGATGCTCCTTTGGGGAGCCCACAAGCAGGACCCAAACGCCAGAGCCCTCTCCCCTCCTGAGATTTCCAGCAGCTGGTACTCAGAAGCATTATTTCCACCATCTGCAAAGGCAGAGCATAGCTATGGCTGCTAGTAGCCACTGAGAGCCTTTATCTCCATGTGAAAAGGTGAAAAGGTAAAGGACCCCTGGACGTTTAAGTCCAGTCAAAGGCGACCATGGGGTTGTGGCGCTCATCTCGCTTTCAGGCCAAGGAAGCCGGCGTTTGTCCACAGACAGCTTTCCGGGTCATGTGGCCAGCATGACTAAACTGCTTCTGGCGCAACGGGACACCGTGATGGAAACCAGAGCGCATGGAAAAGCTGTTTACCTTCCCGCTGGAGTGGTACCTATTTATCTACTTGCACTGGTGCGCTTTCGAACTGCTAGGTTGGCAGGAGCTGGGACAGAGCAACGGGAGCTCACTCCATCACGGGGATTCGAACCGCCAACCTTCCGATCGGCAAGCCCAAGAGGCTCAGTGGTTTAGACCACAGCACCACCCGCATCCATGTAAGACTGTTTCCTCACTGCATGCCATAGGGAAGTTCTTCCTAACATGGCAGCCCGTGAAGCTCTGAAAGGTGTAGAGCCCTGTTGCCAGTGTTGTGGGGCAGCAGGAATTGTTCTCTCCCTAGGGCACAGAGTGGGGAACCTGCTGCCCTCCAGTTCCTATCGACTCGAATCAGTGGGGCTAATAGTGAGGCATGTTGGGAGTTGTAGTCCAGCGACATCAGGAGGTCCACCGGTCCCCCAACCTTGGCTTAAAAGAACCCAGGACTTTGAGGCAGTGAGGTTCCCTTTCCCGGATTCAACCCCTGAAATTCCCTTCCCTATCATGAGCTTCTGCTGCCCCCTGCTGGCTCCTCGCCACTCCCGAGAGTTTTTAAAAACAGCAAACTCTTAAACTGTTACGAAAGTTTCCCTCCTCGGAGCAGCTCGCCGCTCTGCCATTAGCCGTGCGCTGCTTCCTAGATCTGCTGCCTCTCGCCCTCTTCTGCCATGGTGGTCACACGCTGGGGGATCTGCTCTGCAGGGAAGATCGCCCACGACTTCCTGGTCGCCCTGAAGACTTTGCCATCTGAGGATCACAAGGTAGCAGGGGTGGTTTTTGAGAGGGAAAGCACTTGGGCAGCAGAAGCCCATTTTCTATCATCAGCTTCCTGTCGGAGGGGGTGACACCCATGTGCCTGGGGCTTTGCCAGCATTTCTCGTAAGAAGCAAGATCCAGTCCATGTTCCATGGCTGGGAGAACGGCTGTTCTCTTTGAAGCAACTAGTCAGTCCACAATACAGTGGTACCTCAGGTTAAGAACATAATTCATTCTGAAACTGTTCTTAACCTGAAGCACCACTTTAGCTAATGGGGCCTCCCGCTGCTGCTGCACGATTTCTGTTCTCATCCTGAAGCAAAGTTCTTAACCCGAGGTACTATTTCTAGGTTAGTGGAGTCTGTAACCTGAAGCGTCTGTGACCCGAGGTACCACTGTAATTATTTAAAAATAAAAGAGAATGATGGGCCTCTGGCTTGATCTGATGTTCTTAAATGACTGGTTGATCCAGACTCCTAGGTACTCACAGTTTCCTGTTCCATGACCCTTCTGCCAAATCTGAGACTTTCATCTCCTTGGGGCAACAGCTGTCTCTTGCTTAGGTTGTTAAATACCACATACAGTGCTATTTTTCTAGAAAAAGAAGAGCCAGAACTCACCATGAGCGCCTCCCTTGTTCCATTATGAAATTGGTTCCCCACCCTGTGCCCTAGGGAGAGAACAATTTCCCTTGTTCCATGTGAAAAGGATCTAGGAGTCTTGGTTGACCACAAACTTGACATGAGCCAACAGTGTGACGCGGCAGCTAAAAAAGCCAGTGCAATTCTGGGCTGCATCAATAGGACTATAGCATCTAGATCTAGGGAAGTAATAGTGCCACTGTATTCTGCTCTGGTCAGACCTCACCTGGAGTACTGTGTCCAGTTCTGGGCACCACAGTTCAAGAAGGACACTGACAAACTGGAACGTGTCCAGAGGAGGGCAACCAAAATGGCCAAAGGCCTGGAAACGATGCCTTATGAGGAACGGCTAAGGGAGCTGGGCATGTTTAGCCTGGAGAAGAGGAGGGTAAGGGGTGATATGATAGCCATGTTCAAATATATAAAAGGATGTCACATAGAGGAGGGAGAAAGGCTGTTTTCTGCTGCTCCAGAGAAGCGGACACGGAGCAATGGATCCAAACTACAAGAAAGAAGATTCCACCTAAACATTAGGAAGAACTTCCTGACAGTAAGAGCTGTTCGACAGTGGAATTTGCTGCCAAGGAGTGTGGTGGAGTCTCCTTCTTTGGAGGTCTTTAAGCAGAGGCTTGACAACCATATGTCAGGAGTGCTCTGATGGTGTTTCCTGCTTGGCAGGGGGTTGGACTCGATGGCCCTTGTGGTCTCTTCCAACTCTATGATTCTATGATTATAATGGCAACGGCATCCACATGAGAGATGATAGAACTGAGTTCTGGCATGTTGTAGCTGGAAGAAAGCCCTGGTGGTGTCTCATTCCAAAGACTCTTATGAACTGAAAGTGAGACGCTATATGTACTTTTCCTTGTTTATTTGTTTTCACAACAAATTTTTAATAAAAGCTAGCATGATAATAAAAAGTACCACATACAGCAGATAGATGACTTGTGTCGAAGGACTGGGGGCTGGACAAATGGACAGAACCAGGAGAAGTAGTGCTGGAGTCGGCTCTCAATAGCTGACCCCAACCCACCATCCCAGCTAGGAAATGATGAGATTTAGGTGGCTTCATGCAAAGAGAAATGAAACTCGGAGTGTGAGACTAAGTCTGTGTACACACCACACATTTAAGGCAGTCTCCACCACCCCGCACTGAAAAGAATCATGGGAACTGAAGTTTACCCAAGACAGAATTACAATTACAGCACTCTTAGTAAACTACTGTTCTCAGGATTCTTTTCTGGGGGGGAAATGTGCTTTAAATGTATGGTGCCTATGCAGTCACAGAAACTAGACTGTTGCCATTTTCTTCTGAGAACACATTTTTGTATGCTGCTTTGACTGATGTGCACATTTTTGCAAGCAACTTCTCCTGATATAATGCATTCTTATATATATAAAATTTTCGCTGGTATATTCATTTTCAGGAGGAGTTTCCCCTGATATGTGCATTGTTGTAAGCATTGTTTGGTTGGAGAACTTGCATCGCAAAATTCAGATAAGTGCCACTTTTGAAAGATGGCTGTGGTGGAATCTACACATCACTCGTTAAAAACGTCGTGAAAATGCTTTTTTAAAAAAATCGTTTTGAAAAATGCATTGAATTTGCTATAGCTCACCACCGCCACCTAGTGCCACAGTTGTATATTGCACTTTACAACACATTCACAATGTTTTGTTTGCAGCTGTATAGCCGAGTCCTAAGTTTCCATTCTCACGCTGTTTTGGAAACTGCAAATTTGATATATCTGGCTTTAAATGTGAATCCAGGCACATTTCTCTTGCATCCCTACCGGAAGTGACCAGAGTGGAAGACAGAAAATGAGTGGAATGGGGTTAGGCTCTGTGAACACTTTCAGCAGCTTTCTGTCCCAGAGATCTGAAGGGGGAGTTTGGGGCCTCGGCTGTTTATCAGAGGCTGCATACACAACATCCCTTTAAGGCACACCCACCCAAGAATCCTGAGAACTGTAGTTAACCCCCTGACCTACAATTCCCAGCACCCTTAACAGACTACAGTTCCTGGGATTATTGGGGGGTGAGCTATACATGTCTGGTGTGTACATAGCCCAAGTATTTTTATTTTTTGTTTTTTTGAGTTCAGGATTTTTACATACATTATATTGTTGTTGTTTAGTCGTTTAGTCATGTCCGACGCTTCGTGACCCCATGGACCAGAGCACGCCAGGCACTCCTGTCTTCCACTGCCTCCCGCAGTTTGGTCAAACTCATGCTGGTAGCTTCGAGAACACTATCCAACCATCTCGTCCTCTGTCGTTCCCTTCTCCTTGTGCCCTCCATCTTTCCCAACATCAGGGTCTACATTATATTATCTCCTTGCAATTTTTAAATTTCCCGTACAATTTTTTCCTTTCCCTCCCTTCCCACCCCCCTCCTCCATATCCATTGGAAGGGTTCAAACAATTATCCTCAGCCACAGGCATAGTGTCTTTCGTTTCCACCAAATGTCTTTTATTCCAGTAGTTTATATCCATTGAAGATAGGGGTTTCATCTGTTCCTTATCGTGGTGGACTTGACCTTCCACGTTGTTTCCTATGACATGGCTACAACAATGTCCAACTGAATAAATTCAAACAAATAACTATTCCATGCCTCTACTGTCCATTTTTCTCTCTCTTTCCAACCTAAAGCTATCGTTGCCTTTCCCGCTAAAATCATAGCTTTGAAGGTAAGCTGGTCACCTTTCTCTATAGCCGTGTTTCCACGTATACCCATTGTCATGAAATCAAAGTCTATTGAAAGCTTCACTTTAAAAAATTCATTAATAACCTTTAGGATTTTATTCCAGAATTCCTTTACCTCTGGGCATTCCCAGCACATATGGGAAAACCATCCCTTGGCTAGTTTACAGTGCCAACAGTTAGAATTCAATCCTGCTACCATATTAGCTAGCTGGGCTGGAGTTCTGTACCATTTTAGAAAGAATTTTAATTCCAGCTCTCCACAGCCCAAGTGTTTAACGTGTGAGCCCCACCTATGGCGCAGGTGCTGGAACTGGAGGCATGTTTGCAGACGACTTCTGATTTTTGTTATTGGTTGCATGCGCTGGAGAGTGTTTGGTTGAGTCTGTTTGCAAAGTGCTTCGCTGTGCCTTGTGCGTCGGTGTTTGTCCTAGAAGGAGAGTGGGAGGCAGCTGTGGGACTGAAGCCCAGAGCTTGTGACCTCAATTGGCAGCAGAAACTTCCTCTCAGCTTTGAGAAGACGCCCTTCCTGGATTGCTGCTCCCTTTCTGGCCTCTCTAGGAAACAGCTTGCGCTGGAACGTAGTAACCCTTCTCACGCCTTTGGTGCCAAGGATCCTTCTACACAGGCACTTGACTTTGTAAGCAGCCTGGCAAATATCACAAATGGGTTGTTCGCCACATCTTTAAAACACAAACAACTCTTCAGGTTTTCTCTGGAAAGGAAAGATCCAGATTAAAGGGGCAATCCTGTTCACAAGAAGCTGGCCTAAAGCTCGCCCATACAGTGGTACCTTGGGTTACATACGCTTCAGGTTACAGACGCTTCAGGTTAGACTCTGCTAACCCAGAAATAGTGCTTCAGGTTAAGAACTTTGCTTCAGGATGAGAACAGAAATCGTGCTCTGGCGGCGTGGCAGCAGCAGGAGGCCCCATTAGCTAAAGTGGTGCTTCAGGTTAAGAACAGTTTCAGGTTAAGAACGGACCTCTGGAACAAATTAAGTACTTAACCCGAGGTACCACTGTATTGCATACCCTCCAAATGTCCCTATTTTCCAGGACAGTCCCGGATTTACAGAAGCCATCCCGGTTTCTGATTTGATCCTGGAATGTCCCACTTTTCCTTAGGACGTCCCTATTTTCACTGGATAAATGTTGGAGGGTATGGAGTAATGGAACCCCTGAGCCAAGGAGATAAGTAACTATAAAACCTTTAAAAGACATCTGAAGGCAGGTGTCTGAAAGCATCGGAAGGTATATGGCTTCGTATCTTCAGCTGAGCCAAGGTCATGGGACTTAAGGACAGCTGAGCCACAAATCCAGCTGTGCAGCCAAAGATCCACTGGATCCTAAACTGCTCATCCTGGTGGATCCTAGCCATAGGATTGGCCCCTCAATAGGGGGGGGAAATATGGGTTGGCATTTTGATACCTAAGACATAATGCAGGCACGGTAAGAAAGTTGGGCGGGGGGGGGGGGGAGATGAGGCCAGCAGTTCCTGCCTGTTAACTCTTTCTCCTCCTCCTCCAGGTGGTGGCCATCGCTTCTCGCGACCTCAGCCGGGCTCAGCAATATGCCAAGATCCACGGCATCCCCAAGGCCTATGGCTCGTACGCAGAACTGGCTGAGGATGATGATGTTGGTGAGCTGCCTTCCCTCCTAAAACAGGGCTGGGGAACTTGTGGCTAAAGAGACGGCAACTCCCATCCGCCTTGACCATCCTTGGCACTGCTGGCCAGGACTCATGGGACCAGGAGTCCAGCAACATCCAGCAGGCCACAGCTTCCCCATCCTTGCCCCCAAACCTGAGTTCCCACTTGTGTGAGTATAAAACTTGCTTCCCGCCGAGACCATATAACACCAGTCTTGAAAGACCTACACTGGCTCCCAGTACGTTTCCGAGCACAATTCAAAGTGTTGGTGCTGACCTTTAAAGCCCTAAACGGCCTCGGTCCTCTATATCTGAAGGAGCATCTGCACCCCCTTCGTTCTACCTGGACACTGAGATCCAGCACCAAGGGCCTTCTGGCGGTTCCCTTCCTGCAAGAAGCCAAGATACAGGGAACCAGGCTGAGGGCCTTCTCGGTAGTGGCACCCTCCCTGTGGAATGCCCTCCCACCAGATGTCAAAGAGAACAACAACTACCAGACTTTTAGAAGACATCTGAAGGCAGCCCTGTTTAGGGAAGCTTCTAATGTTTGATGTATTACAGTATTTTAATATTTTTCTGGAAGCCGCCCAGAGTGGCTGAGGAAGCCCAGCCAGATGGGCGGGGTATAAATAAATTATTATTATTATTATTATTATTATTATTATTATTATTATTATCCCCAGCCTTCTTCCAAGGGCTGCTGGGGAGACCTGGATGGTCTTCCAGGGATTCAGGCAGGACAATCCCAGCCCTTTCTGGAGATGTCGGGAATTGAACTCGGGTCCTTCTGCCAACGAGTTACTATGGCCTTTCCTTCGAGGCAGCACTGGGGTCCTTCCAGGTGCTGTGACCTCACTGTCTGTCCAAGGCTGATGCCTGATGCCAAGCGTCCCCTTAGGGCAGCCTTTCTCAACCTGTGGGTCCCCCGATGTTGTTGAACTACAACTCCCATCACCCCTAGCTAGCAAGGCCAGAGCTCAGGAATGATGGGAGTTGTAGTGCAACAACATCTGGGGACCCACAGGTTGAGAACCGCTGCCTCAGGGCTCGTGCCTGCCAGCTCTCTTACAGACAATGCCACATGGCTGCTACAGGATGATAAAACAGGATCTGTCCCTTGAGGAACACTGATGTCCTTTGTATCCTTCGCTTGCAAGTTTCTGAAGCTTTTTAATTATTGTTTTTAGGAACAAAGGATCTATTGAGCTGCCGTAACGACCCACTTCTTGGAAATATAATTTGTGGCCTTTTTAAACTCTCTCCTCAGAAAGAAATAATCTGTTATCTATGTGCCTAACCACTGAAATATACTCAGAGTCGCAAAGTGATTTCATGCTCTTTATTCAGCTCATAGTGGTGAGGAGGAATGAATGAAAGTCCCCTCAAGGTATCTGCTTTATATACATTATTTACACAATGGGCTGCACATGATTGGCTAATTCCGGAATTCTATTGTAAGCCAATCAGGTTGTGGATTCACTTCTATCTGGAGCATGATTGGGTGGTTCCTGCCAACCAATCATATTGCTGCATTGTTCTAGGACCAATCTGACTGCTGCATTCTGAATCCTATTGTTCTAGGACCAATCAGACTGCTGCAGTTTGGATCCTATTCAACTCAGTACATAACACCCCTCCCCTCTAAGTTCCAGTCCTGCCCGGGAGGTCGCATTCATAGTCCTCGAGGTACGCCGGTGGCCTACGTGTGCGTTGCGGCCTGGGGTGTTCCCTGGTCCGGGGTTCAGGTTCTGGCTCATGTTCCAAGGATGCTGGCTGTGATGGGCCTGTCTGGTCTGGTGCAACCGGCTCGCTCAGTCGTGGTTCTGGTTCCGGTGTCCTTTTGGCTTCGCAGGTCCTCTCTGTATTTACTGATTCTGCCTCTCCTGCTGGCCCCTCCTGCTCTATGGGCCTCACTGCCCCTCTGTTCCCTTGGGACTCCTCTGACCTTTCCTCCTCCTGGTTTTCTCCCGGGAATCGTCGCCGTATCTGGTCGCAGTGGCGGCGCCAGCATTGCCCCCCATCCGTTAGCACCTCGTACGACACGGGACCAGTGACCCTGGTGACTGTGGCGGGTACCCATGCTGGGCCTGCCCCAAAATTCTTTGCGTACACTGGGTCCTGGGCCTCGAAGGTCCGGGGGTTCCTGCCTTCCCCCACCACTACCTCATCCTGAGCTCTATCGGGGTGAAGGCGGTCCAATCTGATTGCAAGGCGCCGACCCATTAGTAGTTCAGCGGGGCTCCGGCCAGTCGTTGAGCTGGGGGTGCTGTGTTGTGCTAGGAGGAATGTGGCAAGGCGGTACTCCCAATCCCCTTGCGTCATGCGGCGAAGGGTGTCCTTGGTGGTCCGCACCATGCGTTCTGCTTGGCCATTGGTGGCAGGGTGGAATGGCGCCGAACGGATGTGGCGGATGGCGTTCTGCGCTGTGAAGGTTTGGAATTCTCCTGACGTAAATGCAGTCCCGTTGTCTGAGACGAGAGTGTCAGGGAGCCCGTGGGTTGCAAACAGCCTGCGTAGTACCCGGATGGCTGCGGACGTAGAAGTGGACGGTACCAGTGCGACTTCCAGCCATTTGGTGTAGGAGTCCACCACTATGAAGAATGTTTTCCCCTGAAAGGGGCCAGCGAAGTCCACATGCAGGCGTGACCATGGTGCTCGGGCGGACTCCCAGGACTGGACTGGGGCCCTTGGGGGATCTGGGCGGGATTCTTGGCAGGCCTGGCAGTGTTTGACCCAGGCCTCTATCTCTCCGTCGATCCCCGGCCACCACACATAACTCCTGGCAAGGGCCTTCATTCTTACTACCCCTGGGTGTGTCTCGTGTAGGGCTGTGAGGACCCTTTTGCGGAGGGGCTGGGGAACAACGACCCTGCTTCCCCATAACAGGCACCCCTTGTGGGCTGACAGTTCATGTTTGCGGGTTGTGTAGCCGGCGAATTCTGGCCCGGGGCTGCTGCTGGGCCATCCCCTCCACACCCAGTCCAGGACGCGGGAGATGACCCTATCTTTCTTGGAATGGTGTGCAACTTCTTGTGCCTGAATGGGGCGGTCGGGAAGCAGCTCCAGGCTCATAACCTCTTGTGCAGGTGCTGGGTCGGGGCCTGTTTCCGGTAGTGGTAGCCTGCTGAGGGCGTCCGCATGGCCCATCGCCTTCCCAGGGCGGTGAATCAGTGCATACTGGTAGCTGGCAAGGAAAATTGACCACCTGAGGACACGAGGAGACAGCACTTGGGGGGTCTGCTTTTCGGAGGCAAACAAGCCAAGCAAGGGCTTGTGGTCAGTCACCACGGTGAAGGGCCGCCCGTACAAGAAATCATGGAATTTTTTTACTCCCTTCACGATTGCCAGACCCTCCTTGTCGATTTGCGAGTAGTTCCGCTCGGTTGCGTTGAGTGTCTGGGAAAAGTATGCCACCGGTACCTCTCTTCCATCCGGGAGTTGGTGTCCCAGGACAGCGCCAATGCCATAGGGTGAGGCGTCGCATGCTAGCACCACCGGCAGCCTCTCGTCGAAGTGTGCCAAGACCGAGTTTGAGACAAGCAAGTCCTTGACTGCCTGGAATGCGGCCTCCTGGCGCTGGCCCCACACCCAAGGGGCCCGCTTGTCCAGGAGTCTGTGTAGGGGCTCCGCTACCGCCGCCTTGTGGGGAAGGAAGGAATGGTAAAAGTTCAATAGTCCCAAGAAGGCCTGAAGTTCAGTCTTGTTCTTGGGCGCTGGGGCATCACAAATGGCCCGTACCTTGTCCCCAGTCGGGTGGACCCCTTCTGCGTCCACCATAAATCCCAGAAAGTCCACCTGAGGCACTCCTAGTAGACATTTTTCCCGCTTCACCTTGAGACCCGCCGTCTGGAAACGGTGCAGAACGGTGCGGAGGCGGTCCTCAAACTCCTCTGGTGTGGGCCCGGCAATCAACACATCATCGAAGAAGGGGGTGACGCCAGGAATCCCTTTAAGGAGAGAGTCCATTAGATTCTGGAATATGCCTGGTGCCACGCTGACACCGAATTGCAGCCGCTTTACCCTGAACGCTCCTCTGTGCGTCACAATCGTCTGTGCCTCTGCTGTGGCCTCATCTACTGGCAGTTGTTGATATGCTTGGGCCAAGTCCAGCTTGCCAAAAATTTTCGACCCAGCCAGGGTGGCAAGGACATGGCTGACCACTGGCACTGGGTATGCATGGGCCGTGAGGGCCTTGTTTATGGTACATTTGTAGTCTGCGCAGATGCGGACCGAACCATTCGGCTTGACGGGTGTGACGATTGGGGTTTCCCAGGGGGCATTAGGCACCGGCTCCAGCACGCCTTGCTCCACGAGTCGGTCCAATTCCTCGTCTATACGGGGTTTCAGGGCGAACGGGACCCGGCGGGCCTTGAGCCTGACTGGTCGTACTGCGGGGTCAAGCTGTAGAGCAATGGGGGGGGCCCGTATACTGTCCCAATTTCCCATCAAAAACCCCCGGAAATTCCTTGCATATGGCGTCCACGTCCACTTGTAAGCTCGTGTGGTTCACCCCGGTGACGGCTAGCCCCAGTGGTCCAAACCATGCCAATCCCAGTAAGCTAATGTAGGGGCCCTTGACCACAAGCAAGTCCAGTTGCCGCGTCCGCCCTCGGTATTGCACCCTGAAGGTCCCCACCCCCATTGTGTGGACCTTACGTTTCTGGAAGTCCCGGAGGGTGAATGGGGCCGGCCTGAGTTTGGGACCCCCAGTAGGACACAGTTTCCTTAAGGTCCTTGCCGAGATTATGGATAGAGTTGAACCCGTGTCAAGCTCCATGCGGCATGGGGCCCCCTCTATCTGTACCTCTACATAAATTTTCTCTACGTTGGGGTGGGGCAACTGGTATACCTGGAAGTCCGTGAGCTCCGTCAAGTTGCCTTGGTGTGTTGGGCCCCGGGACCTGGGGCTCTTGGATTGGTCATCTGATGCCTGGCGTCGGGTGGGCCGAGCTCGACACACCCGGGCGATGTGTCCCAATTTTCTGCACTGCCTGCACTCTGCGTTGCGGAAACGGCAGGTCCTCCTCTCGTGACTGTCTCCACAGCTTGCGCAGTTCCCTGCTTCTCGTCGAGGCAGCTGTGGTATGTGGGCTGCTTGAGTGCGCTGCTGTACTCGGTGCACCTCCTCCCTGTTGGATCCTGAGTCGTCGGTGAGGTCTTCGTGGTGGACCCTCGGTTGGGACGGCTGGCTCGGCCGTGCCTCTTGCGTCGACCTCTCGGCAGCTTCCGTTGCCAGGGCCTCCTCCAGAGCGACCTGGAACGTTAGGTCCTTCTTAGCGTAGAGGCGTCGTTGCAGCTTCTCATCCTTCAGGCCACCGACGAGGCGGTCACGAAGCATGTTCTCCAGCTCTGAGAAGTTGCAGAACCGGGCAGCTTGGCGGAGAGAGGTCACAAACCCAGTTATGGTTTCCCCAGGGGCTTGCCGCTTTGCATAGAAGGCATTTCGACGAGCCACCACAGAGGGCTGTGGCGAAAAGTGCCCCTTCAGCTGTTCCATTATTGTTTTGTATGGAACAGTAGCGACGTCTTCGGGTGCAAGGAGAGCCCGGGCGATTTCAAACGTCTCCTCTCCGCAGACGCTGAAGAATATCGCCCTCTTCTTGGCGTCTTCTTCATCGGTGACCCCTTTGGCTTCTAGGAGGAAGGTGAAACGGGAGGCATACGCTTCCCAGTCTCCAGATGCTGGGTTGAACGGCGAGAAGCTGCTGTCGGTTGCCATTCTGAGTTCCTTGTGTCCCGGAGCTGAAGCCTGGATACACGGTGCGAGGCAGCGGTGCGGCAGGTGGCGGTGCTGCGGTGCTGTGTGTGGCAGTCAGCTCAGCGGGATCCCACCTTCGTCGCCAGTGAAATATACTCAGAGTCGCAAAGTGATTTCATGCTCTTTATTCAGCTCATAGTGGTGAGGAGGAATGAATGAAAGTCCCCTCAAGGTATCTGCTTTATATACATTATTTACACAATGGGCTGCACATGATTGGCTAATTCCGGAATTCTACTGTAAGCCAATCAGGTTGTGGATTCACTTCTATCTGGAGCATGATTGGGTGGTTCCTGCCAACCAATCATATTGCTGCATTGTTCTAGGACCAATCTGACTGCTGCATTCTGAATCCTATTGTTCTAGGACCAATCAGACTGCTGCAGTTTGGATCCTATTCAACTCAGTACATAACACCACTTTTTGCTACATCTAAGAAAAAGCTTCTGTGCTGGTGAGCAGCTGACTCAGCAAACACGGACATATCAGGCTCATCTGATTCCCTCCCTTCTTTCTGCCGAGGTTATCCAAGGTTATGTTGGGAGCCAGCAGGAGCTTGAGATGTGGGGTATTTAATTGGTTACCATATGCACAATGCATAATGCTTGATTTGATACCCTGTTGTATGAGGGGCTGGCACTCGTCTGTGCCAGGGGTTCTTTTGTTAGCGGACTGCTTGACAATAATATAGTGTGCAAAACTAAAGCAGACTTGGCTCTGTATACCTGAAGGAGGGTCTCCACCCCCATCATTCAGCCCGGATGCTGAGGTTCAGCTCCGAGGGCCTTCTGGTGGTTCTCTCATTGTGAGAAGTGAGGTTACAGGGAACCAGGCAGAGGGCCTTCTCGGCAGTGGCACTCTCCCTGTAGAATGCCCTCCCATCAGATGTCAAACAGATAAACAACTATATGATTTTTAGAAGACATCTGAAAGCAGCCCTGTTTCAGGGAGTTTTTAATTTTTGATGTTTTACTGTGTTTTTGTATTTTTTTGGAAGCCACCTAGAGTAGCTGGTGTAACCCAGTCAGATGGGCAAGGTACAATTATTATTGTTGTTGTTGTTGTTGTTGCTATTTTTATTTATTATTTCCAACATGCATTGACCTTCCAAGTGGAGGTGAGACTGGGTCACGAAAAGCAAATCAAAAGAAGCATGGAGACAAGATTTTTTACGATGACCAGTCCTTTCAAACAGTACCTCTATTGTTAGCTGGAGAACAAAATTTCAGCTTACCCTATGCACCGTGCAAAGTTTGTTTTTTGTTACCCAGTTCTTTCTCGTAGCCATTAGGTGGTCTGTGAGTCTGATTCACTTTAACACACTTTAGTACTGCCAGGTGGTCTGCTAGCAAAAGACTTCCTTGCAAGGACTGCCCAAATCGTGGAAATTGCTGCTGCCTCTTGACATTGGCAACGAACACTCGATATTTGTGGGCATAAAAAAGATTATCTGAACTGCAAAGGACTAAGTAGGCGGGTAGAATCAGGGTCTTTTCCACTGTCTCTCACCCACTCCCCATTTCCTGCTGGTCTTGGCTATGTATTCACTCTCTCAAATCTCTGTTACAGATGTGGTCCACATCGGGGTGGTGAATCCATACCATCTCCCTACCAGCCTCCTCTTCATCCAGGCTGGGAAGAACGTGCTGTGTGAGAAACCGCTGGGCATGAACACCGCAGAAGTGAAGGCCCTGGTGCAGGCAGCTCGGCAAAAGAATGTCTTCTTCATGGAGGTAGAAGGCAAAGGCAGTCCCCCTGAAGCAGAGGCAGACTTAGGGGATCACAACCGGCCCCCCACCCTGGGCACCAAGCCTAGAGGGCATTGCAACAATGATGAACAACGGAAAGCAAGAGGCGGAGGGGGCGAGTGTTGGCATCGCACAGCGGCATTCAACGCCGCTGGAATTTCAAAGCCCAATGTCCACCACAGCCTGTTGGTTCACATATAATAATAATAATAAAATTTATTTATATCCCGCCCTCCCCAGCCGAAGCCGGGCTCAGAGCAGCTAACAGTAAAATGATAAAACATTCTAAAATCATTTCATTATAAAATTAATTCCAATCAAATTAATGGCAACCATTGGGCTAGAGGTTCTGTGAGGATTGCCAAAGGAGGGAGTCAGGCTGTGCCCTGGCCAAAGGACTGGTGGAACAGCTCTGTCTTGCAGGACCTGCGGAAAGATGTCAAGTCCCGCAGGGCCCTAGTCTCTTGTGACAGAGTGTTCCACCAGATCGGAGCTACAGCCGAAAAAGCCCTGACTCTGATTGAGGCCAGCCTAACCTCTCTGTGGCCTGGGACCTTCAAGATGTTTTTGTTTGAAGACTGTAAGTTCCTCTGTGGGACATACCAGGAGAGGCGGTCCTGTAGGTACGAGGGTCCTAGGCCGTATAGGGCTTTGAAGGTTAAAATCAGCACCTTAAACCTAATCCTGTACTCCACCGGGAGCCAGTGCAGCTGGTATAGCACCGGGTGAATGTGATCTCACAAAGAGGACCCCGTAAGGAGTCTCCCCGCGGCATTCTGCACCCGCTGGAGTTTCACCAAACCATGACTTAGGGCTTATCCAAGCTTACTTTTCCTCTGCTTTTTCCAAGCATGGCCAGCACTTCAAAGTTCTATGTCCAAGCACCAGTTTGTTTTGTTTTTTGCTTCCCCCACAAAAACCCTCTCTTTAAAGCTGAATCAGAGCAAACAGCAACCCATGAAAGACTCAAATTGCCATTTGCTCCAAATGAGCACTAAAGAGTATGTTTTTCTCAGGGAAAGCTCCAGGGCAGGGGGAAAAAAAAGGTCCCTTGGACATGGAACTTTTTAAGTGTGGACCTGTGCCTGGAAAGAGCAGAGCAAAAGGTAAGTGAGGATAAGCCCTTAGTGCCAACTAGCAAAGGTGCAACTTCCCGGAGTGGAGATCCCACTCCTTCCTAGGTCCTGCTGCTGCCACATTGCTGTGAGCTAAGCTACAATTTGCCTGAGCATTAGAATCAAATCCAGGGTTGTGGTTTGTCTGGGGGAGTGGTAGATAAAGAACAAGCGTTGCAGATCATGCTTTGTCTGGAGCAAACTGTGAGCCTGGGTTTGGACATAATGCTAAATCAAACCATGAATTAGCCCCATGTAACACAGCAGCAGCAGCAGGACCAGGGGAGGAACATAGCAGCTGCGGTCTTTACTGTGGGGTCCTGTATGTTTGCTTCTTTGCACTAAACCATGGTTTAGCTTAGCATTATGTTCAAACCAAGTCACTGGCTGTGTTTGGACGTGGTTACAAACCATGGTTTATTGTGGTGTGAACCAGCCTAGCCTCCCCACCCACCAGGCTTAGACATCTTTTCCCCTTGAACATTTGACTCCTGTTTTTGATTAATTGCCGCTCATTGCATCATCTGCACTTATGGTTTGTTTGACGCAAGCTCGCTCCAAACCATAGGTTACGAAACTGACTTGTTTAAACAAGCCATAGCTATGGTTTAGGGTTCAAATATAAACACTAAACTGTGGGGAATTCAAATGGGAAGCAATGGGGGGGAGCCCTGCTGGAAACTAGACCCCCAGTGTTTTGGCATTGCTTGTGGAAATGCTGTTTCTTCTGGCCCAGCACTAGAAGTCCAAAAGGGTTGGCAGCCAGTTGCCAGCATTCGAATCAGCCCTTCTACCTGCTCCCCTAACACAGCCTTCCCTAGCTGGGTGCCTTCCAGATGTTTTGGACTACAACTCCCATCAGGTTGACCAACGGTCAGGGATGATGGGAGTTGCAATCCAGCAACACCTGAAGGTTCAGCCATTCTTGGCATCAAACCCCCCATGTTCTTAACCAGGGGTAGGCAACCTAAGGCCTGTGGGCCAGATGTGGCCCAATCACCTTCTCAATCTTGCCCATGGATGGTCTGGGAATCAGCGTGTTTTTACATGACTAGAATGTGTCCTTTTATTTAAAATGCCTGTCTGGGTTATTTGTGGGGCATAGGAATTCAATCATCCCCCCCCAAAAAAATAGTCCAGCCCACCACATGGTCTGAGGGACGGTGGGCCAGCCCACAGCTGAAAAAGGTTGCTGACCCCTGTTCTTAAGACTATAAAATATGCAAACTGATGGTTTTATCACTGTATGCACAGCTTGAAGAATAAGTTTTTTACCTTGCTCACTTCTTTATGGGGTTTTACGCCATAGCTTGTCTTAATAAAGGACTAGCTCTGGATATCCCCCCCCCCCCAATGTGCCAACATGGCTACCTGCAATTTTTGTACGCCAGGGTCTGTGGACGCGTTTTTTCCCCGCTTCAGAGAAGATCCGTTCCTTGCTCAGCCAGGGTTCCATCGGGGATGTGATGGTTTTACATGCTGAATTTGGGAGCCCGCAACTCTCCATCCCCAGATGTGTGGAGAAAGAGCTGGGGGGAGGTGGCCTTCTGGATATTGGCTGCTATTGCATCCAGTTTGCCTGCATGGTCTTCAATGGAGAGAAGCCAGAGTCCATTCTGGCCTCTGGATTCCTGCACAATACAGGTGAGTACTTGGCTGGTTACTTTCCTTGTCAGGGGAAGAAGTAAGGAGTTTCAGAAATTGTCCATTAAGGAAACCAAACGAAAAAAAGGGCTGGCCCAAGTCATGAGACAGAAAGTTCCTACAGTATTTAAGGTGCCCTCCTTAAATAAATATCTTCTTCTTCTTTGGTGATCACTCATAGCCGAGTACGATTATCTTCCATGAACACGGTTTTAACAATGAGTCCGTAAATGACTGTGGAGGCCAATTCTGGATCCACACGTCCTTCCACAGTGGGGACATAGGTTTCCGGGTGGGAGTTGATCATGGTGAGGGTTTGCCAAACGTGCCTCCCTCTTAGCATGTTTCTCCCTTGCATCCTGAGTTTGAGCGTCTTCAAAACCCATGACACCTTTGGTAAAGGCTGTTCTCCAACTGGAGCGTTCGCAGGCCAGTGTTTCCCAATTGTCAATGTTTACACTACATTTTTAAAGATTTGCCTTGAGAGAGTCTTTGAACCTCTTTTGTTGACCACCAGCATTACACTTTCCAGTTTTAAGTTCAGAATAGAGTAGTTGCTTTGGAAGACGATAATCGGGCATCCGCACAACATTACGAATCCAACGAAGTTGGTGTTGAAGAATCATTGCTTCAACACTGGTGATCTTTGCTTCTTCCAGTACACTGGTATTACCAGTAGTTTGCTTGTCTCCCCAAGTGATGTGTAAAATTTTTCAGAATGTGCTCTTACATACGGGGAGAAATTCAGCACAATTCGCAATTAAAGTCAAATCTATCAAATCCATATAATATAAGAGCTAAAACACAGTCATGTTTCTAAACTCTCACTTTTCCAAATTTTACAGTTAACAGATCCTTCCATCCCTATGTACTCTGTTGTCTCGGGGTAGTGCTAGCAGGTTTGATTTTGCTGTGGGTGACAGAACATTGCTTGCTTGTGGGGTTCTTTTAATATCTATTGCCAATTACAAATCGACAAGCAGACGACAAGTGGGGACAAACTGCAGGACAATAGATCCACTATGTCACAACTGTTCCCCACAGAGGCCACATGCTTTCTGTCATCTCCCTGTCTCTGTCCCTCTTTCTTTCAAACTTCCCTTTGCTACTTCCTGTCTCTGACTGTTCAGCTGGAAGAACGTCTTCTTCTCCAAACTCTCGCTGGGATCTCATTCACAAACACAGAGAGTGCCTCAGATTTTAAGAGACCGTCTCCCAAGCATTAGCTGACAAAACAAGATGATCCTGGAATCTGAGCCAACAATCCAGAAAGGGAAGGAAAAACAAAGGAAAGGTCAGCCAGGAGCTGTAATTACATTTTACTGAATCATTTGCTGCCTTTTAAAAAAATGGTGTCTCATTCTGCTGCCTGAAGTTACTCACTTCATTTTGCCCAATGGTAGAGCTGGCCCTTCTTACTGGGGAAGGAAGGGGAGCAGTACGGATGTGGAGGTTTGGGATACCTTAATTCCCACAAACAGATGAGAAGAACTGAGGAGCTACACTAACGTTGAAGATATAGAAATCCAGAAGATGCACCTCTTTGACACCTGAGATGCGTTCCTTCAGAGTCCATCAAATTCCTGTGACTATAACCTGTGACTATACTGTAAACTGTTTTCAGTTTTCAGTTGCTGTCACCTGCCTAGGAGTTGCTAGTGAAGGGCAAGTAATGATGATAGTAGGAGTAGTAGTAGTAGTAGGAGTAGTAGTAGTAGTTTTGACACACTATAGAAACTTCTTTTTGCTTTGTCAAACTTTGGGCATAGTTTGGTTTTTCTCCGCTCTGGTGTGAGCATTTATAATCCCTGCCTCTGCTTTTCAGCCTGAGGGGGGACAGGGTGGCAGGTTTGTGCTGTGATGCTAACATTTAAAAGAAGAAATAAAAACTGCTGGAGACTGAGGGCAGGAGAGGTTTTTTCGCCCAGTGACAGGCTTGTGTTTTGTTTTCCTCAGGTGTGGACAAAACCGTGTCAGTCATCCTGAACTACTCAGGAAATCGCCAGGCTGTCCTCACCTGCACCATGGCAGCCAGGATGCCAAATCGAGCCAGCATTAATGGCACCAAGGGCATGATCGAGGTAACTCTTAGTTTCCGATCCAGGGGCTAAGGCAGTTTGAGGGGGGAAATTGTACCTGTTCATTAGAAATGTATTTTTTTCAACCCTCCCCCGATATTGTTGGACTACAACTCTCATCATCACTAAGCATTGGCCAAACAGGCTAGAGACGATGGGATTTGTAATCCAATAGCATTAGGGGACCCGGGGTCAAAGAACTGGAGCCCAGGAGTGGAGGCAGCCCTGTGCTGCAATCCAAAATGGAGTCCTTAGCCGAAAAGCAATGTCACATTTACTCCCATATTTAAGGCACTATGATACCACTTTAAACAGGTGTGGCTTCCCGCAAAGAATTGTGGGAACTGTAGTTTGTTAAAGGTGTTGATAGGCAACGCCCAGGGCTAGAATTCCTAAAGTGGTTTAACCATCTATCCCTCTTCCAAGGGATGTAAGGAAATGGGAAATGTAGCTCTGGGAGGGGAATATGGGGTCTTCTGACAGTTCTCAGCATCCTTAGCTCCCGGAATCATTTGGAGGAAAGCCATGACTGTTTAAAGCTTCCTTACATGTAGTGTGTGTGAATATGGCTCAAATGTTGCAATAGAAACACTTTGTATGTGAAGAAGGGCATTCTAGGCAGACGGGGAGAAGGAAGCAGGAGCTAGAATAATACAAGGTGGCGTTGCCTCTCTCAGTTCCCTTGCTTCCTGCCAGATTCCATCTCACTTCTGGTGCCCAACCGAGTTGGTAGTCAACGGGGAGAGAGAAGAGTTTCCCCTGCCTCCCCCATCCCAGAAAATGCACTTCCAGAACAGCACTGGCCTGCGCTATGAAGCGGAGCATGTCCGGCAGTGTCTCCTCAAAGGTAACAGTTCGAAACACCGCTGACTCGCTTTTATTAGATGGCCTGGGGAGAAATTCAATAAGCCACGTTTTTAAAAAGGGAGGGAGTAGAGTGAGAGAAGGGGGAAAGTTTGCTTCAAAACCAGCCTTTGGGACTACATCCACTGGTCCACGTCCCCCAGTGAGCTTCCTGGCCAAGTAGGAATTTGGAAACCTGTTGTTTTGTTTTTAGCCTTCTCTCCTCCCTTCCCACATCTTCTAGGTTTGAAAGAAAGTCCCATCCTGACACATGCGGATAGCGAACTGGTCAATTCCATCCTGGAGGAAGCTCGACGACAAGTGGGTGTGTTTTACCCTCAGGACAAAGTGTGACACACACTCCATTACCCGCCCTCCCGCAAGACCCCATATTCCGTTTGAAAAAAATAAAACTGCATGCAGATGGACTTCAGCTGTGGTACAGACATGTATGGCCAATAAAGCAACTCTTGCCAATTTTGGACGGTGAGTTATTGTGTCATCCAAGGAGGCCTGGACAGGGAGTGGGAGGATGGGCAAGGGGAGAAATTTGGAACAACAGGGCTGGGAATAAGGGCTGTGGGACATGGGGAGCGGAGGGGTTAAACAGCAGGCCAGGTATTCCCCAGCTTAAGAAGGGAGGCAGAAACACAGGATAAAACTGTCCTAAGAAACCAGCGGTGCTCAAGTTGTCCTTCTGCTAGGTTTGGTGATAGCCTTCTTTTACATTTCAGTACAGTGGTACCTCGGGTTAAGTACTTAATTCGTTCCGGAGGTCCGTTCTTAACCTGAAACTGTTCTTAACCTGAAGCACCACTTTAGCTAATGGGGCCTCCTGCTGGCGCCGCGCCGCCGGAGCACGATTTCTGTTCTCATCCTGAAGCAAAGTTCTTAATCCAAGGTACTATTTCTGGGTTAGCAGAGTCTGTAACCTGAAGCGTATGTAACCTGAAGTGTCTGTGACCCGAGGTACCACTGTAATACTTTGGTTTAAGCAGAGTGGGACTCCTGAATGTGCATTTATCCAGAATTTCCAGAATTCTTTTTCCTTTTTCTTTTTTTAAGGTTCATTTCATTCCACTGTGTTAAGACTGAGAGCAGAAGAGGGTTAGTAGAGCCAGAAAGACTGAGGGTTTTTTTGTGTTTTTTTTTAGTGTCTAGCAGCAGGCCACACACATTTTTGATAGGGAAATTAAATCAAAATTAAGGCTAAATGGTCCACAATGGACTGGGCTGTTTCCACATGTCTGCTCATTGGGCGTAAATCCTGATTTGTTGGCACAACACATGCACAGAGGTTATACATCACTTGTGTCACCTCATTTGTTCCATTCTGCATTCATCCAAATTAACACATACAATATTTTTACGAAGTTATACAACATATAATGATGTTATATTACTATCTAGTGGTTGCTAGATAGTGCGACTTTACGTCACCTTTCCACGATCAAACTTTTTGCAGCAAGTGATACAGAAATGTACAGGATAACAACCGCTAGATGGAGCTGTCCTATAACAATGCACAATTGTTATTTTTTGAGAAAACGAAATCAAGAGGAACGCTGAATAATTCTGAAGCCCATCTGTTGGTCACCAGAAAAGCAGCTGAGAAGGCACAGGGTGGAAATGTGTTAGGCTGGGGGAGCCTCAACCGCTTAAACACCACTGCACAAATTCCACACCATGTGGAGAATAGCAATAAGAAACTTCCACACCTATGGAGTTTGCGCTATTCCATTCTTTTCCTTTAGAAAAAAAAGGTTCCTTCCAGTGTGGGAACAACACAGAACAACTGATGGGAAATGGACAAAAGGACAACTGTGTCATGTGGAAACACACACACACACGTGTAAAATGTTCTCGAATGAGGCATGATCATTCCACATTAAATGCATTGGATTGTGTCCAATTAAGTCATTGTGACTTCCTCTCACACAACAGAGCTTCCTCTCCTCTCGCTGGGTACCCACCAAATCTGCCCTCAGAGAGCAGAAGAGGCTGGCAGGGGCAGCAGAAGGGGGGTGTTGCACAAGCAGAAGTCGCTCCATGAGCTCAATTATTGGATTCAAGCCTCCCCTCTGCTGTTTGGTTGCCGTAGTGTGCATAACAATGCCAGTCCGTATCTCCCACCACCCTCCAGTTTAATCCAGATATACCCTTTCTAGAAAAAAAAATCTGAGAAACTAGAACAAAGGAACAAACCACACCCTGTGGCCAATGACCTGTTTGTCTCAATGACCCGTTTGCCAATGAAGCACTCCTTCACAAGGTGCCCAGTTAAACTGTGGAACTCAGTGCCACATGAACACCATTTGGTCTGAATCCCGCAAGGCTCCTTTTGCAGAAGGACCATAGCTCAGTGGTGGAACATCTGCTTTGCATGCAGGAGCCCCCAGATTCAATCTTCGGCCTCTCCAGGCAGGGGTGGACCATCCATGAGGCAAGGTGAAACCCTTGCCTCAGGTGGCAGATCAGACCCCCGACTCCACACTGCCAGCCTGCCAAGGCTTTGCCCTCCCCGCTGCCACAGCACCGTCGTCCTGACCACTTCGTCCTTGCCACTGCGGCTGCATTGTGGCGGCAGCGCATGTGTGCCAGGAGGAAAGTGAGGGGGCTTGGATCTGTGGGGCAGGGGGTAGCATGGGGGTGCTTTGCCCATGGTGGCAAAACATCCTGGGATGGGATGGCCCAGTCTCCAGGTATGTGTGGAGAAAACTCCTGTCTAAAATCCTCAGGAGCAGCTGACAAGTCAATGTAAACAAGGCAGCTTCCTACATCCCCTACAAGTGTCCCAAGATTTTCCAGGGTTATTACGAAAACCACCCCACCCCCCGGCTTCTGATTTGATCCCGGAATGCCCCTATTATCCCTGCTGGTTTTCAGAGCACCCAGACACAGATCTTTAAAGCATGGGCCTGGGCCTGGAAAGAGCAGGGCCAAAAGTAACTGTGGATAACTCCTTGTCCAACCACTCCCCCCCCCCCCCAAATTGAAGCCCTCTTAAGATACCTGGCTCCTGGAATAACCCCCACATACATACCTGTGCTGTCCCTTCTCATTCTGAGGGATTTGCTGCCCCCTGCTGGTTCTCTCGCTCCATAGCTGGCCAGGTGCCCAAGTCCAGAGTCCAAGCTTCACGAACGTTGACTGAGGGGCAGCGGTCCTTTCCCTGCGCTGGAGGCCACACCAAGCGCTGCTTGCCTTTCTCTGTCCATACACAACGGCTCTCTCTCTCTCCCTCTCTGCTACCATGACAGCCACCCGCTGGGGGATCTGCTCTGCTGGCAAGATTAGCCACGATTTCCTGGTGGCTCTGAAGACTCTGCCGCCAGAGGACCACAAGGTAATAAGTGGAGCCCAGACTGAAGATGGATGGAGGGGGGCTATTCCCACCTATGGAACTGAATGGGAAGCTCAAACTGGGAAGAATAGAATAGAATAGAATAGAATAGAATAGAATAGAATAGAATAGAATTTATTACTTATACCCCACCCATCTGGCTGGGTTTCCCCAGCCACTCTGGGCGGCTTCCAACAAAGTATTAAAATACAGTGGTCTATTAAAATACAGTGGTCCTAGGGCACCTAGGATTCCCAGGTCCTCGGGAAAGAAGGGAGAACTAGAAATAAAGAGACTGGGGTCTCTGGAAGCCAAGATCAGGGGTGGAGAATCTGTCACCCTCCTGATGATGTTGGACTACAAATCCCATCATCCCTGACCATTGGCTGTGCTGGCTGGGAGTGATGGGAGTTGGAGACCCACAACATCAGGAAGGCCAACAGTTCCCATCCCTGTGGCAGATCACTGGAGAAGGCAGGTGGTTCTGTGGTTTCCATTATAGATGCAGAAAAGATACGACTTCAGGCAACTTGCGATTTGGAAGAAGGCAGCGGGGCTGGCTTTAAGGAAAGGGGGAATTTGGATTCCTTTATTCAAGAATTTGTAAACCTAGAGGCTCTCCCTGGCCTACTAACTAGACGCTCCTCCAGAGGACCTATTTGTTGAGCATTCACCCTGATTTATTTGTGTAGCTACTATTCACCAACAGCTGGCAGGTTCTGTCTGATCTGGGCAGTGGTTCTCAAACTTTTTTCTCTGGGCTACACCAGATTTTTTAATGATAAGGAATATGTTGGAATACAAAAAGAAACAACAAGCCATGCTTGATTTATAAGAACACAACTGCTTCGTGATAAGATTGCGGGACATTCAAAAAGTATAAAACAATGCAGCTGGATTGCTGTGGCTCCTAACTCAGCTGGCAGCCTCCCCTGGGATTCATCTGGCAGTGGGACAAGCAGTCACAGACCCTCCAAATGCCCCTATTTTCCAGGGATCTAGAGAAGCTGTCCCGGTTTCTGTTTTGATCCCAGAATGTCCCACTTTTCCTTAGGATGTCCCTATTTTCATTGGAGAATTGTGGAGTTAACCGACCCCTGCACCATCTGAAGGCAATCCTGTATAGGGAAGGGTTTCTTAATGTTTTATTATGTTTTTATATATGTTGGAAGCTGCCCAGAGTGATGGGACAACCCGGTAAGATGCATGCGGGGTATAAATAGTAACACTATTAATATGGGATGGGACGTTCCTATTTTCATCGGAGAAATGTTGGAGGTATGCAGTCACAAGTCTCCGTACAATGTCTAATCCAGTCAACAGCACCAGGAAAAGCAGATCCAGCAGGCCAGGTTATATTCCTGTCTTCAGATGGAGGACTGACAAGCAAAAGGCCCTCTGAAAATAATAGCTGCTCAATCTGGCCAAGCCCTTCCAGCAGAAGGTGGTGTTTCTTGTGCTCCAGTCCTGTGCTGTTTTAGAGTCACACTCTGTTCCTCTGTCTCTCACCCCATCCACCTCCCAGGTGGTGGCCATTGCTTCTCGTGAGCTGAGCCGGGCACAGGAATACGCCAAGAACCACAGCATCCCCAAGGCCTATGGCTCTTATGCAGAACTGGCTCAGGATCCGGATGTTGGTGAGAAAGCTTCCTCGAAACCCTGGGGACACCGGGAGGGAGGAAACTGCCTTGTTCCAAGTCAGACAATGTGGTCCATCCAGCTCAGTATGGTCTACACTTGACTTGCCCCACCTGGAGATGCTGGACGTGGAATCTTCAGATCTTCTGCATGTGCAGCAGATGTGCCACACCTGTCCACCAAGGGAGAGGGGAAATCCCCCTCTACTGTACAATGTAAACTGGGTTTTGGAGTGGGAACATCATCCAACAGGGGTGGAGAAGCTTTTCCAACCTGGGCAACTTTCCCTTCTGGGCAACTTTCCCAGGGCCACATGGTGGGAGGAGCCAGAGGCAAAAGTGGGCGGAGCAACTGATATGCATGTTTACATTTGTACAGTAGACCATTTTCTGTTGGGAATGGATTTAACTCTGTAGGTTTAGATCTAAACCTCCTATCCCACGTGCATAGGAGAAATAGAAAACATGCATTTGCGATTTTGGCTGCAAACACCACAGTTTCTACATAAACTCTCTCACCCCTTTCTGTTCTCTTTCCAAACAAGCAAGAGGCACTGTTGGAGTTCAAGGGCATATTCCAGCCAAGCAAAACATTGAAGGAGGGTGAGAAGCAAGGCCACTGAGGAGTGGGCCTTGAGGCAAGGGGGCGCAGGGAGGAAAGTACCAAGAGCAAAAAAGGTGGGGAAGATGGGCAGGCCTGGAGGGTCTCCCCAACCAGTCAGACTCCAGCTGCATACATTGGAAGCGCATTTAAAGCACAAGAATCCTGGGAACTGTAGCTTGCTAAGGGAGGTGTGGTATACAGTGGTACCGCGGGTTAAGAACTTAATTCATTCTGGAGGTCCGTTCTTTTTTTAAAAAAATAATTTTTACTGAATGGTTTTATGTTACAAAAAAAAAAAAATACAGCCATTCTACCACAAAATATAATTAAGAAATAAAAATTACATACATCGATATTTAGTTTGTTATTTGTTATTTACCATCTTATTTTCTCCCAAACATTGCATACAACACACATATGTGCAGACACCCACACCCCCACACCTGCACAGAAAACGATAATAATGAAAGTAAATATTTTTTCCCTTTTATCTTCCAAAATCTTTTCTTCAACTTTGACTTCCTGTCAAGTCCTTTTGCATATGTTTTTTCTTACATTTGAATGTACACAAAACAATAAACCTTTCTATATAATTTTTCTAATACATTCTGAAAACATAAAAAATCCTTAATTGTAGTCCACCTCCTTTTAGTTCCTTTATCACTCGAATGCTAGCACGGAGTCAAAACTATTATTGTATTTTTGAACATATTTTTTATAAACATCCCATTTTTTCGCTAATTTTTGCTTTGAGTTTCCTCTGAGTTTACTAGTCAGTTGAGCTGTCTCCACCAATTCCTGTAATTTGATTTGCCAATCTGTTATCTTTGTAGCCTCGTGATCTTTCCATTCCTTGGCCACAAGTAAATAAGCTGCTGCAGTGGCATACAAAAATACCTCTCTTAGATTTTTTGGGATCTCTTTATCTAAAATACTTAATAGAAATGCCTCCGGCTTTTTGGTAAAAGTTATCCCCATCATCTTTTTTAATTCATCGCATATTTTTCCCCCAAAAATCTTAATCTTTCCACATGTCCACCACATCTGGATCATGTCACCGTTATTTCCTCCACATCTCCAACAAGCATTCGCCAAATTTTTATACATTCTTGATAATCTGGAAGGAGTGAGGTACCACCTATGAGCCATTTTCATCATGTTCTCTCTTATCTTATAGCTGGCTGTAAATTTCAAATTTACCTTCCATAAGTTTTCCCAACCTTTTAGCATAATTGGACGGCGCACATCTTGCGCCCACTTTATCATTGAAGCCTGGAGGTCCGTTCTTAACCTGAAACTGTTCTTAACCTGAAGCACCACTTTAACTAATGGGGCCTCCCGCTGCCGCTGCGCAATTTCTGTTCTCATCCTGAGGTAAAGTTCTTAACCCGAGGTAATATTTCTGGGTTAGCGGAGTCTGTAACCTGAAGCGTCTGTAACCCGAGGTACCACTGTAAATGTATGGCTCAGCCTCTTTCTCAAGATAAATGTTGGCTGTGGCTGAGCTCAGGAGCGAAGCTTTCCTCTGGACTTCCCTTACTTTTTGCAGATGTGGTGTATGTGGGAGTGATACACCCCCACCACCTGCCAGCCACCCTCCTCTTCATCCAAGCTGGGAAGAATGTGCTCTGTGAGAAGCCCCTGGGCATGAACGCTGCAGAGGTCAAGAAGATGGTGCAGGCAGCTCGGGAAAAGGAGGTCTTCCTCATGGAGGTAAGAGGCAGAAGCTCTCCCTGAAGGTCAAAGGGGTACCGTATGGAACTGGTAGGCTTTGGCCTGGCATCTCCAACCCCAGCAAAGGGAGCACGAGCCCCTGGTGTGGGGCTGCAGCAGGTGAATGTTCTGATTTGTCCTCAGGCTTGCTGGACCCGCTTCTTCCCTGCTTTGGAGAAGATCCGCTCTCTGCTCCATCAAAGGACTGTGGGGGATGTGTTAGTGGTTCAAGCAGAGTTTGGTGTCCCTCTCCTAACTGTCCCCAGGGTTGTGAAGAAAGATCTTGGTGGAGGCGCCTTACTGGATATTGGTATCTACTGTGTTCAGCTGGCCTGCATGGTTTTTGATGGGGAGAAGCCAGAGTCCATTGTGGCCTCGGGGTTCTTGCATGAAACAGGTTAGTATTGGGTTGGTCCTGGTCCCCTCTAGAGGTCAGCATTTTGCACCAGGGATTCAAGGGTATACCAGATACAGTGGTACCTTGGTTCTCACACTTAATCCATTCTGGAAGTCCGTTCCAAAACCAAAGCATTCCATAACCAAGGCGCGCTTTCCCATAGAAAGTAATGCAAAATGGATTGATCCATTCCAGACTTTTAAAAACAACTCCTAAAACAGCAATTTAACATGAATTTTACTATCTAACGATTCATAAAATGAAAGCAATAAACAATGTACTACAGTCACACAATCAGTCAATCAATCAGTAGCTGAACTGGGTTCCACACAGTCACAAAAACAAAGCAAAAAAGCCGCAAAAAACAAAAACGCAAAATAAATAGCAAAAACAGACAGACCTCGGTGTAACACTCAATACGGAAGCGTGGCACTCAAATCAGAAGCCTAACACTCAAAATGGAGCACATTTGGCTTCCAAAAAAAGTTCACAAACTAGAACACTTACTTCCGGGTTTGCAGTGTTTGCGTTCCAATTTATTTGAGTACCGATGTGTTTGAGAACCAAGGTACCACTGTACCACTATGGTAAGGTCACAAATATAAGCCACACTTTAACTTTTCACGAACCAAATTGGGGGGGGGGGAGTGCAGATTATATTTGGGCCAATACAGTTCTTAGTAGAAAGGCTGCATTGTGCTTTAAATGTATGGTGTGTGTACACAGCCCAGTTTGTGAAAAATTGCCTTCAGGGGTATAAAACGTGCAAATAGGTCCAGACTAGGGTAGGAAAAACAACATCTCAGTGTGCAGTGGGCGCAGAATATGATGTGCCTAACACAGCCTAACTGGCATGTGGATATGACCACTGTTGCTTGTTTCCCCCAAGATGTAGATGAAACAGCTTCAATCATTCTGAACTACTCAGGCCAACGCCAAGCTGTCCTCGCTTATACTATGATGACCTGGATGCCCAACAAAGCCAGCATCATTGGCACCAATGGGATAATTGAGGTAAGTCCTGGACCACATGGAGAAGGGGATACACTTTGCATCTTCCTGGAAACAAAAGGAAGCTTCAGGAGGATCACAATCCCAGATGCCGTAGGCTCTTCTAGGGACCTAACCTCATCCCTTCCTGGCCAAGAGGGTAAGGAAGGACGGGTTGGGTGGGTGAGGGTAGGACAGAGAAAAGCACACATACACACACATATGTGTATCTGGAGACCGTGGAGTTAAAACAACAACAACCACCAAGTAGAAATTTATTTAATTTGCACATTTTGCACTGAATGGAAGAATCAGCTTTTGACCTATGTGCAAAATGTTGTGGAAAACATAAATGTCAGCATAAGCACAGCCCGGAGCTTCCCTCCTGGGAAAGTTTGAGCCCCATAACTATATCTTTACAAATGACTTGCCCAAAATAACCCCTTTCTGAGAGCTCTAGGGCCTGTTTTGGTATATGCTTCCTCTCACAACTGTGTTCGGCAGATTCCCGGTCCCTTCTGGTGCCCAGAAGAGTTGGTTGTCAATGGACAGAAGGAAGAGTTTTCTCTTCCTCATCCTTCCCAAAAACTGTACTTCATCAACTCCACTGGCCTGTGCTATGAAGCAGAACACGTCAGGCAATGTCTCCTTCAAGGTAAAAGTCTCGGGCACTCCTGGGCGGACTGGGCGCAGCAGCAGAGCAACCTGACTTATTCTCCTTTCTCTTTCCTCTCCCTCAGGCCTGAAGGAGAGCCCCATTATGTCTCATGGAGACAGCGAGCTTCTCCACTCTATCCTGGATGAAATCCGTAGGCAGCTGGGGGTGTCCTATCCTCAGGACCACGCATGACCCATTCCAGGCTTGATTTCAATGGCCTCGCTCATACATGCAAGGCGGCAGCTAGACCAGATTTTACTATTAAAAACTCCAGTCTGGTGGGTGGATTTGCAACAAATGTTGATTGTAAGCTTTGGAATAAAATGCAGTTAGATGCAAAGGGGACGTCTGCTTATTATGTGAACCTCACCCGCCATGAGATGTCGATTTATTTAACATTCTGTAAATAGAAGCCTACGATTTGTTGTGTTTTGCCTTTTTATGAGTTTTGTAGCCTCTCAATTTTTTCTCTCCAAATTTGGCATTTTAAACTTAAGGTTTGGAGCTGGAGCAGGTAAAAGATCCGACTCAACCCAAACAGGAGTTGCAGGTACCATCAATCAGCTGACCAGTAGTGCCGGTAAAGACCTGGGCTTCGCAAACCCCAACCAACTGATCATCAGGTCTTATAAAGCATGGAGCCTCACATGACCCGAGGATCAGCAGATTGCACTTGCCAAGTGCTAAGCATGGGGCTTGCCAGGTCCTCTGCATAGTGATGTGCAAGCGCTGACCATGATTGTCAGCATTTAGCAGGCTGTACCTTTGTCCGCATGGATTGTGCCAGTATGAAGACAAAGCTGATATGCTTGGTTAGAGTTTAACCATTGCTGACATGAATTAATAATGTTGAAAAAGCTGTGGGTCTGCCCCTCTCTCTGCCAAGCGGTGGCAAAAGCCCATGGAGCCCCAGGCACACACACAGGATCTGTGTCCCTTTGGAGAATAGAAGACATGGCAGAAGAAAGATGGTTTATTCACCTATTTACACCTTCAGTCTGCATGGAGGGAGTCCAGATCTTACATGGCCCATAGCAGCGTAGGGAAGCTTTTGTCTCCCTTTCCAAGATAGATCTAAGCCCTTCTTCCTCCTTCTCTCCCAGAAAACTCCCCTTTCCTGTCCTCTCAGCTGGATCATTCTAGAGTGAATGCTTTGAATAATTTCTTTTATGTAATGCACAGGCAAAAAATTGAAGCCCCCCCCCCTTTGGTGTTCTCTGCTCTGGGCCATTTTTGGGGTCCAGTGGTACCTCAGATTAAGAACTTAATTCTTTCTGGAGGTCCGTTCTTAACCTGAAACTGTTCTTAACCTGAGGTACCACTTTAGCTAATGTGGCCTCCCGCTAATGCCGTGCCGCTGGTGCGCAATTTCTGTTCTCATCCTCAGATAAAGTTCTTAACCCGAGATACTATTTCTGGGTTAGCAGAGTCTGTAACCCGAGGTACCACTGTATTATCAAAAAGTTTCTATCAAACTTGGCCACAGGTCGGATGGGATAATGATCTACTGCACCTGACCTTGTCTGACCGTCAGCAGCAATCCAGAGCGGCTGCCAACAGGGCAGAGGGAACAATTCTACCTGGAGATCATGCAGATTGAACCTGGAACATGTTGCATACAAAGCAGCTTCTTTACCACTGATCCACATTGAAGCCACCTTGGGAATTCTGCAGACACACTTGGTGGGATAGCAAGTGACACGGAGGGGATCAGTAAACGCCATAAGGCAAGAACAACTGGATTGAGTACTTAATTCGTTCCGGAGGTCCGTTCTTAACCTGAAGCATCACTTTAGCTAATGGGGCCTCCCGCTGCTTCCGCGCCGCCGGAGCACGATTTCTGTTCTCATCTTGAAGTAAAGTTCTTAACCTGAAGCACTATTTCTGGGTTAGCGGAGTCTGTAACCTGAAGCGTATGTAACCCGAGGTACGAATGTACTTTGCAATATAATAAAGATTTTTTAAAAAGGAAATAAAGGACTAATTAATAAGCGTGACAGCTCTAATACGTTACAACAAGCTGAGGGTGGGGTGGGGAAAATGAGGCCCAAGCAAAAGGCGCCTCGCTCCCGGTCTAACGTTGCGAGGTTGCTCCAGTACATAGATACGCAAAAGGCGTAGAGAGGAGAGGCTGCGTTCAACGTCATCAAGCCCGGCCGACCAGGGCGGCGTTCACACTGTCGGCTCCGCCGCGCGGCCTTGTCCGTCGACGTCATTTCCGCCCCTGCGCTTTCCGACCTTTTTCGGTAGCAGCCGGAAAGGGTAACCCCGCGGCGTGCGCTGGGCGGAGCCTCTTTTTCGTTCGGCCGCCGAGGAGCAGCCATGGCGGAGCCAAAGGTGCGGCTGATTCTGAGGGGTTTTCGGTTGCTTTTCTCGGAGGTTAACGGGCAGGGAGGCCGCTGGGAGGGCGGACGGGCGGCGAGCCTCGTGCTGGGCCGCATCCTGCCGCCTCCTTCCCTGCCGCTGGCTGGTGGGGAGGAGGGCGTGGAGGGAAGCGCGGCCTGGCGGGTGAGACGAGGCTGCCGCCTTTGCGTGCGGGGCCGGGGCCTCGGACGGGATTAATCATGCTGAGGATGCGCCCGTGTGGAGTGGCTCCCCGTCAGCGCGGACTAGCCACTTGGATGGGGATACATATGGACCGCGTGGTTCCTGCGAGCGGGCCTCGTCCCCCCATCACCACGTTGCTGTTTGCCTTCTTTAATCGGAAGCAACATCTACGGAGGACTTGACATTTTCAGGTTTATGTTGAATGGAAGGAAGAATTGGGGGTGTTCGACGGCAATATATATATCCTGCACAGAAGCATTCCTGCTGGAAAAAGATGTTGCCACATTTAAAAAAGAGAGAAAGAGATTGTGGTGGTGCAGTACACACACAGTAATCATTTAAGGCTATTTAATACTTAAATGTAAATCGGTAGGCTAGGTATGAAAAAGAAAGAAAAAAAGACAGGCCAGTCTTGCTCATCTGGAGTGAAAGGAGAGGGGCTTCTACAAGCAACGGCTTTCTGCACCATCACAGTCTCTTTCTCTCCATTTTAAATGTGGCAGCACATCTTTTTCCAGCAGGAGCGCTTCTGTGCAGGATCCCAGTCAGGAACCTGTATTCTTCTGGATAACGTATTTCATTATTCCTCTCTGTTCTCTCCTGGCCCCACTCTTCCCATGCTCAAGCCTTTGTGCATCTGAAATGGTGTAGTGCCTCTGAGCAAGCCAATACCTCCAGCTCAGTTCTCATTTTGCCACCATTTCTGTTGCTCCTTTCCACCAGTTTGCTATTATAGAGGGTTATAATAAATTAAAAAATTAACCAGTAGCACCTTAGAGACCAACGAAGTTTGTTCTGGGTATAAGCTTTTGGGTGCATGCACACTTATACATTTTTTATTTATTTATTTTGACTGTATCTGACCAACATGGCTACCTACCTGAATATAGAGAGTTATAGCTTGTTACACAGGTTCTCAGGGCGTATACAAAGTGGGGCTAACTGTACAGCTATATAAGAAGCTGGTGTGGGTAAAAAGGAAGAGCCAATAAGGTAAAATCCTAGTGCAGCAGCAGGCGCAATATTGCAATAATAGCAGCTTTCACAGTAAGTTTGGCTATGCAGGAGAGAACAGGCATATAAGGATGCAGAGGTACTTGGTTGGGAAATATGAACCAGACTACTATGCAGTGTGATAGGACTTCGTTACATCATGGATTGAAGTAAGCTGAGCAGAAACCCTGAAACTTCATCTGTTGATTTGGAAGGGTTGGGAAAACCCCATGGCTTCACTCAAGAGACCTTTATTATTGCCGTAGCATTAACATTTACTTGGACTAATAAAATAATTTGTTTTCTCCCCCCTCATTTTCTTTATCAGCTTACATGGCCCCCAACTAAAACTCTTTTCTTTCTCCAGGTATTGGTGATTGATGGACGTGGCCACCTGCTGGGTCGTCTGGCTGCCATTGTGGCTAAGCAAGTCTTGCTGGGTAAGATTCAGTTTCAGGGGGGAAGAGGCTCAACCTACTGAGTATTATTGGCAGGCAGAGGGTGCACAGTTTTTTGTTCTAACAGTTCAGCTCCTTCTGATAAGCTTTGGAGTAGTCTGTGAGGATGTTTGTTTTTTTAGACTTGCAACTGTGATAGCAAATTCTTTTGCTCTGGGAGCGCTTCGAACTTAGATTTCTCCAAGGATTGCAAACTGAATGTGGCCTTTCAAATTAAGAGGCTTAGTTTCTAGTGTAGAGGATGATAAACCTTTTTCTCTCTTGAGGGTTACATTCCCTCAGAGGTATTTACTGGGGGATGCATGCCAAGTAGGAGAATCAGACGATAAGGAACCAGGGTTCTGCTGCTACTCCCCAAATGCTATTAACCTTGTTACGTGGTGTGTTCTGAACTGTGGCTGTGCTGGCGGGCACTAAGTTGCCAAAGCCTGGGGTAGGGGCTCAACCTAGGTTCTTAAACTTGAGACACATGTGCCATTACATTGATTTATGAGGGAAGATCCATGTGATTTCTGAGCTTGGCCAACTTTGGAGCACACAGCTGAGAAGGAGTGGGGTGTCTGTTATGTACTAGAATGATGGGCTCAGCTTGCAGTTTTCAAGTCTCATGCTAGGGGCTGGGAAACATGAGGTTACCTTGTCTGTAGCAGGCAGGTAAAGTATTGAGTTCCTCTTCTGAACTTTAGTGTCCGGCCTGTGCTCTGTGGTGAGGACACAATATCAGTTTGCATTCTTCCCCCTCCCCTTCCCAGGGCGCAAAGTGGTAGTCGTGCGATGTGAAGGGATCAACATATCCGGCAACTTCTACCGTAACAAACGTGAGTACCATAGCAGATTTCAAAATCTGTCTAAATGTCTGGCTAGGATTCTTGTTCTCCTGTTCTCTCTCAAAGTACTTGCATTATGTTGTGGACAGAATGTTTCTCCAAAGCCTTTAATAAAGCAAAGTCTCCATCTAAGACAAGCATAGCGAATCCTTCAGTCTTTGAGGCTG
Organism: Podarcis filfolensis; assembly: GCF_964270895.1. Taxonomy (NCBI): domain Eukaryota; kingdom Metazoa; phylum Chordata; class Lepidosauria; order Squamata; family Lacertidae; genus Podarcis; species Podarcis filfolensis. The sequence goes on along the minus strand of NC_139615.1, from coordinate 19,088,893 downwards.
AACAATCTTATCCCCTACAAGGCTGGGAAACCTGTGGTTCTTTAGATGTTGTTGGACTCCAGTTCTCATACTCTCTAACCATTGGCCATGTAGACTGGAGCTGGTGGGAGTTCAAGTGCAGCAGTATCTTGAACGGTGCAAGTTAACCTCACCAGGTGTCGAATAAAGTTGGCATTATTATAAGAGACCAAGTAAAAGGTAAAGGTAAAGGTACCCCTGCCCGTACGGGCCAGTCTTGACAGACTCTAGGGTTGTGCGCTCATCTCACTCTAGAGGCCGGGAGCCAGCGCTGTCCGCAGACACTTCCGGGTCACGTGGCCAGCGTGACAAGCTGCATCTGGCGAGCCAGCGCAGCACACGGAACGCCATTTACCTTCCCGCTGGTAAGCGGTCCCTATTTATCTACTTGCACCCGGGGGTGCTTTCGAACTGCTAGGTTGGCAGGCGCTGGGACCGAACGACGGGAGCGCACCCCACCACGGGGATTCGAACCGCCGACCATGCGATCGACAAGTCCTAGGCGCTGAGGTTTTACCCACAGCGCCACCCGCGTCCCTGTATAGAGACCAAGTAGGTCTCTATAATAAAACCTTCACAGGTTTGAAGCATAAGTATTATATGCTACGAGGCCCAGTGGTTTTTTTGTTTACTGGGGAATGTGTATGCTTCATCAAATGGGAGCATTGGCAGTGATCCTTGAGTCTTCAAGAAGACGAACTAGAGAGCAATAGTATTTACGGTATACAAAATGTAGCTGAATACTTTTTTCCAGTGATAACTAGGGATCAGAGAGAAACCTAGGAAGCTGCCTTACAGCAAGCTCCAGACCAGGGGTCAGCAACCTTTTTCAGCCATGGGCCGGTCCACCGTCCCTCAGACCATGTGGTGGGCCGGACTATATTTTTTTGGGGGGGGGGAATGAATTCCTATGCCCCACAAATAACCCAGAGATGCATTTTGAATAAAAGGACACATTCTACTCATGTAAAAACGCTGATTCCCGGACCATACATGGGCCAGATTTAGAAGGCGATTGGGCTGCATCTGGCCCATGGGCCTTAGGTTGCCTACCCCTGCTCCAGACCATTGTTTCATCTAGTTCCATATTTGTCCGTGGCAGCTCTTAGGTGTTTCAAATAGGTCTTTCCGTTGATCCTTTTAAATGGTGTAATTCTCTAGCCATTATAGCTGCAGAGGTGGTTTGGGTCAAATGTGGATGCTAGCTGGTAAGGACTCCATAAAGAGAATTGCAGAGGACAAAGAGCCAGTTAACGGTGGGCTGCTCAGCTCTTTACCCTCCCCATGCCAGGTCTAGAGGAAGGAGATAGCATTGTGCCAACTGACCATCTCTGCAAGTGGCATGTTTGCATAAATTCAGATTCTGGCTTTCCTTCTTACCCAGAAGACATACCATTGAGCTTATAACTTTAATAATAATAATAATAATAATAATAATAATAATAATAATAATAATAATAATAATAAATTATATCCTACCCTATTTCCGAAAGAATCCCTTGGTTTGGTGTCGTATTGTGTTTTAATTTGTTGGAAGTTGCCCGGAGTGGCTGGAGGAACCCAGTTGGGTAGCGGCATATTAATTATTTTTAACATTTAAGAGCATATTTCAAACATTTGTGAAATATTTTAAACCATCTGCAGATGTTGAGAACATCTAGACATTTTTAATTGTTCTGTTGTCATTCTTGCCAGCTTCCGTTGGCACATTTATGATACTGTGTCGTGGACTAGCTAGCCAGTCGTAACTGCTACTGTTGCTCATTGGTGTGCAATGGCATTGGCTTGAGGAGCAGGATGGTTGAGACGGTGGTCAGTGATGATGCCTTTCCACCATTAGTTCGAGTGTCATGGCCATGAGATAACTTTACATGCACTACCATCTGAGACCACCACTCGCCTCTCATGGCAAGTTCTGCCTCATTGGTACTCATTTGATATAGAATATTTCCTCGTCAGCATGCCTTGTTCTTGTACAAATCATAGAGTCTGTAAGACCTGTGGTCTGCATGAAGGCCTGAAGGCTTTTATGTTCTGCGGGGCCTGTTCTGACTGCTGTGGTTATTAACCTGAGGCAGTGTAAACATAGTTTCTAGACAACAAGAAATGAGTAGGTGGGTCTTGAAAAGTCTGCAAACTGGCTTGATAACCATCACGCTTAGGTAAGTAGTATACATATAACTGCATATCTGCCAGCCTCGTGCTCATGGTAACTTTCTGGCCATCCTGTTCTAACCGTGCCATTCTCTCTTCCCATTCTCCCAGTGAAGTACCTTGCTTTCCTGCGTAAGCGAATGAACACCAACCCGTCCCGTGGTCCTTACCACTTCCGTGCCCCTAGCCGGATCTTCTGGAGGACAGTGCGAGGTAGGTGTATTCTCAACAACTTTTATCTGACCAAGAAGATAAATTAACGTGTTGGGGCGTGCCCATCACATGGTATATTCACAAATCAGTATTCAGTGGGAATCAACACGTCTACTAATTTGTGTCTTTCTCACATATTCACTCATGGGTCTCTTTGGTTCCATTTCTGTGTTGAATGTGTGAATTTTTATCTGTCTTTTACACATGCACTTAGAAACAGGCAAGTCCCAGTTTACATGGGGGTTATATTCCAAGGCGCTGCACGTTGAAATGAATGAGTATATTTGAAACACCATTGAAAAAGCCTGCAAACACCCCCTTTTGTGATGTTTTGGGGTCACTTCCAGGTTCAGCGTGCATGGTCATGCACATATCAGACACACCTTAACTGATCATTCACTGCCTGTACATATTTAATGTGTTTTTTCTCAATATACACAGTTCTCTGTGCATTTTGATGTGTTCTGAGCTAAAAACTATATCACAGTATTCAGAGAAGTGTGAAATCCAGTGGATAGCTATGTTCCAGGAATGCCCACTCGTGTGTTTATATTGCAGTTAGCAAAGATCAGTTTCTTAAAAGCCACCCTAATACTGGGTGGTCAGTATATACATCCCAATGGGTGTTCATTTCCAGAATTTGCCCTAAAGAGGCAAGTTGTTGTTGTTAATAATAATAATAATACATTTATTATTTATACCCCACCCACTCTGGGCAGCTTACAGCATAAATAAAACAGAAAAACATCAAACATTAAAAACGTCCCAATCCAGGGCTGCGTTCTAAAAGTTATGCAGTTCTTTATTTCCTTGACATGTATATAACCCACCCTCTAAATTTCACGCTTCTTTTTAGAGGACACATATTGCTCTTTATCCTATCCTGGGAGTTCTTCTCCTCCTCCAGCCTCTTCACATCTCCTCTCCCTTTGCAGGAATGCTCCCGCACAAGACCAAACGGGGTCAGGCTGCCTTGGAGAGGCTGAAGGTCTTTGATGGCATCCCTCCTCCTTACGATAAGGTAACTTTCCTTCTGCCTTTGGTGCTTTGCCATCATTATTCCTGATCCTGTTCTGTCGGTGATGTTTTTCTTATACCTACATTGTTTGACTTGAAGAGTGAGAAAAAAATTCCAAAAGCTGAGGCAGATTTTGCACCTCTGGGAGTGCTCACAGTTGCCTTTGTCTTGCATGTATTGCTTAATGGGACTTGTGTTCTCTTTACAGCGCAAGAGGATGGTGGTCCCTGCAGCTCTGAAAGTGGTCCGCCTCAAGCCCACGCGCAAGGTATTTTTTACCATATTTTTTAGTAGACATCTTACAGCTCCAATGAGGGGCACACAAAGTGGTTTGCCAACATTTCTGCACTCCAGTGCCATAAAGCACTAACTGGGGGAGGGCCTATAACGCTGCCACCCCCACCCCCCAAGTTAGACCTGGAGCAATACACTTTGCATGCGTAAAGCCTCAGGTTCACCCTCCGGCATCTCCAGTTGAAAATCTTGTGTAGTTTTGTAGAGAGGTAGCCTGAGGCCTTGGAGAGCAGCAATACTGGAGCAAATGGACTGACAATAAGCTTTATATGTTACTTCTGGAAGCCCCCACAAATAGTATTTAAGAACAAAATTCTGAAGGAATTACCTTGGGAGCACCCTTAGTCTATTAATGGAACCCACGGCAGCTTTCTTTCTCCATGTGATCATCTTGAAACCTCATGTCATGGGCAAACCTGCCTTGTCCACTATGCAGCTGGTTTCTTTTGGTGCTTGCTTCAGCCTATCAGAAGCAGCCTTAATAGACTGTTCCTGGCAAGATGGCCTTAGCTACTGCGCTCAGCAAGTGTCGCCTTCTGCTATTGGCTGGTCAGTGATGATGACACTCCACCATTAGTTCGAGTCTCAAGACCATGAGACCACAACTCTTCATGCACTACCATCTGAGACCAGCCCCTCATAGTTGGAGCTTTGTGCTTTGAGTGAGGGCAAAACAGCCCTTTGGGTAAGCAGCAAGGCATATATAAATTAGAGCAGTTCGTGTGCAGCTGGAATTTGGGCTCTAAGGAGTCACCTGTTGGGTCGTTCAGATTTTATTGCGTTCCAACTCCCCATCATTCCTGATTGCTCTAGTTAGGGCTGATGGGAGTTGGAGCAGCAACTACCGGAGGGCCACAGGCTCCACATCCCTTTTCATAGCGTGTGCTGTATTGAGGGCTTGGATGGAGGGTTTGCCTGGTGGTGAAAGTGCCAGGAACGGAGCCAGTTGTCTCCCTAGGAATATTATTGAAAGCAGAATTCTGTGGGCAATAGCATGTGGGTTGGGAGAAATGCCTTCATGCAGTTGCTGTGTGGGGTTCAGTGTATAGAGGCAAGAAGGGGTAAGCAAGGAGGTAGCTCCCAACTTTGTGTGTGGGCAGCGACATCTTGTGCACTGGAACAGCACCTTGCAGTGCTGGAGGCTTGTAAGCTAATGTGTGTCTTTCCCAACCACAGTTTGCCTATTTGGGTCGCCTTGCCCATGAGGTTGGGTGGAAGTACCAGGCCATCACAGCTACCCTGGAGGAGAAGCGCAAGGCAAAGGCCAAGATTCATTACACAAAGAAGAAGCAACTGAAGGTGAGTTAGCCTGAACTCATAATTATTGTGGGGAGTGTTCTGGGTTTAGTGCAGAAAGGAAGCCCTCTCCCTCCCTTCCCCCTTTTAATTTAAAAATGGAGGGGGAGCCAGAACCTTTAGATTATTATTACAGGCAAGAGGGTCTATTTATGCCACACTAGCAAGTGAATAGGCTTCAGATAGTTGAAGATATCCTACGCTGAACTTTGGTTAATTCCCCCCAACAGTCTGTTTTCCATCTGTATGTAAGGTTGTGTGTGCATGTTGTGCTCTCTTAACATCAGACCTCTTCTACTCTTACAAAGCCTACCTATGAATTCTCTTTTTCTTTTCTTGTAGAAACTCCAAAAGCAGGCAGAGAAAAATGTGGAGGGCAAGATTGCAAAATATACAGACATCTTGAAACATTACGGCATTCTGGTTTAAATAAAACTATTCACAATAAATGATATAGTTTACAGGTTCTTGGTTTTGTGTCTGTGCTTTAAAATCACTTTTAAGTTAGCCAGTCAATAATTGCTGCAGCCAAATTCTCTTCTGCGGTGGACTGGAGTTGAAGGAAAAAGAGGCATTGGTGTGAGTAAGTGATAAGATTTATTGATTCTGTGGAGAGGAACTGCTGCACTTGGGATATCATAGTTCTATGAATGAGTTGGGTTGCTTTATAAGAGGTAAACAATGGGAGGGGTATTGGTCCTAGTCACTTTTTAAAATTGCTTGATTGACACTTCTCATCTGGTGCTCAGTCCTGTAAGCCCCTCTGTCTTTTGGACTTGTGCCGTACACAAACCTCTTTATGCTTTGACAGTAGGGTTGCCAACTGCTGAACCCGTGTTAAGTATGAGAATAGTCTTAATCATCAGAAAGAACTTCAGCTCCAAGCCATGAACTGTTTTATTTAGGTCACACTTCTTAACAGGTTTGGCCTACTTCAGGCATAGCCAAGCTTGGCCCTCCAGATGTTTTGGGACTACAACTCCCATCATCCCTGACCACTGGTTCTCTTAGCTAGGGATGATGGGAGTTGTAGTCCAAAAACATCTGGAGGGCCAAGTTTGGCCATGCCTGGCCTACTTGCATCTCTCTCAGTCGCTGGCCCTCCAATAACCAAATTTGCTAGCATCACCTTTGATTCTGCTGGCATGCTCATTTTAGGCCTGCACCAAAGATCTCAGTCCCCACCCCCCCTTCTATAAATATCCCATTTAAGTACCATTAGAGAGAACACCACTAGGGTTGTGAGTACTGGCAATAAGGAGCAGGAGTTAAATATTTTAAATCAAAAAAATTACTTTTACCCCATCCTCTCGGTCAAAATGCTAATTATGGCCTTGTGGAATACATCCAACCAATGGGCGTAACTAGATAAGCAAGGGATAACCATTTCTCCCCTGAGTTCCATGCCATCCCTTTGAGGAATTAACAGACATGCATTAACTCTTAAGGACTAGGTGTTTTCAAACAACAGTAGATGCAGGGAGAATATATCCTGGACACATTTTCAGATAGTTTGTTTTCTAGGTAGACGAGTTTCCATGCCCTCACCCAGACAGTACTCAACAGCATTCATAAATGCAGCCATTCTTCAGGTACTAGAATGTTTTCTGACAAAAAAGTGCAAATTTTATTTTCTGCTCTCAGATTGGTTGATACATTGGACCCGATCTTGTTCATAGATCACACCCACTTGCCTTCGTGCTTCATCAGAGATGGTTGCTATGATTTCACTCTCGTGTAAAGGCATGACAGGACTTTCCTTCAAACCTGCACAAAAGACAGGTTAATAGAACCTGGATTAATAGGTACAGTTCTGAGGTCTGAGTTTCAAAGTAGATTTAGACTGCAATCCCATGCACATTTTCCTGGGCCTGTAATAACGTAGGAAATGGGCTATTCATTTATCTAAGCTAATAGATATCTCTGTTTTAGCACAAATCTAAACTACTCTCAAGTTATACAGGATCACATTTATGGCAGAGTTTTTAGGAGAGTGATGTTAGTGGACAGAAGGGATTTGCTGTGATGTCTATATGAAGCCTCCAGATACAGGGCCAGTATGCCTCTGGGTAACAGCTGGCTGGTGCGTAATATAGTAGGGGAGAGGTCTTTCCTTTCATGCGCTGCTTGTAAGATGCTTGGAAGCTGAGGCGGCCCAATACGTTTTCTTGTTTGAGCCAAGCAGCAAATGCTGCCTCAGCCAATCCCACCCAAATAAAGTGCAGGGCAGGGGCATATAGCGTCCAAGGTTGTTGAAGTTACTTTGGCACCTGAGGCAAAAATATATAATTTATCCTGCAGGTGCCTCTCCCCTCCCTGGTATTACAGTAAATTTCCAACAGCAATAAAACATTAAATAACTAATGACTTGGTGTCCTTTCATGTAATTTAAAATTTTGAAGGCTCGCTTTACCTCTAACATTGCTAGGGGGAATCTTTTGCCACCCAGATTTTGCTGACCTTCAACTCCCATCAGCCCCAGCAAGCAGAGCCCAATGGTCTGGGAAGATGGAAGGTGTAGTTCTGGAGGGCCAAAGGTTCCCCACACCTGACCTAATGGTAGGGCCAGCCCTCCTCAGAGACATGTGGTCGCCTTCTTTGGATGCTGGATGAGCTATTCACGCTCCTCAAAAACACCACCTCCACAGGAGCCTTACCCTTCAGTAGGCACAGCCGGACATGTTCAGCTTCGTATCGCAGCCCAATGTCGTGCTCGAAGAACAGTGGTTCAGGCGAAGTTGGCAGGGGCCATTCCCAGCGCTTTCCTTTGAGAAACATGACTGTGGGGCTGTTCATGTGGTTGGGGATCTAGAGAAAGAAGCAACATCCCTTTTCTTGATGGGAAGCAGAGAGACTCTGGAATTTGTCTACTCTGAGAATCAAAGCGGTGATATTCTATGATCTAGATTGTGCTGGTGACTGCTAGACTCCCATCTCCCTGATCACTCTCAGCTAAGGGTGTCAGAGAATTCCAACAGAAATTGAGAAAGGAATGGAAATTGCTTTTTCGTTCCATGTGTGTGGATCAGAAATCAGGGTTCATTGCCGTTCTGTGAGGTGACTGGGGAAGAGAAGCCACTGCTGCTCGGAGGCAGACTTGCCAGAAACAGTTCTGCCCTTTGGTTGGTAGGGGCCTGCCCTCGTCTGTGGGGTGTTCCAGCTGCTTGAGGAGTTCTTACTTCTGAGTATTATACATGTAGTCGGGTGAGGCGGCTCATACTGAGGGCTAACAACTTGGTAAGGTCACCTAGGGAGTTCATGGCACGCAAAGGCAACTTATGAATCAGAGAACCATTTGGGTGGCAGCTTGAATTCCACAGCAACTCTCACTACCCAAACCTAAAATCTCTCTCTGCTTCATTGTCCTAGCCATTTGGACTTCATTTCCCTCCAACATGACCAGTGGGGTGTAGATCCCTATTCAGCCACAAAACTCACTGAATGACTTTGGGTGTCATCATTCTACTTCACAGGGTTGTTGTGACTTTAAAAGTAGTGAGGGGCAGACCTAAATATGCCTCGGATGTCTTGGGAGGAAAATTTGATACAGAAGTAAGTACAGTGGTACCTCAGGTTACATATGCTTCAGGTTACAGACTCCGCTAACCCAGAAATAGTGGTTCAGGTTAAGAACTTTGCTTCAGGATGAGAACAGAAATCGTGCTCTGGCGGTGCGGCAGCAGCAGAAGGCCCCATTAGCTAAAGTGGTGCTTCAGGTTAAGAATAGTTTCAGGTTAAGTACGGACCTCCGGAACGAATTAAGTACTTAACCCGAGGTACCACTGTAATCCAAATTTTTAAAAGTAAGTGTGCATCTTCCTCATCTCCATTATGCATAATACACTTGCCATTTATGAATCCACAATATTCCATGCTAGGGATGGGCAGAATGGAGATGACATGATACTCTATGATTTGCAGTAAATTGACATGGGTTTCTGACTTCTACTAGCTTATCTATAGTAACAACAAAAATTGTGTCCGTCCTGTTCTCCCTGAAGTTTGGTATTTAAAATTCTTCATCTTGAAGTAACTCGGGTGCAGATTTTATAGCATATCTATCCCAGGGTATGGATCACAGAGTACAGGAGGCCACTGGCTCCGTCTCGCTGAGCCACCATTTTGTACACCCAAGCCTCCATTTTGTACCTGTCGGTGGACCTTGTACTTCTGGTAAAGTAAACAAAGCCCATCTCACAAGTCAGGCATCTGCCCACACAGTTAGCCAAGTACCTTGATAATCCCATCGGTTCCCCCAATTAATGCTTCTCCTGGTAGATCGATCATCATGGTGCAATTAAGCACAGCCTGCCGGTTCCCTGAGTAGTTGAGGACAATGCCAACAGTTTCATCCGCTCCTGGGAAGCACAGAAAAGGATGTGATGCAGCACTAATCCATATCTCCCAAACATTAATTATAGCCCCACAAACTCCACTCTCTTCGCCTCACTGTAGCAGCCTCACCTGACTCAAGTAAGAACCCTGAGGCTGTAATGCTTTGTGGCTTCTCAGGCCCAAAAATCATCGATGCAAATTGAATGAGGTAGCAGCCCAAGTCCAGAATGACGCCTCCACCCAGTTTCTTATCCACCAGCCTTGGGATGTCATCCATCCGAAAGCCTAGTTGAGCTCGAAGCACCCTCAAGTCCCCAAGATCCTTCTTACTTAGCAGAGTGCGGATCTGCTCGGATACAGGGAAGAATCTTGTCCAGAAGCCCTGGAAGAGATGGAGGCTAAGTTATACCCTGCATTTCCATTCGGGAAAAGAAAGAGGGAGTGGGTATGAAGAACAATTTGGCATTCCATGCAGAGTTTCAGAATCTCAGGAACTTCAGCCTGTGTGTCATACTAACAAGTGTCTCAGCAAAACAAGTTTCTAGTCCTTAAGATATTTAAAAGTGTGTGGGCAATGCCTGGTGCAAACTGTAAAACTAAGAGAAGGCTGAGAAGCGGGTGAATCTTCTGATTTTTATTTTTTTTATTTTTTGCCCCTCCACAGTGACTAGTGTTTAATGCAAGGATCAGCAAACTTTTTCAGCAGGGGGCCAGTTCACTGTCCCTCAGACCTTGTGGGGGCCGGACTATATTTTGAAAAAAACAAATAAATGAAAGAATTCCTATGCCCCACAAATAACCCAGAAATGCATTTTAAATAAAAGCACGCATTCTACTCATGTAAAAACACCAGGCAGGCCCCACAAATAACTCAGAGATGCATTTTAAATAAAAGTACACATTCTACTCCTGTAAAAACACGCTGATTCCCAGACCATCCGCGGGCCGGATTTAGAAGGTGATTGGGCCGGATCCAGCCCCCGGGCCTTAGTTTGCCTACCCATGGTTTAATGTGTTAGGTGCACTGCAATTTTAGGTAAGAAAAAAACAAAGAAGCCCATTGGTTTATAAATCCAGCAAATAAAGCACTAGACTGGCTAAGGAGAGTCAGTATAGTGTAGTGACTGGCAGGAGATAAAACTGAAAAAATAAGTGGGATGTATGGAAAAGAAAGTGATTCAAACATGTGAATGTACTAAAGAACAGGATTTGGGGAAGAGCCATTGCTCAGTGACAGAGTGTCTGCCTTGAGTGCAGAAGGTCGCAGATTCAACCCCTGGCAGCTCCAGGTAGGGATGGTTGAGAACTTTGTCTGAAACCCTGGACAGCTACTGTCAGTCAGTGCAGACAATATTGAGCTAGATGGACCGTTGGCCTGATTTGGTATAAGGCAGCTTCCAATGTAGAATGGAAGAATCAGGCCACTTTGCATCCAAGTTGGAGAATCCTCATACAGATTTCAATTCTATCCTGGCAATCATAAGGGCTAGAAATTTCAGGGTGTGTTATAAATTGAAACAAAAAGCTGGAATTCCGCTACACTTGCTCACCTCTTTGCCTAAGGCGGGAGATGAACTGGAAGAACGAGGAGGGAGGGAGTGCAGGAGGCAGGGGAGAGAATGAGCAGGGAGCGCAGTAGGTAATATATACGGGTTTATTGGAGTCAAAGATCTACAAAAGCAAATGTGCAGGATTAGCAGCATGTGACTGGAAATTAGTGCTAACAGTCTTGCCACAACCTTGCCAGTGCCCCAGAGTTCGTGCCTTGCAAAACTTTAAGCTTGCCACATTTATTAGATTGCCAGTTTCCCGTCTGTGCCTGTCACAGCTGCACAATGCTGACGTTCAGCCGACAAATCATTCCTCCTCGCTATGTCCGCAATCATAAGGGAGAGCTGCACCTGCTGAATTTATACCTGCTGCACAGTATCTCTACGGGAGGGTTGCCAGAAGATGATCGGTGGGGACAACTCTGGTTCCTGTATTGTTCAGAGCAGCTTAATTGTGTTCTCTTGCTAGCAGTTAACCGCAATTCCTTTGGTAGCTACATATCTAAACGAGAATCTCATCCCTTATATATTCAGCTGATCACCATGCTCTGCAGGTGATCTACAGGGCCTTCTGTAAATATCATCTAATCGGGAGGTCCATTCCGTACAATGCAAGAATCGAACTTTTGGCATAGTGACACCTACCCTTTAGAAATCCCTCCCATTATATGTCAGCCAGGAGCCGTCTCTGTTTGTAAGGTAATTTGGGCCCATGTTGTATAGGGCCATGTGAATTAACACAAGACCCTTGAACCTGTTACCAGTTTATCAGTCTTCCCATTACCAGAGATTGTGATTTGTTGCTTTCTAATAAGCCAGTATCGGCAAACGCCAGCAACAAACCACAGCTTTAAGATTGGCTAGCAATCATCAAACAAACCATGATCCTTGGTTGAGATGTAACAGGAAACTAAGGCTTCCCAGTTGCAACAGGGGAGGAATGTGCAATAGCATAGTGCTCATTCACAGTAAACTATAATTAGCTAGAAGGGCCTCCTCTAGAATGTCAGTAATTTGCTGGACGGATTCAACTATTTACCATAAATTTAGGTTTTGCACAATGAAAGTGGATTAAAATATTCTGTTGCTCTTGTACAACAAATCCACTTTTTAATTTTTTTAAAAAGGACTTCTTGCAGTTAGGAAAGTGATGCAGAAAAGTAGTAAAAACTGTGGGATAAACAACTGATTAACATAAAGATGTAGAACTACTGTGCAAACAAATCAGATGAGTGCTCATTGCCATATAACCTCAGTGCAAACAAATAAAAATGAATGTTCAATGAAGACCAGATGTAACCTAACCTCTGTGTAAGCTTTGTGCAAGCAAATCAGCATGAATGTTCAATAAACAGGCAGAAATAGGACTTGAACCCATATCTTGCAGACAGTCTCCACTCTTTTTCTGCTGTATCACACTGCTTCCCACGTTGCCTCAATATTTCCTACCTCCATGAGGAACACATTGTTCTCTTTAGCCACTTGTACCATGTCCCAGACTTCTGCTGCATTCATGCCCATGGGTTTTTCACACAGGACGTTCTTCTTCGCACGGAGGAAGAGGAGGACGAGTGCATGGTGCTGAGTATGGACCGACCCCACATAGACTACGTCTGAAAGAGGGATCCCAGCAGATGGGGAGCAGAAAATGAAAGCAAAAATTTAGCCACAAAACCTGTAGGCTCAACCTCAGTCTGTTTTCTGTGGCCTGAAACTAGTGAAATGATAAAGGTGTTTCTGAGCAAATGTAGAGAGCATTCCCTCACCACTAACTATCGCGGCCAACCCCTCAAAGATCCGGGATTAGTGGGCAAAGCTGCTATGTTAGCAGGTGGGACTTTCCATGGTAACTTGAACCCCACCACTACGAAACCACTGGAGGGAAACCAGGAATCTGAGTTTTGCTCCTTATTCTGGCTGGGTTCCAGATCCTGAGAAGGCTGGAGTATGTTTAATATAGGGGTCTGTTTAATATAGCAGCCTATGGGCCTGGCCTGATCCAGCCCACACAGCCTTCCCAGCTGAGCCACCAGCATCTCACTGTCTTCTCAGCCTCTTAGCAATCTGTCCATGGGGAGGCGAAATGGCCTTCCCCTTCTCCATGTGCAGAACATTTAGCTTCTGTTCTGCTCTGCAAGAAAAGGACTGTCTTTCCTCATAGCACAGTCCTTCCATGCAGCTTCTTCATATAAATCATATAAAATAATTAACAAATCTGCAACAAAATGATTGCAACCTGTAAAACACTATTAACAGAAAATAAGCGAAACGTCACAATGACAACAAAAGTAATGTTATGTGATTAACAAATCGACATTTATAATCTATAAAACAATATTAACAACTCCAACAAATAGCAACTAAAAAATATAAGCTAAGTGCTGTTAAGTTCACACACACACACACACACTCCACTCCCCTATGCCTCATAATCTTTCACTGTATTCAGTGCATTAAAATACACATAAGATACACATAATGCCGTTGTTAAGCAAGCTCAGCAGTCTGACCTGGTATGAGACAGCTTCCTATTGTTCTTTTGCAGAGTCATTGAGAGATGTGTACAAGGGACAGAGAGAGGGTGGTGTCTGATGTCTTCCTGTCTGAAAGCTGTTTCTAGTTTGAAATCCAGATTCCATTAGAACAGCCTTCCCTAATTTGGTACCCTCAAGATGGGTACAACTCCCATCATCCCTGATTCTGGGCGTGGGTACCGGTTGGGCCTGATGGAAGGCATAATCCAGAACACCTGGAGGGCATCAAGCTGGGGAAGCTGCCTGAGAAGATCACACCTCGTTCCCCTTTCCCCACTCATGACCACTTGGGCTGATTTTCCAAGCTCCATCCGCCTCACCTATGTCAGGGTCCTCCGCCAATTCCTCGTACGATCCATAGGCCTTAGGAATATTATGCTGCTTGGCATATTCCTCAGAGCGCTTGAGGTCTCGAGAAGCGATGGCGGCTACCTGGGGAGGGAAGAGCCAGCCTATGAGACAAGAGGTTGTGAACGACAGAGCCTCACGTCACCCTAGTTTGTAACTGAATGCCAAAGTAAGTTACAAGCTGATCACTTTTCGTACCATCACAAGAATGATAGGAGTCTGCTATATAGCTAGTCAGCATTGGTCCATCTAGCTTTAATATCGTCTGCACTGACAACAACTGGAATAAATTCATTGAATATTTAAAGGAGAACAATAAAAGTTTAAAGACACTAGCAGGACTGGAATAATACCTTCAATGTAAATTAGTAGAATTATGATAATAATATATGCAAAAAGTATGTGATGTATATACCAGCAGCTGGGAGGGAGGGAAGTCAAGACTCAGCAGAGTCAAAGGGTTTATATTGTGATAATAAGAATTGTTGGGAAAAGGATCATATGAAGAAAATAAAAATTTATTTGAAATATATATATCGTCTGCACTGACAGGCAGCGGCTCCAGGGTTTCAGTCAGGGCAGGGGCGTAGGAAGGAGGGGGCAGGGGCGGGGAGTCTGCCCCGGGTGTCACCTTGAGGGGGGGGTGTCAAAATAGCAGCCAGCCGGGGGCTACACTCACTGTAGGGCGGCTGAGGGTGCACGGGCGCCGTTGTTATGGGCACTGCTCGAGCACCATCCATATGGGCGTCACTTGAGTGCCGTCCGTATCGGCAGTGTGCATGCACCGCTGGGTGGTTTGCTCCCCCTCAAAAACCCCGCACCAGGTGCTGAAGAGCCTTCCTTCGCTACTGAGTCAGGGACCTCTTCCCTCATCCCTACTTGGAGATGTCAGGAATTGAACTTGGGACCTTCTGCATGCAAAGCTGGTGCTCTTCCTACTGAGCTATGCCCCTTTCAAAATTCAGTATAAAGAATGGTGCCTTTCACCCTCACCCTCAACGCATGTGAGTGATGATAATGCCCTTTAGTGATTATGAGTACAGAAGCAGGGAACAGCTGCTCTTCTGGGTTAGATCTTTTTGCAGCATTTGGCTGTAATGCGCATCAAGTTCTGACAAATCCCGAATCTTGAGGTGTGGCTCCTAGGAGGGATTTCATGCTTACCTGAGGTGAAGTGGGATCTGTATAAGGCTGCACGTATCAAACCCAGGAACCCGGGTGGGTGATGAAGAGAGGGAGCAGCTTTGCAAAACTAAAACTTGTGTCTCTAAGCTTCAGGGAAATGCCAGGATCAGGGGCAGGTGGATGGGCCTTGCCAGGCTGGCACAGTGAGTGAGAAGTGTGGCGTGCACAAATGTTTAACAATGAGATGTATAAATGCTGCACAGTCAGATCAGGATGATTGCTCATTATCACATAACAACCCCACAAACAAATAAGAATGAATGCTTAATAAGAAACTGGCACCATCTAACCTATGTGGAAGCTTTGTGCAAGCAAATTAGGATGAATGCTTAGTAATCAGATCATCCGGAGGAGATCATTTGGAATCTTTCTGTGTTTTGTTTTGTTTTGTTTTGTCTGTTTGAATGAGATACTCATTAGAGCTTGAAGAAGATGGCGCCCTTGAGCTGAGAGAAGGAAGAAGAGAGGTAGCAGAAATAACAGCTGGCAGTTTTTCAAAGGCAAGAGACAGAGAGTTGGGAGCTTTTAGCTGATGTTAGCTGAAACTGGGGGTGTAGCCTTGGGTGGCTGCCCAAAATGCACTTTTCTCATGAAGACAGCTTTTCTCTTGAAGGAGTGGCAGTCGTGCTCTGCTTGTTGTTGTTGTTTTTGTCAGTTAGTTAAAAGAAGACTACTACTACCCAGAACTGCAGCAAAATGTTGCGACTCTTTCCCTTGTAACCTTTTCTACTCTGGAGAGCTGCTTCTAGGCAGTGGAGACAGGCTAGCCCAACCTTTGCCAGCCTGGTGCCTTCCAGGTGTTTTGGAGGGCACCAGGTTGGTAGACCAAACCATGTCCGTCCTGACGACCCTGAGCTAGATGGACCAAGTGGTTTGACTTGGTATAAGGCAGCTCCCTGATAGATCACACAGACCATGCATACAGGTTCACATAGAAAGTGTTATATGGAAGCAAAGTGGCCGAGACTGGAGCACCAGCAGTCAAAGAAAGTGATGGTTCCTGGAATGGCAGGTCAGGAGAACAGCAGCCCATCATGTAATGGAATACAACTGCTGTTGGGGGTTCTGTCGTGCATGGCAATCCCCTCCCCATTTTATCCTCACAGTAACCCTGTGAGATAGAGATTGAGAGACCATGAATGGCTCAAGGACACCCAGTAAGCTTTATGGTTGAGCCATTCAACACTCTAACCCAGTTTCCCCCCTCAAAGTTGGGTCCTCAGCTGTTGTTGGACTACAACTCCCATTATCCCTAGCTGGCAGGGCCAGTAGTCAGGGAGGGTGGGAGTTGTAGTCCAACAGCAGCGGGAAACCCAAGTCTGAGAAACACTGCTGTAACCACTACGCCACGTTCGCTCTCATTGTCAACACTTAATTTATGGCAGGACACCTGTGTCTTTTAACATCCGCCTGTGAAGCAGAAACAGAGAAGGCAGAGGCTTTTGAGGCACGAGAAACCACCCTACACCATTTTAAACCACTAGTCCACCTCACTCGTTCGGTATTGTCGGCACTGACTGTCTGCAGCTTTCCAGGGTTCCAGGCAGGGAGCCTATCCTAGCTTTGAACTTCCCCTCAAAGAAAATGGGGCAATTTGTCCCTCTACCCCACTGTTCTCTACTCTGACTGGCAGCTGTTCTTCCAGGTCTTTCTCCAGAATCACTACATGAGAATCTTTTTTTTTAAAAAAAATAACTGGCAATAGCAGAGATGGAACTTCTGCCTGCAAAAACCACGTGCTCCACCGCAAAGCTAAGGCCCCTCACTTTTCTAGCATAGGTAGGGAAAGCTTTGTCAGCTACATTTCTAGCGACAGGGAGCTCTTAACGGCACAGAAGCTCTCACAGAAGAAAGCTGGCAATTCTATCCGCAAAGTGTGACAGAATCTGGTTTTGGCTGCCCTGTGCCCCCATGCCACCCACCCACCCCATTCATTCCAGGCCTGTTATCCAACCTTGTGATCTACTGCCGGCAAAGTCTTCAAGGCCACGATGAAATCGTGGCTGATCTTCCCAGCAGAGCAGATCCCCCAGCGGAGAGCCATTTTGAATTCCTGAAGCGATGCGGCGGAGAGGTGCTGTTCCTTCTGCCTCTTTTCTTCAGGAGGGTGTAGCAGTTTGTCACTCAGCTGCCCACACAGAGGGCTGTGGCTTAGCGTAAAGAGGCAGGCTGGGGAGCCCAAGGGCAGGTAGAGGCCTGCTTGCCTACTTCCAGAAGTGTTCGCGCAGGTGAGAAGAGGAATGAGGCAATGATGCACAGGACAGGGAGGAGGAATCCTGGCTTTTCAGGGCAAGCGCGTGGGGTGAACACATGACCAACGCTACCTTACACTGAGTCAGGCCGCTGATCCATCTAGCCTGGTAGGGTCTATTTTGAGTATGGGCCAGAGGGTGGGGAGGAAGACTCATTTTGCATCTCAAGGTAAATCTGTGTAATCTACACTTTCCGAAACAACAAAGGCATCCTTTGAAATTCTCCGAATTTTGCCATGCCAGGTAAAGTGTGCAAAAAAAAAAAAGGTGTTTTCAAAGGTCCATAAGAATTGCAAGAATTCATGAAAATAACGTTCAAAAATTGCATCACATCAGCAGAAATTGTTCTGCAAATGTCTGTATATTAGGCAACGTTGCATACAACCATGTATATATATATTGGGAGAAATTCCTACGAAAATGCTGGTGAATTTTCATGCGGACTTAAAAAACAAACAAACCCAAAAACCTGATGTGGAGATTGGGGGCGGGGGGAGAGAATGAGAAACTGAGGGAACCAGTGGCGTAGCGTGGGTTGTCAGCACCCGGGGCAAGGCAAGTAATTTGCGCCCCCTAACCCGTGGATTTGCGCCCCCTAACCCGTGGATTTGCCCTAACCCCAGATGTTGCGCCCGGTGCGGCCGGCCCCCCCTGCACCCCCCACGCTACGCCACTGGAGGGAACCCAAACTTGACAGTTTCCCCCACCCCCAATTCTGAACCTGATTGCTATTCAGGAATTCAGAGAGGGTGGGATTGGGCCCCTCCCCCAGCCTTGGCGCTTGAGATTCTTTACAGTGGTACCTCAGGTTAAGTACTTAATTCGTTCCAGAGGACCATACTTAACCTGAAACTGTACTTAACCTGAAGCACCACTTTAGCTAATGGGGCCTCCCGCTGCTGCCGTGCCATTGGAGCACGATTTCTGTTCTCATCCTGAAGCAAAGTTCTTAACCTGAAGCACTATTTCTGGGTTAGCGGAGTCTGTAACCTGAAGCGTATGTAACCTGAAGCGTATGTAACCCGAGGTACCACTGTACTGTAAATGGAGATGTAAGAAACTGAAACATGGACCATCTCTCTCAGTCCTCCGTCATGAAGCTACAGCCCCTTTCCCTTGATTTTTGAGGGTCAGTGGACATTTTGCACAGTTCAAGCAAGCATCTCCGCCCCCACCCAGCTGTCCATTACTGGCTCCCACCAGCAGGCGGCAAAACTGGGCAGCGGCTAAGTTCAGCAGACAGCACAGAGCTGCATAACAGGTAGAAATCAACTGACAAAGCTTTTTCTCAGTGATGCTGGCGAAAGCTTGTTTCCTGCTACTTAGGTTCTGTGTCTGTTACAGGCAGCAGTCTTCACCCTGCGAATCTTCCTCTCTCACACAGCTCCTTCACTGCTTGCATTTCAGAGGGTAGTGAAAACTTTGCCATTTAATCAGGCTCTTGTGCCCTCCTAGTTATTTGCACAGTTGTGGGTTTCATTGTTTTCTGTCATTCCTTTCTCTCATCTTTCTTTGTTCTTACAATATTACTGAATGAGCACTATTTGGATAATGTGTTTGTTTTTAATTGTTCTTTAGCTTTGTGTGTGTTTCATGGATCTGTATGTCACTTTGAGACTTTTTGGTGGGAACTTACAAATAAGTGAAAATAAAATAATAATAATAATAATAATAATAATAATAATAATAATAATAATATATTTTATTGGGTTTAATTGTACACTGCTCTGCACTTTAGAAAGGAAGAGGAGATAAATAATTTAAATTAATAAATCAATCAATCACTCAATTAGCTTTCTTTTTTCTTTTTTTATTATAATTCTTATGTTACATTAATAAACATTATCATATTACACCACAGGACTTGTTATACTATATACAACGATAATATACAAAAGGGGGAAAAAGGAAATATTCCAGAGTCATATATGTACCAACACTTTGGACTTCCTGTCAATCCCGTTGTATATTCCTTTTTTACAAATGAATGCACTCTTATTGTTATAAATTTCTTCACATTTTATCTAAGACATTCCTATATCAATATGTACCCTTGATCTTATTTCTCAACTCAATCTCTCTCCAAAGTCAATCGAATGCTAGCACAGATCGTGAACCCTTACTGTATATTTGAACATATATCTTATATCTATCCCACGTTTCCATAATTTTTTGTTTTGAGCTGTCTCTCAGCTCAAAGTAGTATTTGTCTACTACGCCATTTCAGTTACCTGTCCTCTCCTGCAACATCCCATGGCTGGTTGCAGCAACATAATCATACAACTGAAAACAAACGTACGAGTTTATATACAATTATAAAAGCAAGGGAAACATCTCCAGAGAGGAGAAGTGGGTACCACAAAAATATCTTAACAGTGAAAGGCCACAATTAAGAGGTGTGCTTTCAGCATATGAGGGAGGATGTGCAATGAAGATGCTCAATGCACCTCTTCACCCTGCTCATTGCACCACTGGCGGAGGAAGGGGGTGCGGTGGGTGCGGCCTGCCCCAGGTGTCATCCCTGAAGGGGGGTGACATTGCCGCCACGCCCCCGGGTGCCGGAGCAACTAGCTCCGCCTCTGCATTACACACTCCCTTTTCCCCATGAAACCCAGGCATCCTAGAACCTGTTTTTAATTAGAGGATTTAGCTTTGGAATATAGTGAGTCATTGTGAGGAACTTGCCTCTAGGCATGTGTGAAGTGCGTTGCTGTTCCTGCACCATTAATGCCATTATTCTCATCACCTCCAGATCTGAGGAAGCTGTGATAGGGTTTCTAGGTAAAAAGTGATGGTTATTTCCTAGAAGGGTTTTCTTTTATGTCTCTCATTTGGTCATTTTTGTGACTAGCTGGATGAAGAGTCCTGAAGCTTCTGCATACTATTTCCTAACAACTTGGTTGGTCTAACCTTCCTATATACAAAAAAACATAACGCTGTCATCACACAGCTACTGTTGATTTCAAAATGGTAGTTTGGAACAACTGCAAAGCTTTGGATAAAGCCGTTTTTTTCTGCAAGAGGGGTAGGTGGGGTTGGCAAGCAATGTGAGCAGAGCTGCAACCCTTAGTCAGAACATAAGAAGAGCATGCTGGATCAGGCCAATGTCCCATCCATAGCTGTCAAGTGTCCCTTATTTGGCGGGACAGTCCCTTATCCCAGCGCCATGTCCCGCTGCTGTCCCTTATTGATGATGTCCCTTAAATAAGCTACTGAAGGTAATGGGGCCCTTTCTATGTCCAGCTGTCCTTTGTCAACAACAAATTGTTGCTGTTTTTTTGTGTTGAATATATGCTCTATGGTAATTTATGGACCTAATAGGTATCTAAAGCCATTTGCACGAAACAAAATATGTATTTTATCAAAGTAATTGTTGATCCCTTATTTTGGCTGCTGATCCCTTATTTTCGAGGCTGCTGGTCCCTTATTTTCAAATCTGTAAGTTGACAGCTATGGTCCCATCTAGTCCAGCATCCTGTTTTCACGGTGGCCAGTCAGATGTCCATGGGAAGCCCAGAAACAGGACCCAACTCCCAAAGTTTCCAGCGATTAGGATAATAATGGCAATGCGGATTTTGAAATTCTCCTGTAAGGAAGCATAGTAGCGAGTGGAGCCCCAACAACACTGAGCTGACTCCAGTAACTTACTGGGTCGCCAGCAATTTGTGTCTTCTGTTTCCTTGTTCCTCCACACCCGCTCTCTTAAGCTGGTTGGTTGCAAGATTTTATCTCTTAATCCCTCCCTTGTTGTTTTGTAAACCTTCTCCCTGGAAAAATGGGGTGCTAATTTTAATTTCAGGTGCCATCTGTTTTCCTGGCAGCAGCGATGCATTTTGCAACACCCAGGGTGTAAAGCCTGTGTCAAACTTTGCCTTTAAACTGGCTTGATTAAAACTGCTCTGCTATCCAGACGCAATCTCCACTGAGTTCAATGAGATCTGCATCCTAGGACGGATCATTAGGAACAGTCTAAACACTCATTATATCCTCCCAAACGAAACTTTGAATTGTGGGTGTCTTGAAAATACTTTAAGTATGTTGCAGAGAGCCTGTGGGTGCGGCAGCCATGGTGTGTTGTACAGTGGTACCTCGGGTTATATACGCTTCAGGTTACAGACTCTGCTAACCCAGAAATAGTGCTTCAGGTTAAGAACTTTGCTTCAGGATGAGAACAGAAATTGTGCTCCGGCGGCGCAGCAGCAGTGGGAGGCCCCATTAGCTAATGTGGTGCTTCAGGTTCAGAACAGTTTCAGGTTAAGTACGGACCTCCGGAATGAATTAAGTACTTAACCTAAGGTACCACTGTATCCCCTTCCAGCTTTGCAGCATTCAAAAGTTTCCGGTGTTTTCTGCTCATGCTGACTGCAGTACAGTGGTACCTCAGGTTACAGACACTTCAGGTTACAGACTCTGCTAACCCAGAAATAGTACCTCAGGTTAAGAACTTTGCTTCAGAATGAGAACAGAAATCGCGCGGCAGCGGCAGTGGCAGCAGGAGGCCCCATTAGCTAAAGTGGTATCTCAGGTTAAGAACAGTTTCAGGTTAAGAACGGACCTCCAGAACAAATTAAGTTCTTAACCTGAGGTACTACTGTACTTCTGTAGGTGTGGACTGAGAGGTTCTATTAGAAACATATCCTTGCTGACTAGAGCTCTCAAGATGTTTTGGACTACAATTCCCAAACACCTTGAGAGCTGTAATCGGGGCTGCTGGGCTCTGTAGTCTAAAGCATGGGGGGAGGGGGCACAAGGATGGCAAAGGCTGATCTAGAACTAAGACCTATTTATTTCTACTCCCCTTAATCTTGTTTCCCCCTCACGCTTACACAAGCTCAAATGAAAGCCAAGCCTTTTTGATCTGTAGTGTGACTGTTTCTTCTCTGATGACACTAGACAGCCAAAGCTTGTTGCCTTCAGCAATCTTGCAAAGCAACTGTGACACCTGGGCTAACAGAGCCCATTATGTCCCAATAAAGGTAAAGGTACCCCTGCCCGTACGGGCCAGTCGTGTCCGACTCTAGGGTTGTGTGCTCATCTCGCTCTAGAGGCCGTGAGCCGGCGCTGTCCGAAGACACTTCCGGGTCACATGGCCAGCGTGACGAAGCTGCTCTGGCGAGCCAGCATGAGTGCAGCACACGGAAACACCGTTTACCTTCCTGCTATAAAGCGGTACCTATTTATCTACTTGCACTTTAAGGGTGCTTTCGAACTGCTAGGTGGGCAGGAGCTGGGACCGAACGACGGGAGCTCACCCCGCCGCGGGGATTCGAACCGCCTACCAGACGATCAGCAAGTCGTAGGCACTGAGGTTTTACCCACAGCGCCACCCGCGTCCCTTATGTCCCAATAGCCCAAACCTAATCCATTATTCTAGGTGTTTCCCCATGCTATTCTATTGAAATATTAATTTTTCACAGCACAATCCTATTCAAGTCCCGTTGAATACATTGGAGCGTTTTCTGATTGCCACCACCTTTCTCATCTCAAACATTTTGCATGAAGATCCCCAGGCAACTTTCTCTAATCTTACAATAGCTCCTTTCTTTAATCTTCTTAAATTCTTGCCAGAACCCGAATTGGTCGGCTGGGATGAAATCTTACAGGCTCAGATGGTGTAGCCTGGCTCACACCGTTCCATAAAGATGCTGAACGACTGACACTGTTGTTGCACCTGCAGCCCAGGGAAAAAGCACTGAAAACAGCTCTGTCCGGCACCTCTTGTGGTGTAGTGGTTAAGAGCGGTAGACTCGAACCTGGTGAACTGGGTTCGCGTCTCTGCTCCTCCACATGCAGCTGCTGGGTAACCTTGGGCTAGTCACACGTCTTTGAAGCCTCTCAGCCCCACTCACATCACAGAGTGTTTGTTGTGGGGGAGGAAGAGAAAGGAGAATGTTAGCCGCTTTGAGACTCCTTAGGGGAGTGATAAAGCGGGATATCAAATCCAAACTCCTCCTCCTCCATTTTGTGTGCTGTTACATAAATGTTTTTCAAAGGGTGACCTGCCTAACTGCTGAGTAAGCTAGTATTGACATTATAACCATACTGAGTCAGTCTATTGGTCCGTCTCGCTCAGTAGTGTTTACTTTCAAGGGTTTCAGTATGGGGGTGGGGGTCCTCTCCCTGTGCTACCTGGAGATGCTGAGGAATGAACCTGGGATTTTTTTTTTTTTGCATGCAGAGCAGATGCTCTACCCCCGAGACACAGTCCTAGTCCTTCCCCAAATCCTATGCCCCCCTTTTTCCATTGATCTCTGTACCTTCAAACCAAAGGGATGTGAAATTCGCAGAGTACTTTTCTAGGCTCTCGATCCAGCTGAAGTTACTTGTGAGAGAGATGGTGATCCCTGTGCACACTTACTGTGCAAGGGGGACTTGCTTCCGTGTAAACTTAAGAGAGCACACTGAGCTGCCTGTCCCATTGAAAACAATGGAGCAAGTTAAAGTCATGACAAAAAAAACCTTCTGCCCCATTGCTTTCAATGGAAATTGCTTGTCATGGCTAATTTTAATTGGGGCCCTAATCTTTTGAGGCTGTATTGGATATTTTTCAGCTTATTAAACCAAACTGCCATCTTGGACGTTAGAGATTTGCTATAAACACACACACACACACACAGAGAGAGAGAGAGAGAGAGAGAGAGAGAGAGAGAAAGAGAGAGAGACCAATCTACTGGATGCAGTTCATACTACTTTGCAATCTACACTCCATAACTTTGATGTTATAAACCACAGGGGGAAGCAACCTACAACCCAGGGGCTGCATTTTATGTTGCCCTTAATACCTCCTGATAAAATAAACAGATATTCTCTTTATTTTGGAAAGCTGTTTGCTTGTTCACTATACATTTGGGCACCTTTTAAGATAATGGAACCAAATTTTGTAAGATGGTTCCTGAGATCAAGGAGCCAGGTTTTCAATTAAGTTTGTATATGATTGGGTGCCATTTTGAATCAAGATGGTGGGCTGAACTTTTCAAAACTGCATCCATTTTTTGGTTTCAGAATTCCCAAACGGTGCCTGGTACTGGCTATTAGTAATATATGATTATATGTTGTATAATCTCATCCATGCTTCCTCTTGCCCTCCCCCTTCTCCCCAGGAAAACCTGCTGCTTATTGTTGGATCAGAACAAACATAAACTGGGTTTTATTGATGTTTGCTCTGATTGAGTTTTCCAGGGGAAAGCCACTCATGCCAGTGCCAAAAAAGCATGGGACAAGTACAAAACTGTTTGTGTTTTCTAGGCAAGCGACAAGAAGTCTGGACGAGCCCTAAAATACAATATAAATCAGTGTCTCTGGTTGTGATGAGGTTGGAAACAGAGATGTGATGAAGGGTGGTTTGGAATCCCCAATTGATGTAGTCAAACCCCTCTAGAAGCAGGTTTTCCTGGAAAGAGCCCCAACTGCTCCCAAGAATAAGTCAGGCGGCCAGACTGATCTCTGGGTAAGCTTTATTTCCAATCTATTACCCAATTTGATAGAGAAGGGAAAATAGGTGGGGTTGCAGCTTCAGCCCATAGTTTCAAAATGGCTGCCCCTTCCCTAGTTCTGAATTCATGAAGCTGGCAGAAGTTGCTGTTTCTTCAAGTGCTTTGTTGTTTCTTCAGTAACGGAGCTTTGGTCCACATCTGGTGAGATGGTATGTTTCTTGCATAGATGGATATTAATTAGTTACTTTGAAGGGGGGGAGGCCGGGGGGGGAGAGAGAGTTAAGACATAACAAGCCTTAACCAAAGTAGCAAGGTTCAAAGGTTAAGTGACACAGGTCAGAAATCAGGTTGGGCAGGGGGAGTTTCAAAGCGAATAAAAAATCAGAATCAAAACAAGAAAGATGGAGATGAAGTCAAAGGTTTGGGGGCTACAGGAAATGGTGAAGATACTTTGGCAGGAAATGGCTTGTCGGGATTTGAATGGGGAGCAGCAAAAGGGGAAATCACATGCCAGCTTGACGGCAACAGATCATGTGGAGGTCCAGCCTGACAAAAGATGGGAAGGTCAGAGGTAGAAGGTGGGCAATACTGAAAGCAAAACAGTTTGTGTCCAGTTC
The DNA here is from genome assembly GCF_964270895.1 of Podarcis filfolensis. Taxonomy (NCBI): domain Eukaryota; kingdom Metazoa; phylum Chordata; class Lepidosauria; order Squamata; family Lacertidae; genus Podarcis; species Podarcis filfolensis. The sequence goes on along the minus strand of NC_139615.1, from coordinate 19,063,646 downwards.
TACGAGGCAGCAGGAAGCAATCCAGGGCAAAAGCCACAGAGGTTGGATGTCAGAGAAGTCGGCGGGATGGCTCTCTACTCGCAAGCAATTTTCCCGTCGAAGCTAGACAGGCAGATGGCAAAGGCCTGCACTGCACAGAGAGGAAACCGGTAATCCATGGTGAACACATCGGGCGCCACACGACCAAACTGCAGCATAATGTAGTTAGCTGGACAGCAGGGATGGGAAGAGAGCACCAATGAGACAGGAAACTCTGTACATAATCTCTGCTGCTAAACATGCAGACAAAACGCCTTTGAAGACATCCACCCTGGTCCACCACCTCGCCGGCCTGCCCACCTGTTATGTACTGAGTTGAATAGGATCCAAAATGCAGCAGTCTGATTGGTCCTAGAACAATAGGACCCAGAATGCAGCAGTCTGATTGGTCCCCAGGAGCCACCCAATCCAGCTCCAGGTGGAAGTGAATCTGCAACCTGATTGGCTTACAGGAGACTCCCGGAATTAGCCAATCATGTGGGGCCCATTGTGTAAATAATGTATATAAAGCAGACATTCTGGGGGAACTTCCATTCCTCCCCACTACTATAAGCTGAATAAAGAGCATGAAATCCACTCTCGACTCCCGAGTATATTTCACTACCCATCTTCCCATTCTTCAAAACAACATGCTCAGGGACCTCTCCTCCAAAGATACATACCCCACCACCACCTCCGTTTACTACATACAGCCAAACCTCTGCTCAAACTTTCCTTCAGCCTGTGATAAACAGAGGGAGGGGTGTGTATCTTTGAGAGGTCCTGTTCTTTTGAAAGATGGTTGCTGGGTGGTGCAAATAGCTTTCTTACACCTATGGAGCTTGGTGAATAGAGGTAACTTGGTTACACAGAGATCCTCGTGTAGCATGTCTGCACCAGGCAATATGTAAATATGTAATTTGTGCACTCAGGTCTGCTGCGACCTTTATGTCCAAAGGTTTCTTGTGCATTGCCGAGATGCAGCAATATCCGGGCTGAGACTGTTAGGCCAGAGCCGTCTCCCTTAATTTGGTGCCCTCTGTTTGTTCTGGACTACAACTCCCATCATCCCTGACCATTGGTTCCACTGCCTGGGGCTGATGCGAGTGGTTCGTCCAACAACATCTGGAGGGCACCAGGTTGGGGAGGCCATACCAGAGAATCCCTTGCCCACAAAGGAAGTGGTCCTTCTAAGCCTGTTTGATTGGAAGGAAGTCCCAGTGAACCGGCCTCGCTTATGAGCGGCTGTGGCTTAAGTTACTGGGCTGCAGCACATTCGCCTCAAATCGCCTCCTCTCAACTCCGCCCACTACTCACGGTCGTCATCTGAGATGATCTGGAAGTTCTTGACGGAGGCCTGTGTGACGCGCCCTCGGAAGTTGAGAACGTAGGACTGGGTCTCCTCGTTCCAAGCTGGCATCTTGTTCTGGAGTTTGATCAGGTTCTGCATGTTCCGGTTCTGGTACCGAGTCAGGAGGGTCTCATGTTCCTACCGACAACATAGAAGAAGAAGAGGAGATTGGATTTGATATCCCGCTTTATCACTACCCGAAGGAGTCTCAAAGCAGCTAACATTCTCCTTTCCCTTCCTCCCCCTCAACAAACACTCTGTGAGGTGAGTGAGACTGAGAGGCTTCAGAGAAGTGTGACTAGCCCAAGGTCACCCAGCTGCATGTGGAGGAGCGGAGACGCGAACCCGGTTCTCCAGATTAGGAGTCTACCGCTCTTAACCACTACACCACACTGGCACACTGGCTCACACTGGCACATAGACATGCGGGGATGTTTTATGCTGGCGGCTTCAGCCCTAGAAGGGCACTAGAAGGAGCGGGGCTGCCTGCCAGCCTCCATGCCGCTGTGAACCACTCACATTCTTAGGCCGGATGCAGATCCTTTCGTTGTCCGCGTCCACACCAGGGATTATCACTGTCATTTTCCGTGGGCCTCTGAATCCCAGCACATTGGTTTCCTATAAAGGAGGTGAGGAAAGGAGCAAAAAGCAACATAAACTCTCCTATTGCTCCACGTTGGACAAAAGATTACTGCATTGCAGGGGGTTGGACTAAATGACCCCACGGGGTCCCTTCCAATTATATGATTCTATTCACTCTGCCATCGGGTTGTTACTGTCACTTTATTATTCATTTATGTCGCATGTTGTGAATTCTGCAAATGCATATCTAAGAAGCCACCGTGTACCAAGTCAGACCACTGATCTATCCACTCAGGATTGTTTACACTGACTGGCGGCAACCCTCCAGGGTTTCAGGCAGGGTCTCTCCAAGCCCTACTTGAGGGTAGGTGGGTGCGAGGGATTCAACCTGGTGTCTTCTGCATGCAAAGCAGCTGCCCCAGCACCAACTCTTCCCCTATCTATGTGCAATGCAGTGGATAGATTCTAAAGCTATCACCTGAAACAGAAGCCAACATTCTCATTTTGTAGTAGTAGTAACAATATTTATTACTTATACCCTGCCCATCTGGCTGGGTTTCCCCAGCCACTCTGGGCGGCTCCCAACAGAATTAAAAGCACAACAAAACTTCAGACATTTAAAACTTCCCTAAACAGGGCTGCCTACAGATGTCTTCAAAAAGTCAGGCACAGTGGTACCTCAGGTTACATACGCTTCAGGTTACATACGCATCAGGTTACAGACTCCACTAACCCAAAAATATTACCTCGGGTTAAGAACTTTGCTTCAGGATGAGAAGAGAAATCGTGCGGCGGTGGCACGGCGGCAGTGGGAGGCCCCATTAGCTAAAGTGGTGCTTCAGGTTAAGAACAGTTTCAGGTTAAGAACGGACCTCCAGAACGAATTAAGTACTTAACCCAAGGTACCACTGTAGTTGTTTATTTCCCTGACATCTGATGGGAGGGTGTTCCGCAGGGCAGGCACCACTACTGAAAAGGCCCTCTGCCTGGTTCCCTGTAACCTCACTTCTCACAGTGAGGGAACTGCCAGAAGGTCCTCAGTGTCCAGGCAGAACGATAGGGGTGGAGATGCTCCTTCAGGTATACTGGGCCGAGGACTCAACCATTGCTGTCCCACTGGGAGAGAAAGCTGCTTCACCACAAGCGAAAACACCACAAGTGGCCAGAAGGTGATAAATAAAGCAGGGATGGAGGAGCTCTGGGCCTCCGGATGTTGTTGGACCCAAACTCCCGTCAGCCTCAGACTAATCACCAGGGATCGATGGCAGTTGTAGCCCAACATCTTTGTGGGACTACAGGCTCATCTCATCTCTGTAGTAAAGGCAACAGAGGTTTCTGCTTATACAGGCCATTCCTCCATCTAGCTCAGTGTTGCCCATTTTGGCAGTTGCTGGCACTTTGAGATCTTGGGTCTTTTCTACTGCCCAGGCTCCTCCCCTCATTCCAACAGGGCCCACTCTCCATTCAAGCTTACGTAGCAAATGGCAACCAGCTCTTGCCGCAGCTGGGCTGTTTCTGGAACAAAAGGTTTCTTATCTGGGTTCATCCCATTGTCAAACACGGTAAATTTGGTTCCCAGTACGTTGGACCTAGAAGCAGGTGGGGGGGGGATAGAAACGCTTATTTTAGAAATGTTATACCTTATCCTCAACTCCCCCACTTCCCAATTAATAAATAACAATCCAAAACCCAATATCAATGGAAAATACAAATGAAGAACAAGAGCACTGCTAAAAATAAAATGCAGTGGCCTAGAACGAAACATAAGTGTTTTGTGTCTCCCAGCTAAGGCTCATTTGTGCATACATTAAAAAAATGAGGACAAATTCTCAATAAACAAGCTGTTTGAAAGGACAATGGCTTAATAGCCATTTCCTGCTCCTTATGGGAATTGTTTTTGAACACCTCCTCCAGAAAAACTGGGTAACTCAAAAGATCACTATCATCACTTTGAACTTTAAATTGCTCCAAGAAAAGAGGCTGCCTCGCTTGCTCTTGTGGTTTTCTTTGGCGATAACTTATAGGAGGCGTTGTAGGTCCTTGCCTATGAATGCTCTTGGCCCAATAAATGGGTAGGTTACTAAGGTGCTAGGGACGCAGGTGGCTCTGTGGGTTAAACCACAGAGCCTAGGACTTGCTGATCAGAAGGTTGGCGGTTCGAATCCCCGTGACGGGGTGAGCTCCTGTTGCTCGGTCCCTGCTTCTGCCAACCTAACAGTTCGAAAGCACGTCAAAGTGCAAGTAGATAAATAGGTATCGCTCTGGCGGGAAGGTAAACGGCGTTTCCATGCGCTGCTCTGGTTTGCCAGAAGCGGCTTAGTCATGCTTAGTCATGTCTACATGCTGGCCACATGACCCGGAAGCTGTACGCCGGCTCCCTCGGCCAATAAAACGAGATGAGCGCCGCAACCCCAGAGTCGGTCACGACTGGACCTAATGGTCAGGGGTCCTTTTACCTTACCTACTAAGGTGCTGCAGGGCTGGGTGTTTGGGGGGACGTGACCACAGCAGCGTAACGTTGGCAGGCCCTAGCGCTCCAGGGTCTCAGTCTTTCACATCACCTGAGCTTCCTGAGATGGCAGGGATTGAACCTGGGGCCACCTGCACGCAAACCAGGTACCCTCCCAACTGTGCCACAGCCCTGCCAATGCAAGATGGGGTTGAAACAGACACACCTGACTTTCCCAATGTAGTTATCTCCATCCCTTGACAGATCAATGGGGTCCAGTGAAATGAGGTAGTTGGAAGTCTTGCTTTTCTTCCTCTTCCGCCCAGACATAATGAATCGCTGAGGGAGAATACACAACAACAGTCAGTGAGACGGGTCCCTGGCAAGCCTCCCTCCCAAAATGGCCAGCATCCCCTTTCTGATCCACACAGGTATCTTTACATTTCCCTTTCTCTGGATGTTGTTGGACTACAACTCCCTGACCGCCGGCTGCGCTGACTGGGATCAATGCGAGATGGAATCCAAAGATATCTACAGGCCCAAGGCTCTCCGTCCCAGTTCTAAGCCACTTCCATCCAGAATAATTGCAGAGACTTTATCGCAGGTGTGGGGAACTTGTGCCCCCACCCCCAATGTTGTGGGACTACAACTCCCAGCAAGCATGGCCATGGGAGTTGTAGTTTGGCCAGATCTGGAGGCCCATGGGTCCCTCATGACCTACTTTTAACATCTCCAGTGAAGTTCCAAATGTATTGGAAAACAACCCTGGGATATAATTGCTAAGCAGTGTCAAATCACAGGAAGCGGTACAAATTGCACCTCCCTCTAGAGTAATTACCTATAAGTTCTTGTACAATATGATTGATAAGATTACTAGTCTAGATGTTTCCATTGGCAGCTTCCTCCTCTGAAGCTTGTTGCAACCTACTAAGAACATGGATCCATCTAGCCTTTCATTACCGTCTACTACACTATCTGACAACAGTTTTCCAGAATTTCCGGCAGGGGATTCTCCTGGCCATGCCTAGAGATTGTACCTCGGACCTCTTCCATGGAACATCTTTCGAAGGTGAGAGAGAATACATACACCAGTGTGAAGGCTGGAATATGTGAGGCACTTGCCTTTTTGCCTCTAACGACATCGCTGAGAGGTTGGTAAGGCCAGGGCCACAGTGGTTGCCATGGCAGTGGGGAAGGCCCTCATGAGGCTGGAAGCCATCCATTGAGAGAGAGATGAGCTCCCAGGATTGCCGCCTTAACTGAATTGCCAGACTTTTCTTTCCTATTAGACCCCACTGTTCACCATTTCTGACCTTTTCTTTCTCACTATATATCCCCACCAAGTAAGGCTAAAACATGGGTAGGCAAACTAAGGCCAGGGGGCCGGATCTGGACCAATCACCTTCTAAATTTAGCCCGCAGATGGTCTGGGAATCAGCATGTTTTTACATGAGTAGAATGTGTCCTTTTATTTAAAATGCATCTCTGGGTTATTTGTGGGGCATAGGAATTTGTTCATTCCCTCCCCTCCAAAAAAATATAGTCCGGCCCCCCACAAGGTCTGAGGGACAGTGACCCGGCCCCCTGCTGAAAAAGTTTGCTGACCCCTGGGCTAAAACTTAATTCATCTGATGTACTCTAGTCCATGGGTCGGCAAACTAAGGCCTGGGGGCTGGACCCAGCCCAATTGCCTTCTGGATCCGGCCCGTGGACGGTCTGGGAATCGCCATGTGGAGATTCTGATTGTTCAGGCTGCGCCATTCCCCGCCCACACACCGCGGCGCCGCCTCCTCCCTCCCTCCCTCCTCCTGGCTTCTCCCCGCCCTGCCCAGAGGAGGAAGGGGGCTGGGCTTTGTTGAGCCGAGGTTGGCTGAGGGCCATTTTAAGCAGCCCCTCTTCGAAACCAGCCCTTTTGCGCCGCTCATCATCCCTCCACTGCCGCCAGCCCCTGCCGCTCGCAAGGCACAGGTAAGCAGCCAGCGGGGCTTGTCCGGTGCTGTGGAAAAGGGTGGGGGGGTGTCGTGGTGGGGATCCCCCCCAATATAGTCTGGCCCCCCCACAAGGTCTGAGGGACAGTGGACCGGCCCCCTGTGGAAAACGTTTGCTGACCCCTGAAAGCAGGGAGGTTGTTGTTGTTTCTAAAGGCACAGAATTCTTTCTCGCTTGCAGTTACCTTCTTTCCGTTTTCCATCTCCAGATGCAGGTAGTAGAAGGGGAAGATGCCCTTGTCCATCCCCTTCCGGTCCCGTGTGATGCGACACTGGATTGTACTGCCTTGAGGAGCGGGTTTCAGTACAAATTCTTCTAGGTCATCCAGATTGAGGGACAAAGGGGTGCTACATTCTTCACTGGGAGACTGAGAGGGGGAAAAATAAGGATAGGCCGCTTCTTAAGGCTAGTTAGAGATTGCTTTTGGGGAAAACCTCACAAAGCAGTTAACATGGAAATAGGAAAACAATAAGCATCAACTGAAACAACATTAAAACAACCAAGACAAGTGACAAGGGGGAACAAATCCTTTTGGATAACTCGACCTTCTCCTCCCTTTGGGGCAAGATGGTCCTTAAGTAGCCCATCTGAAGGAGGGAAATGCCCTCAGGTGGAATACTGGGAATTAGATGGTAGGCTCTTATGTGTGGACCACAAGTGCTTCAAACACATGGAATCCTGTGGATTATAGTTCTTGTGCTCATGTCGAGTTTGCAGACTTCCCAGAAGTCCTCTGGTCTGCCACTGTGAGAACAGGATGCTGGACTAGATGGGCCACTGGCCTGATCCAGCAAGCATGTCTTATGCTCTTAAACTATGCCAGTTGAACCATTTGTAGACCCTGTTTTAAGTTGGTGGCACCACCCTTCAAGGGAGCAGCACAGCAACTGATGTGTTCCATCTGAACCCATTTTTTAAGTCCTTCACCCACCATTCTTTCCACATATTTGGGAGCGCCTTTTTTCACCTTTAGACTTCTCCCTATACAAAAGTATGTTGAGGGGGGAAAGCTTGTCCATTTCACTGTGGCCAGTTTCCATTACTGTTCTCTAGCCACGGATAAGGGGGAGAGAGAGACAGCATTGTCCATTTCCACAAATGCACTGGTTCTTTCAACCACCCCAAATTTGTCTGTCGAAACTGACAATAATTTTCCCCAACCTTGTCCGTTTCTGTGGAGACCAGGGCAGCAGGACAATGAACAAAATGGCGCTGGGGTGAGGTGATGGTGTACCTATGGAATAGCACCCGAGTTGCAGGACATTGGCGGCAACAGCTAGGATAGGGGGGTGGGGGGGCCTTCTCTCACATTAGCACAACTGCATACTGTACACACCATATATTTAAAGCATGCGACGTTTCCCCTAAAGAATCATGGGAACTGTAGTTTGATAAGGGTGCTGGGGATTGTGAGTATGTGTAAACTACACTTCCAAGGATTTTGGGGGGAAGCCATGCACTTTAAATATATGGTATGCGCCCAGCCACATATATCCCAAGTGATCATTCAGATGCTTGAAAAGGGGATGCTCAATTTCAGCCGTAGGCTCTTACGGTGGCCGAGTCAATTTCCTCACGGAAGTACATAAGGATGTCTTGATCCTTGTCCTTGAAGTCTTCATCTTCGTCATCCTTCTCTTCGTCATCTTCGTCTTCCTCACTCTGGCTTCTCCTTCCATTGGTGAGAGACCCTGAGAAGAGCAAGGAGGATTGCAAAGGATGGGGTGGAATCCAGTCACTGACCTCTCTCTGTCTCTCTCTTCTACCTCTTTAGATCAGGGGAATGCATAGCCTATACATTGCATACCTATTTTAACAGCCATTAATGCTAGAAAGTTGTTGTTTTTTTTAAAAAAGTAGCTACCTAAGGTCCTCAAGACACTTAATTCTGTGCTAAACATCACGCAACTGGATGTTTGCAGAGAGCTGCAGAAACACACACAACTCTTGGCTTTATCTTGGCTATATCTCAGAACTCTTTGCCAAGATCAGTGAAAGAGCAGTTTGGCAGATAACCCCCTTCTAGCTGGAAGACCACTCACCTCTGTGTGCGAGCATCCTGTCCCGGGGTTTTTTCATGGGTGAGGGTGGGACTGTCAACTCCTGGGATGACTCCCCCTCACTGTCAGAATTGCTGAGCAGTGTGTTGACATGGCAGGCTTCGCCAGTGGTATCCTTGGACCCTGTAGATTCTAGGTCCATGTCTTCTCTCTGCGGTTCATTCTCGAAATGGTCTAAGATGTGAAATCAATTCTGTTACTGCCCTCTTCTGGCTTGTTCTCGTCTCCACGCCACCGTCTACCTCCTGTCCCAGGGCTGCTTCAGACCTTGTATTAGGCGTATGGGGAGTCTCAGGCCCTCTAGATGTGGCTGAACTACAGCTCCCATCGTTCCTACCCATTGGCCCAGTTTGCCGGGGCTGATGGGAGTTGTAGTTCAACAACATCTGGAAGGCCAAAAGTTCCCCACACTTGCCTTATATTTTAGAGAGCGGAAGTACATAACACACAAACCATGTCATTCACCAATGTGTCCCTGTATACCCCGCAGAGTTTCCAGGAAAAAATACAAGTGAGCAACAGCCTAGCAAGGATTGATGTCAGGTAACAGTTGATGGGAAAGACTGTTCCCAAGACCCTTAACTGCTGCAAGTCAGAATGGACAATACTGGGTGCGGTGGTCCATTCGCTTGGCTCATATAGGATAGCTTTGTGTGTCTGTATATTCACTTCAGCATATATTTTTTCAACATCAGATGTAATTTCTGCACCCAGGGAATACACACACCGGCCTATATTCCTGTCTGCATGCAGTTCAGGAATAATGGCTCATATTTGACATGAGGAATAATGTAAGAAGATGGGCCTTGTTGTCTTCCTACTTCTTCCTTGTTTGCTCCCTCCCTCCATGAACCCATTGGACACTCTTTGCACTCTGTTTTATTAAACACAGATCCACTGTGCACCCCCCACTTGCTCGCTCATTCCCATTCCTGATCTTGTGCTAAAGCAGAGGGTGACCAGTGCTGGACTAGGACCTGGAGATCAAAGTTTGAATCCCTACTCAGCCATGAAGCTCTCTGGGTGACCTTGGGACAGCCACTGCCTCTCAGCCTAACCTACCCAAAGGGTTGTTGTGGGGATTAAATGAGGAAGGGAGCCATTATGTACTCAGTGGTCTGTGTTTGCTTGAGCTTGAGTCTGGACTAAGGATTCTGAGCTCCTGTGTTCTGATTCGATACATGCTGTCCAATCACAGAACATTTCAAGATTTGGGCTTCTGCCACTGGCCCTTGAACTTTTGAGTCGTGATTCCCAGCTTGGAAGTTTAGACAACCAATCACGTTGGGAGTGGGAGTAGCCCAGGCTTTTGGGAATGTATATAAGCAGTTGCTTTGCCCCTGTTTCCCAGTCATGTAGTTCAATAAAGGTCCTTGCTGTTATCACTGTGTCTTGCCTCATGGGAACCCACCTAAACTTCAGGAGAGAACTGTGTATGTCACAGTTGTATGAAAGGTGGGGGGAATGTAATTTATTAACCAACATGGTCTTTTGTATACTACATAATTGTCAAGGTGGCTTCTAAGCTTGAGCCTGGAAACTGTTTAGCAACCAATGAAGTCGATGCATTTAAAATGGAAGTTTCTGAGCTGCCTTTTTTGCAGCAGCTTTTATACAGAAAGCGTTGCAGCAGTGGCATATTATCTTACTACTCGCATATGCACAGCTTTAAATGCAAATTTTTCTGCCCTGTTCAGAGTATACATGCTTCCCTGGCACAGTTATTTAGAAAAGGGGCACATGTTCAAAGCACAAGCTCATACTCCCTTGCCTCAAGAGTGGGCTTTCCATGCCTCCCTGTACTCTTATGCAAAATTCTGGAGTCTCACCTTCCATATCCATGATGATGGATGGAGCTTTCTGTATTGGGGATGAGGCTTCCTTTTCCAACAGGGGTGCCTGGAACTCGCAGCCAGGAGCCTCGCCTTCCATGTCCACAATGTTAGATGGAACAGCCTCTCTGAGTGATAAGACTTCCTTCTTTGACCTGGAAGCCTGGCTATGTCGCTGGGCATTGGGGCGCCCTGCAGGTCGTAAGAAAGAGATGACCATGACCTCAGGGGTTATGAATGAAATGCGCCTTAAATAGCAAGCCAGTAAAAGGCCAGTTCTGTAACTTGGGGTAAAGGGACCCCTGACTATTAGGTCCAGTGGTGACCGACTCTGGGGTTGCAGCGCTCATCTCGTTTTATTGGCCAAGGGAGCCGGCGTACAGCTTCCGGGTCATGTGGCCAGCATGACTAAGCTGCTTCTGGCAAACCAGAGCAGCGCATGGAAACGCCGTTTACCTTCCTGCCGGAGCGATACCTATTTATCTACTTGCACTTTGACGTGCTTTCGAACTGTTAGGTTGGCAGAAGCAGGGACCGAGCAACGGGAGCTCACCCCGTCACGGGGATTCGAACCACCGACCTTCTGATTGGCAAGCCCTAGGCTCTGTGGTTTAACCCACAGTGTAGGGGGATTGTAAATAAGAAAAACTGCATTATTTATGCTGTTAGTTTCCAACCATGGGAAGGGAGAAGGAAAGACAGTATAGGAAGCCCTGAATTCCCACTGGAATTTGATCAGTGGAAGTCTGGCTCAGTCTCTCTCTCTGGTTCCTGTGATATCACCAGATTGTGCTCTCACATTTTTCAGCTTATATCTGCACCAGAACTAGAAACTTGCCATTTTAAAATGAGGCCCAAAGTGTGAGATTATTGACTGGATCTCCCGATTTCTTTTTGTAAAACCTGCTGCAGGAAGACCTATGAGGAGGCTGGACTGAGGCTTTGTTCCTAAGGGAGTGGGGGTAGGTAATTTAATTATTCTTTTATTATTTATTAAAGTTGTATGCCACCCTTCACCCATAGATCTCAGGGCGGTTCACAACATTACCCTTTTCATAGCAATATTTCGCCGATTTAATTTGCCACTTCTCTTGAAGCTGCCATTTCTTGTATTATACCCGTCTTCCCCAACCCCTGTTCATGGATAAAAGCAACTTTGGTGGCGACTGTTTCAGGAGATGGCACAGGGGAAAGGGTTAAATCCCTTCTTTTATTTATTTTGCTACAATAGAAAATAAAAGACGGCAACTAGCAATGAAAGCCTTCTCCAAACTTCGTTACCAGAGTGACTAATTAAGCAGCAATTCCTCACAAGCTCTGCTGAACAGGAAGAAATAAAATGGGCAGAAGCTTGAAGGGGGAAGTTTTTAACTAAAAGCACATTAGTTCTGAAGCCTCAGTCAAATTTTGCCTACCTACACTGGGCAGATAAGCCCTATAATTTTTTTTTTCTTTTTCCCACAGATCAGGTCTGGGGGAAAACACAAGCAGACAATGCTGGAACGCAACAATCTGGTGAGTGGCAACAACATTATTATCCATTATAAAGCCCCCTAAGATTTGCTATATGCTGTATATCTGGAATGAACAGGGGTAAAAACTTTGCTACTCCTTATTCCCACAGCAACTCCTCATAGAAACCACACCACCAGCTATCTCCTCCTCATAAATTTAGCTTTTAGACCTTCTCTCCCTGCACTGGGGAAGCGACTAGTAGCGGGAATCCCCTCAAATCAACTAGGAACATCAGCAGAGGTATTTCCCGCATTGGGGTACCTGTGCGCCCTGCAGACTGCCTAATATAGCTGCCTCTGCCTTTCGGGAACCCCTCTCTGTATAGGAGAACTTTGTCCTTGGACATGTGCAAAACAGTACGAGTCTTGTTGACTCAGCTCTGTTGCCTGGCAACCAAGCATCAGAGGCAGTTGCTTAGCAACTGCTAACGGTATCACAGTGGTGAATGTTCAGCAACCTGGTTCTTCTCCCCGCCCCGCCCCCCCACCTTCTCTCTGTTTGGCCTGCCAGCCGTTCTTGGGAGCTGATTCGTTCCTGTTGATAGGCTGGGTTTCTTCCAAAATGGCCACTTCCAGCTCCTCCTCCAGCTGGGCCTCATCAAAGAAATCTGTGGAGAGGACAGGGCACAAAGACCACATAGAGGCTGTTCAATCAAGCACTGTGTAAATTTTGTTGAATAAAATAAAAAATAAATAAAGGTGAAAGGGTGCTGAAGACCTCAGGGAATAGAGGAAACAGGTGGTGGGGATTATAATAATTCTAAGGTCTCAAATATAGAATAGATGTTCATAAATGTACAAGGCAAACAAATACATAAGTATATAAACCTCATGTCTGAAATAGTACAGGAAGCCATTTTGACTCTCCCAAATTGACCTCAAATATTTCTCTGAGAGGAAGGAAGGAAATGGGAAAAGCTTTCCAATTGTCTTTGGACTGTAGGGGCTTACACCTCCCTGTAAATACAGTCTAGCAAGTATGCGTTAAGCTGAGCAAACTATCTATATGCCTAAGAGATTAGGGAACTAAAGTATTTACCATCTCAAAGTGATGGCCAGGCTACCCAGAAAATGCTATCAAGTAAGGCATTATCAGGTATCCTGGCAGACAGGAGAGAAGCAGCGCTCTCCCATTTCTGCTGGGGACCACCTCTTTCTGTGTTGTATGTATGATTTTTGAGGGGTGGTCTTGGGTTACAGGGTGGGCAATTTCAAAAGTCTTTATAGGGGCTGGCGCACCATTGTTCGAGGGTCTCCTCCCTCCTGCGTGTGGTGAGTGGGGACCCTGTTGCAATAGCTGATTTCCTTTAATAAAGATCAGGCTTATTAGCAGCTTTGCTTTCAGTATACTCTGGGTGGCCTCTGCTTTCTCTCTGACCGATAGAGATTTCCTGAGGGACTCTTAAGGGCTCCCCATAAGGAAAATAGAGATATTTTCTTATAACAGGGATAATCACCAGTTATTCCTGGAAAGAGAAGTGCAAGATTTCAGAGCCTATGGGGTGGGGAACTTTTTTCTTCCCAAGGGCCACATTACCTTCTGGACAATTATTCTGAGGGCCACACGTGCTGGGCGGGGTCAGAGAGCAAAAGGGGGAGGAGCTATGAAGGTAAATTTTACCATTGCACGGTAGGCTAGTCCCCACCCACCCTTGCCTCTATCCTTCCTCCAGACAAGCAAGAGTCATTATTAGCCATGCAAAGACACTGAAACCAGGCTACTGAGGAGTGTGGCCTGAGGAGAGGAAGTGTGGCCTGGGAAGGGTTATGAGGAAGTCTCAAGGGGAGAGACGGCTGTTGTGCCCATGGCCCTGATTGTGGGCTTCCCAAGGGCATCTGGCTGGCTACTGCGAGAACAGGATGCTGGACTAGTTGGGCCACTGGCCTGATCCAGCAAAGCTCTTATATGACCGTACGTTCTTTTGTTACCTGGAAAGGGTTCCTGGCATTCCCCTTGGCCATTGTGCGTCCGGTTCATCTGCACAGAACTACCCCACATATGAGCGCCAAGGTGGGCCTCTGGGACCGATTCCACGAGGAAAGGGTTGCTTGTACCTTTGGAAAGACAGGCGGATTATCATTCAGCGGGCATCAAATCTCATCCGAGAAAAGCTCCGACATCTCCACGCCATCCATTTTATCTACCATTTAGCTGAGAAGGGCAAATTTTGGTCCAGTACTGATGTGGGTTAGTTGTGGACCTCAAGGATCCGAGTTCGAATCCACCCACAGACCCACTGGGTGATCTTGGTCTAGTCATGGTCTCTCAGCATAACCTACCTCACAAGGTGGTTGTAATGATATACCAGGGGGGCAGGAGTACCATTTACACCACCTCAAGCTCCTTGGAGCAAAGGGGGGTGCTTTTAATATAATTATCAAAGCTCATCTGACTGCTTTCCCCCTGCATATTGCCCCCTTCTGTAGCCTTGCATGCAGTTTAAATGTGTGCACATTTGAAGTTACTAATCACTTTGCAGCTCTGTTTATTTAAAAAATAATTATCACAATAAAAAAAGCCTCCTTGTAGATTGGAATTTCATCCTATGCGATGGGATATGTCAACGTTCCCGAAGCCCCACCCAACAAAAGGATTTAAATGCGAGAGCAGGCTGCTAGGCCACATGATCTCCTCAGGCTGGGCAGCGCTGATACTCACTATTGCACAGGCTATGCTCACTGCAAGACTCCATGAGTGGGATGCGTTCCTCCGGCTTGCGCCTCCCACGGCGCCCCTTCACCTTGGCCTCCGTGTTGGCCTGGACCATGAGCGGCTCCTGGCGCTTGCGCCGTTGCTTCTTTTCGATGATACGGCGCTGGAAGGGTGTACAGAGAGATGGTCAGAAACGGAAGAAGGGTTAAATAGAAGAAGAAGAGTTTGGACTTCAGACCCTGCCTTTCACTCCCCTTAAGCAGTCTCAAAACGGCTAACAATCTCCTTTCCCTTCCTCCCCCACAACAAACACTCTGTGAGGTGAGTGAGGCTGAGAGACTTCAAAGAAGTGTGACTAGCCCAAGGTCACCCAGCAGTTGCATGTGGAGGAGTAGGGAAGCAAACCCGGTTCACCAGATTACAAGTCCACCGCTCTTAACCACTACACCACACTGGTGTAGAGGAGGGTGCTGTGTATATTCAACACTTTTTTGGTGGCTGTGGTTTGCAGTACAGTCACCTCTTTCTTTGCGGTTTTATGCCAACACCCACAGCACTTTTATCAATATACAAATACCGATGTCCTATTTTTTTACCATTAAAAGCACTGGATTGGAGATTAGATGACCTTTTGTGTCTCTTCCAGTTCTACAGTTCTATGATTCTAAGACTCACGTCAATTGCAATGATTCCCCTCTATTTGCCTCCCCCATTAAGAGATCCCAAAGACGAGTTCTGCCAAAAACCCAGATCTAAACCCTTGTGCTGGAATACACTGCAGCATGAGAATTATGGGGTGTGTTGCCCTTGCCATACTCAAGAACCTTTTAAACAAAGCATTGCCACTCACAGATAACACACGCCAAGCGACTGCATCCCTGCAGCTCGAGAGCTGTCTACCCCACCCCACCAAGAAGGTCCCCAGCAATGTTCAAGCTCCTCCCCACTCCCGAGAGTTTGGCCCGCTCCTAAGGCAAGGTACCTGGATCTCCAGTTTCTGCTTCCGGATAAACGCTGCTTCGTCGTTGCCATTGCTAGAAGAGAAAGGGGTACCAGCATCAGGAGGTGAATTGGAGAGGGAGTGGAGGCGGCGGTACAAATTCCGGTACATTCTGAGATGTGGCATCACTCTGCCAGCTCCGGGGCAGCCCCACCTGCTAGAGGGGTCAGTCCCCAGGATTGCTGCTCCCTGGGGGTTCTGAGTGCCATGGCGCTGAAACGATTTTGTGACCTCACAAAAGCCTCAAAGGCCCAGCCACGGTGGAGGCGGAAAAGTGGACAAGGCCATGTCCACACGCTCATCGTAACTTATAAGTTATAAAGCCCTCAGTGCTCTCAAACTCCTACATCACTCACAAAAAAATGGCAGTGTTGTGGCACCTTAAAGACTATGGTCACATCCACACGGCACATTGAAAGCACATGGCTTCCCCCAGAGGATCCTGGAATTTGCTGCTTACCCCTCAGAGAGAGCTACAATTCCCAGCATCCTTAGCAAAGGTACGGTTCCCATGATTCTTTGGGGGAAGCCACACGCTTTGAATGTACGGTGTGGATGATGTGACCTGCCACAATTGCATTGGCATATAAGCTATCATGGACTATGGTTTTATTTCAGCAGATGGAGTCCACTAATTCTGAGGTGCTGCTCAGATGCTGTGGATTGCACAACTCCCATCAGCCACAGCCAGCAGAGCGAACCAACGGGGACGATGGAATCTGCAGTCCACAACATCTGGCTTAGGTGCCATAATAAATATGTTCAGGTGGCTCAAAGACACTCTGTAATTTTTGGTGGAGCAGAATAACCATGGATACCCTCTGTATTGTTCACACTGACGGACGGAGGAGTTACAAGTGAGGAAGAAACAAGATGGGCTCCACTATTTTTAAACTAGACCCATTCCCTAAAGTAGGGATGGGGATTCTGTGGCCCTCTGGACGTTGTCAGATTCCACCTCCCATCAGCCCCATTAAGAAGGCTAACAGTTAGGAACGATGGAGCTGTAGCAAGACAGCATCTAGGACTGAATGGAGCTGAGTTCTAATCAAAATAAGGCTTAATAAAGATGGTTAGGATTTCCAAAGTGCTTTGAAACATTCAAGGCACTTTACACGCACAATTGTACGGCAGGCTGGTATTATTTAGAGGTGCTGCCTGAATAAGTAATGGATTCGTTCACTGATGAGACCCGCACAGATTTTCCTATGACTAAACCGATAGTTTTGAAGGGAGAAAATATGCTGGGTTTTTCTTTATATGTATATATATGATGGCACTGGGGCCAAGAGGCATCCCTTCTGTGTTACAATTAAAGGGGAATGGCTTTTTTCAGCTGAAGTTTGTGTAAGTGCTTTTATTTAAATGTAGTGAACGTTCACCAAAATGTGTTGCCCGATTAATCGGTGTCGTTTCAGTCAAAAAGGGCCTTAATATATCAATCCAACCAATGAATGGTTGCAGTCCTGATGTTCGTTTACCTCTGTTTTATACCATTTTGAAATAGGTGTTTTTGTCAATAAGTGCATAGCTAGGGAACATACAAAGCTGTCCAACTGCTGGCCCACCTGGCTCCATATTGTCTACACTGGCTGTGGCTCTCCAGGGTTTCAGACCTGGGTCTGAGCATCCCAGTCCTAACTTTCTGCATGGAAAACAGGTGCTGCACCTTCCCATTGATACAGCTATAAGTGATTCCGCATACAACCAGCCTCTGCCTCTTAACCACTATGCTGTTATCTCAGTTGCAATACTCAGCTAAGCAGCTAGCTAGCTAGGCAGACTAAGAAGCACCAGTTCTTACTAAATCCCCTTCCTCCCCTTCCTTACCTCCCAGGGGTGGGTGAAGCATTTTTACTTGTGGATTCCGTGAGGCTGCAAGAAAACGGTGCAGGTGGGTCAGACCACCGAAAAGAAAAATGCTTTCTGAATGCTCGGGCCCTAAATATGTGCTGACACTAAGCAAGCAGAAAAGTCGTCTTTGCTGCAAGATGTCCAGTGCTCCTACAGGCAAACCACACAGGGACAGCGCCAGTCCCAATGGCAGACTGGGAGATTAGCACAATCTGCAAGAATAGTGCAGCACAGGCAAGGGATTGCCGAGACAGTTGTACAACACCTCTCTTTATTTAATTACACTCACACACTGCTCCTCCTGCCAAGCTCTCTGGGCTGTTTGCATCTACTATATATTTTGGAAAGTTGTTTGTTTGCTATGCCTTTGGGATGCATAACGGAAGAAGGAAGCAGGATGGTTTTCACTTAGCATCCAAAGGACTACAGCATTTGCACCCTCAAGCAAGTGTCTCTGGGAGAGAGCATCCCATAAGTGGTATATTCATCACGTTTTATATGGAGAGGCCAGGGACTGAACCAGGGACCTTCTCCAACCTAAGCACATGCTCTGCCACCAAACTGCAGCTACTGGAAGCCTTGAAGAGCCAGTCTGAAAGGACCAGAGGGACCTGGCTCAAACTCCCATCATCCATGACCATTGTCCATGCTGCCTGGGGCTGATGGGAGTTAAGAGTCAACAATATCTGAAGGACATCAGGTTGAGGAAGGCTGTTTCTACATTACAGGAGCATTGCTACAGCTCTACATGGGGCTACCTTTGAAGGTGACCCAGAAACTACAACTAATCCAGAATGTGGCAGCTAGACTGGTTCCTCGGCCCAGTATACCTGAAGGAGTGTCTCCACCCCCATCGTCCAGCCTGGACACTGAGGTCCAGCTCCGAGGGCCTTCTGGCAGTTCCCTCACTGCGAGAAGTGAAGCTACAGGGAACCAGGCAGAGGGCCTTCTTGGTAGTGGCGCCCACCCTGCAGAACACCCTCCCACCAGATGTCAAGGAAATAAAAACTATCTGACTTTTAGAAGACATCTGAAGGCAGCCCTGTTTAGGGAAGTTTTTTAATGTTTGATGTTTTATTGTGTTTTTAGTATTCTGTTGGGAGCCGCCCAGAGTGGCTGGGGAAATGCAGCCAGATGGGCGAGGTATAAATATATTATTATTATTATTATTATTCCATTTCTTTTACATACATTTAAGCTTCAGTGCAAAAGTGGGAAACCTGTGGCCCTCCAGATGTTGCTAAGCTATAATACAAAGTCCTGCGCCTTCACAAACAAATATTTTAGGTGCCACAAGGCTCTTGGTTGCTTTGTGCAACAGACAAACACAATTGCCTGCCCTGAAATGTATTCCTAGGGAACATTTTTGGGGGCGTGAGGGGTGGTGAGCCACAGCAGCTAAACTGACTTTGAGAACTGATTAAGTCTGTGGCACAGACATCTCTTCTGACAGCAGCCTCACAAGTGGGTTCTTAAACGAAAATGACCTCCGGAGGCTAAGAGCATGGATTAAAAGCATGAAGGCGAACGGGCGAGGCTAGCCATGCAAGGCATCTGTTCTCTTTCTAAGGTGGACGGGATAGAATTAGCTTCAGGAGGGATTAGCAAGAATAACAGCCAACAGTACACACCCACCCACCCAGAAGAGCCCTGTTCGCTTACATTTTATGCCTTGCTGGAGATGGTTGGACCGAAGCAGGATCGAACTGCATCTGCCAAGCAGAAAAAACCAGATGATGGATAGAGAGGCACAATATTACGTACTTTTGATTTTTAAAATCAATTTCCCCCCTGCTGTCACCTACGACACAGCCATCTTTGCCCTGAGCCTTTTGGACTCTCAATTCACTGCCAATCTTGGCTTCTCTTTGCTAGTGTCACAAATCACTAGTTCTCGCTCCTCGATCCAGAGTTCCAGGTGTGACTCCTGGCACCTTCCAACACTCCCTTAAAAAAACGGTGCCAGATATTTATCTTTCGGTAGAGAACGAGAAGACAGCTTGCCGCCATTTGATCAATGCAATCAAATGACACCCTTCACCCGGAATCCTGCTCAAGGGCGAGCCCAAGCTCCCTTCTTAACTCACCGCTTTCACCCAGGGAAAGCCCCAAACCACTCAAATCCCCAACCTGCAAGGCTGAGGTTGGATCCTGTCTTCTCCCTCCTAGCTCTGGTCTTCGGACTGCAGCTGGCGAAGGTAGGTGTGGAAGGACGGGGGGAGCAGGCAGTGGAGCAGCTCCTCTTCCCCCGCCAAACCAGCATCAGATTCTCCTAATCAGCTTTGTGACTTTGTCTGCCTTAAGTCTGCAGGACCTGTGGCTGCCTCGAAAGGTGCCTGCTGCCCAGTGGCCTTGGGAGTCAGGTGTGTGAGCAGCCAGTCGCTGGGCTGCTGAACCCTGAGCAAGTCTTTCCTGCACAGTGCGTGTCTGTTGAGAGCGAGCAAGAGCAAAAGCTTGCATTTGAGTGAGCAGCTGCAGAACTATGGCTACATCCATGCACACATATATGAATAGGGCAGTGGTTCCCAATCGTCTCCCTGCTCCCTGCTCCCTTGAAGGCTGCCGTGGGTCTTGGCAGACCACTTCATAGTTTTTCTGCCAGTTGTAGCAACTGTTATGCGCTGTGGTAGGCAGGGTTGCAAAGTCAGGAGCATTTCAGACCCTGATATCTCACGGTCCAAACCTGAGACTCTGGGGCAGCCCCTGGTGATGTTATGATGGGGGCCCCCAGTGATATCTCAGGGCAGGCCCTGGAGATGGAGGTTAATTGGGAGGCAGTAGCAGAGGAGGGTGGAACCCCCCCCCCGAGTGTCTATGCTGCAATTTGCACCCAGCTCCTGCTGAGCTGAAGCTTGCAAGATGCATGAACAGTAAAGGCACTCTTTCCCACCTGGATATTCAGACTGGCAAGCCTAGTGGTAGATGCTGCATGATTTTTAATGGTGCTTTTTATTGCTGCTTTTATTTCCTATCGATTGCACTTTATTGTACAGTGGTACCTAGGGTTACAGACGCTTCAGGTTACAGACTCCACTAACCCAGAAATAGTACCTCGGGTTAAGAACTTTGCTTCAGGATGAGAACAGAAATCGGGCGGCAGCGGCGTGGCGGCAGTGGGAGGCCCCATTAGCTAAAGTGGTACCTCAGGTTAAGAACAATTTCAGCTTAAGAACGGACCTCCGGAACGAATTAAGTTCTTAACCAGAGGTACCACTGTACTACAATTTGAATTCCCCAGAATTCCTTCTGGCTCCGTGGCTCCTCTCCTTCCTGGCCAGAGCAAGGAGAAATAGCACCAACCTTCAGTTCCTTCGTGCTCTCCCTAGCAAAGGTTGGTCCATTAGGGCAAAAATTGGCAGTGCCCCACCGGCCTCAGTCTGCCCTGAGCCAGCTCACATCTGCTGACTTTCTTACCGACAACCAATCCAGGGACATGGTACTGCCTCTCCACTTCCTCTTCCTAACTCTCAATGTTGCCCCTTGTACAATTTGGCAGGCAGCAGGAGGATGGGGGCAAGACCAGAATTGGTCAGCTCCCCTGCTTGCCATTGGCTCTAGCGCCACCTACTGTTGACCTCCTTGCATTCCACCCTCCCTGTCCAAAGAGCACAGTCACAACTGACTCTCCATCTGGTGGCTGTAGGGACGGAGCCCAGAGGTAGGGGGCAAGCAGATGGGCATCAGGGGCAGAAGTGAGGAGGAGGTGGTGGACCCACCACTCAGCAAGGGGGTCCACTGGGCATCTTTTTGACAGCCTGAAGCTGCAGACACCAACTGTTCTCTAAACTGAACTAAAAAATCTCCCATTAGCTTCACCTTCCTCTGTTAGCTTACCTCCTCTGGCGAGATCAGTCTTAGCGACATGTTGATATCATTGTTCCAATTGAGCATGGCTCCAGTGTCCTTTTATATCCTTCCAGGAAATCCACAAAACCTACGGCTTGTATGTTTTGAGTCCGCTTTGCATAAAGGAGCCCTTTCAGGCTTTGCAAAGACACCACAAGTTCTAAGACAGCATTACAGCTGGGAAAGAACAAATTCCAGTTCAGGAACTGAGGTCAATAGATCAACCAGAGTTGAAAAACTTAGAACTTGCGCTTAATATTTACCCCCCCCCTCGTCCTCCAGCTCTCAGCAGCTGCTTTACACACTAGTTCCTTCAGTGCTCAAGGTCAGCATACAAGCTACCGTTTGCTGATTGGACAATGGGTAATCTTGGCGATGCCACAAAGGATTAAAAAGATGTTCCATTCTGGAATAAAGAATTCCAGAATGTAGAGACAGAGGCACCCACCATTCTACTGGATGCCAACATAGACGTGGCTTGGCTGGTTCCAGAGGGGCTTAGTAGCTGTGCCAACAGAGGCTCTTCCCATGGGCAGAGGGGAGTGGATTCCAGTCTTATCCGCGCCCTAACTTTCCTCCAAAAGGAGCCCAGAGCAGCAAACACATGAAAATAAAACATTTTAAACATCTAAAAAAGAATTCCAATGCAGATACAGACTGAGAAAGATCTCTGTTATCGTTGGAAGCTAAGTTGTTGGCTTGTTGGGAGAAGAAAGTCTTCAGTAGGCACTGCAAAGACAACAGAAGCAGCACCTGTCTTATATTTAACAAGGGAATTCCCAAGAGAAGGTGCCACCACATGAAAGGCCTGGTTTCTATATTGTGCAGAATGGACTATCTGCTGCAGACCTTCACCTGCAGAGCAGTGATTGATTGGGTATATAAGGGGAAAGACAAATGCTCAGGCATCCTGGTCCCAAACTACATATATCTTCCAGGTGGCTCATTGGCAGCCTGTGCAATTCTTTTAGCGGTATGCGTCGTAACATGGCGGCAATATCCTGCTCCGGTGAATGGTAGAGCCACTGCTTTTTGCACTAGTTGCCCAACAGTAAGGGCTTATTTGCTCCGCCCATGGCTACAGATGCAACTTACCAGTACATTTCATATGCAGTGGTACCTCAGGTTAAGTACTTAATTCGTTCCGGAGGTCCGTTCTTAACCTGAAACTGTTCTTAACCTGAAGCACCACTTTAGCTAATGGGGCCTCCCACTGCCGCCGCACGATTTCTGTTCTCATCCTGAGGTAAAGTTCTTAACCCAAGGTACTATTTCTGGGTTAGCGAAGTCTGTAACCTGAAGCGTATGTAACCCGAGGTACCACTGTATACACGTACTAGCTGGCACGCTTACCATTTCTTGCAGTAATTGAGAAATGCATACTTACCATGCAGATAAAACTATCATTTCTGACATTTCTATCCCCTATGCATTTTGGAAAGTTGACTGTCTGTTTGATATGCATTTGCACACCTCTTAAAATCCTGTAATTTTGCATGATGGTTCCTGAGATCTTTGTTTGGACTCCACTGGACACCATTTGAATCAATTTCGAAATGGCTCTGATTTTCTGGTTTCTTTGAATTCCCAAACAATGCTGGGTATTAGGCTGCTTGTGAACTATAAACAAGACTTCTTTCGTTTTGCTGCAAGAGACAAACATAATTAGCCTTCTGGAAATACTACCAACAGAGTTATTTTTAAATTATTATTTACTGGAATGACTTCTAGTCACTGTTATCACTGGGTGGCATTCAGGCAAGTTTTACTCAGAATACTGTAGACCCACTGAAATGAATAAGACTGAGATACCTCAGTTAATTAACCACCCCACAATCTTTGTTTTGCTCAGTAAAGATCTCCTCCTGTTTATTGTGTCTCCATGCTGAGGCATCTGCCCCTGTTGAATTTCTGCCTCACACTGGAAGCAGCAAAGCCTAGTGCCTCCGTCAGCAGATTTTAAAAAGCAGGCAGCCTTACGAAGCAAATTTCAGAGGGGTAACCAGCATATTAAGGAATACATTTTACTGTAGCAGAAGCTTTCCCGGATCAGCGCTCGCGAAGCGCCTTATACCTCTAGCTTGTGATTTCCAATGCACTCTGCCCATGCTCAGAAATACGTTCGCCAGTTAGCAGATCACACGCGGCCGCTGCTACATTGTCGCTCTCCAAATAAATCCGGGCTCTAATTGCGCTTTAAATTAACTTCTATCGCCTTCCTCTCTGCGCCCTCTAGCGTCCGTTTACCAGAAAACACGGATAAAGGGAGGAAGAGGGGGGGATGCAGCTATTTGGGAAGGAGGAGGACGGGGGCGTGGCCGTCTATGCAAAAGAGGTTGGAAGGTGGGGGCATGACGCAAATAGAGCGCCGGACGTGACAGAGCGAAGGTGGCGTAGCCGGCGAGGCCCGGACTAGAGAGGGGGCGTGGCTAGGCATGCAGATATAGGGGCGGGGCCTGCTTGGGAAAGAGGAAGCGGACTGGAGAAGGTGGCCAAACGTTCTGTCGCAGGCACCTTTGGACTCAGGTGAGTCGCGGAAGGGTCAGCCGCACCTTTGCTTCAGGCGCTAGGGCCAAGCGCTAGGGGGTCGCCAACGCCGGGGGCTCCTAGCCCTACGGCGTTCAGAACAGTATCACAAAGGAGGGGAAAGCGGCCCTCTTGAGCATGTCCAGAGTGCATTTCGCTGGCCGCCCAACCACCGCCCGCCTCCTCGGCGTCTCCGGCAGGAGGGATTGGGGTTTCCAGGTCAAAGGATGCAGCTCACCGCTCAAGCTCTCCCCACGCCTTTAGGTTCCGGGTACTGCTGGGGATGTGTTTTGAGGCTTGTGAAATGTCGGGGATTACACCTTTGCTCTGTGACTTGCAAGCCCTGCCCCCTGATCCAAGATATGTTGAGGGGACATAGCAAGTGAGGAACTGCTCTGCACTTGCTCTAGGGCTCCTGGCTTTTATTGTTATTATTATTATTATTACTACTGTTCTCAAGTGCTGTGTTGAACTTTGGCATTGGCAACAAATTACACTGGTCAGCCGCAGTCTGTGGACTTCAGATTTGCATTTGCCACGTGGTGCAAACTTGCCCGTTCCTGGACTTTTATGTTTGCCTTTCCTTTGGGGTGGGCAGTGCTGGATTTACATATAAGCTAAACAAGCTATAGCTTAGGGCTCCACTCTCTTGGGAGCCCCCAACAAATTTAAAGGAAAAAACAAACTGGATGTACATTTCCAAAATATAAGTTCAACAATTACTCTGATAAAATACATATTTTTTATGTGCAAATGGCTTTAGATACCTATTAGGTCCATAAATTACCATATAACGTATATTCAACACAAAAAAACAGCGGCAATTTGTTGTTGACAAAGGACAGCTGGGCATATAAAGGGCCCCATTACCTTCAGTAGCTCAGGGCCTCATCAAACCTCAATCTGGCCCTGAGGGTGGGGGGAGGTGTGGAGAAACGATTGCTCTTGCCATTTCTTTCCTTTTTGGGAATTCCATTTCTGCATTCCTAATGTAGTGTTTCCTGGTTTCCATAGGATCTTGGCGACAGGCACACAAGGCAATGCACCTGACGTGGCTCCTGAGCGCTGCCCTTTTAGGGTTGGCAAGCTGTGTGCCCATTGAACGGCCCAAGGAGAAGCAAGAAGAGGAGACTCCCCCTGAGGCACCAGTAAGGAATCCTAATCCTAAACATCTCTGTATTCTTGAGTAGTGCCCTAATGTATAATGGTGGTTGGTGATATTATCATTATCCTATCTCCTGGTTAGCAGAACTTAGAGTCAGAAGCCAGTCTCCTACCACTTTAGAATAAATGTGTTTATTTATGATTCAGTACAGGAAATGTTTATGTTATTCTTTGCAAGCCAGTACCAGAAATCATTCCATTTATCAATTGGTATTTTTTTACTTGTAACTCTGAAATGCGAATATTTCATTTTTGCTTGAACAAACTGGAATGCAGTGGTTTATTTTTTTAAAAAAACTACAAATATAATAAATCATAGGAAATGAGGGTTTATAAAACATGAAGTAGACATTTAAGGTCATTGATGTTTTCCCATGTTATCTGGTGACTATGTAGGTATAAAATAAATTCAAGGATGGAGGTTTAGCTCTTAAAATGTTCTGGTTGGTCACGAGACAAAGCAGATAACTTTTAAATCGGTGCGTAATTAAATATAGGTTCAGATGAAATCTCAGGTGTTTAACATGCAGAACATCTCTCTGGGCTTGTTGTTGTTTTTTGTCCCGTCTTGTTGCTGGATTTGCTCTTACATAGTTTTGCTGTGGAAATTGAGAACTTCATACTTTAGTGGAAGTGAATAATCTCTCATTTCAGAGAGAGAGAGGGAGGACTGGGTGGCTGATTTTTGTCCCAAAAGTTTGATGAAGCCCACACCATATATATGTCACTAATTGAATTTTTCTCTTAAACTGTATCTTTTCCATCTTTCAAGGATAAAGCCTCTAGTTTGAGCAGTTTAGGTTGTGAAAGGGAGGAGAAGATTTACAGATTCTTCTGTTGGTCTCAACAGTATTTATGAACTGATTGTGATAAGGAAGTTGAAGGATCTTGGGGTGCAAGAGCAGGAGCATGTCACACTGCAGAATTTTGTTACAACTCTCCACTTGCTTGTTGTTGTCGATGGTGATGGTTAGCATGTGGAGTTTGCTTATGTTGCATTGGACCTCTGAATCCATTAAGCCCAGTTCTGTATCTTCTCTAACCAAGCCTCTCTCCCAGGTCCCCTTCTCTGGAGATCCTAGGGACTAAATTGGAGAACCTTATGTATGCAGAGCAAACACTTTACCCCTGGCCAACAGCCCTTCCCCGGATGGTTGCCCTGACCCATTGCTCTTGCTTTTGCACAGGACACAGGCCTCTATTATCACCGCTATCTCCAAGAAGTGATCAATGTGTTGGAAACAGATGGGCACTTCCGGGAAAAGCTCCAAGCGGCCAATGCAGAGGACATCAAGGTGATCCGGACTATGTTGTGTGGTCATGTGTGCTAGCAAGATAGTTTTCTTCTTTAGCCAGCATTCTGAGGTTTTGGTTTTGGTGGATAGTGAAATATGGCTTCCCTGGGAGCCGGACTTGGATTTTTGCGGTAGTGATGGATGCATATCGCCCTGCAGTGTGGTATCTCTTCACTTGCTGAACTTGGACTGAGAAAACCTGGCCTTAAATCAGGGTGGGGAACCTTTTTGACTCCATGGACAAGACGCTTATCAGGCCAAATATGACAGCCTTGGCCACCTCCAAAAAGCCCTTGCATGAGTTTTCCAAATGGCCTGGTGGGCCAAATTGGACTCCCAGTGGGCTAAGGCTGGCCCCTGGGCTGGAGGCTCCCCAACCCTGCTTTAAATCCCAAAGCTCACTTAGATGACTTTAGTCCAATCGCTGTCACTCAACCTATCCTATCTCATAAGGCTGTTGTGAAGATTGGATGAGATGCATGTTCTGCATTGGGTTCCTTGGAGGAAGGGTGGAATTAGCATGACTAATAATAAATAAAACCTGTGCCATCTGTTGCTTCTTTCAGAGCGGAAAACTCAGCAAAGAGCTGGACTTTGTCAGCCACCATGTCCGCACCAAACTTGATGAATTGAAGCGTCAAGAGGTCTCCCGGCTTCGGATGCTTCTGAAGGCCAAGATGGATGCAACCATGGAACAAGGTGAGCTGGGACAGAAGTGGGTGGCATGAGTGGGGGCTCCTGGAGGGATTTGGGGAATAGAAATAGGGGGTGCTGAGAGTCAGGGATCCTGGTTTTGTGGTTGGGACTGTGGCATTTTGGATAGTTTGTGTTAGATCTGGGTTCCAGCATGAGAAGTTCAGGGCCACTGCAGAGTTAATCTGTGTGTACAGTGAGTGGTCTTTGGACACTTATCCCTTCTGATCAGGGATTAATTGTTCCTGACAGCCTATTGCACTTACTTATTAGTTGCATTTTCAGCCTGGGCTTTCTCAGATGTAGCCATAAAAATGGTCTTGTTAGATCGGTCCATCAGCAGCCAGCCTGGCCTCCCCACCTTCACACTTACTTTTCAGGAGACTCATGAGTTAGGCTTCATAGTGAGCCCCATCCCCTGTTGTCACCAGGAACTGATACAGTCTGGAAGTTCCATTTTCAGTTGTTCTGACCAATAGCCATTGGCTTAAGTGGAAGGTGGGGAATCTGCTGCCTTCTGTGTGCTGTCCTTGGCCAGGTTGGTTGGAGCTGATGGGATTTGTAGCCCGAACAACCTGTGGAGGGCTGCAGGCTCCTCATCCCCATTCTCTGTGACCTGTTGGAGCTTCAGATGTGAACCAGCATCCTTAACCTCTCCCCTGCAAACTCCTCTCCCCCTCCAGATGTACAGGTCGATCACCTCTCTTTGCTGAAGCAGTTCGAACATCTGGACCCTCAAAACCAGCACACGTTTGAAGCCCGGGATCTGGAGTTGCTCATTCAAGCCGTATGTCTGAACTTCCTTCCTTATTTCTTCCCAAAATCGATGTGGCTGTCTTGTCAGCCTCTGGTGTGCTGATCCCCTGGTGTTTGCTCACCTCACCCTGGTCCATACAGCATACAGTGGTGCCCCGCAAGACGAACGCCTCGCAAGATGAAAAACCCGCTAGACGAAAGGGTTTTTCCGTTTTGGAGGCGCTTCGCAAAACGAATTTCCCTATGGGCTTCCTTCGCAAGACGAAAGCCCATAGGGAAATCTCCAGGACAGCGGGGAAGCGCAGCGCGTCTTCCCCACTGTCCTCGGACCTCCTCCGAAGGCTGGCGGTGGGGCGCAGAGACCTCCTCCCGCCGCCAGCCTTCGGAAGGCTGCTCTGAAGGCTGGCGGTGGGGCGGAGAGACCTCCTCCCGCCGCCAGCCTTCGGAAGGCTCCTCCGAAGGCTGGCGGTGGGGCGGAGAGACCTTCTCCCCGCGCCAGCCTTCGGATGGCTGTCCTGAAGACTTGCGGTGGGAGGAGGGTTTTCCTTCCCACCGCCAACATTCAGAATGCTGTTCTGAATGTTGGCGGTGGGGAGGAAAAACCCTCCTCCCACCGCAAGCCCCGGGAACAGAGGAGAAGCGCTGCGCGCCTTCCCCTCTGTTCCCGTACCTGTCCTGAAGGCTTGCGGTGGGGAGAAAAGCCCTTCTCCGCACCGCCAGCCTGGCAAGCGGTCTCCATAGGAACGCATTAATTGATTTTCAATGCATTCCTATGGGAAACCGTGCTTCGCAAGACGAAAAACTCGCATGAAGAAAAAACTTGCGGAACGAATTAATTTCGTCTTGCGAGGCACCACTGTACTTGTGCAATGCAACACAACTGCCTGATTCAAGTGCTGTGCAAGAAGATATCTTGTTGGCGGCAGTGGGTCTTATTGCCTGTTTATCAACCATCCTCTGTTGTTGTTGCTGCTGCTGCTGTGCTTTTCGACAGCTGTGTGATCCGTGGCAATTAACAGGTGATCGCATTTTGCTCCATGGTGGAAGAAGCTTCACTTGCTAATTAATATTTATAAGTATGGGTGACTGGTTTAAAAGCAAGACCTTTTGCCTAACGCTCCATGTGGTTCAGTGTGGGATCAGCCGCGTGTGTCGTTTTCTCCTCCCCCATATTGTTTAAGGGAGTGAAGTTTTTTTCCTTTCCTTATGCTCTGGAGGAAAACAGCCACAAAAAGAGCAATTCTTTGGGAATTAAACTGGAGGTAATTGCCTGTGTTGAGGATTCAATTCCTCCGGAAGGAGCAGCCTCCTAAGACAATAATTCTCATGCACAGTTTGTTTGAGGAAGTAAGATAATCTCTTCCCACCCCCACAATGCTCCTCTGCTTTTCTGTAAAGTGTTTTCTTTATTGGCTCATCCTCTTTTGACGAAAGGCAGGCTGATCAGGATGGGAGATACTGTGTTTTTGTTTTGTGCATGTAGGTTTAGTAATCACAGCACATCCAGATTTTTAATATGTATCCAATCTATTCTGCTTTTGATCTCAAGGGATGGGTGGTAGGTGGCAGGTCTGAGATCAAGTGGGGTTGCAAGACCCAAATCCGGAATAGCCTTTGAGTTTGCAGTCCTAGTGCAATTCTGTCTGAGCTCTGCCTAGCTCAGTAAGATGGTGGCCCTGTCTGCACTATACATTTAAAGCAGTATTATACCGCTTTAAACACTCATGGCTTTCCCCAAAGAATCCTGGGAGTGACTGTAGTTTATTAAGTTATTAGGAGTCCCTTATTCCCCTCATAGAACTGCAATTCTTACAGTGGTTTATTGAGAGAACTGAGAGAGGAGTTAGGAGTCTCTTGTTCCGAATAACTGAGTCAGATGCCTCTAAAGAATCTGTTTCTATATGCAACCACGGCAGCCGGGATCGTAGAGGCTCAGAAATGGGAGGGAGGAAACAGTACCAACGAAGGAAGAATGGCAGACGAAGCTGACGGAATATGCAGAAATAGCAAGTTTAACCAGCAGAATAAGAGATCAGGAGGAAAGAGTGTTTAAGGGAGATTGGAAAACGTTTGTATAATATTTGAAGAGTTATTGAAAACAAAACGTTGGCAGGATTAGAGTAAATTCAGCGGTATAAATTAAGTTGAGAGAAGATGAGAAAGAATTAATATGGCGTTAATTAGAATATGCAGCAGCAGAAGATAATTAGAGTGAACCATGGAAAGGAGGGAAGTCAACGATTGTTTATTTTTTGTGAAGGCAAATGTGAAAAAAATTTGTAAAAGTGAAAATTATGTATGTGTATGCTGCACTAGATGGATCACTGGCCTGATCCAGCAAGCTTGCCTTACATTCTTGTGTTTACTTTGAGCTTTGCAGGGACTTCAGGCATCCGTCTTCGAGCACCCCGGGTTAGAGCAGGGGGAGTTGCTTTTGTCCCAGCTCTCCCACCCCACTGTGTCACTGTTGACATTATCTTGCCTCTTCGTCCCGCAGGCTACTAAGGACCTGGAGAACTACGACGCCGCTCACCACGAGGAGTTCAAGCGCTACGAGATGATGAAGGAGCACGAGCGCCGGGAGTACTTGAAATCTCTGGATGAGGAGAAGCGCCGGGAGGAGGAGGCGCATTTTGAGGCGCTCAAGAAGAAGCACAAGGAGCATCCCAAGGTCAACGTCCCGGTAAGGGAACCACTTCTAGGGGTTTTTGGGGGGGGGTGCATGCGGGTGTCCCTGTGGGAGGCAAAGATGGAAGATATTCTTTGGACTGGCCTTGATTACCTCATCTGTAACCCCAATGCAGGGGAGCCGCGATCAGCTCAAGGAGGTCTGGCAGGAGACCGACGGCTTGGACCCCAATGAGTTCAATCCCAAGACTTTCTTCAAATTACACGGTGAGGAAAGGTGTTCCTCTATTTGTGTTGTTCATCGCTTCCCTGAAGGGAGCTCTGGTTTCAGGCTTATAGCAGTGGAGGGCTGACAGGTTTAGCTGACGATCAGTAGATTAGTGGCATTTTTTAGTAGTTGGAAGCCGCTCTGGATGGCTTCCAACACATAAAAACACAATAAAACATCAAACATTAAAAAGCTCCCAATACAGGGCTGCCTTCGGGTATCTTCTAAAAGTTGTATAGTTATTTATCTCCTTGACATCTGATGAGAAGGCCCTCCGCCTGGTTGCCTGTAACTTCACTTCTCGCAGTGAAGAAACCGCCAGAAGGCCCTCGGAGTTGGACCTCAATGTGTGGGCTGAACGATGGGGGTGGAGACGCTCCTTCAAGTATACAGGATGGAGGCCATTTAGGCCACAGTTTGTCTTGAAAACATGGTTTATTTCTGAACGTGCCTCACCCTGTCCCTGCACAGCTTCTCTCTTCTTCCTCACCTCCACATGTGCCCCAAACGAGTCACATTATTTTCTAGATCTGATTTATTACTCTCCCTTCACTGCAAGGTCCCAGGGTAATGTAGAAACACAATCTTGAAATTAATTCAAACAATGGACAAAGCCACATTCTTTTGGCTGTAATGTTGTTCAAACCCAGAGCAAGGTTTTTTTCAAACCCGCCACGTGCAAAAAAACCAAGGTTTGTTCTTGGATTAATTGGTAGCTCACCATGTTGTTTGAAGGCAACAAGGCACAGCCTAGGCTTTAGGTGACATGACAGGCTGTAATTTGTGTGGGGTTGGGGTGGGCATAAAACTCTGGCATATTGTGATGTGCAAAACCAGGCCACTGGCTCTCCCATAATTACTCATTGGGGACAGAGAGAGGCTTGCCTAGGTCTAACTCTTATCTCTCTTACTTTCCCCCCTCAGACACAAATAGTGATGGAGTTCTAGATGAGCAGGAACTGGAGGCTCTCTTCACTAAGGAGGTAAGTTCTCTGCCTGGTTTTTAGTAATAAGCCTGTGCCCAGGCTGTACCACAGCAGACTGCAGCTGGGAGGGGCATGCATGTTTCAATGCTCTTCCATACAAAAGCAAGCCCGCAAGCCTCTCTGCATGTAGAAAACTAGCACATGGGAGGAAAGCTTCTCTGTGACACTTTGTTTTCTGTGTACAAAGAAGTTTTTCTTGTATTTGGGGGCAGAAGGGGATGCATTCAAGCATTTGAGCCTCCCCTTGCAGTCTGCTGTGGTGCAACCTTGAAACAGGTCATCATAAGGACTAGCCTCTTGCCTGCATATAGTGAGCAATTTTATCAGGCAGGGGTCTATTTACAAGCCCAAATGCTGGGGATTGAACCTGGGAAATTCTGCGTGCAGGGCAAGCACTTTCCTGTCTGAGCTACAGCCCAGTTGTCAAGAGATGATCTGATAAGAGGGCTAATGGGGAGTCCCAGCAATATCTCAAGGGCCACAGACTCCCCATCCCTGTTTTTTTGTGGGGTGGGTTGTGAGCAGTCTTGAGAGGCGGGTTTCCCTTCTTGGGAATGACATGAGCTCAGGCGTGTAGCATGCATGTTGTGCATGCCAGAGGTCCTAAATTTGATCCCTGGCGTCTCCAGGCAGGGCTGGGGGATGCCTCAGCTTGCAGAGCCAAAAAGATGCTGGCAGTCCAGGGTAAAGGTAAAGGGACCCCTGACCATTAGGTCCAGGCGTGACCAACTCTGGGGTTGCGGCGCTCATCTCACTTTATGGGCCGAGGGAGCCAGTGTACAGCTTCCGGGTCACGTGGCCAGCATGACTAAGCCGCTTCTGGTGAACCAGAGCAGCGCACGGAAACGCCGTTTACCTTCCCGCCAGAGCGGTACCTATTTATCTACTTGCACTTTGAGGTGCTTTCGAACTGCTAGGTTAGCAGGAGCAGAGACCGAGCAACGGGAGCTCACCCCGTCGTGGGGATTAGAACCGCCGACCTTCTGATCAGCAAGTCCTAGGCTCTGTGGTATAACCCACAGCGCCACCTGTGTCCTGGCAGTCCAGTGTAGACAAAGCTAAATAGACCCAACTGGTCTGACAGGGTAGGAGGCAGCTTCCTATGCGCCCAAGATTTAGGACCTTTGGACCTTTTTTTGTGGGGAAGAGGTTCCTCGGGGTTAGAGAAGGGAGATGGGCACAACAGGACTTCTTAGCCTCTCACCTTGCCCTTGTTCCCCATTTTGCAGCTGGAGAAGGTCTATGACCCCCGGAACGAAGAGGACGACATGTTAGAAATGGAGGAGGAGCGGCTGCGCATGCGGGAGCATGTCATGCAGAATGTAAGCATATGGGCCGGACGGAGAGGGCAGTGTAGCACCATTGTTCCCTGCGATCAGAGAAGGCAAGGGGGGTCCACCTGCGAGACACACTTATTATGACACCCCAGCTTTTCTCCGAGTGAAACACCTGCTTCTTCCCCTTTCTGTTCTATCCCTGTGAGGCGGGTTAGCCCTGGCAAGCTTCATGGCCGAGTGGGGACTTGAACCCTGCTCTCCTAGGTCCTTATCCAACGCTAACCACTGCACCACGCTGCCTCTTTGGCTTGTTTTTTGAAGGCTGCTGGTGGTAAAGCAATCCACAGTGCTAGCGTATCAGCTGAGTGAGATGCCAAGTTCCCACAGCCTGTTGTTGTTGGCGGGAGGACTTAATGTACCTTTCCTCCAACTTACCGCCCTCCTGATTTTTGGACTCCCCCAATGACCCTCAGCCCCAGCAGTCATGGTCTGTGGTTGGGGGATGATGGGAGCTGCAGTCCGGCTTACTGTCTCTCAGCCCAGCCTATTGCCTGCAGCATAGCCCTACCTCACAGGGTTCTCGTGCATAATGTCCTGCAGGAGCGAGTTCCACAGTTTATGCTTTGTGGTGTTGCCTCTGCTCATTCACAGTACAGTGATACCTCTGGTTACGTACTTAATTCGTCCCGGAGGTCCGTTCTTAACCTGAAACTGTTCTTAACCTGAAGCACCACTTTAGCTAATGGGGCCTCCTGCTGCTGCTGCGCGATTTCTGTTCTCAACCTGAAGCAAAGTTCTTAACCCGAGGTACTATTTCTGGGTTAGCAGAGTCTGTAACCTGAAGCGCATGTAACCTGAAGCGTATGTAACCCGAGGTACCACTGTACTGAGTCTAGAAGACTCGTCTTAGTAGAAAGCTTTGCCAAAAATAAAAAAATACCCAAACCCCAGAATTTGTGGGTGAGGGTGAACACTAAAAGAGACCACAACAGGGGTGGCAGAACCCATTGCCTGTCTCCAGATATTTTTTTGAACTGTTCACCATCTCTTATCATTGGCCGTGCAGCCCTGAGGCTGATGGGAGTTGCTGGAAATGGAACAGAGGCAGCAAGCGAGGTCATGGAATCTCTGCTAATGTGCAGCAAGCACAGAAAACATTGGCCGTCTATAGTGACGGAAGCAGCTTGCAACTGGAGCGGAGGAGGACTGAACTGCTTCCCTCCAGTTAACATCCTTTCACTACCAGAGTGGTTGAAAGGGCCAGACCACACGTTTCCTTTCCCCTGAGAGGTTGTGGAGAAAGAGACTGACTTCAGGAAATATGTGGGTGGCAGAGCCTGTGTGTTTATTTGTGTGTGTGTGTGTGTACTGGGAAACTTGGCTTTCCCCTTTTCTCTCCCACACATTTGGCTTCTGAGATCTTTCTGCGTATTGTTCCCATCAGCTGGTGTCATCTACACCTCGGTATTTTTCCAAGTATCAAGAATAGATGACTGGAACTTCCCCCAACCTGATGTTGCCCTCCCACCTGAGGACCCAAGGCTGAGGGAAGGCTGTTCTGTTCTGAATGTTTACCAGCTTGACTCATCACTGGGGCTCTGTTTCTGCTTTCCCCACCTTTTGATGTGAGGAGGATTGTTAACGAGAGCAGCTTTTGCCAACCTGGTGCCCTCCAGGTTGGGGGTGATGGGAAGTTAGCCAACCTAATGACTTCCAGATTTGCTAAGGCTGAAATGGAGACGGGGCCTTTTTGGTAGTGGTGCCCAGCCTATGGAATTCCCTCCACAGGGAGGTTTGTGTGGGTTCTCCCCTCCTCCTAAGGGCAAGTCAAGGCTTTCCTTTCTAGAAAAGCCTTTGTGGGGAAAGCAGTTGTTTGTCCTGTCCTGCTCCTGCTTTTTGTCATCTACTTGCTGCTGTTTTTGTAGGTTTTATTGTCAGGTTTGTAGTGATTGGTTTTGTTTATTTATAATTCTATGTTGATTTAAATTGGGAGCTGTTGTAACATTAAGGTGAGTTTTTTGTTGTTGTTTTTTCTGTGGGTGCAAAAATGCAGCATATGGATATACAAAATTTACTTCCAAGTCTGTTTCACAGCAAACGAGCCTAGAATCTTGCTCATTATTTTCTTTAAGAAGTGAAAGCTTTAAGACGTGTTGTTCTGTAGCCAGTATAAGTATGGAGTGACCCAGAGTCAAGAGAGAAGGGTGGAGGACCCATAACTCATACGCTGCAAATTTCTGAGGCGCCAACAGGCCTGGATGTCAGAAAAGCAGGGAGGGGCTGAAAATGGCGATTGAAGCCTAATAGAGGGACTGAAAGCCCAGGCAGATTTCTGTGGTCAGTTCACAACTTATCTTCTTGCAGGTGGACCTTAACAAAGACCGCCTGGTGACCCTGGAAGAGTTCCTCAAATCCACTCAGAAGAAGGAATTCAATGAAGCCGACGGATGGGAGGTTTGTGGAGGGGAGACTGCTGTGCGAAACAATATTCTGAATGTCTGCTAACAAGGATCAAAGAAGCAGGTCACTGTAGCAGATTGCAGGTTCAGGGGTGTGGGGCACCTCAGTTGCAGGGGCCAGAAATTACCTCCCTCCCTTCTTCTCTCTCTCTCTCTCTCAAGCCCTAGGAATCTCCATGGGCCAAACACTTGTTCCAGCCTTGTTCCAAGTGCTTTCCCCTGGCTGAAATCTGCTATTGAACTGTGATTATGCCTTGGATATGTAAGGATAGATTTAGGTGGGTGGGCGCTTGGAGAAGCCTGGGCTTGGCAGGCCTGGAATGTAGCCTACTGTACAGAGGTAAGAGTCAGATCATTAGCCACACCCACTTTTGCCTCTAGCCACACCCTCTACTGGCATGATGCAAGGTTGCCTTTGAGGGAGTGAGCCCCTCTGGTTAAATAAGGTCCGCCCATCCCTAGGCCAGGAGCAGACATATCTAACACACTCTCTGAAACTAGGTTAATCTTGCTGCATGCATGTGAAGTTTCTAAAAAGCAAATCATTTGTCTTTGCTTGAGGCAAGCTAATTCCCTTGGCGTGGAAGGAGACTTGTCTTAAATTGTTTGGGGCTGTGTATCAAGAGGGCCTACTGTCCCTGATCCGATTCCTTCGCTATAGTGTGGCAGTTTTTGAAAATTGATTTTGTGAGAGACTTCTGAGTCAAGAAAACAACATTTCAGTTTTATCTGATTACAGTCAAAACATGCTGACTTTTCCTTGGCTGTCTGATGGCCCTAAGCCTCAAGGTTCTGGTGTTGTTAAAGGTAAAGGTTGTTTCAAGTTTTTTTTAATAAAAAATGTGTCAAATGATTTTAAGCCATGCAATTAAAAAAAAGAAAATTGGGGCAGAAGATGTTTTTAAATGATGAATGAAGGTGACTGGTTTTTCCTGCCCTGTGTATGTTAGGAGAGTTTTCTATAAATTGCTCAAAGTTGCTTGCAGCATTTCAAAAAAATAAACTGATTGCAAAAACAACTGTCAGATCTAATAAAGCAACTTTATAAAGCAGTTTTAATATGCAGCATAACTACGAAGCCAGCAACTTTGTGTGGCCATTTCTGATTCTCACCCCTCAGCTTGATTACATTTTTATTTGTTGAGGAGAGCAAAAATGCTCAGAACCTTTCATTTTTGCAGCAGCAGCCTTTTAGGAGCTATAACTGTATTTTTCAGTGGGTACTTGTTCCAGCCATGGGAACATAAGCCCAGTAGCTGCCGGTGCCCATTGGGGCTGGTGGGGCAGAAGGCAGTGAGCCCAAGAGCCAGAGACTAGTGGAGTTTGTACCGTATTTTTCGCCCTATAGGACGCTCTTTTTCCCCTCCAAAAATGAAGGGGAAATGTGTGTGCATCCTATGGGGCGAATGCAGGCTTTCGCTGAAGCCTGGAGAGCGAGAGGGGTCGGTGCGCACCGTGTCTTCCTGCTGTCCCCGGACCTGGTCTGCAGGCAGGCGGCGGGGAGAAGAGCGCTTCTCCCCGCTGCCTGCCCCGCAAGCGCCTGGGGGGGAAATAAATATTTTTTTCTTTATTTCCCCCCAAAAAAACTTGGTGCGTCCTATGGGGCGAAAAATACGGTATTTGGTTTGTTCCCATCCTCATCTTCCCTGTTGAGTTCTATCGAAGCAACTCTGAAGCTGAGGAGGGAGAGGAAGCTGACAGGCAGCCCCTCCCCCTGGACAGAGTGATGTTGGTGGGGCAGTGCCCCGTTTCCCCAGTGGGTCAGCTTCCTCTGCTTAAGCCTTGGTATTTGTGAAATCTGCAACAGAGGTACTTTGATCCATATTACAGGCAACTCCCCACTTAGGCACATTCGAGGCATGGGCGACTTGCACACCCCAGAAGTGGAACAAAACGGCACAGAAACCATGTTAGCAAACCCACAAGCCTTTGCGAGTGCAATCCCAGGAGCCTTTGCACCAACCTTTGAGGCCTGTGGAGAGTTGGAGTTTGAGAAAGGAGGTTTTCAGGGAGCAATTGCAGTGGAGAGTTTGGTGTATTTGGGGTTTTTTCAAGAGTTTCTAGAGGCTTGCAGGCTTCCTCAAACTCGGCCCTCCAGATATTTTTGGCCTACAACTCCCATAATCCCTAGCTAGCAGAACCAGTGGTCAGGGATGATGGGAATTGTAGTCTCAAAACATCTGGAGGGCTGAGTTTGAGGAAGCCTGGTTTAGTGGGTGTTTGCAGGCAGGCTCTTTCAATGATTTTCCCAGTATACACAATTTCACTTAAGCATGCGCTGCATCAATAGGGAGTTGCCTACATATACAATCACCACCACAATCACCCTTCGTTCTGTGTTGGACCGAGCCCATGTCACGTGACCTAAAAGAGCTCCCAGATTCAATGATCTCTCTCGTCACTTAAGCCAGCCGCTCTGTTTCTCACTTCTTCCCCCATCCAGACTGTGGAAGAAACCCAAGTGTACTCGGAAGCCGAGCTTCAGCGCTTTGAGGCAGAGCTGGCGGCCCAGCAGGCAGAGTTAGGCCGGCAAGCGGAGCAGCTTCGCCAGCAACATCAGGAACTGCAGCAGCGGCAGGTGGAGCTTGATGCCCAGAAGAAGGAATTTCAGCAGGTGGGAAGCACGAGGTTGGGGGAGGCAGATATTTGGTTGGGTGGCATAGCTGTTGGGTGAGGGAAGTCGGATTGGGAGACAGGTTAACCGAGAGGAGAAAGGGCTTTGGTGTGGCGAGAAGTGTGCAGTTGGAGCCCTTTCTTCTGCAAGAAGATCAAAGCATGGGGGGAACATGTGCAAAAAAACAAAACCAAAAAAGGTCCCAGCATTTTGTAATTGCA
Organism: Podarcis filfolensis; assembly: GCF_964270895.1. Lineage (NCBI taxonomy): Eukaryota > Metazoa > Chordata > Lepidosauria > Squamata > Lacertidae > Podarcis > Podarcis filfolensis. The sequence continues at coordinate 19,025,611 of NC_139615.1, read as the reverse complement.
TGCATGCCGTTTTCAGGATGCAATTGCACTTTGAGGGTTTGTGTGTGAGCTCACTCAGCTTCCCGTTCCTTACAGGTTGTGCTCCAGATGGAACAGAGGAAAGCCCAAAAGCAGCCTGAGCAGGCACCCCACGTTGGACCTGACGGAGAACTGAAGTTCCAAGCCCAGCCGCCGCACGCAGCCCCAGCAGGTAGGAGGAGCCGTATCCCCTGAGTTCTCTTGGAAAATAAGGGAGTCTGGTCCGTTGAGAGAGGAAAAGTGGTTGGGCAGCTGGGGTCTCTGAGCTTTCTTGAAAGGGACGAGGATCTGGGCCTGTATGCAGTGCAGTTCAGCCGCCTCTTTAAAAAGTACTTCGAAATATGCTCCCAAACGCCAGAAGCTGTGTGGCAAAGTGACCAGAGTGTTGGTCCAGGACCGGGGAGACCAGGTTTCAAATCCACACTCAGCCATGGGACTCGCTGGGTGACTTTGGGCTAGTCCCTGTCTCTGAGCCTAACCCATCTCGCGGAGGGGCTGGTGGACAATGAAATGGGGAGGGGGAGAATCATGTAGGCCACCTGGAGCCCCTTGGAGGAGAGGTGGGCTATAAACGGGGGGGGGGGTTTAAATTAAATCACTAGTAAAACTGGCTTCAGAACTGTTTATAATGTCTGGCAGTAGTTCTGGGTTCCAGCGAGGGAACATTCCCAATCCAATATGGAGAAGTTGGGGATTGAACCCGGGACCTTCTGCATTCAAAGCAGTTGCTCTACCACTGAGTTATGGCCTTTCCCCATAGCAGGAGAGTGCAGGGGGTGGGGAGGCTTGCCTGGCCATGGCACTCTGGATTCCTTGCAGTCTCCACCAGCCACCTCCCCAATTCTGATGCTGGGGAGGGAGGGAGGGGGGTGCCCGTGTAGCTGCCAGGATGATCTCTGCCCGCAGCTTCAAATTTGCGAGGAGGGCTGGTCACTTCTGCACCCTCTCCAGAGGGTGGCACCATGCATGGCAGGTGGAACCGTCTAAACCTGTGTTGTGGGCACCAGGAGGGCAAGCGAAAGGGAGGAACAGGATTCCCAGGCTCTTGCAGAGGCAAGTGAAGTCCTGTTGATGACAGCAGCTCCACACTCTTGTCTTCTCCTTTTCCCCCAGACCAAACACCACCTCCTCCACCCGAGTCCCGTGCTGGAGGCCCTGCATTGCCGGATGCTCCTGCCCTGCAGAACCAGGTGGAACCTCTCCAGAACCAACAGCATCACGCGAATCCTGTGGAGCACTGATGGGTGTGGTTGTGGGGAATTAGGGTTGCCTTTTCCTCTTGTTTCCCCATCCCCTTTGCACCTGGAGCTCCCAAATCCATACTTTCCCCGGTACCATGGGCAAAGGGAATAGGCAAGAGATCTCTCCTATCGCGGAAAACTGTGGGAAGAGTCTTTAATGGAAGCCCTGCCCCTTAACCAGTCTCTGCCCACTCCTCTTCTGGTCGCACACAAGAGAAAATAGGTATGGGAGCTGTTAAAAAACAACAACGCACACACATAAATCCTCCCCTTTTTTAAATTTAACCGATCGGGGCTCTCTGCTTCTCTCTAGCCACAATGAGCCTCTGAGGGAGCCCTTAGCAGGGCTCTAATGAGGGAGGTGGAGGAGCGTTTGCCATGGAAGATGAGCAGAGGGAGGGAGAAGAAACTGAGCGAGAGACCAGCACCACACCTGCCCTGGTCATTTTCTACTATGTTCCTGGATGCACTGGGGGGAAATCAACAGGGTTGGGGGACATGATGTCTCTCTTGCTGATGTCAGTATTGTAGGCTCGGGCCACTACCTTCCTCCTTTTCAAAAGTTGATTCCTTTATAATGGGATTGCAGTGTTGACCTTTTTTTATTTTTAATTATTTGGGCCCTTGTATTTAAATAAAGCTCTCAAAACACGTCTGATTTCCAGTGGCTTCTCTTGCTTCCTTCTGTAGGAACTTATCTCAATGCACATACTTCTGAGAAAGTCCCACTGTGTCCGGTGGGGTCTTAAGGGAAGGAACAGCAAAAATTGCTCTGAGTCTGTGTCAGTATCAGTCGGGGGCCCCAGGCGGAGGTTGAGGCATCCTTACTTTACAATAAATAAACTGTGTAGATGTGTGTATATCCACCCTGGCCACACACCCTCCATGCCAGTGGTTGCATCCTGACCTCCGCATGGAATCTAGAAAGTTGCCTTATACTGAGTCAGACCATTGGCTCATCTAGCTCAGCACTGTCTGCACGGACAGGCAGCAGCATTCCAGGCAAGGGGATCTCTCCCAACCCTACCTGGAGATGACAGGGATTGAACCCAAGACCTCGTGCATGCAAAGCGGATGCTGTAACCATTGAGCTGCAGCTGGGCCCCCGTCGTTTCTGAGTGGTCATGTGGTAAATGCAGGCAGAGCATTTATCCGCAGTCACTTCTTAGAGGCCTCCTGTGTGCGCAACTGCTTCCTGCAGCAGCAGCACCATGGAGGGGGCAGAAATGAAGGCAGGAACTGGGGTCCGGTGCAGCAAGACTTTGGAAAGGGTTGCAAAATGTCAGGGGTCGAAACTCTTTGGCATGTCCCCTGCACGCAATTTGGGCAGAGGGAAGGCTTGTATGTGGCCTGTTTATTTTTTAAAAATGTTTTTATTAGCAATTTCAACATATCAAAACCTATCATATTATTTTTCCCCTTCCCCCCCAAACCCTCCCTCCCCTCCCCCAGAGACTTCCCTCAGCTCCTCTCTGATCTCTCAGCCCATATTATTCTCTGCATATTGTACAGTTATACAAATCCTTACGTTATCTGTCTACCATGTTGTATGTGGCCTGTTTAAATGGGCCAAAGCGCAGGCCTGTGCCAGCTGCCATCACGTGCCCAGGTGAGTAGCCTTTACCCACTATCTCATTTCATAGGCACTCTCCCCCTTGGATGGAAAATAATGTGGGTGTGACAGAGAGCAACCTGTTCCTTCCCTGAGTTGTGCAGTCTGCTCCTGAGCTCCACCCACGTGTGTCTCATGTGCCCTGTGGTTTCATGCATCTGCTTTCGATGTGCCACCTTCCTTCCTTCCCTCCCTCCCCATTTAGAAATGCACCATAGGGCCAGGCCCCACCTGCACTCTACAGGTAAAGCAGCATTGCACCACTTTCAATGACCCCCAAAGCATCTTGCGAAGGTTAGTTTGTTAAGGACGCTGCTGAGACCTCTATTCCCCTCACAGAGTGACAGTTCCCTGTGAAGAGGGGTTGACTGTTCCCCCTTTAGATGTCAGGCTCCTGCTTCCGTCAGCTCCAGGCAACATGTCCAGTGGCCGGGGATGATAGGAGTTGGGAGTCCAAGAAGCTACAGCAGGAGTGAAGAACCTTTACCCAGATGTTGCTGAACTAACCCCCCCCCCCGCCCCCCAAATTCCCGGCCATTGACCGTGCTTGCTAGGCTGACAGGAGCTGTCATTTAACAAGTTTGCCTTTTGCATAGCAAAAGTCTACCTTTGGGTTTCATAGAACCAGATCTTTCTTTTTCTTGCTTGTCCTCTCGCACTAGGCCGAACAGTGTGGTACCAACAGGCTTCCATTTTGCTTAACTGTTTACCTCACAAAACCCATCTACCACCCTCAACTCTAGTTAACAGGACAGAAGCTCAAGTTATTTCTAGTAGGTGCTGGCTTCAGTTTGCCAGTCATTTATTTTTAAGGCCTTATGAGTCAGTGCCCTTTGGTATGCAAGACTGCATTCCTAAGCCATGAGAGAACAGAAACGTCATCCATCATTAGGTTGTTTGCGAAGAGCTGATACTGTTCTGGTTGTTTTCTTACTCCAGTGGCTTTTTCCTTCCTCTTTTGTGTAAACTTGGAAGTTCTGCCTACTTGCCAGGCTTAAAACTAGGTTTTAAACTAGGAAATAAAATCTAGGAGAAAGAAAGCAAGGGACCAAAATGGGAGAGGTGGCTTGGCTTTCATCCATTATTTTACTATGTCTGTTGCCACCATCCTAAAATAGCATTGGGGTGGGAAACAGTTTTCAAGCTGAGGGCCACATTCACCACTGGGCAGCTTTCCATGGGCCACATTTCTGTGGTAGGCAAGGGCAAAATTAGGCTGAGGAACAAATTTAGAGAGGCTAGGAGAGCCAGGTTAAGGGCCCAGGGCCTGACTCTCATAGCTACAATTCTCAAGAGGGTCAATCCCTCTCCCCAGGGCTCTATTGAGAAGTGTAGAGCTCTGAGGGGAATAAAGGTCTCCTAACAACACTTGGCACCTGTAACCTACAATTCTCAGGATACTTTGGGGGAAGCCATGACTGTTTAATGATGTTGCTTCACTTAAGAATGTCGATGGGGTTTCAGAGGGAAAGTAGCAGCAGGCTTGGGGGAAATCCCAGGCTTTGCAGAAATACTAAAAAATTAAGTGGGAGGGCGGATTGCCATCCTACACTTTCCTGTGATTTCCACCCTGCCATCACTTTTATCACATAAAGTCTGATTTTGAGATACAGCTTTTGAGGCATGTTCGTTGCTCAAGACACCCATGTCCCCCTGGAAAATAAACTCTAGTGGGTGCTTCTAGTCACAAATAAGGGGTAAACACGTGTTGTGGGGAGACTTCTGAAATCAGCCTTCAATATTACATTTTCAATAACCAAGAAGATGATGAGGGAATACACAGTCATAGCTGTAATTTTTTTATTATTTAAAAAAGTAATAATTTGTGGACAGATAAATTATACATACAGACATCAAGTCTCTGCTCCATCCTGGGAGTTCACATCACCATTACTAATAATTTAATACATATTTTGAAATTAGGGGGGGGAATACTACTTAAAGAAATCTCAAATGCTTGCTTTGAAAGATAACCAGCATGTAAAATAGAAATACATTAGGAAATTCTGTCCACTTAACATCATGTGTAAACTAGAGCATGCACATAACACACTGGCGTGTCCACCAGGGCCACCAATTCCTTGTGTTATGCTACACACATTGTAGACTAAGGGCCTGGCAGCCACATCCTTCAAATAAACTGAGGTAGTAGCAGCTTTACATCAGTGCATTTATTCAGAAATATCAGAGCACAGAAGCTCTTGCTCCTCACGGCAACTTCAGGGCCCCACTCCACCCTGAGAGAATGTGGATTTCAGGCCCAGAATTAAATCTTGCTACATCACACACACACAGCCCTCCTTTCAGACCCATGAGCCTCCCCTTACGATCTCCAGTGTTTAAAAAAAGGATTCAATTTGGCTCTCAAAACCTCAGAACCCTTTATATGTATCTCTAATGGACGGTTTACTTCATGGCTGCCATATCTTGAAGAGCCATTTCATTCCTGACTTTGGGGGCACAGCTTAATCTGCCTCAGCAGAACCAGAAAGGAGAGGGGAGTTGTCGTTGCCTTCTTCTTCCTGAACCCCATAGATCTCCCTCCAAGCTTTGGCCCGGCGTTCCGCCCTCAGGCAAGGCTCCAAGATGGCTCCCACTTCAGCAATCCTCCGGCGGAAGCGGCATCGGTCGCGGGCCATTTCTTCCCAGGGGCCACGGCGGGCAGCCCGAGATGCGTAGCTCCAGGCCACCAGCGGGTGAACGGTCACCACTGGAGAGAATTGGACCTGAGGAAATTGAGAGGCTATGAGGATAGTGGGACAGGTATTTTCTTGCTCTTAAGGAAATTTATGCCAATGCTACTAAACTAAATAATTGGCTAGACCTCATACAGTTAACAGGTTGGTTTTTTTCGTCCTGTAATGGCCCTGCTGAATCCTACTGTCTTTTCTCAGCTAAACAAGCCAAATATCATGTTTTAAGGCCATCACTGTGCTCCAGGGGTTGGGAAGCTGCTTCTCTCCAGATGTTTCAGGATGTGCAACAGGTTATCATCCTGGCTGTAGCCATTCCAGCCAAGGACAGGGAAGAACAGCCTTGTGTTGTCCCTAGTTTTAGTCCACTTCCTTTTCTGTGGGTACTGAATCAGGACCTTAATTTAAACTTGCCCTAGGCAAGAGAGATGATGCAAACCACCTCTTACTCCTATTTAGACACCATACATGAAAGCCAGTGTGATAGAATAATGGAACTGGAGAGTTAGATGGGACCCCAAGTGTTATCTAGTCCAAGCCCCTGCAATGCAGGAATCTCAACCAAAGCATCCAGGACAGATGGCCATCCAACCACTGCTTAAAAACCTCCGAGGAAGGAGAGTTCACCATCTCCCAAGGGAGACTGTTCCTCTGTTGAACAGCTCTTACAGTGTCAGAAGTGTTGGAGTAGGACCTGGGAGCCCAGGGTTCAAATCCCCTACCAAGCCATGACTTTCACCTTGGACCAGTCTGCTGCTCAGACTAAACTACCTCACAGGGTTGTTATGCGGATTAAATGAGAAGGAGGGGAACCATGTACACCACCTTGAGCTCCTTGGAGAAAAAAAGCGGGATATAAACACTAACAATATATTATCTATTATTTTTATTTACCATCTCAAGTGATAGGTGTGTGGAGGCTGGCTGTGGCTGCTCAAGAGTAAGGCAAAGGCGCACTCTACCCATGCTCAGAGGAACACTTTTCCACGACTCCTTGAGTTCCATTGCTAATCTCTAGCTGCGTCTTGAGCATCTCTTTGGCTTTCACACAATTGGGGGCACTGCACACAGTTGCATTTCCAAGCTGGAGGAAGAGAGGCTGTATACAACTGAGTCCTACTCAGAGTAGACCCACTAAAATGAACCCAAGTTGGTCATGTTAATTAACTTCAATGAGTCTACTCTGAGTAGGACTAGCAACCATAGGTTTCTGTTGCATTGTTCTTAAATTGATCTTGTTATTTTGTGTGCTGCTGTCCTTCTTATATTTGGGGCATTTGTGGAAGGTGACTAAGCAAACCACTAAGCTCAGCTTCCAATAGATCTACCGACACTCTGTGGACAAAAGGAGGGAGGGGGAACAGCGAGAGTAAGGCAGGGGAGTCCTGTCTGCTGGGAAATGACCCAGCCTTACATCATCCACTTCCTGGTTGGTCACGTTGTATGATAGGGATGTTACATGATATTTCAGGATGGGCGAAACCAACAGCAGGACGGGGGAGGCCAAGGAGCATTAAGGAGATTCTAGGGTGGTGCTAACAGGGAACAAGGTGGGGTGCAAAAAGTAAAAACTGAGGGCTGAGTAAGGTATCTTTAGAATGGGAGAGAAGGCAGCTTAGAAAAGGAGAATGGGCGTAGCCAGGATTTATGTAAGGGGGGGCAGGCTACGTGTTGGGGGAGCAGAATCCAACATTATTGATTTCCTTGATTTTAATCTTTGTTGGAAGCAGCCCAGATGGGTACAAATATTATTATTATTATTATTATTATTATTATTATTATTATTATTATTAGCAACCCCTTTCTCCCTTTGCAACAGCCATACAGTGGTACCTCCGATGACAAACTTAATTCGTTCTGGAGGTCCATTCTCAACTCGAAACCGTTCTTAACCTGAGGCGCGCTTTCGCTAATGGAGCCTCTGGCGCATGATTTCTGCTCGCATCCAGGGGCAAAGTTCGCAACCAGGAGACCTACTTCCAGGTTAGCGGAGCTCGTAACCCGAAGCATTCGCAAGGAGGACGGTTTGTAACCAGAGGTATTACTGTTCAGTTCTCACCCCAAGACACGCACAGCATGCTCACTTTTCTTCCTTTGAGGAAGAAAATCCCTGTGAATACATAATTTCAACAGATGGAGCTTTCCCCATCGCTCCAACTCAGGCTGATTCTTTAAAATGGTTTAGAGCTACAGTATCACCAGAAACACTTTGTTCCCTGCTATGACCATACTGTGCCCATCGAGACCACCAGAGTACCTAAGTTAGGCATCCTTTACCCTGTGAGATGCCCCCTTCCAGGGGTTTTTTAAAATAGCTTTTCAGTTCGTCAGCTAAGATTTCAAACAGCTCTGATCTACTGAGGCTGACAGGAAGAATTGTTTATCATTGTAAAAGCCTGTCTGAGATGTCTCCAATTGTTTAAAAAAACTTGAAAAGCAGGAATAGTGTTATTTTAATTAATTTATGTAAACAAAAGCTATACCTGTTTAATTTCTGCCTTAACTTCAACTGTCAAAGAGGGCACAGGGTGGGGTGGGGAATAGCTTCTGTAACACCCAATTTTCTACTCATAACCACTGTTGTGTAAACATAGTAGTTATACACAGCAGTTAAGTGATAAAATTAGGAAGACTTCCAGAAACATTTGTGAATGAAATGGGCAACTCTAATCCAGGCTAGTAATTTTTGAGGGGCAGAACCAAGGGCGTTAGCAATTCCTAATTATGGAATGTCTCTCTCTCTCTCTCTCTCTCTCTCTCTCTCTCTCTCACTCACACACACACACACACACACGTTTCTGAACTGTCTCCCTCAAGACTCATCCTATGGAGAACCTAGGGGTTCTGGTTAGTCCACACACAAAGTATTTAAAGCAACTCACCTTCTTAATCACCTGGTTTGCCTCCTGGGAAACGGATGACACTTCCGTGGTCACAGGATCAGAGTTTTCCTCAGAGTCTGGCTGGCAACATTTCTGAGCTGGATGCCTGGAGGAAAGTCTTGGATTCCACTTGAAACGTGGTCGCGTTGGTGGATTACATAGCTCCTCAGGCTTAGAATCCAGCCTTGTCTGATAAAAGGTGACTGTGATTTCCTTGTGCTTCTTGGCCTCAGGCTGAGGGGCAGATGTGGGGGCTTGAATGGGCTTGGAAAAGCAGAGTGGGTGGAAAGGGTCGTTGCTTGCAAAAAAAGATTCGCAGAGGCTCTCCAATACATCCTGATGCAGAGAGTCTGCTTCCGCTTCCAGATGGTTCTCCTCATTCCCCAGGTGCCCTCCAGACTGAATGCTCTCTTCCATCTCGTCTTCGCTCCACCAGTCCTCTGAATCGTCACTGCCATCCTCCTCTTCCTCTGATGGACTGTAGAACAAGGATAGGACAAGGGGGCTTTTGGAAGCACAGGGGACCGAGTTGAATGCACCCTTATCTCCACCTTTCTTGTATGCTTCTATCTCTTCCCCATCCTTTGGGGAATCAGATGGACTTTCAAAGCTTTGCCCGTCACGCATCACCAAATCCCCACTAGATCCCGGGCCCTCCTCGTTTCCCTGGGAAGCGGAGGTACTTTCCAAACAAAAGCCCCCTCCAAAATCCTTTAACTCACCGCGGTGGCTACAGGAACCTTCCACATTCTCTCTACAGTATCCGCCAATATTCAATCCTTTCATCAATGCTTGTGGATGGCAACAATATTCCAGCCATTTCTGGGGGGAACTCCCAGGGTTCTCTCTGCCTTCCAACGCCATGTCTTCTTCTGAAGAAACGTCCCAGTCATTTCCAAGGTCGTAGGCAATGGAAGTGCTGATCAAGTACGGTTCAGAAATGCCATCCTCTTCCAAACGCATGCTATCCATTTTGGATGGACCATTAGAAGCAGGCAGAAGCAGTGCCAGGTCCTCTTCAAAATGTCCGCCTTCAGCCAAGCTTTCCGTATCCCTTTGAGGGTAACACTTGTGACTGTCCAGGGAAAAGTACCCTAGATGGGCAGCTTTCAAGTTTCGTCCCTCCACTTTGCTTTCTTCTCTTCCAAGTTCCTCCCAAGTTCCTCTTAAGAGTTGCTTCGTCTTCCCTAAGATGGGCATTGCCCCCTTGGCAATGCCCATCAACACAGCCCTCAGCAGGGTGGCAGGGCTATGCTGCCAGAGGTGCAACCACCTCCTCACCCAGTCTAGAGCGATCTGGGCCATACGTCCAAGAATCACGGCCGCCATGTTGAACTTGCCAGCAGGGCTGGACTGGCTCGATTCGGCAGGGAGGATTTTAGCCATTCTGAGCCTGAAGGGGTCACAGCAAACCAACAACCTCTCTGTGTCTGAGGGGGGCGATGTCAGTTGGCTGGATGTGATGTGAGGGGGCATCTTAGACCTGAAAAGAAGCAAAGTGAAAATAAGCTACCAGCTATTAAAAATCTGAAAGTGGTGCTGGGGAAAGCCCAGAGAGTCAGATTCCAATATGCTTTGTTTTGCTGCATTATAGGAAGGGGTCAGACTTAGGCCCCATCTGTACTATACATTAAAGTAATAGAACGCTGCTTTCAAACAACAATGGCTCCCCCCAGAGAATCCTGGGAACTGTCATTTGTTGAGGGTGCTGAGAATTGTTAGAACACCAAGCCATCTCACAGAGGTAAAGATTCCCAGAGTGGTTTAACAGTCAATCCCTCTGGCCAGTTCTGTGAGGGGAATTGTGTGTGTGTCTTAACAAACCTCAGCCCCCTTAAACTACACTTCCCAGAATTCTTTCAGGGAAGCCATGACTATTTAAAGCGGTATGATACTGCTTTAATATATAGGGCATATGGGACCTATTTGTGCCTCTAGTTCAGCATTGTCTTCTTTCAACTGGCAATAGTTCGCCAGGGTTTCATCTCCACTACCTGGTCCTTCCCTCACCGCCCACATTTTCTTTTTTTCCTGGAGATGCCAAGGATTGAATCTAGGAAGTTCTTCCTGCAAAGCATTTCATTTACCACTAAGCTGTAGTCTCTCCTGTAAGCAAGACATTTAAACACACACACAGAGGAGATACAAAACCTGAAACCTATCAGGAATCCACTGAAAGGCCTGTTCCCTTAATCCAGAGTGTGGAAGAACAGGTTGTTTATACTCAAGTTGTGAAGTATTACTTATTTATGCCAGGTATTTTATATGCTGCTTAATTTCTAAGCTGTGAGTAAAGGCCTTCTGTGTGTAACCAGGGCTGCTATGACTAAGCCCAGTATGGACAGAGACTTGGCACCAACAACAGATTCTGGAATGGAGGCCTTAGGCAAGAAATGCCCTGAAGGAGAATGGGTTATGGTATCAGTAGCAAATAGCACCCTTCCCTGATTGATATTGCATTTTTGGGAGCTCAGGGTGTATGTATTATTTGTTCCAAGCAATATAATGATATGTACAATGGCATCCTGTGGTTTTTTTTGGAGGTTGTTTGAGGGCGGAATATGAATGGTTTTAGTGTTTGTTTAACTGTTCTTAACAAGAAATCCTTTGGTGAGTGTTTTCTTTTGTAACAAAGTATTTTTTAAAAAAGTTAAAAATAAGAGGAAACTTTAATACACACCTTAACTCTGTACACAACACACATTTAAAGCACACCCCCCCCCAAAAAAATCCTGGGAATTGTTACCAGTCATAGAACTTACAATTCCCAGCACCATTAACAAACTACAGTTCCCAGGATTCTGGGATGTGCTTTAAATGTATGGTGTGTACGCACTCATGAAGTGGATTAGGAAAAGCCCAACTAAGAATAAGAGTGTGGAGTAAAATAGGAGGTAGGAAGTTAAGGCATGGGGCAGGAATCCTGCACTTCTAGGCCCTTATCCCCACATTCCAGCAAGATTACTTCCGCCCCCTATGTGTGCCTCAGTTTATCTCTCTCTTTTTTCCTATGGGTTGTTTTCCTGGCGTGGATGTGTAGGTTGATTTAATCCAGGGCGCGCCCCAAACAAGCTCAAGCAAGTGCCCCTGGAACGCTGGCAACACCCCAGTCCGGAAGCAGAAAGGGGGGGAAATAACACAACACACACACACACAGTCTGGATTCCGGGTGTGCAGCTGTCGGGGAGAGAGGAAGAACAGCAAACCTTCTGACCCACAACAGGTTAGAACGCGAAATGGTGGGTAGGGGGAGAGGAGGGGAGGGGAGGGGAATGTTCATTTGAAGATTTCCAAATGCCCTCAAAGCAAAAAGATGCATGGATTCCCAGGATTGTGGGACAGCAGCTGGAGAGCACCCCGCTTTTGACAGCGATCTTAACGATCAAAGCCCTCCTCTAAAACAGGAAGGGGGCCCATTCGGAAATAGACCCCCTCCCTGTCATACAGGACAACCGTCACACTCTCCAGGGTTATAGCTGAGGATATTCCTAATGTGAAGTACTGTAAATATTAAGTTTGGGGTAGGGGTGCCGAAAGAGAGAACAACAGTGGCAGTAACAACCTCATTGGCATTCATCCTAGTCCGGTAGGTAGGATGGGATATTTTTGAAAATGTGGAGCGAAAAGGAAATGGTGCAGTTTCTTAACTAGGTGTGCTAGGGAAGGTAGAAACCAAATGAGGGTGAAGTTCAGTTTCTGCTTTCTGGCCTTCCCTAGGAATTCGGTATTGGGGGAAGTGGAAAATTGTGGCAGTCTGAGGGCAGAGGAACAGAAAACGAAATCTTGGAAGAGCTCAAAAAGAGCAGTATATAACTAATGCATTTTTACAAAGGGGAGGGGAGGTCTGGGGTGCAGGTTAATGGGGGGAATGACCCCCCAAAATGCAAAAGAGGACATAGAGGCATAGACAAGATACAGAAGGCTATTGTTTTAGGACTAGCAGTGCCACAATTTGGGGGAGGAGGGGTTCAACATAAAATAAGGATACTTTAAAAGAAAAAGGAACAGCAAAAATATAGAATATTCGTTACTGGATCTTGAGGAAACTACTAGAATGGGGTATCTGGAGATCTCCCCCACATGGATAATACTGGGGTACAGATTTGGGGCAGGGCAGAACATCATTGCTCTCCCGAGTTGAGATTCCCAAGACACCATTCTGTCAACTTTTCCCTTTTCTTGCGAGGAATCCTATTCGGAATAAGGGAATACGTTGACAGCTATGGACCCGCATTAAGCAGGATGTGAGGTCGATCTGGCTGCGACATCTGTCACCCCATTGATCGCCAGGGTTGATTTGGCTGGCTAGGCCGCTCCATGTGCATCCTCGGTGGAAGAGGACGACCATCCCAGATAAAAGGAGTGTACCGTTCGTGGGTCAAGGGTGTACGATAGCTGCGCTCCCCTGCCAGAACCTCCAAACAAGCTCGAGAACTTGCTTGCATTAAGCAAGGACGAGGACGTAGCAATTAAAAAGGGTGTAGGTCTTGGGTGGATACCTGTGGAAGAGATATACGGGGGTGGGGGCCGGCACAAGTGCACGCACCACCAGCGGGAAGGAATCTGGAGAGGCGGGGTGGTAGGCAGGACTCCTGGGTCCTCCGCAGGCAGAAGACCTGGGTCCTAGGGCTGAGGAGTCCAGGCGCCTGGGTGGTGTGGAAAGAGGCGTGGTGGGCGGTCTAACTCCTAAATACAAAGCGAAGGAGGGATCTCGGGTGCCGTGGGCGGGGAGAAGGCGAGAAGCCGGCCGGGATTCCTGGGTTTTCTAGGAAGGGATGGGAAGATCGAACGGTTAACAAGCGGTCTGCAAAATTCCCTGGTCTGGCGTGGGAGCGGAGTCTAGCCGTTCACAGTACCTGCGGGGGTCCAGGACTCCTGGGTTCCAAGGAAAGGGGAGAGAGAGGACCCCATGGTGGACTTTTGCCTCCTTACCTCTCGAATCGAATTAGCCAGTAACAAACTCGCTCCAGCAAGCAGCTGCGGGGTTGGCGCGGTGATCGGGCGATCGAGCGGCGGGCTTGGCAGAAGAGCGGTCGGTCACGGCAGATCCCATGTCTCTCAATCGGCGGCGGCTGTTTTTCTTCTGTGAATAGGAATAGAATGTTTGGATGCGTCGCTGTTGACGCCGAGTCTATATAAACACTCGTTCTGGGGGGATTACGTCACCACATTGTGACGTTGTGGAACGGGGCGGGGCCAGGGGAGAGACGTGACCGATGGAGGGTTCTGGGGAGAGGGAGGGGCGAGGAGTAGCGGCGCTGCGTCGGGTGGGTTGGGAAACAAAACTTGAAACGAAAGTGCTTCCTGCTGTTGTGGACTCTCGTAGTAGAAAAGAGGCTTCGTTCAGAAAATGCTCCTCGTACTTTCCATTTTCATTTTTTAAAACTGGTGGGATTTACCATGACATACAGAAATGAACTTTTCTTTTTTTCTGCCTGGAGCAGCCATTTGCAAGGTTTATTGTGGCATAACCTTTGTTTCATTACAGCTACCTGGCCATTTATTCTCAGCTGGCAAATAACTGTCTATGACTCCATTTTAATTCCACTCTTCCTCCAAGCAGCTCTGGGTGGCTTGCAAAGTCCCTTTTACACCCCCTGTTTTATCTTCCCCAACAGGCAGGTTAGGCCGAGAGAAAGTTAGGTTCTTCCTTATATAAAGCAAAGTTGCTCACTTTGTAGGCACAGAACAAGAGGCTTTTTATCAGGGAACAGGCTAACAACAACAATAACAGCAGCAAGATTAAAGTCACCACAAGGACAAGCTAAAAGGTGGAGTCTTGGCTCCAATCCATAATTTGAGACAATAGTCATTATCAAGTATTAGTCACTTTCTATGCAATAAAGATTACCAAATAACCACTTTTTCTGTTTTTACCTGAAACCAGTGACCATCGCCAATACACATTTGCATGCTTCTTGCTTCTACTTTTCATGCAGATGGTCCCAGCTACAATCCTTGAAATCTCCAGGTAGAATGGAGAAATATTACCTATCCCAAACCCTGAAGAGCCACTGCTAGTTTGGTGCAGAGACAATATTGAACTAGATGGGCTCAGCATAAGGCAGTTTTCCTGTGTTCCACACCACAACATCCATAGCCTTGGCCCATGATGCAACCACATTTATTCTAGCTTGTTGGATAAAAACGAACGCAAAGGATTTACATCAGGTAAATGCACATCAGATACCCACCCAATGAAGCTGAAAAAATAAATTGACAAGGCCAGACTAGTACTGTGATACCTCAGGTTACAGACGCTTCAGGTTAGACTCCGCTAACCCAAAAATAGTACCTCGGGTTAAGGACTTTGCTTCAGGATGAGAACAGAAATCGCGCGGCGGCAGCAGGAGGCCCCATTAGCTAAAGTGGTACCTCAGGTTAAAAACAGTTTCAAGTTAAGAATAGACCTCCAGAACGAATTAAGTTCTTAACCCAAGGTACCACTGTAATAGGAATAATCTACTACAGGACACACAGCCCAATATGTATACTTGCTATTGCATACATATTGTTGTACACAGCTCTGATATTTTGGAGAAGACAGCATATCAACACTTTTACAAATAAAAGGACAGAAACGTCACTTGTTACCCACAGCTCTTTTGTTTTTTAATTCCCTAAGAGCAGTGCTAATTTTTCTAGAAAAAGAGGTGCAGGGACTTGCCATGAATACCTCCCTTGTTCTCTTATTATGGATATGGTGCCCACCTGAGAGGGGGCAGAACTGCGTTCCAGCTGGAAAAGAAAAGCCCTGCCCAATATATTACCAATGATCCACAGCCCATTTTGGACAACAGTATTAGCTGGAAGGCCTGTGCTTGCTTTCTCACAGCCCCCTGGCATTTAGGGCCAAATCTGAACAATAACTGAAGCAACCTAAGATAGAAACAGAGGGATCAGACCTTGCAACAAATCCAGGTGTCAACCAGTCAGGCAGATGAGAATTACAGGACCTAATAACATCTGGGTCACTTTCAACCCAGTGGTATTGCTATCACCTGCCAGTAATGTTAGAAACCAATTGTGAGGGGTGGGGTGGGGAATTGCACCTGATTAAGATCTGTTGTAGTTTGATATTCCCTGTCCTGTTTCGGTTTCTCTTTCCGTTTCCCCCACTTTTCATTGGTGGACAAAATATTTCTGGAGTATGCCATGTGCAAGAAGAAGAGGTAACCAGAACCACTCGATTTTTGGAAAGGAAGGAGGTTTATAGGCTAAGAACCTGGGTGGGTTGTGTAAGATTACAGGAAGAGTGTAGTTACAGGGTAGCTCGAGCCCCAGGTCTTTTCTGTCAGGTCCTAGATCTCTCTCTCTCTCTCTCTCTCTCTCTCTCTCTCTCTCTCTCTCTCTCTCTCGTGTGTGTGTGTGTGTGTGTGTGTGTAACTTACTGCTAAGCACAGTGTGAGTAACATCCCAGCAACTTACCATTGTAATTTGTCCAGAGGTCTATAAACATGTAAATCAGCATATACGAATTTGTATTATGGGCTTGTGCCCTTTTAAGTACCTAGGAACGCTGTGCCTCATCCTGGATAACAGATTGGAAATTTTCTTGGTGCCCGCCAGATGATTTGGATTACTACTCCCATCAACTGGAATCCAAAACTCCTAGGCTGCATCCATGCCATAGGTGACTTCCCCCAAAGAATCCTGGGAACTGTAGTTTATCCTCCACAGAGCTACAGTTCCTGGCATCCTTAACAAACTACAGTTCCATGGATTCTTTTGTGTGTTTTTTTGGGAAGGGGGGCATGCACTTTTAAAAGTATGGTGTGTATACAGCCCTAGGCTATTCTAGGAGTTTAAAACGGGTGGAATGGTTGAGGGAGTTGAGTATGTTTAGCTTCGTAAAGAGGAGACAGAGGAGATGCAATTTGTTGTTGTTGTTGTTGTTGTTGTTTAGTTGTTTAGTCGTGTCCGACTCTTCGTGACCCCATGAACCAGAGAATGGCAGGCACCTCTGTCCTCCACTGCCTCCCGCAGTTTGGTCAAACTCATGCTGGTAACCTCGAAAACACTATCCAACCATCTCGTCCTCTGTCGCCCCCTTCTCCTTGTGCCCTCCATCTTTCCCAACATCAGGGTCTTCTCCAGGGAGTCTTCTCTTCTCATGAGGTGGCCAAAGTACTGGAGCCTCAGCTTCACAATCTGTCCTTCCAGTGAGCACTCAGGGCTGATTTCCTTCAGAATGGAGAGGTTTGATCTTCTTGCAGTCCATGGGACTCTCAAGAGTCTCCTCCAGCACCATAATTCAAAAGCATCAATTCTTCGGCGATCAGCCTTCTTTATGGTCCAGCTCTCACTTCCATACATCACTGCTGGGAAAACCATAGCTTTAACTATACGAACCTTTGTTGGCAAGGTGATGTCTCTACTTCTCAAGATGCTGTCTAGGCCTGTCATTGCCCTTCTCCCAAGAAGCAGGCGTCTTTTAATTTCGTGACTGCTGTCACCATCTGCAGTGATCATGGAGCCCAGGAAAGTAAAATCTCTCACTGCCTCCATTTCTTCCCCTTCTATTTGCCAGGAGGTGATGGGACCAGTGGCCATGATCTTCGTTTTTTTGATGTTGAGCTTCAGACCATATTTTGCGCTCTCCTCTTTCACCCTCATTAAAAGGTTCTTTAATTCCTCCTCACTTTCTGCCATCAAGGTTGTGTCATCTGCATATCTGAGGTTGTTGATATTTCTTCCGGCAATCTTAATTCCGGCTAGGGATTCATCCAGCCCAGCCTTTCGCATGATGAATTCTGCATATAAGTTAAATAAGCAGGGAGACAAAATACAGCCTTGTCGTACTCCTTTTCCAATTTTGAACCAATCAGTTGTTCCATATTCAGTTCTAACTGTAGCTTCTTGTCCCACATAGAGATTTCTCAGGAGACAGATTTCTCAGGAGACAGGCACTCCCATTTCTTTAAGAATTTGCCATAGTTTGCCGTGGTCGACACAGTCAAAGGCTTTTGCATAGTCAATGAAGCAGAAGTAGATGTCTTTCTGGAACTCTCTAGCTTTCTCCATAATCCAGCGCATGTTTGCAATTTGGTCTCTGGTTCCTCTGCCTCTTCTAAATCCAGCTTGCACTTCTGGGAGTTCTCGGTCCACATACTGCTTGAGCCTTCCTTGTAGAATTTTAAGCATAACCTTGCTAGCGTGTGAAATGAGTGCAATTGTGCGGTAGTTGGAGCACTCTTTGGCACTGCCCTTCTTTGGGATTGGGATGTAGACTGATCTTCTCCAATCTTCTGGCCACTGCTGAGTTTTCCAAACTTGCTGGCATATTGAGTGTAGCACCTTAACAGCATAGGAGATGCAATAGCCATTTTCATTTATCTAAAGGGCCGCTACATAGCGAATGGAGCAACCTTGCTTTCTCTTGCTTCAGAGGGTAGGGCCCGAAACAATGGCTTCAGTTTAGAAGAAAGGAGATTCTGACTAAACATCAGGCTCTACAATTCTATAAATCTATGACTAAGAGCTAGCAGGTCAGAGGTGAAACTTGATGGACTCGTGCAATAAGGCTGCAATAAGGCTGCATTATTCTGGAATTTCTCAAAACTCCAAGCAGCTTTCTAGCAAGCAGTGTTGATGTAGAAGCAAATCTGTTTCGTGCCTGCAACTTCCGCCCCCTAGACGCACCTGTACCATCTCCAGGAACTTAGTAGGTTTTAAATTACAGAAGCTGCTGTGGATAAGGGTGGCTTAAAAGGGAGGCCTGATAGCTACATGAGCATTTAATGTACCGATTAACAAGTGCTTGAAAGCAATGTTATGAATCACGGAATCAAAGCGCTGCAAAACTGCTTTTAAATGGGTCGAGCTCTGTAGTGCTGGCATGAATCATTCTGCCATAAAGCACTGCAGTTGCTGAAAAATGCAGTAGGAGGACAAGACACAAACCCTCCTGGTTCAATGAAACCTGCAAGGGAAGGCTGTGCAATACACACATGTGCCTTGAAGCCTCTTAACATAGGAAGAGAAGAATGGGCCTGCTGGATCAGGCCAATGCCCCATCTCGCCCAGCATCCTGTCTGTCCTCATAGCTGTCAAACGTATGCATGTGGGAAGCTTGCAAACTGGACGTGAGCAGCAGCAGCTATTTTCCCCACCTTTGATTCCCAGGAAGTGGTGCTCAGAGATATAGCACCTCTGACAGTGGAGGTAGAATGTAGCCACTGTGGTTAGTTGCCATTGATAGCCTTGTCCTCCATGAATTTCATAGAATTGTAGAGTTGGAAGGGACCCTGAGGATCATCTAGTCCAACCCCCTGGAATGCAGGAATATGCAGCTGTCCCATACAGGGATCGAACCTGGAACCTTGGTGTTATCAGCACCAAGCTCTAACCAACTGAGCTATCCAGGCTCCAATTTGTCTAATCCTCTTCTAAGCTATCCAAGTTGCTGGCTATCACTGCCTCTTGTGGGAGTGAGTTCCGTAGTCTCATTATGCACTGCACAAAGTGCTTCTGTTCTGCTGCTGGTGAAATGGTGTGTTGCTGCTGAGCTCAGTGAGGTTAACGCACATCTGTGAGATGCACCCTTCAAGCATAGTTCTGGCCTTTACATACAAAATTCTGGCAGCTGGCCAAGAGGGTTTTCCCCTGTTAGTTTTTTGTTTCTTTAAGCTTGGAAGTTCTGTTACATCCTGGTCATATTTCAATCCTGTGAGCAGGACACCTGGGTTCTCTGCCAGGCAAAGAGGTGCGTGGAAATAATAAGAATAAGTAGAGAAATTATGGGTGTTGTGTAGGACTGGGAACCAAGCCCCACAGTCTGTTTTCACAAACACACCCCATTTGATTAAAATATAGCATGGTATCCCTGCCAGACACATGGTTGCATTTATATTATTTTTCAAATCAGGATAGGAAGCAGATTCTCTGCTGGAACAACGTCCCCTTTTGGGGGGAGAATCCCACCAGCAGGCGGCGCCAGAGGATGCACCTTCTCCTACACAAGGAGACATCCATATCACACACCACCAGTCAAAGAATGTCTTTCTTCTTTGACAACTTCCCAAATCCCTGTTTTTCTAAAGCTTTTGTGGCCACTCCTCTCTCTAAAGTTAAGGTCAGGAATTCGGACTCCTGTCTCCCCCTCTCATTACTCTCCTCGCCCCCCTCTCTCTTTCTCTCTCTCTCCTTACCCTCCCCTCCTTCTCAAGCCAAGCCCCCAGGAAGGTGGAGTGGTGGGTCCCAGGCTTGAAATTCAATCGCTCTGCTTTTCTTCCTCCTCTCTCTTCCCCCCAGAGCTGCCAGGGAAAGGGAAAGGAGAGAAAACCGCGATTGGGAAGGTCGATAAGGAAGGGCTGGGAAAGGAGGACGGTGGAAGACCGACTTACGTTGCTGTATTGATGAAAGACCGAGGAAATTGGGCTAGTGGAAGGAGGAAAGAGATAGAGAGATAAGAGGAGGGGAGGGTATAGTTGGGGGGGGGGAGAGAGATAAGGAAGGGGGTGAGTCATACTGGAGGCAGAAAAATAGTGGTGAATGTGTTCAAATGAAGAGAGCAAAGCGGGGCACGCAGGGCTTTGATCCCAAGTTCTGCTGAGCGCCAGAGATCTGATTCTGTAGGGTATGAACCCAAGAAAGACTATAAAGTTTCCTGCCGCCAATGAGCCGATAAGGGGCTGCCTTCCTCCTCCTCTTCTTCCTCCTCCTGAATCGGCTTAACCCGTAGGAGATACCTCTGGCCAACACCAGTGACCAGGTAAGACCGTGGCGCCATGACATTGTTGCTCTTGTGCCTGATGGCCTTAGGGAGATGAGGGAGGCTTGTCCTCTGAAATCTGCTCCTCTGGATTCCCTACCCCTCTCTGCCTTTTGAACATGGGTGGGTGGGAACCAAGGAATAATAATAATAATAATAATAATAATAATAATAATAATAATAATAATTTATTTATACCCTGCCCATCTGGCTGGGTTTCCCCAGCCACTCTGGGCAGCTTCCAACAGAACACTAAAATACAATAACCTATTAAACGTTAAAAGCTTCCCTAAAGGAAGGGGCAGGTTTTGTGGGGCAAGCAGTTGTCTTCTAGTTGTGCCTCCTTCCTGCCTTGATTGAGAAGAAGAGCATCTTATCAGAGGACAGTCCCTGTCTTCAGATCAGTCTCCTGCCTCTGTGGGCCCAGGACCCAAGATTCCTGAAGGATAAGGCTATCAGGGATGCTAGCATTGATGGGAATGCTCTCCCTCCACTGTTGTGCCTCTGAATGCCAAGTGGGGAGAGTTGCTGGGCCTTGGGGGGCTTCCCCCTGGGGCATCTGGTTGGCCACTGTAGGAACAGGCTCTGTAGGGCTAGATGCAGAATCTCTGGACGCCACAGTGTCCTCGGAGGATGCTCCTGAGGCATAGCAATGTCTCCGCTGCCTATCAACCTCTCTACATCAGTGGCCCCACGCTAGGTATTTTGGACCCTGCAGCTTTCCCTAGGCAATGCTCCTCTGGATCTAGGATTGCCAATCTCTCTCTGTGTGTTTTAAACTGGACTTCTTCCTGTGCTATGCAGAATGGAAGCAGGTGAATTCCTCCCCCACCCCCCACCCCCCGTCATGGAATAATGGAGAAAGCTTCACCTACTTCTTCTTTTGCTATGTTTGGCTGCTGTTTCAATAGCAGAGGAGCAAGGGTGGGGTGGGGAGTTGGCAACTTAGCCAGGTCTGCCGTGCTTCCTCACCACAGCGCCTCCTCTTTACCACTGGCCCTGAATGGGTTAAAACGCCTTTTAGCACAAGCTCTTTCCAACTGCTGGGTGTGTCGGGGTTATGCATGCGGACACACACACACACACACACACACACACACACGGACCCCTGTGACTGATGCAAAATATGTTTCCTCGCCCCCGCCACCAGCTGCCCCAGCGCCTTTTGTCTCAGCTGCTGCGTCCAAATGCCAGTGGATGAATAAATAACAAGAGCTAATGGCAGCCTCCAGCTATTTCCACCCCACAGCCCTCTCTCTGCACCCCCTGCCCCACCCAGCCCTCAGAGAAGATAGGCCCACTTTTAGCCGTGGTCAGGGACCTACATCCCTCGCACTGTGGGCTACCCAACAAAGATGAGACCATGCCTTGGGTCGGGGTGTGTGTGTGGCTCCTGGGCATATCAACAGGCAGATTGAACTCGCTGTTGGCTGGCCCAGCCTCCTGTCACTCCCAGGATCTGGTCAGCCAGCTCATCCAGGGGCTTTGCGTTTCAGTTGGCTGCACTGCTAAAGTCGCACTGCAAGCTTTGGCCAATTAACCACTGGCAACTGGCAGACTGATGGTTGGATCCCTGACTCATCGGTGAGGCTGCTAGCACTTAAAAAGACTGGGAAAGGGCTGGCTCTGTGCAGGCCACAGGTATGATCTGAGCCAGGTTCAGTCCCCACTACCTCCAAGTACAGTATAGCGCTGCCTGAAAACCTGGAGAGTCACTCAGTGTAGACAGTTCTGAGGTACTTGGACGAATGGCCTGAGTCAATATAAGGCACCTTCCTATGGTTGTATGCACTGTATAAATGCCAAAAGTTGGCATAACACATTATGAAGGAGACACATCGCCTGGATGTCCTTTTTTTGGCTACTAGAATGTTTTGGGATAACCTGACCTTCAGTGCTCCAGTTTTGATGAAGAATCCTGGGGAGCGTTTCCCAATTATTCTGGTGCACAAACAAAATACAGTGGTACCTCGGGTTAAGTACTTAATTCGTTCTGGAGGTCCGTTCTTAACCTGAAACTGTTCTTAACCTGAACCACCCCTTATCTAATGGGGCCTCCTGATGCCGCTGCGCCACCAACGCACGATTTCTGTTCTCATCCTGAAGCAAAGTTCTTAACCTGAGGTAATATTTCTGGGTTAGCGGAGTCTGTAACCTGAAGCGTATGTAACCTGAAGTGTATGTAACCCGAGGTACCACTGTACAGCTGCAACTGTATGTACTTTCACATTTACCTGCCATAGATGGCAGGAGCCTGTGTTAAATCCTGTGTTTATATGGCGTCAGACACAGCTGCAGGGCGATAGAAATAATAACAGTAGGAAGAACTGGTGCAGCACAGTGGCTAAAAGGCTGGGCTACAAATCAGGAAGTCTACCTGGTTTGAATCTGCCTCAAGCTCACTTGATGGCCTGAGGCAAACTCCTCTTCATCGCCCTCGGTTCTTCCCTTCTGCAGTATTGGGAGGGGGGGTCATAACACGGACCTACTTTACAGGGTTGTTGTAAAGATTGCAACTGGATACTCCATGTGCATTGAACTCCATGTGCATTGAACAGTGCTATGCGAATGCTAAATGAGCTTATTACCCATAATAATACTTTAGTTCCTAAGCTCCCCATCCCTACAGACCACCAGAAAATTGCTGACGGTCTTGGCAGAGGATTTAATGATTTGACTGCCTTGTGGAGCAATTGTAACGAACTGTTCTAGATGCTCTGCGATTTATGTTGATTGAATCGGGATGAAACTTCCTAATTCTAGCCCTGCATTCACTTCACTGCTGATCCTCTCCCCTCCTTTCAAGTGCCTCTTCCATACCTACCTGTCTCTGATCCATCCCACTCACACCTTCTGGGCAGAGGTTGGGTGGCCACCTGTCTTGGGTCCTTTTGTTGAGGTTCTTGCATTGCAGGGGGTTGGACTAGATGACCCTTGGGGTCCCTTCCAACTCTCCAATTCTTTGATTCTATGGACTGCCGGGAGCAACTGCGTCTGCCATTTACAGACACTGCTCCTTCTGTTCTTCACTGCCCCATTGCAGAGTAGCTGAATGAAGCTTACAGACCATTAATGGCCCATGGAGCACAGTTGGAGAATCCCTGCTTTAGAGAAGGTGCCGTCTTCATTGTGGGTTTTGCAATACAGTAAGCCTGCAACTTGGGATGCGGGTGGCACTGTGGGTTAAACCACAGAGCCTAGGGCTTGCTGATCAGAAGGTCGGCGGTTCGAATCCCCACGACGGGGTGAGCTCCCATTGCTTGGTCCCTGCTCCTGCCAACCTAGCAGTTCGAAAGCATGTCAAAGTGCAAGTAGATAAATAGGTACCGCTCCGGCGGGAAGGTAAACAGCATTTCCATGCACTGCTCTGGTTCGCCAGAAGTGGCTTAGTCATGCTGACCACATGACCTGGAAGCTGTAGGCCGGCTCCCTTGGCCAATAAAGCAAGATGAGCGCCGCAACCCCAGAGTTGGCCACGACTGGACCTAATGGTCAGGGGTCCCTTTACCTTTTTAAGCCTGCAACTTACACAAGGGTTACATTCCAGGGATCGCCAAAATCATATATAGTGAAAACACGTTGGCTTCAATGGTGTGTGGGATTGCCAAAGTCTTTATTCCCAGATTCCTGCTCCCTTTCCTCCCCGCTTTTAAAAATTCTAACTTACTTTTTTCTACAAGCGTGTAAAGCTGAATGTGCACAAGTTAAATGCGTGTAAGTTGCAGTCTTACTGTACATGAACGTAAACTTAAGTAAGTCATTCACTGAATAATAAGTCTGCATAACTCGTTGTATTAATAAATCCTGATTGCTTGGCTGTTCCTGATCAACGTATGGTCGTCTTCAATTTGCCTTCTTGGGAGTGTTTTTGGAAAGGTTCCTGCAGAAGAATCCATGTGGAAAACATTATAGAACTGATCATTCTTGTGGGTTCTTGAGTAATGAGTCGGAGCCAGCAGGAATCTAGCAGGCCTTTGCTTAAAAATTCAAATGAATGACCTATTCTGATATAATATTTTCCATGTGGCTTTAGGCATCAAAGTACTCCCACTAAGGAAGGCATAACCTTAAAAACAACAACACCTAATTGGTAGTTTTATTTGCTGTGATTTCTTGAGTACCTTACCAACCAGATAAACAAGATAAGCTTTGCAAGAGAGGAGTTGCAGGATCAAAGCTTCTTGCCAAAGTTCAACTCCTTTGTAGGTTAATCAACTGCCCAATCCTGCTCAGGGAGGTTTACCTCTTAGTTGAGTTGGACTTATTCCCGGGAGGATAAAGAGTGCCTAGAATTTCAGTCAAACAGTGCAATCCTATATGTGTTGACTTAGAACTAAGTTCCATCGAGATGAATGGGGCTTACTCCTAGGTAACATGGGAATAAGATCTTAAGTAATTCCGTGTACAAAGAGTCAGTCGCACTTTCTTGGCACTTGTATACGCAGCAGTTTACATGCCTGCAGTACAATCTCATGTTTCAACCAACATATGGGAATCATGTTACTAAAACAGAAGTTACTTCCATGTAGAGATCTGGTAATGGGAAACAGCCTATAGAACCAGAGCAAGCTGGCAGGGAAAGAATCTTGAAAGAATTTCAGTCTAACTTTGTGGCTTTGAAATATGGCAATAGAAAATACATTGAATATTTTTGCTCTTTATGTATCTTTAGGAATCTACCTTGAACAGTTTGCTTGCTTGCTACGTATTCACACCCCTCTTAAGATATCTCGTAATCAAATTCTGCACAATGGTTCCTGAGATCAAAAAAGCAGGTTTTCTTCTGTGTTTGGATACAGTTGGGTGCCATTTTGAATTGTGATGGTGGATGGAACCCTTCAGATTTGCTCTGACTGTCACCACTGATTTCAAAACTGCACTAATTTGGGAGTTTCTTAGAATTCCTGAGAAATGCCTAGTACAGTGGTACCTCAGGTTACATACGCTTCAGGTTACAGACTCTGCTAACCCAGAAATATTACCTCAGGTTAAGAACTTTACCTCAGGATGAGAACAGAAATCGTGCTCTGGCGGCGCGGCAGCAGCAGGAGGCCCCATTAGCTAAAGTGGTGCTTCAGATTAAGAACAGTTTCAGGTTAAGTACGGACCTCCGGAACAAATTAACCCGAGGTACCACTGTACGAGGCGGCTAGTGCAATTGAAACAAGGAATCGGTGTTAGATAATCAAGGTGATAATTAAGAATGGAGGAAGGAACATTGAGTGAATCAAGAAAATGATTAGAGTGAAAGGAGAGTAAAGTCAAGATAGAAGAAGAGATTAAAGAAATAATGAAATCTGTTTAAGCTAGTTGGAAAAATAAAGTAGCGTAACAAGAACGACTGGAAGTCAAGTCACTTGGTCGGTGTCCGTGTGGGGCAGGTGTATAGGTATGTTGATATGTATAGTATAGGTTCGTATTATATAGAGTAATGTAGGTATGCTTTATGTTATGAAAATAAGGTAGTGTGTTGTGTATGTGTATTGTGTAAATGTAAATGTATGTGTTTTATATGTTAATAAAAAAAGAATGGAGGATGGAAAACTAAATCAGCAGAGGGACTTAACTTTTGGACTATCTAATAAGGGCAGAAGGGCTGTGTACCAGGGAGAGGGAGGACCATAGTTAGATGCCAAAAGTTACCGCAGTTGTACTTTGTTGGTATATCGATACACCTGAAGTTTAGAATTCAGTGACAGGTGGCTGACTCTTACTAGAGTCTGAGAAATGTTTGTTTTAAATATTTCCAGGGTAGTTGACAAGTGACGTACAGTGGTACCTTGGGTTAAGTACTTTATTCTTTCTGGAGGTCTGTTCTTAACCTGAAACTGTTCTTAACCTGAAGCACCACTTTAGCTAATGGGGCCTCCTGCTGCCGCTGCGCCGCCAGAGCACGATTTCTGTTCTCATCCTGAAGCAAAGTTCTTAACCTGAAGCACTATTTCTGGGTTGGCGGAGTCTGTAACCTGAAGCGTATGTAACCCGAGGTACCACTGTAGTTGGAAGGGACCCTAAGCATCATCAAGTCCAACCCCCTGAGGTGCAGAAATACGCAGCTGTCCCATACAGGGATCAAACCTGCAACCTTGGCATGATCAGCACCACGCTCTAACCAACTGAGCTATCCAGGTGCTGTAATAAAATCTAAAGCAACCCCCTGCCACTACTATTTATTATATATTGTTTTATGCCTTTCCTCCAAAGAGCTCAAAACATGGTTCTACCTGCCCCGTCCCGTTTTATCCTAACAACAATCCTGTGAGGTAGGAGAGGCTGAGAAACAGGAGGCTTGAAACAAGACAGAGAAGAAAGCTGCGTATAAGGGTACCATAAAATGGAAAGTTTAAAAAGCCCAGGAGAATTTTTTTTTGAAAATGCTTCATTGGTGCCCGAAGTAGGTGGGCTGCAGGAATGCCCCCCCCCCGGTGAAAAGGACAGCTTTCCTTTTGGGAATTATAGGGACAGGACTACCCAAACTCTATAGAAATTGTTGCCGGAAATATCCGAGGGCTCCCTTGGACAAAAAGTAAAGACACCAACCAGGATAACTTGGAGCAAAACAGCAGCCTGTAGGCTTGGCCTTTATTGAACTGTTGCAACAGGGTGTTCCCCTCACTTGTAAGAGAGAGGAAAGACCCAGAAAAACAGTGTGCAAGGTCTTATAAAACTTTTTGAAATTCCCCTCCTCTAGGTCAAGCCCACCCCCAGAAACATCATGCATACATTACAGAAAGGAGGGGTTGAGGGAGGAGTTGGTGGTAACCTGAGTGTCTTGTCACCTGGCTAGTTCCTCCTTTCCCCCCTCCCCATGAGTCACTTCCAGGAGACAAAGGGGAGTTTGCAGTTTCCTGCCCCCAGAGGGAAGATCTGATCATTGTCCTTTGTTTCAGTCCATGCTGAATCCACTCCCATATGCAACTTCTTTGTGATCTTGATTGTCTTCTGTCTGGGATCATCAGGGTTGGCATAGCAACTGGGCAGGGCTCCTGTGGATGTGCTGAGACGGTGAAGGGATTATGGCTGACCAGGACCAAGCCACCCCCCTTTGATAGTTCTTGTCATATGGAGTAAAATAAAATGGAACAGTGCAAATCCGATGTATGGTTGATTTTCTATGAATTTATAACAGAAATGTGGCGAATGTAGTGTGTGAGTGTGTGTGTGTGAAGTTTGTACAAACAGAGTGATTGGGGTGGGGGGGTTCCTGCTACAAAATTTATTCATGTATGCGACTACAGCGGCAAGAATGTTACTTGCCCAAAAATGGAAAGAAGAAGAAGTCCCAGCAAAAGAAGAATGGATACAAAAACTTATGGAATGTGCATAAATGGCGAAAAAAAAGAAAAGAAAAGAAATCAAGATAACAAACTTTTTATAAAATAATGGAAATTGTTTATTGAGTATTTACAAAGAAATTGTAAACAGGTAAGAACATTGGTAGGATTATAACCTGCAGTTTCATAAGAGTATATATTTAAAGTAGATGAATGAATGAGTAAATTAAGTTAAATTGGATAAGCAGAAAATATTAAAAAATAAATTTAAAGAACCGCAGAAAGAGGAGGGAGGAAGTCAAGTTTTGAAGTGTTAAAATGATTATAAAATTATTAAAATGTATAAAATTGAAAATCATAAATAAAATAAAAAGGAGTGCCCCCTGGTGGAGAAAATTCCAGCAGTGAGGGGCCACCACTGATAAGGTTCTGCCTCAATATTAGGAGTTTCCAGGTTGTCAGTTTATATGTTGTGGAGGCAGGGTGGCGTTGGGGGAAGAGATGATGGCGTATGATAATGTGTCCCCTTGCAATCTACCTCTGCGGTGTCCTTTTCATCCTGCTCCTCATGGAACTGTGGACTCTACTCTCCAGAAGCAGATGGGGAAGAGTTAAACCTACCAGACAGCTGCGAAAACTCAGTCAGCCATGCAAATACTTCATTTCACCCTGACCTTTGGCCAAACTGTGAAGTACCATGATGTGAGGGCATTTCAAGAGTTTCTGCTGGGGCCCTGCTCTCTCTCTCTCTCCCTGTGTGTGAGTGAAACTTGAGTTAGCATCCCTAACTAAGGAAAGGCAGTGCTAGGGGGAAGTTCTCTGTGCCAAAGTCGGGGGCGTAATGACATATTCAACCGTGAATGCCAAAACCTCTCTCCTTCATCCGCAAAAGGCTACCTAGTTTTAAGTGCTGTTTGTAATGACTATTTCTTTTTCTAATAGGATTGCTTCCCCACCCTTCGTTCTGGTTTTATTGCATTTGTTTTCAGATTGCACGCTTGTTTTTTGCTTTGAAGTGATGTTCGTATTTTGTTGTGAGAACTGTTTTGGTTGAAGGGCGGTGCACCAGCATATAGAATGAAGCAGATCATTTTTTACAAGACTGATTCCTCCCACCCCCACCCAAAACGGCTTCCTTCTCTAGCCCCTCGCTCCCCATCTTTTTGCTGATTTTTCCATCTTTCCGGATCGCTCCAGGCAAAGCCAGTGACGTGAAGATCCTTGAACCCAGTGTGGGAGGTTGGGGGTGGGGTGGGGAGGAAAGGGACCATCGCAAACAGCTGGCACAATGTCTCCCCCACCCCACTGCTAAGGGTCAGGAAGGGGGGTCCTGGCAGCATCAATGCCCTATTCATTCGCCTGGCGTCACTGCAAGGGTGAGAGGTGGGAGGAATGGAATGCGAGGGCCAAAGTGTGCCAGGGAATACAAGAGGTGCCCCTTCGGATCATGAGGCGCAATTGTATTCCCAGCCAGTAGCATATGGGAAGGGAGGTTTTTTGCATCAATAGGCAACTTTGTATGGATTATATCCGGAATATACTGCCACAACCCCCTGCCACTGGTTGTGGCGTTACGCTGGTGGTTCTTCCAGTGGTCGTTGGCGGCAGGGAGGGTGTCTGTGGACACTCGACTGATGACCCATCACTGGAGCACAGCATCATAGCCTGTGTGGATACCCAGAGCTTCCTGAAATGCATCTTAAGTTGGGTCCACCTGCCAGGTAGGAGGAGGAGAAGGAAGTGAAAAACTGGTCGGGTCAAGCTAAGGGTGTGGAGAACAGCAGTTGAGCTTTGGCAAGCAGGAAAGATAGTTTTGGATTTCAGGATGCTAGACAGATTCTCCCCCCCCCTCTCTCTCCCCTCTTGCCTTTCCTCTAAGGAGTTCAGGGTAGTGCATCTGGCTCCCTCAAGGGCCAGCCCTATTGTTAGGCAGAGTCAGACCGCGGTGGTTTTTGCAGGGAAAGCGCTGTGGCAAAAAACAAAAACAACAGTAAGTGCTTGAGCACAGACCTTTTAAGAACGGACCTGTTCCTAGACACACTGTGCGAAAGGAAGTCTGGATGAGCCCTAACACAGCTACCCCATCTGGAAGGTATCTGAGTTGTGTCTGTACTTACGGCTGCTGCAAATTAGGCTTGAAAGTCATGCCTGCTGCAGTTGGCAGAAGTTGGTCAGGGTGTGAATGTGCATTGTTGAGAGAGACGCACGTCTAGTTGTCTAGGATTGGTTCGTTGGCCCAGCAACTCTTCTTGACCCCCTGGGGAAAGATTTGCCAGAAGCAATATAACGAGGCACATCTGCTTATTTTGTGCGAGAGACACCCAGCGCAGGGAACTGAGCTTCCCCTGGCAAAGAATGTGGATTTGCTTTTTCAAGCCCAGGGAATTTGCAGCCTAGAGGCTAACGTGCTTTCCATTGTTGCAGCGGTTTTCTGAACCTCTTCCTTTCTGTAAGCTGAGAACCAGTAAGATCCTGCCTATCCCTGCCCTGGAGAAATCTAATTATAGGCAGCCTTCTATTCTTTTGAATTCACCAAAGTGGGGTATGCTAGGCTTCCTGCTATATCTTTCGGCTAGGAGTATTAGCCTTGGCTATAGACGTTAGTCAGAAGGAGCCACATAGCAGTGGAAGGGACCATGATGTTATACAGGACACTGGTTCAATCCCAGCCATCTCCACTTAAAAGGATCTCTGAATGTTTTGGTAATGGTATGCACAGCAACTGAAAATGTGACTTGAAATGCAGCAGGGAGGGAGGAACGACCTCCCTGTGTTTTCAGCTGCTAACATGTGCATAGCTTTAGTCTCAGAGCAGACCCATTGAAATTAATGGACATGACAAGCCCATGAATTGCAATGGGTGTACTCTGGATTACTTAGTTGACTTAAACCCATAGTTGTAGGGGGGCATAGATGGCTGGCTGAAATCCCACTTACCTAAAGCACTAGATATATACCCCCAGCATGGTTAGAGTGTTGGGCTATGACCTGGGAGACCAGGGTTCGAACGAAGGGACTTTTGGTTACCCGGATTCTGGAGGCGAGGAAGGACTGGTTATCCAGCGCGCACCAGGCAGTTTGCCAGGAGGAATGACCAGTCCTCCATCGATTCCAGGGTCTGGAAATAACTGGAGGTTCAGCGGGGCTAACCAGAGGAAGCAACGCTTGATCAGGCCGGCCTTAAACAACCAGTCAAGAGATCGCGGGATCACCAGGAACAGTGCATGCGGAAGTGAGAATTAAGTAGGAAACACGGGTAGTGGGTTGGGTTCTCTAAACCACAGCAACCAAAATTCTTTAACTCTTCCTTTTCCCTTCAAATCTATACTTTCTACTTTTTCCCTCATCTAACCCTTGAAAAAATTGCCTTCTCCTCCTTTCTGTAACCCTTTGGAGTATGCCCAGGGAAACTTCTTTCATTTCCCTTCTACAGCCTATATGCCGACCTATTCCTTCGGAGTTTTGCCCAGAAAAGGCCGTGCTTTTTCTTCTGTACTGAAAACTATAACTCCCAGGTGCAGCCGCACCTCTGCCATGGTGATCTTTGTTAGAGATGACCTGTGAGCAGAGAATGCAAGGGCACCTAATTCCTTTCCTTCTTTGTCATTTCTGAGTCCCAATCTGGCACTGCGCTACGCAAGCGTCCAGTAGGGAACTCTCAGGTTAGATTGTAAGAGGCAGGAGGTTACTGTGGGCTCCCTGGCTGAGAAATGACCATAGGGGGGGTTTGAGATCGCTGACTGCACTGTTAGCTTAGTAGCCAGGAAAGGCCAACAGCTGTACCAGCCTAGTAAGTCAGGCCAGACGAACGGCGGTGTGTCACAGTACTAATTCTCGGAGTTGTCTAAATTGAGTCTACTGTGGGTTATTTATTGTGTTTCCTGAAAAGTGGGGATAAAACCCCGACTGCAGTATAAAAGTAAAAGCTAGCGCTATTAAAATTCTTAAAATGGGTGCCCCAAAAGAAATGAACCCGCAGACTCCTGATGGGAAAGAAGCCCAGTTGGTGCTTACTTCCCGCCTGGACTCTGACAGTCCCCTTCAATTTGTGTTTAAGAAACTTTTTTCCTGTGTTTAAATTGTACTTAGGTAACATCCAGCAGCTGCTTATCTTAAATGTCCCTTCGTGGTCGCCATCTGTTGTAAATAAAAATATGCCCTTTTCCCTTATGGGGTATCCAAGAGCCCATATAGAGTCCTTACATAGGTTCCCTATTGGTAGGAGAAAATAACAGAGGCCAACCAGAGAATATTGAGAAGCAAAGCAGCTAGTAAGCTTGATCTTTATTGATCTGTTGCAACAGGGTACTCCCCTCACACGCAGGAGAGGAGGAGGACCCCCAAAAATGCTGTGCAAGGGCTTATAAAGACTTTTGAAATTCCCATCCTCTAGATCAAGACCACCCCCAGAAACATTATGCATTCATCACAGAAGGGGTGTAACCTAAGACCACCCCTCAGATAAGGCGGTCTAAAACAACATTTGCATGTTGTTTTTTCCTGTCGCTTTGTTTATTTCCTGTCTGGCAGGTTACTTGATTGGATTTCTTGGGGAGCCTGGGCAGTCTTTTGTAATGATAAGGCTCACACCCTTATTCAAACACAGATTAAGACAGGATTTGTGAAGGAAGAGACAATGGGGAGGCGTTTCCATTTTGACCATGCAGAGAAACATTTGCTCAGTTTAGGAATCAAAATGGTTCCAGGTTGGCTTTCCTGTGCTGATCTATGTACGTGTGGTTATGAACGTTGCCATATATCTAAGACCATAAAATTCCTATCACACCACTCAGCCATGAAGCTCATTGGGTGACCTTGGACCAGTCACTCACTCTCAGCCTAACCTTACATTACAGGCTGGTTGTGAGGATGAAATGTGAGGATGAGTTCTTTGGAAGATAAAGGTGCCATATAAAAATGTAATAAATAATAATAGAAATAAATAACAGAATCAGTAACGCCAATGGACAGGAATGCCAAAAGGGTGTTTTCCGACAGTCACTGTTTCTGGGTGGGATTCAGTCACATACCACCCAATTTAGGTTGCACAATTAAAGTTGATCGGGAGGCCTTGTGCAACAGATTCCCCTCCCTGAAAAACCTTGCTTTTTAATGACAAGGAAAGTGATAGAAAAAGGCAGTGAAAAGTGTGGGGGAACATTTGCTTTGATGCAACAGTCATCTTAACCTCCTTGAAAACAAATGAATGCCCACTGAATAGTCAACATCGTCTAATCTCCCTGCTAACAAGTCGGGATGAATGCTCAGCAAACTAGATGCCTAGAAAGACCATGAAGTTCTAAATGTCTACTGAAGAGGGACTCAGAAATCGCTTCCAGGGGTTAAAAGCCTCCATTATTAAGAAATGCAGGCCTGAGTGTTTAACAACAAAGGGATGATTTAACTGTAGAATTCTGCTGCCAAGAGAAGGGGTGGAATTTCCCATCTCACCAAGTTGACACTCTCTCGAATGAGATGCTTTTGCCAGACACAAGCAGGTGGGCTTGATCCAAAAATAACTAGAGGGAATTTGCTGGCAGGGGTTGAACTGGGGAGCAGGGTTAATGGTTTCAACACTCTATTCTGACTTCAGTTCAAAAAAAGAAATGATGGAAAAGAATCAATGAAGCCTGCAAAATTAACACTGTGTGTGTGTGATATATACTGGAATAAACGGAAAGATTTTAACAGGGGCTGATCGGTGTCTCCTGCTGCTTCTAAGAAAATCCAGTTCTGTGCCCAGGAAACTAAAATTTGATGCTCAGCAACTTTAGTTAGGTGAAGCAAAAGAGCATATGTTACTACACTTATTTTTCACAATGCTGCTTTATTCTATAATTTATAAATGTATTTTGGGTTTTTGTTGTTGCCAAATCTGGAATGGGAGGGCATGAAAGGGATGCAGGTGGGAGAGAGAATGGAGAGAAAGAAAGGGATTTGAAACCATGTTTGTCAGATGGGAACAAATAATGAAAGGAAGAATGGATTTTGCATATCTTGTCAGGAAACACTTTGTTGGGGGGTGGAAATATAGTCTCAAGAGAGAGATAATTTAAAAACATAATATGAGCTTTCTGGATCAACCCCTATGCAGGACCTACTGAGCTGGATAGACCAATGACTCAGCAGAACCCAGTTCCCTGTGTTCCTAAGCTGGTGGGATGTGACCCACAATTGTGTCAAGATCTCACCCAAGTTGCATCACACAGACAGTACAGTGACCATCTTTCTGTGGGAGGAGAAAGAGGCGGGGAAAGAAAGGATGCCTTGAAGGATGGTTTGGTCGAGGTTGTCAAAAGTGGGTTCCATGAGGCTGAGGGGTTAAGTCCAGGGTCCCTGGAGAAGGTTAAAGACCTGGTGCCTTACATTCCCCCAAAGCGCTGGCCCCAAGCTGTGGGATTCTGGTACTGTGAACATCACACGAAGCATTCTTGCAACAAGCCAGCATCCTCTTTTCTTTTCCAGATCAGCATTGGGTCAGCTGAGGACCATGTCGGAAGGGGACCGGCCTACAAGCGGCCTGAGCCAAGCCAGCAGCACAGTCACCATCTCTTCCGTCTCCATGGGAACGAAGGTGAGGAATTGGAAGTGGTCCAAGCCCTCTGGACAGGTGCTGCTGGGCGATAGATAGGCTTCCAGAGATCCTGCTCACCTTGTCCTCCTGAATTAAGCTGGGCTTTGCAGCTTCATTTGCAAGTAACACCTGAATAGTGTTTACCTCAGGAGTTGGTAGCTTGTGCTTTAAAATAAACAAATAACCAAAGCTCTTTTTCAGGAAAAGGAGAATTCTACAATAACCATGTGAACAAGTCCACAACATTTATGAGGCCTCAAAACATTCACACTGGCAGATGTATCCCTGCATACCTATGTGAGGGCTTATCCATATCTCCCACTGCTTTCTCACAGGGAAAACTGCTCTTTAGTGCCCAATCGGAGCAAATGGGGCAGTCTGGTTCTCCTGCAGAGTGCTGTTTTCCATGGGAAAACATCTCAGAGTGTGCTTTCTAGGCTCGGGACAAGTGTGGATGAGCCCTCAGTCATTTGTGGCACATTTGTGACCTGAAAGAAAGGGAGGAGGGGATAATCATTCTCTCGGTTTACAAAGTCTCTCTCTCTCTCTCTCTCTCTCTCTCTCTCTCTTTCTTTCTTTCTTTCTTTCTTTCTTTCTTTCTTTCTTTCTTTCTTTGCTCTGCCTTCACCCTAAAGTCCCAGGACAGGTTACAACAATTAAAACATAATGTTTAAAACAGTTTAAAACAACTTACAATCACAGAAATAAGTCGAGTCCTAAAAATCCCAGGTGTCAAACGCCTGGGTAAAGAGTACAAACCTTTATATGGTGAAGATGCCAGACAGTGCCGGATTTACGTATAAGCTAAACAAGCTATAGCTTAGGGCCCCACTCTCTTGGGGCCCCCTCCAAAATATACTACTTCTTAATTGTATTTCACTATCAATATACTTCTTCTTAATTGTATTTCAGTTCAACAATTACTTTGATAAAATACATATTTTGTTATGTGCAAATGGCTTTAGATACCTATTAGGTCCATAAATTACCATATAGCATATATTCAACACAAAAAACAGTGACAGTTTGTTGTTGACAAAGGACAGCTGGACATATAAAGGGCCACATCACACCTAAATTTGGCCCTTGTCAGACACACCTCTGTGGGGCAGAAGTTTCACAGTTTAGGGATTGCCATAGAGAATCCCCTCTCCTGGGCTATTTCCCCCAGCTTCTGAGGGTGATGGAGCAACAAAAAGTACCCCCACTGCCAATCCTAATACCTGAGGGTGTTTGTAGGCAGTCTTTCAGGTATTTGGGTCCTGAGTCATGTAGGGCTTTAAAACACTAACATGAGAACCAGGAACAAACTCATAACCTGCAATTAGAAGCAGGATACCTGAAATTCACCATGAACTTTTACTAAAACCATAAATCAATATATGGTTAGGGTTGAGAAGACTTGCTTGGGAGATGGTAATTAAATTACCGTATTTTTCGCTCTATAAGACGCACCATACCACAAGACGCACCTAGTTTTTGGAGGAGGAAAACAAGAAAAAAAAAATTCTGAATCTCAGAAGCCAGAACAGCAAGAGGGATCGCTGCGCAGTGAAAGCAGCAACCCCTCTTGCTGTTCTGGCTTCTGTGATAGCTGTGCAACCTGCATTCGCTCCATAAGACGCACACACATTTCCCCTTACTTTTTAGGAGGGAAAAAGTGAGTCTTATAGAGCAAAAAATACGGTAATTTGAATGAGTTGTGAGCAGCAGCTCAGATGTCCACTGCTTATACCATGGGAAGCAGCTTGTTTCACCAACATCAGAATGGTTTCATAGGGATTTGGGATATTTCCATTATTACAGTGATAACATATTACACATTCGAGGAACACGAGGCATTTTTATTCAACTTAATTATATCAAAATTTAAAAGCCACTGTACATTCAAAGAATCCCCAAGTGCTGTACAGAGAGAGAATTATAGAACAATACAGATCCCAGAACTGTATGAAAACATTTTTTAAAAAAACCCCAACAAGGATTAAAAACTGCAGGAATAAGGCAGACCAATCTTGGAAGGCTTGGAAGACAAGAAAAGTTTTCAACAAATGTCAAAAACAATGTTGGAGCTTGCTTCACTCCTAAGGGGAAGCGAATTCCTGAAGTCTGGTGCCACAGTGTTGAAAGCGCAGGCTCAAGTCTCAGCACGCCTTGCCACAGGGGTGTTGGGCATCATCAGCAGATCTAAGTGATTGGAATAGGATGTGTGTGGGGAGAAAGAGAGAGCTTCTCGGACGCCCCGATCCAGAATCATATGAGGCTTCTAAATACCAGCATTGAAACCTTGAATCTAGCTTGGTAGCTAATTGGCTACTGGCACAAGACATAAGCATATGTAGAAAGAGGCAATGTTTACCTTGCTCTTAAACAATAGATTGTCTGAGGCCATATGCACTCTGCCACGATGTATTGGGAATATTCTCTTGATCTGTTTATGTATAAAATATTTTATGTAACAGAGACGTGGGTGGCGCTGTGGTCTAAACCACTGAGTCTAGGGCTTGCCAATCGGAAGGTCAGCAGTTCGAATCCCTGCGACAGGGTGAGCTCCCGTTGCTCGGTCCCTGCTCCTGCCAACCTAGCAGTTCAAAAGCACACCAAAAAGTGCAGGTAGATAAATAGGTACCGCTCCGGTGGGAAGGTAAATGGCGTTTCCATGCGCTGCTCTGGTTTCGCCAGAAGTGGCTTAGTCACGCTAGCCACATGACCCAGAAAAACTGTCTGTGGATAAACGTTGGCTCCCTCAGCCAGTAAAGCGAGATGAGCGCTGCAACCCCAGAGTCGTCCGCGACTGGACTTAACTGTCAGGGGTCCTTTACCTTTCCCTATTTTATGTAACATACATTCAGTGGGGATACTCACTACTGGCAATGAGGCAAATGGATGTTTACAAGTGCTTGCTGCGTAGATTTTGCAGTGTAACTATGTTTGAAGCTGTTTTAAGGGATATAAGAGGGAAGAAAGGAGAGATAGCACATCCTACATTTTTTTCATACTGAAATAGGCTCTAGTCCAGGCATAAAAGGTAAAGGTAAAGGTAAAGGGACCCCTGACCATTAGGTCCAGTCGTGGCCGACTCTGGGGTTGCGGCGCTCATCTCGCTTTACTGGCCGAGGGAGCCGGCATACAGCTTCTGGGTCATGTGGCCAGCATGACTAAGCCGCTTCTGGCGAACCAGAGCAGCACACGGAAATGCCGTTTACCTTCCCGCCAGAGCGGTGCCTATTTATCTACTTGCACTTTGACGTGCTTTCGAACTGCTAGGTTGGGCAGGATCAGAGACCGAGCAACGGGAGCTCACCCCGTCGCGGGGATTCAAACCGCCAACCTTCTGATCAGTAAGTCCTAGGCTCTGTGGTTTAACCCACAGTCCCAAAACATCTGGAGGGCTGAGTTTGCCTATGCCTGCTCTAGTCCAGCACTGTTGAAAGCACTATACCTTTAAAGCACTTTTGAAACATACTCTTTCCCTCAAATAATTCTGGACACTGCAGTTTATCCTTCACAGAGCTAGAGTTCCCTTAACAAGTGACAGTGCCCAGAATTATTTGAGGGAAAGACTGCGTTTCAAAAGTGCTTTGAAGGTATAGTAAGTAGACAGCCAATGACAACAAATCTGTTTGTATTGATGGTGCTACAAGGCTCTTTGCTTTTGCTGTAGTAGACAAATAGCAGCACCCCTCCCAAAAATTGCCAATTCCTAAGTCACACTCATAAATAGTGCCAGTCAGTGGCGTAGCGTGGGGGGTGCCAGGGGTGCCGGCCGCACCGGGCGCAACATCTGGGGGGGGCGCGAGTCCAGAGGGAAGGGACAAGTTCCTTCCTCCGCCGGGCTCCCCACCGCCGCCGCCAGCCTTGCGCCCTAGCGCGCGCCCCCCCCCCACCGCTGCTGCGGCTGCGCTCCACTCACTGCTCGCCTGGCCGGGCACCGGCAGCCTCCGCACCCCGATGCCGACGCCGGCGCCATCCCCTCGGCCCAGCCACAGGCGGCGGCTGCTTCTGCCGACTGGGAGGGAGGAGAGCTCCGAGGGGCCTCGACGCGCCCTGCCCTCCCCAAAACCCTCCGAGAGGAAGCCGGCGGGCGGGCGAGGGTCTCCCGTCGGAAGGGGGCGCCGCTGGCTCCGGCTCTCAGCGCAAGTCTCAGCCGCGGGGGAGGGGGGGCGAGGACGGAGCTCGGCTGGAAGCCCCCGGACTCGGCCGGGAGGAGGAGAGGCGCTCGCCAAGCCCGGATCTGGAGCGCCTCGGAGCGCGGGCTCCACCTACAGCCCAAGGAGAGGAGGGGGCGGGGAGGCGCCCGAGGGGAGGGGGCTTCGGCTGCCTCGGCCCGCGGGGGCTCCGCAAATAATAAATTTAATAAATTCCTGCTGAGCCTTTGGGGGGGTCTTTGGCTCCTTCGCTCGCCCCCAGCCCCAGTGGCGTAGCGTGGGGGGTGCAGGGGGGGCCGGCCGCACCGGCCGCAACATCTGGGGGGGGGGGCGCGCTCGCACTCGAGTGCTAAAATCCACGGGTTAAGGGGCGCAAATTACTTGCCTTGCCCCGGGTGCTGACAACCCACGCTACGCCACTGGTGCCAGTTCCTTTGGCTTATCATCCTTTCACTTGCCACTTTCCTGTGGTAAGAAGTTTTAGGGCTGCAGCGCTTACTCAGGTTTGGTTTCCTTTGGAAGGAGGTCACGGGAGGCCTATTGGCATTGTGTAATATTTGCATTCGAACTGATTTACATAGGTGGAGGCAGGCACAGCTTCAAACACTTGCACTGATAGGCAGCATTACGTCAGATCTCTAGGGAGGCAGCCAGCAACCAGAGATCACTTTTTAGAGCTCCAAACTCAGCTTTTTGTGGCTTTCCCAGTCAAGCTGAAACTGCGGACTTCTCTTCACATAAACGCCTGGATTACATCATCCTTAGTCAATGGGTGACTGGGGGTGGGAGTAGTCTGCCTGGGATGCTTCTTTCTATCTACATTCCCACAACATTCCTGCAACAGGAGACAAGGGGCTAAGTACTTAGTTCCCTATTACAACATATCTCAGGGCTATTGGCCACTCTTTTGTCAGCTTCAGGTATTGTCTCAGGGAAACCTGCCCAATAACCCTATTTACAGAAATCTGATAGGAAACCGGTTGCTTTTTTCAGGTGGGATTTAATCAAATACTGGCAAATTCAATTTGTGCAGCTGAAGTTGATTTGGAGCTTTTGAGCAACAGTATCCACTTGTTCCTAAAATTGGGCCTTTGGTGATAAAGCAGGTCTGGAGGACCTTTGGCCTCCCAGATGTTGCCAGACTACAACTCCCATCAAGTCCAGAGAGTGTGGCCAGTCGCCAGGGATTATGGAAGTTGTAGTCTTAAAACATCTGGCAGACCGAAGGTTCCCCACACTTGTGATACAGGAAAGTGATTCTCACCAGGCTTGTAAATAGCATTAGCCCACATTCTTCCATTTCTTTCCTTACTTATCTCCTCCCCCTGCTTTTTGACCACTGCCAGTTTTGGATTGTAAGCTTCTTCGGAGCAGGGACCACGCATATACTGCCTAGGTAAGGGATTGCAGTTTGTAGGGTAGTTTGTCCACCTTGCTCCCCAGCTTGCATTCACCTCTCACCTGTGGCTCCTAGAAGTTGTCAGCATGTGACAGCAGCCACATATGGTGAAGGGCTTTGATTGGCCAGCTAAACCAGGTGAGGGTAGCCAATGGGTCTTAAATCCTAGATGAGTTGGGGACTTCTGCATACAAAGACAGGCTCCAGCGGATTGAGCGGATGAGACTGTCCAACAGTCAAGAAGACGGTTTCTCCATGTGCTGCAGAGGGAACTGAGGGGCAGATGGGGCTCCTCAGCTTTGGAAGGTAGCCCATCTAGGAGAAGGAAAACTCTGGTCCTAAAACTGCCTTGTGAGATATCTTTGGGAGAAGAGAAGGCTAAGGAGTAAAGCCTAGACAAATCTGGAGTCCCTAAGACAATTGGGTGGCGCCTTGTGTGCCTCCTTCCAGCAACTCCTGCAACCAAGCTGGGACCAAACGTATTGCTCTGCTTTCCTTTGGACCACATCAGTGAGATGGAGAGGGGGGAAGTCTTGTTGTCTGGGCAGCCCAGGACCTCCATGCATGCTGCCCAGGCTTGCGCCCCGTTAGGTAAGGTGAGGCCACGGTTTGACATCACCCCACAGAGGCGCACTCCATTGTTTTGAGACAGACCAATACCAACACTGATGGCATGCTATTAACAACCCAGTATTGCATTTCAACATTTTGTCTTCCGCAGCCACGCTCAGCCCGGCCTGTCCGGAAGGTTCACGCTTTTGGGAAGAGGGCAAACTCCATCAAGAGAGACCCCAACTCGCCTGTCATCATGCGCGGATGGCTTTATAAACAGGTAAAAAAGTGCATGCGAAACGAAGGGGATTCCTTAGCTCAGAAGCAGCCAACGTGGTTCCCTCCAGGTGTTTTCAGCCACATCTCCTCCCATCTGCCCCAGCCAGTGTGGCCATTGGTCAGGAATGAGGGGAGATGTTACTCACATAATACAGATGTTATCACGTTGGCTATGCATTAGCCTGAAGGATGAGTGGCTGAATGCTGGCATGGGAAGACCCAAATAGAGCAAGGGAAGCCAGAGGCTGCTGGTGGCATCATACGCTCAGCATCTGTCATTCTCGGGCAGCTGTTAGAGCTCCAGTGTCGCAGCAGCAGGGGCCACCACAGATGAGACCATGCTCCCCACCACCACTGTCAGCGTTGCCAACACCGCAATAGATCAAGATCTTGCAGAGATTTTGAGATCTCGCCCAGAGTTGTCATGATCTTGCCCCAAATCAATGTTGATGGTGGTGCAGCTCAATAAATAGCCAACGTCGTGTCATCTCCCTGCAAGGAAATCAGGACGGATCTTTGATAGAGAGGTCTTCTGGAAGTAGCCCATGTCCTCTAGGCAGGGGCAGAATGTTTTCCCTCCATTTATGGCAGAAAGCCACATGTGTGACTGTTAGCAGCTTTACTACCAATCCTGTACCCACTGATAAAACAATATGTTTGACGTAACCAAGCAGAATGATCAGGGGTTCTCCTGGGAGTTGATGCCCTGGGCACCATTGATCTCCCCTTTTCCTTTCCTTTCCTCCTCCAGGACAGCTCTGGTCTTAAACTCTGGAAACGGCGTTGGTTCGTCCTTTCTAATTACTGCCTCTTCTACTACCGAGGTAATTGGGATTTCCCCATGGTTCTGCCAGAGGTGGGCGGAAGTGATGTCATTATGCTTTTGGAGGGAGGGCTTTTTTCAAGTCTCAGGCAAGGTAGGCTGGTCAAGCATCGGAGGGTGTGCCTCCTTCCTCCTGTTGCTTTCTCAGCCTATAACATTCCTTATGGTCTGTCTGACAGCAGAGCTGGGAAAATATGCTGTAGGTTAGGGTGGAAAGCTCATGGGCCTCCAGCTGTTCATTCATTTTACTTACTTATAAGCATATTTTTATACTGCTGCATCAAAACATACATCAAAGTGGTTTACAACAAGAATTTCTATATGTATTCTAAAAGCCCACATATTCTGTATCCAGATCTGAAAAGGGTGTGCTGAGAATTTGGTTGCTTTCATTTCATTTTCGACTCTGCTCCTGACTCTTTCTGGTGGAGGAGTTTAGCCTTATATATACCCTTTTTCTTCTGATTCCTCAGATTTGCGCAAAACCGGATGTTGTGTTCTTTTGGTCCATCAGATTTACCCAAAGCCAG
Source organism: Podarcis filfolensis (assembly GCF_964270895.1). Taxonomy (NCBI): domain Eukaryota; kingdom Metazoa; phylum Chordata; class Lepidosauria; order Squamata; family Lacertidae; genus Podarcis; species Podarcis filfolensis. Next base: position 18,983,873 of record NC_139615.1, on the reverse strand, counting down.
AAAACTGCACAAGCAGCTATACAGTTGCCTAGCTCTGTGCTTTTGTGTACTTCTTGGATGGGGGATATTAAAACAAAAACAAGATGAGGACACAGCTATCTGTGGTCATGCTCTGCTGGCACTTAACTGGGGTGATAGAATCCACAAACTAGAAAGCAGGGAAAAACACAAAAGATAACACCTGCTGGTATGAATAGGAAAGACCGAAATTGTTTCTCATATGGAAATTAAAATACATGTGGGTGTGGACTACTCCAGTGTAATTCAAATTGGGTGTGTGGGTGTGGATAAACAACTAAATAGTGCTCAGATGTGGACAAGCCCTTTTGTCCCCCAACTTAAGCCCTATGGTTGAGAGAGAAGGCCTTGACTCTTCTCCCTACCAGCCGGACCTTAGGCAGTGGAGTGGACTGCTAGCCAGGTTTGACAGATTAGAATTGCTAGTTCAGGCCCCAGAGATCTTGAGGGCCCCACAGGGCTGGAGGGAAGAACCTGCGGCTCTTCAGACGTTATAGGGATCCAACTCGCATAAGCCCTGACCCTTGGGCAGGTGGGCTGGAGCTGATGGGAATTGGAGTCCCAACTACATCTCAAGGGCCACACAGGGTTCTTTCCATCTGGGCTTTAGGGAGAAGTGCATTGAAGCGACTTATTAGAATTATAGATTGGAAATGTGTGTGTGTTTGTTTTCCAGACAGCCGCGAAGAGAAAGTTTTGGGCAGCATCCTCCTCCCCAGCTATGAGATCCGGACAGCGTTCTCCAAGGAGAAGAAGAACCGGCGCTTCATATTCAAGGTCAGTCCACCCCACAGTCGGATGCTTGTTTTCTTCCAAGGGCTGTTACTTTGCTGTCACCCAAGGTCTGTTGACAGCCATGAGTGATGGGTGAGAGATTCAACTCAGTTTGCATTTGAAGGTGAACTTAAGTCCCACTGTGCAAAGCAATAGGAGAACCCGAACAGAGTCGCACTTTGGAATCCGCATTTCTGCATATTTTGCAATGCACACAGTGTGTGTGTGCATATACTAGGGGAAAGTGTGCACGTAAATGAAAACAGCATACAAAAAGGCATTGTATCAGGGGGAACTGCTTTGCAAAAAAAATGTGTACGTGAGGCAAAATTGCACACAAACATACGTATATTAGGAGAAAATTGCTGAAGAATTTTCATGAAGCCTTTATTTAAAAAAGGAAGCTAATAAATCGCAAACTGATGTGGAAATGTGGAAAAATGAATGGAAAAATGAGAAATGGAGAGAACCAAAGCCGACAGATTCTCTCCTCCATTAGCCAGCCATGCAGAAAGCCCACCAGAAGCCCTCAAGCCCACCCTCGCCTCTGCTCTCCAGCTGTTGTCCACCAGAATTTCCGTGTGCCTGCTGCCCCCTTGAGGATGCGTTGGGCCACTGCAATTACCCTTCTTTTTCTTCTTTTACCTTCCAGGCCGAACATCCTGGCATGAGAACCTATTATTTCAGCGCAGACACCCAGCTGGACATGAATAGCTGGATCCGTGCCATGAACCAGTCGGCCGCTGCCGAGTGCGACTATGGAAGCTAGTAAGGGCTGGGGACAAGTGTATTCTACGCACAGCCCTACGCGGCTGGCTGTAACCTTGCCTCTGGGTTTCTCTGGTTTGGGGATGGGACATGAACCCATCAAAAGAGGGACTGAGAAATAGGAACTTTTGAAAGGGAAGCAAGTTCCATTATGGTCAGGATCGTGGAAAGATTAAAGGTGCAGATGTTTTTAAAGTTTTCTAGGAGAGAGATTCGGTTTGCTTAGGATGGGAGACTCTTCTTCCTGTTGTGGTCCCTTGGGGAGGGGGCGTCACCGATCAAGGACCACATCCAGCAGCCGGGACAGACGCCCACTGTGGGGAGGAGGGCAGTGCCAAAAGTAGGCAGTGCCGCTCACCTTTCTTCCTTTCAACCATCGCCTTCTCTCTCCTTCTGCCACTCCTGCCATTGTCCTCTGCCTCCCCACCCAGCAGGCTGCCCAGAGAGGGACAAGTTGTTGTTGCCAGACACCCAGACTCGTCACTTTGAGATTAGTTTTGAAATTAGCCTGTGGACACCCTAATCTTAGGAATGCGGGGTGTCTGGATTCATGGGATACCCAGAAGCAAGATGGGCGAAATGGGGAGGTTAAGCCACGAGCTTTGAAGGAGAGTCAGCTAGGTTGCGGCGCAGGCTGGTCCATTAGGGCGGAGCAAGGCCTGGCCCCACCCATCTCAGCCTGCCCTCAGCCACTCTACATCTTCCTTCCTTCCTTCCTGTCATTAACTCTGTGGCGCCACCTACTGTTGGGCTCCCTGCATTCCGCCCTACCAGTCTCAACGGCCACCACTGTGAGGTTGGACGCTGGGTGGGGTTGGAGGGGGAGGAATCTTGATTTCAAACTCTCTGCGGGCAAAGGGGAAGGTCATCGCAGGGGAACCAGGCACCTGGGCTTTGATACAGTCTAAAAAATCTTCCCTTCTGCCCCGCCTCAGCAACCGGAGGGGTCTCCAAAGCCAGTCCCCGTCCACATGCACCAGCTTTGAGGACGTCACGCTCACGCAGAACGACTACGCCAAAAGTGCAGAATCCCTGGAGATCGCCCGTCTCTCGGAGGCACACGACGGAGAGGCCTCGTCATCCGACAGTCTCCATGTGCAGGACAGTCAGCAGGGGACTCCGCGGCTCGGGAGGACGTCGTTGTGCAGCTCACTCAACGGCGGATACAGCCACATAAGGAAAGAACAACCAGATTTAAGGTAAGTTGGTGGGTGGAGAGGGAGGGAGGGAGGGAAGAACCGGTTTTCCACCAGGGGGCGCCGTGGGGAGCTAAGGATGATTGGCTCCCACAGGTGCTGTTGGGGCGGGACTTGGATTGTTATGTTTGTTGTTTGATTCTGTGCCATCCTATTTTCTTCCCTCTGTTTCCATTGGCAGCTCCCTGTCTTCCCAGACTCACGGAAGCCCCTCGCCCGTCATCCACCACAAGCTCTCCTCCCGGCCGCGGTCCCCCTCCGAGAGCCCCACACCTTCCTCCCCATCCCGGACCCCTCAGCCTTCCCCTTTGCTTTCCATCCGCTCCTCTCGTTCCTACTCCCTCCCCCTGACCCCTGCCGAATCGCCTCAGATACCCGACGCCCGCCAGTCGCCCCCTCGTGCCCGCAGGAAGCCCCCGAGAGCTGCTGCTGCCGCCACACAGGCCATCTCCTGCGAGGACCTGTCCTCCGCGGCCTCCCCAAGGGGCCTCGGGCGCCCCAACACCCCCATGGGGCGTGTGGACATTGCCCCTGGCGAGGGTCCTCCCAACAACCCCTACGCCACGCTGTCACCCACCACCAGGGGGCGCACCCTGACACCTGCTGACCGGTATGACGTGTTCCCCTCCTCCGAAGACCCCTATGGCAGGCGTTACGCCCGGAGCCCTCACCACAGCAGGGCCCGGCCCGCGGGCGAAGAAGGCCTGGCGCCCTCATTGGCAAGGCAGCTGCCGCCCAGCAGAGTAGGTAGAGGCTGCGGCAGCAGTGGGCAGGGCAGCTCTGGGTTTGGGGCTTATCTTGACTTCGATCCACCCGGGCGCTAACCTTTCCTTTCCTGCCAGTTTGCAGACCGAGGTTATCTCTCCCCGCCAGCTGGGACGTCCCGTGCTCTGGTCATGTCTCGGCTACATGGGCGACTGGTGAGTACCAGGGGCTGCATTCTCCATCTTTCCCGTTCGCCATGGTCCTCCTCTCCCTGGCCTTCCTCTCCCTGTGACACGAAAACAAACGAGTCTGTTGGCTTGAATGTCTCTTTCCCCGCTCGTGACCTGGGCTGTGTGTACCCTGTACTTAACGTTTCTGAAATCCTGAGCCAAAGGAGTCTTAATTCTGCAGCAGGAAAAGCTCAATTCCGCAACTTGCGTAAATTATGCAAATGTTGAGCTACAAACTTGCCTCCTTTAAAAAATGAAAAGATTTTTTTCTTTCCCTTTTTTCCAGAAAGCTGCATTGTGCAGCCGGTATTATATTGCGCAGTCTTTCCATGCAATTTGTGGCATACCCTGTTTAGGGAAGTTTTTAATATTTGATGTTTTATCGTGTTTTTAATACTCAGTTGGGAGCCGCCCAGAGTGCCTGGGGAAAACAGCCACATGGGCAGGGAATGAATGAATGAATGAATGAATGAATGAATGAATGAATGAATGCTATTACTATTATTATTACAGTCATACATCATATTAGGGCTGCTTCAGGTTACATGTTTTCGGGCTGCGGACCGCGGGAAACCCGGAACGGGTGACTTCCGGGTTTTGCCACTTCACGCATGCACAGAAGCGCCAAATTGCACCTGCGCAGACACGGCACTTCAGGATGCGAATGCTGAGAGTTGCGGACGTGCCTCCATCACGGATTACGTCCACAACCCAAGGTTCCACTGTATACCACACAGTCCTGCTCATGAGCTTCCCTGGCTACTCTCCCTAACACTTGCCTTCCCTTTCCCTACAGATCACCCCCCACTCTGCCTCCTCCAGCTACCTCCACCTACCACCCCTGCCCCCCCTGCCTAACCGGCCCACCCCTGGGAAAAGGACGTCCTTGGGAACCACGGTATGTGATTTCGTGCTTGATCCTCCCTTGAGTCTAGGACTTATCAAACGTTGGCTTAGCAAAAAGAATAGGCTGGCCAGGAAAGGACAGCAGCACATTCTCTGAGCTCTTCTTTAATACCAAATCGCCCTCCCATCTATCATGGTTAACATTGGGCTCCACCATCCCCCCCCCCCCGTTAGCTTAACATTGGATTGAACAGCCCTTGAAGTAGTTGCTCTTGAAGCCATGGGCAACTTACCCTGATAAATACGCCCTCTTAATGCTAAACGCATAAATGTCTTGGGCATATTAAATTTCCTTTTTAAAAAAAATATAATTTTTATTATTTTTCCATTTAACAATATATAATCACATCATTATTATCCACTTTGCCTCTCTAGCTCTTTCTAGCCTATCAACTTCCTTCCCTCCCGCCTCATGGCTTTCGAGATTAACCTTTATATCATAGCACTTTATGTATTTTCCAATTCTAATTACAGTCATTACAAAATACCTCAAAATTTAAGTAGATATAAAAAGGGAGAAAATTTCTTCAGACAACCCTGCTAGTGAGTTCAATCGCTTACAATGATCTTTCAAATATCGTATAAATTTACTCCAGTCCTTTTGAAATATCATATTTTCCGCTCTATATCATAGCACTTTATCGCACCAGACCATAAGACGCACCTTGTTTTAGAGGGGGAGAACAATACAAAAAAAAAATCTCCCCCTCTTTACTCAGCACCCCTTCAGCGAAGCGGCAGGAGAAACGGAGCCCCTTCCATTTCTCCTCCCGCTTCGCTGAAGGGGCGCTGCACAGCTCTCCCTCTCTGCTGAAGCCGGGAGAGTCTTGCTCTCCCGGCTTCAGCAAAAGGAACCCAAAGCCTCCGGAGCGCAGCGGGAACTCGCGCTGTGCTCCAAAGGCTTCAGGAGGCTATCCCTGAAGCCTGGAGAGCGAGAGGGGTTGGTGCGCACTGACCCATCTCACTCTCCAGGCTTCAGCGAAAGCAACGCGAAGCCTCCGGAGCGCGGGGGGAGCGCTCCCTCTGCGCTTTGGAGGCTTCGCGTTGCTTTCGCTGAAGCCAAGGAGCCTGCATTCGCTCCATAGGATGCACACACATTCCCCCTTAATTTTTGGAGGGGAAAAAGTGTGTCCTATAGAGCGAAAAATACGGTACTTGATTGTGCTGGTTCCGGATTCTTCCCGTCAGTTTCGCCAGTTCCGCAAAGTCCATCATTTTCACCTGCTACTCTTCTTTCGTTGGCACTTCTTGTTGTTTCCATTTTGGGGCTAAAAGAATTATTGCTGCTGCTGTTGCATACATAAACAGTCTTTTATGGGCATATTTAACTTTCGTGGTGCAACACGCTGGCATTTCTCCTAGGAAACCATGTGGGAAGTTCAGGGGCTTATCCAGCCATGCCTTTGCATGCTGTTCACACCAACCATTTCTCTGTCTTTCCAGTGCCGGACTCTGGTGCGGGAGAGGAGCATCCATTCTGCCGGGGGGCAGCGGTTTGAAAGCGACACTGATGTACGCACTTCTGCTTCTTCTCATATCAAGGGTTCATTCGTGTGTTGTTGTTGTTGTTTTTTAAAAAAACTTATTTGCATCCAGTTTTTCAAAAGACAACTGTTGTTTTTTGCAAAGTGACTTAGGAAGCATAGAGCATAAACATCACTTTGAGCAGGGGCAGGGGAACCTGTGGTCCTCCAGGTATTTGCTGGACTCCAACTCCCACCAGGGATGATGGTAAAAAAGGTAAAAGGACCCCTGACCATTTGGTCCAGTTGCAGACAACTCTGGGGTTGTGGCGCTCATCTAGCTTTACTGGCCGAGGGAGCCAGCGTACAGCTTCCGGGTCATGTGGCCAGCATGACTAAGTCGCTTCTGGCGAAACCAGAGCAGCGCATGGAAACGCCATTTACCTTCCCGCCAGAGCGATACCTATTTATCTACTTGCGCTTTGAGGTGCTTTCGAACTGCTAGGTTGGCAGGAGCAGCGATCGAGCAATGGGAGCTCACCCTGTCGCGGGGATTCGAACCGCCGACCTTCTGATCGGCAAGCCCTAGGCTCTTGGTAGTTTAACAATATCAGGAGGGTCACAGGTCCCTGCATCCTTGACTTACGAGTAGATTGAGACATTCTTTCAGAAGAGGGAATGCCTCATTTATAAAATGGTGTTTGAAAGCTCATTTTTTAAATCTCTTGCAAAATAAGTAACAAACCTACTTCCAAGAAAACGGGGTTGGGATCCACTGTGGGGGTCACTGCAAAATAATTAACATTAAACTGGGTTGGAATCCACTGTAGGGTCACTGCTCAATGCCGAATTTACAGAGAGTTAGTCCTACAGCTTGTTTTATTGTCACCTGCACAGCCGTCAGGAACACCCCCAGATTTTTGCCACTTTATGTTTACATTTTCAAGCAAAAACCAACTCGGAGAAGTGCCTCTCTTCTGACACACAACACACAAGGCTTTGTTTGAGACATTTTACTACACACTGAAATTGGCTGAAGGTGGAATAATTCCCCCCAATAAAACTGTGTGCTTCGGTTTAATGCTGCAACACGTCAATTTTCTAACAGCATTAGAAGTCGCCTGGGGTTTTACAGGGTGGGAAATCACCCTGTAAGTCTGATGTGCCCAATGTTTTGTTGTCTTAGGTGAGGTCAGGAGAGTCAAAAAATAAAGTGCTTTTTCACACAGCGCACTGTTAGACTGTGGAACTCACTCCCACAAGAGGCAGCGAAGGCCACCAAGCTGGGATGTTTTTAAAAGAGGATTAGATACATTGATGGAGGGCAAGGCTATCAACAGCTACTATCCCATGGGCAGAGTGCAGTTGTGCTCATGTCCTGCTTGTGGGTTTTATATGGCCTCATCCAGCTCTCCTTATGGTTTTTTTGTTTGTTTTATTTTTAAAAAATCTGTCTGAATTAATTTGGATCTCATTTTTAGTCCATTAAGAATTTGAGTTTATTAATTTAAATGATTAACTGACTGGCCTTTGGAACACTACATTGTTAATAGCGTAACCCATCTCTGATTTGGAAGCTCTCAGCGGGGAAAAAAGAATTTCACCAGGGCTGTCTTAAGCATATGCGGTGCTGGGGTGCAAAGATCTGCCCGGCGGGGCACCCTCCCCCCTCCAGGTTGCCCAGCCCCAGGCGTGCAGGAAGGCAGAGCCGGCCAGCCGCCTCAGCATCTCGCTGGCTCGGTCACCCCCAAACTTGCGGTGCAGAGCTGCCCGCAGCGGAAGAGCCCGCCATGGCGTTCTGACCGACAGGCGGGCTCTTCCTCAGACTCAACTCTTGGGCCCTGGACTCTCAGCCTGGCGCCCCTGAGAGCCTGGCGCTCTCACAACACCATGCCAAACATTTGTCCCAAAGTGGGTTTGCCTGCTTTTATAAAGCCATGATTGTATGTGCCGCAGCACCTTCTGGTGGCTTCTCTTAGAATTGCACCCCCTTTCTCCTAGGCTCTCTTGACAAAACTTTGCGGCCAGGACAAGGTGCTTCGTGGTCTCGAAGAGGACACGGCACAGCTCCGGGCTGAAAAGGTATGTCTTACTTTACCACTATTCCCTCTTTCCCTTACTCCTGCTATTAAACCGGCCATCTGATTTATTTTGGCTTAAGTTGAAATGGTTGGCCCTTTTTTTTTACAGGAGCGGATTGAGAAAGCCTTGGAGGTGACACGTCTGAGGCTGGAGGAGTTTAAAGGCCAAGACGCCACGATGGAGAAAATCTGCTACCAGCAGAGGCAGCTGCAAGACGAACTGGTGCAAACCCGAGCTCGCCTCTGTGATCTAGCGCTGGTGAGTTGCTTTTATTCCCATGCCGGGAGCCTGAGCTGAGAAAACACTGTACAGTGGTACCTCAGGTTACATACGCTTCAGGTTACAGACACTTCAGGTTACAAACTCCACTAACCCAGAAATAGTACCTTGGGTTAAGACGTCTCTCCGGGGATTCGATCTGCCAACCTTCTGATCAGCAAGCCCTAGGCTCTGTGGTTTAACCCACAACGCCACCCGCGTCCCAGTTCTCGGTTAGTTCTCGGTTAATACTACAGATCAGAGATGAGGCAGAGGCACCTTTCGGTTTCCCGTCAAAATTCCTCCAAGTTGCAGCAAAGGTCAATCTACTTAAATTGCCCCCTCTCACCTCCTTTGAAGCCAAATCGAGAACCTGGTCGCATGAGGAAGTCTCCTACCCCAATTGCCTTGCATACAGACTGGTTGGACTTTTAAGACTTTTTTCCGCATCTGAAGTTGACCCAGCGTAGAGCAGGGACTCCTGCCTTTGACACCAACTTTTTTCTTTCAAGCCCCTCAGCCACAATGCTCAGGCAACACCCTCCCACTGGGGATACACAGCAACGTTTTGTTGCTGTGCCTGCTTTTCCTTTCTGTTCGACCAATGTTCAAAGGTGCATGCCCGGTACTTAGAGGGCCAGAACATCTGTGCACAAGTAGCAGCAGGCTTACAGAGACCCCCAAGTTTACAGAAGTACAAAAAAACTTTGGGAGGGGGGAAACATAAATACATATTGGGGGCACTCTCAAGATAACCCAACAAGGACTGAGAATGCCCAGTGGCCACTGACTGCTGAGTGACTATTGTTGTCTGTTAGGGGGCAGTTGCACACAGAACGGTGGGTGGGAATGGATGGGAGCACTCCATACTGCAACATTTTGTTGCAGATCCCGTGTGTGTGTGTGTGTGTGTGTGTGTGTGTGTGTGTGTGTGTGTTGTTAAAATATTAGGCAGGAGGCATTGAAAACAGCATCCTTTACCTGAAGCGGTATAGCCCACCCAGGATTCTACGACCTCATTCTGCAGCAGGGGTTTACCAGGCCTTATCTGCAGTGAATCAGCACTTCATAAGGGATCTGGATAAACCACTGAGCCTTTGCTCTTCCCCAACTCAGGACAGTGAACGAGCGTGGGAGGATTACGCCGCTTTGGAAAATGACCTGCAGGTGGTGAAGGGCTCCTTGGAGCATATCCGGACTGTGGGGCACCCCCAGGTATGTGCTCCCCATTTCCAAACCTCTCCCTACCACTTTTTTGTGGTACTTTGCAAGCATTCGGGCTGTGCATAGTTGCTGCAAAAAAGGGACAAAACTCCAAATTCTGTAACTCTTGAGAAGTCAGGTTTTGTAATCTGAGCACTTTGTGCAAATGAAGACAATTTTCTCAACCGTGCTTATTTTGAAATATATTCTGCTTTTCAAATTTATTTCTTTTTTTTCTGCTGGGTGGGTGGGAAGATGAGCTGTCCACCAAATATTAAAGTCCTCCTCTTCTGACCTGTGGAAATCCACCTCAGTCTTCGTCCTGGCCCTGTATTTTCTGGGATTCACCTCTCATGTTTATGTCTGCTGCTGCCACACGGGCTAAAAACTAATTCAAAAATAATAACAAATGATAAAAGGCATTGTTGATTCCATGCTTTGTAACTGCAACCTGCTCAGGAGTTGGTGAAATAATCCAACCCCAAAATGGTCTGCCTCAGAAATAAATGGCAGGGTTGAGCATGTGGAATTGCTGCTAGATTGAGCTTATGGCTCTGATCTGGAGGTAGTGTGGGTTGCAGGGGGTGGAAACATGGTACCCCAGGCCCACAGCTCAGAGCCTCTGTTTTGCATGCCCAAGGACCCAGGTTCTGCCCCTGGCATCTCCAGGTAGGACTAAGAAAAACCCCTACCTGAACCCTTGAAGTAAAGGAGAGAGAGGGAGCTTCAAGCCAAACCTCTCTATGACTCTTCCCCAGGCCATGCCTCCTCTCCCAGGCCACGCCCCTTACCAGACTTGCTTTGCTGAGCTAGTAATGGAAAAGTCCCGCCCTGACCCCCGCCCCCCGTCCCCTGCCCTGGTGTCAACAATCCTGAGCTGTGCAGGTCGATGGCCTGGCTTGGTTCAAAGCAGCTTCCTATCTTTCCACACTAATTTCTGTTGCCTCCACCTGTCTGATCCTTTCCTCCTTAGGACCAAGTAGCTGCCCAGCAAGATTTGTGGAGGATCCACGACATCCTGGCAGGACTGAGATCCAGCCCAGCCAACCACCACACCCTAGAAAGCAGAAGATCAGGTGCTGAATGCAGTACTGTCCTAGGAGCTGGGAGCCGGCAGCCCAGGAGAAGGAGGAGGAGGGAGGGAGGCGGATATTTAGCAGGTGTTGCCCCTTATGAGTCCTCGTTTGTAACATCTGAACCTCTCCATTGCAGGTGTGTCTCCAGCTAGCACCCCAACCCTGGATTCTCATCTGGGGCCAAGCCACACATCCCAGCAGCTTTGTGCAGGAATGGAGGTATGGGGTTGGTCTCTGGGTTCAAATGGTACAGTGGCCTCACCATCGAGACCTTGGGCTCCAAAGCACTTTGAAGTTAGGGGTTCTGTGTTTTAATTGTGGGTGTTTTTGTATTTCAATATTGGTGCCCCTGGTTTTGGTAAGCTACTTAGAAGCCCATTTGGGCCTTAAACTCTCTCTCTGTGTATGTGTGTGTTTATGTACTTACTTTATGGCTAGATAAATACAGTCATACCTCATGTTACGTTTGCTTCAGGTTGAGCGTTTCCAGGTTGCGTCCCGCAGTGACCCAGAAGTACTGGAAAGGGTTACTTCCGGGTTTCGCTGCTCGCGCATGCGCAGACACGCAAAATGACGTCACTCGCATGTGCAGAAGCGGCGAATCGCAACCCACATGTGCGCAGACGCACAGATGCGAGTTGCGTTCTTTTCAGGTTGTGAATGGGCCTCCGGAACGAATCCCGTTCGCAACCAGAGGTACCACTGCAATATTTATTTCATGTACACAGCACCATTGTAAAGACAAGCTCAAAGCAGTTTGCAAAAATAGGAAAAGCAACTGACAACAACAATTTAAAACTTTCAGAAGTTAAAATAACCGTAGACTAAAAACGGACTTCAACTTGCATCAGCAATCTGGGTAGGCTTGTCTAAACAAGATTGTTTTTAGCAGGTGCTGAAAGGGGAATAGTGAAAGTACCCGCCTGACAGCTGTCTATCTATAACACACACACACACACACACACACACACACACAAAGGCAGACTAAGGATGCATCACTAATAATGTTCACTCTTTTTCTATGGGCGCCCGAAGGAGTTTGAACCGTCTCCTCCTCCCAAATCCACCCTGTCCTTCCACGAATCCACCAGCAGCCACCTGCCAGCCACAGTGGGCCAGCTGGACAGCCCTCGGGCAGGGAATCCGCCTGTAAGTTTCTGCCCCAACAGCATCCTCCGTTCCCTCCTTGCAGCCTCGCCCACTTTCTCTTGGCAGCGACTGAGGTTTGCTGATGTTGTGTTCTTTGCCGGCAGAGTCCACCTGCTTCCTGCAGAGGGCAACAGGGGTCATCACGGCAGTCGGATGCCACCAGGCGACCTCGACACAATTCCTCCGGGGAGCCCGCAGAGTCCGAGAAAGTGAGGGCAAAGGATGTGGTTGGTCCAGGTAAGTGAGATGCGGGAGGAACATGGATTTACGTATAAGCTAAACAAGCTATATAGCTTAGGGCCCTACTCTCTTGGGGGCCCTCAACAAATTTAAAGAAAAAAGATGGATGGACATTTCCAAAATAAAAAATAAAAAAAAACCAAATAAAATAAAACCTACATCCAGCAACAGTGTTTTGTGTTGTTTAGGCTCCTATGATGTAAGTAATGGGCTGTTGGCTGCTCCCTAAAATATCACTGGTTTGCTGATGTCTAAAATAGGGTGCCTACATTCTGCATGGACTGGTTGCATGGCAACAAGGTTTAGATACCTATTGGGTCCATAAATTACCACATAGCATATATTCAACTCAAAAAACAGCAACAATTTGTTGTTGACAAAGGACAGCTGGACATATAAAGGGCACCATTACCTTCAGTAGCTTAGGGCCTCATCAAACCTAAATCTGGCCCTGCACACATACAAGGTGCCTTCTCAGGTCTCAAGTTTCAGTGTGGGTTGACTTGGGTAGTTGACATTTGCTTCTTAACCCAGGGTATGTTTTGGGCACTTCTGATTAGCGAGAAAGATGGATCCCTTCATTCTTTTCACAGCTTTAGTTGTGAAACTTTGGATGCTTTAGGTGAGATTGGACTAGACGACCTTCCAAGTCTCCCGATTCTATAATTCTATGAACTCTTACTTCCCTTTTGAATTACCCACCATTCCCTTTCCCCACCCACTTTCAGAGTGCTGCTTTCCCATTGGTCAAGCAAGGATTCCGCCATTAGTGCTCGCCATTGGTGGCTTAACCTGCCCTGATATTGCCACAGAGTGTGGTGCATAAGAGCTGCCTTTTGAGTTGCGTTGAGGGCCTATTCCTGCCAGGACAGAGGTGGGAACTAGGAGAGAGAAGCAGAAAACTTGGGTTCTGCACCCTCCGAATGAATGCTCTGTCTCCCTCCTCCTTCGCAGATCACGGGAGCCACATCAGCAAACTCTGTGAAGACACTGAGCACAGCATAATCAAGGTACGCGGAGGACCCTCAGAATCATGGCAGCAGAAAATCTATGCATTGCAGGGGTGTGGTACCCCTCCAGATCTTGTTGGACTACAACTCCCATCATCCCTGTCCATTGGCTGGGCTAGGCTGTCTGGAGTTGATGGAAGTTGGAGTGCAAGCACCTCTGGAGGGCACTGTGTTGGCTATCCCTGTTCTAGTGCACGACAGGGGAAAGGAAGGTTTTGTTTTATTACTTATTAGTATGTTTATGTTCTGCTTTCCCTAAAAGGTTTGTAGTGGTTTGCATTGCAAAAATAAAACACAATTTAAGCTTCATGGCTCCTGTTGAAACTGGAGCGGCTAATCAACATCTTGCAGGTGGGTGGGTCTGATCCAGGCCCCCAAGCAATACCCCGGGCCTGACTCTTACCTATTTCAACAGGCAGGAACCACCAAGGGAAGAAGGCTCAGAGCCGGGGGGTTAGCAGTGGGGTGATGATGAGTGGGCAGAGGGAGAAGCCTGGGAAGAAGAGGTGGAGAGAAGTTCAGAATCAGATGCTGAAGCGGGAGAGGAGTCCTGCTGTTGTAGAAGCCAGGGTGTCTCCCCCTCCTGCTGCAAAAAACCCTTCCCTCCTCCCTGGTCTCCCAGAACCAGGAGAGGCATTAAGAGGGCGGAAGAGAGGTTGGCTTCATGCAGGCGCCGTCTCTGATTGCTTGGGGAAAGTCCTGGAAAGGAAGGAAATAATGGTTGTGATGAGGTGGGGACTTTCACTCTCAGCAACTGACCAACCGGGGGGGGAGCTGCTATGATCATTAGGCCTGAGACTCAGGCAAGACTGTGCAGATCATGTTCTTGCTAATAAATAGTTAATTCTAACTTCAACGGTGTTATATACTGCCAGCTCACTCCTGACAATGGATAAGAAGGGAGGCCGCTAGGACTCTTGGGGTGTACCACGTACACTTCAGAGGCTGACCAGGATGGCGGGATGCTGTGAGAGAATGCCAGCCTGGCTGGACACTGGCAGTAGCATATAAGCAGTTGTTGAAAGCAAAATCCCATTTGTGGCAAAGGGAGGGACCCGGAGACGGGCATTGTGTTCTGGTCTGACGCTGGATCCCACACAGAAAGCAGCAAGGCTGCCAGACCACAGGTAGCTCCCAGTGAGCAGCTTGCTCCGACAAAGGTTGGGAGCAGGCTGAGGCCTTGTGAATCCAGCAGTCTGCTCAGGGGCCTGATCCTGATTCAGCTCCCTCCCAGTGCCCCTGCTGCCTCCGACTCCGGATCACTGCTAGATTCAGGGGTCATGAATCTCAGGGTCATGAATGAAGTCAGGTATCATGAACGAGGGCCACTGGTCGCCAGCATCTCCTAACCCCTGATCTTGCGTCCCATCTAGGTTGTCCCCACAGAAGCAGTCGCCTCTCGCCGCCCTCGCATGAGTGCCCAGGAACAGCTGGACCGGATGCAGCGGAACCAGGAGGCCAAAAGGAAATCGGAGGCTGCCCAGCCAAACGCTCTGGGTCACTGGCGAGACTCTCTCAAGCGCGGGTCCGGCCGGGTGGGTGAGAAGCCTTTCGGAGGGGGGCACCCAGCGCTCAGCGGGGAGGGGCCGAGAGGCAAGAGCGAGGTCTCAGCCACCTTCTACAGGGAGGCCCTGCGTCCTTGACCCTGGATGTCTCGGGACAAGGGGTGGGGGTATGGTCAGAAGGGCAGGTGCCTGGGCGGGAGGGGAGCTGCATCCAGTGGGCAGTGCTTGAGGGGCTGGGTTCCTCGTTTTTCCTGCCGGGGAACAGGTGGGTAATGTGGCTGGGAAGCAGATATACCTTTGAGTTATGTAAGAGGGAGAGGGAAGTCTCATCGCAGCTGGAGCACGGAAGAGGAAAGCCAGGACTCCTGGGTCCCGAGAGAGAGAGGACTTGGAAGGGCTGGAGCTCCTCCGGCAGTGGTGTGAGATGCCATGACTTTGGCCAAAGAAAGGCTGAAATCAGGGACTCCTGCCATTTTATGCAGCAAAATCATAGCTGTCAACTTTCAGATTTGAAAATAAGGGATCAGCAGCCTCGAAAATAAGGGATCAGCAGCCTCACCTGTCCCGGGGACAGTCTATGGGATATCTAACAATCCCGGATATCAGTGGGAAATGGCGCTGGAATAAGGGAATTTCCTGCAAAAAAAGGGAAGGTTGACAGCTATGAGCAAAATGGGATTGTGTGTGTGTGTTTTAGAAGAGTCATCCGCATCTTTAATTAAAACCACAGGGAAGGTTATTATTTTCATGGTGTGCTTAAGTTCCAATTTGGGTTGGTGAACGAGGGGACGTGCTCTGACCTAAGGTGGGAACAGCCTTGTTCATGCCCCGTTCCCCTTCCCCGTGATTTAATCTCTCCTTCAGCCCCTCCCCAATACCCCCCCTGAGCCATCACCCAAGGAGGGCGTGCAAACTGGGGGACTCAAGCCTCCTCGGTGCCCCCCGACCCCTGAGTGGGAGCGACAGCGAGTAATCCAGCTCTCCTACGCCCTGGCGACAGAGGCTTCGCAGCAGCGGGGGAAGCGCATCGCAGGTACTAGGAGAGGCAGTGGGGGCTTTCCGGGGTCTGTGGAACGGGAGGGTCAGGTAGTCAGGGGGTGGGACTCAAATCTATTTGTCTGAAACATTTCTATTCTCTCTTTCTTGCTCGATTCTCAACCTCCCTCCCCCCCCCCAAAAATCCCCATTTTCCAGCTGCTGCTGGGCCTGATGGTGTCCCTGCCCTGCCTTCTACTGGAACACAACAACAGCAGCAAATGCTAAGCAGCCCACTCTATAATATATATGCCAATATCTCCTGTTTGCTGCGCACAGAATTCATATGTCCATGTGGTTGATGGGAATTCTTAATGTTGTCTTTCTCCCCAGGAAGGACCAGCTCTCACTCCTCCCTAGACGATATCCCTGTGTCCCATGAAAGCCTGAACCATCACGGCCTCCCCGGTGACAGCCCCTCCAAAGAGCCAGAGCTCCATGGACCTCTGCTATCTGAGCATGACCAAACAGCTGCTCGGAACTCAAGCTGCCACGATAACTCCAGAACAGCGAATCAGGGGCCACCCCACGCAACCAGTCGAGTGCTGGGTGCTTCAGAAGCATCCGATTGGCCGCCGCCTCTTCGCAAGGAGGCGGGCCATTTAAAGCCCAAGACTCTGCAGTTGGAGTCGCACCTGCTGGAACCAGCCAATGAAGAGCTGCCCCTAGTCAGTGGTCCTCCCTGGGCGGCGCCTTTGCCTCAGCCAACCAGCCAGCACCTGTCTATCTCTAGAACAGCCAATTGGGCATCTGAGCAAAGCCTCGTGGGCGGGCAGGGTGCAGCCAATGGTAGGTGCCTTAAGTGGAGAGGCGAGAGCCAGTCCCGCCATGTGGTGGCCTGCCTTGGCGAGACGGCGCAGCCTGTCAGGGTCACCCTGGTAAAATCCAGCTTTTAGCTCCAGAGGGTGGAGGACCAGGATTGAGGGGGGGCGGGTGAGGAAGCCCTGCTGCCTGGCTCCATCTTTCTCTAACAGGGACAGGGCAAAAGAATAAGTTCATTCCCATACAGTTGGCAGGCTCAGAGCGACAGTTTCCATAGGAACATGAGAAGCTGCCTTATAACAAGTCATGCCATTGGTCCATCTAGCTCAGTACTGTCTACACTGATTGGCAGCGGCTCTCCTGCATTTCGGGCAGGGAGTCTTTGCCAGCCCTATCTGGAAATGACGAGGACTGAACCTGGAAACTTCTGCATAGAAAGCAGATGCCACACCACTAAGCATCTCTTCCACTCCTTTTTTTGTAACTCTCCAACCCTAGATAGCATCATAAAAAAAAACTTGTTATAAATCCCAGGGATCAGAACCACAACACCGCCCCCCCCTGCTCAAAGCGCATGCACTCACACATATATGAACATGTTACACGTGTCTTTGCGCACAAGGGCACGAGTCCGGCAAGATGCACCATTCCATCGCTATCACGCTGACTTGCACACACAAGTTTAGGAGAGTATCTTCGACAGGGTTCATTGCTCTCGTCTCCTGCAACCACCTTTGCAGGATGAGAGTGGTGGGGGACTTACATAATGGCATGACTGTGGAAGCACAGCCGGGATATGGGGGTCCTGAATTCAAATCCCTGAGGCAGAGTTCTGAGTTGTTCCTAGTTTGCCTCCAGAAACCGTGCCTGAGGTCAAGCTACTTGCCCAGGTCTCTACAATGAGTTGGTGGCAGAGATGCTTCCCTTAATGCTGTTCTGGACTACAGCTCCCATCCGCCCCAGCAGCATGCTTCTGGCTGTGGGGTAGATGGGAATTGTAGTCCAAAACAGCTGGAGGGCATCAGGTTGGAGAACGCTGCTCTAGGATGTGGCAGGTGCAGGTATTTATTTAGCCCTTCCCAAGGAGAAGGCCGGGGGGGGGGCGGAATTTTCCTAAAGAAATGAAGCATCTGCGCTTACAGATGCATAACTGCTAGTTTATGATAGGAAACACACACTCAGGCAGCCATATCCATTCATGCCCATCTTGACACCCTGTTTGCTCCCATCAGGGGAGCCAACTTGAATAAAATATTGTGGGGGCCCAGGTAAGCCCCGCCCCACATAATCAGTCAAATGATGCAATGCTCACACCATTTGAATGGGAATGCCAATCAACTTTGTGGAGGCCTGGCCCCCTCAAATATTTTATTGTGGGGGCTGAAGCCCCCACAGCTCCTAGGAGTGGGCTCCTATGGCTCCCACAGATTCACATCCACCCAAGCCCATTCCCTGAGGCACCCAATACGGCTAGAGTGCCTTGCTCCATGCAAATTCAGCTCTGCAGCTTAAGAACTTCAGAAGTTACTGGCCTACAAAGATGGTTTAGGGGTCTTGCTCACAAACGCCTGTGGTCCTCATCAGTGCACACTTGAAAGAAAGACAACCAACTCTTTTCTTCCAGTTTACCTTTCCTAGTTGCCTGGAGGTTTTTAGTAATAGCCACAGGCGATCAGAGAAGGGGCTTTGTAAAAGCCTGTGCTTTTGCCTTTTGCAAGGCCAGCGAATTTAGAGGGCAAGGTGAACATCTAGGCAGGCAGAGCAGCTCCCCCGGAAGGCGAGTAGGAAACACAACAGGTTCATGGGTCTAGGGAAATCGGGTTTTCCAGCATTTATTAGGCTACATTTGCACAGGCCCTCCTTAACGGCAGGTGTTCAGGGTTTCCTCTGCCCTGGTTGTCTGTAAGAGGTTTTTCTAATGCTCCCAGGCCCTTAGGTTGTATATTGGGCCAGGGTTTGTTTTTTAAGAAAAAGCAATTGCCAGCAATCCCCCCCACCCCCCGCTCTGCAAATAGTGAATGCATCCTCTGCCTCTGGGTGATTCAAGTTCCTAGAATTGTACAATGTTGGGTGGGGAGAAATGAAGGTGTCTGTTGTTGGAATGTGTACATTAGGGGGGGGAAAGGGAAAGCAGAATGTGAATAGCTTTAAAAGAGGATCAGACAGATTCATCTATCTTATGGCTATTAGCCATGACGGCTAAGCTTTGCCTCCACAGTCAAAGACAGTGATACTTCTGAATGTCAATGGCTGGAAACCACAGGAGGGGAGAGCGCTGTGTCACTCACAGGCTTCCGGTTGGTCACTGTGAGAACGGGATGCTGAACTGGCTGGGACACTGGCCTGATCCAGCCGGGCTACTTCTCATGTATTTGTGGAAGGGGAACGGTTGGCTGAAGGCAGTGATGTGAGAGGCATCGTGGAACGCCTATCCAAGCCAATGCAGGGGGTGGTATATGAAGGTTGAAAAATGCCTGCTTAAAAACGAGGCCCTCACTTTTATGCCAGGGCAGCCAGGTTTTGGCAAGGGTTAGGTAAGTGTGGCAGTGTGGGCTGCACAAAGCTAGGCAAGGGCACATCCTGGAACAAAATTGCTTGTTGGATAGGCAGAGAGAGAGAGACGCAGCTCAGCGGGAAAGGGAGAGTGGATTGGGCAAGGTGATGGGGGGAAGGGGAAACTGCAAGGGAAGAAGAGGGGTTGTATCAGAGGAGAAACAGTGGGGAGAGGGACACTGGCTGCTGCAGAATTTGGAAGGGGGACAGGGGATTTCGGTTGCTGAGGTGCCCAGATAAGGTGCCCTGCCAATGCAGAATGAGTTAACTGGTGAATCGTAGCCCTAGTGCGCAGGTCGATTGCTCTGCCAAGGTGCCCTGGCTCCATCACCAGCTCTGTTGCCAGGCTTGTAGCCCCACCAAGAAATGCAATCCGTAACGTTCCTGGATGGAGACTTTGGCATGGCGAATTAACAAGCGGAAACCCAAAATCAGGGCTGCAAAAGCAAAACACCACGACCCTGGGCCTGCCCCGGGGAGCTCAAGGGACGCCGGAGCGATGCAGCTTGAACGAGGGATCCCTGCGGTAACACCCACCTGCACGTCTGCCAAGGCAACTGCTGCATCTCAGCGCTTGGGGGAGGGGAGAGAGGATTCCCTCTACGAAGACTTGCTTCTCCCCCAAAGGAGGCAGCTTCCACCTCCCTTTGCATTTTAACACTAGCGGCTGCCTGCTCCCCACGTGTGAAAGATTCCAGTTCGTATATTCAATAAAAGATTAACACAATATACATCCCGGAGTCTGCCTGATATATTTATTCCAAGGCCCAGTCTTTATGCTACTATGCTGAAATTCACTTTGACTGATAATTTAAATGCAGAGGAGTGGCGGGTGCAGGGACAGGGAACCTATGACACTCCAGATGGACTACAACTCCCAGCATCCCTGGGCTCAGTTTTTATGGATTATTGAAACTGCCAGCCCTCCAGGTGCAGTAGAGCTACAACTCCCATCAGCACCAGCCAGCACAGCCAATGGGCACATCCCTGCAACACTGATCTGTTAAGGGGCAGGAGGGGGTCCTGCAGGGAACTTCTGGGTGTTCCTTTTCCACTGAAAATCCTGGGCCTGCGACTGAAAACAAGCAGCAGAGCTAAGCACCTCTTTAACCTGGCATGCCAGGCTGTGTTCAGGTCAGCCATTTGGTGCATCAGAGGGACGAAGGATGTGATCTGTGCTCAGGATTGTGATCTGTGCTCAGGATGTAATGGGGCAGTTAGGCACGACTGTTCTTTCAATGGCCATTTGCGCCTGCGAAACCTAACCAGTTCATATCCTGCTGACATCCTGTAATTTTCCATACTGCAAGCCTCCTGCTTTTTGTCATCTTTTTTGGTCTTGCTTCTGCTGTACTATAGCCGAAGAGTGCCCCTCCCGCTTCAGCCATGAAACTCAACCAGGTGACCTTGGGCCAGTCCCTGCCTGTTAGCCCAGCCCACCTCACAAGGTTGTTGTGAGGATAAAATAGGCAAGCGGGGAACCACCACCTTGAGCTCCTTGGAGAGAAGGCGAGGAAAAGAAAACAGATGCTCACTAGGTTAGCCTAGCCCCTGCGCAAGGATGTCACACAAATCCGCGAAGCGTCCCATAATTTAAAAAAGAATAGTAGAAAAGGTAAAAAATAGAAAAATGGATTGATATATGGATGGTCCAGTATGGATCCACTAACGCCCTGTACATCCATAATAATACACCTGCAAAAAAAGATACATTATTATATATTCTACCAAACAAGATGCTGCCTGACCCTGTCCACGTCTACTTGGAAGCAGGGCCGGATTTAGGTTTGATGAAGCTCTAAGCTACTGAAGGTAATGGGGCCCTTTATATTTCCAGCTGTCCTTTGTCAACAACAAATTGTCGCTGTTTTTTGTGTTGAATATATGCTATACGGCGATTTATCATTGTTAGGTTATAAGTAAATCCGGAACTGCTTGGAAGTAAAAAGTGTTTAGAATCACAAGCGTGGACAGTGAACCTGGATTTTACGCCTGCTTGCTCCAAAGTGCAGTCATTTGCACTTGCAACCCTGATTGCACTTACCTGGGAGTAAGCCCCACTGAATTCGATGGAGCTTACTTTTGTGTAGACCCTGGTAGATGGCAGTCCTAGCTCTCTAACTATGTTCATAGGATTGCAACCGTAAACGCCCCCCCCCCACAGGAAATGCACGCTTATTTAGGAGTCTGAGTAAGCTTGCGCAGGATCGGGCTGCACCGAACACGAGAACGAACCGCAGGAGCAAGGACTGCATTTCCCAGCATGCCCGGAGACACAGAGCATGCGCAATGGCTGAAACCACATGTTGCAGCGTCCGCGTCCAAAGTTCAGCTGGATGTTCGTAATTTGGAGGAGCCGCGACAACATCTGGAATGGCAACTGGGCTGCGGTACCCGGGCAAGGTCGTCATAGTAACGGGGGGCACCCGGGGTATTGGCGAAGGCATCGTGAGAGAATTTGGTGAGGGTGGAAGGAACGGGGGGGCGGGCTGGGGGCAAAGGAGTTTCTACAAATAAGTGCCGGGGCTCAAATATGCCAGGAAGTCTGGCCTGGAAACCTTGTTCCCCAATCTGTATGTGTGGAGATCGGAGAGGGACTGGATAAAGTTGCTTCTGATAGGAATGTGCTCTGCACGAGCTCAGAGGCGATGTTGGCGTTATTGCAAAACCGAAAGTTTTTGGACATAGTTGAGGCAGGGAAAAGAACATTTCCTAGCTTCAGTTCCCAGCATCTCCAAGGCTGGGAGAGAGACCCCTTCCTGAATCCCTGGAGAGCTGCTGCCAGTCAGTGTGGACAACACTGAGCTAGATGGACCGATGTGTTTGTAAAGACCATCGGATTTATTGCTGTCATGAGGCATCCATAAGGCTTCTAGCAGGCAGCAGCTTATGCCACAATACATTTTGATGAGACTTTAAGATGCCTCAGTCAGAAGGACTCTGGACTGACCCTTCTCTGTAATATGGTTGTTTTTTTACTGCATTGGTCAGTGCTGAGCCCTTGAACTGAAAACAGGAACTGGTGCCCGGACATGAGCTCTTCTTTTTCAGAAATAGGGAGGTGGGGGAAAGGGGAACGTGTTGTTGAAGCAATTTCAGTCTCCCTACCAGGAAATGAAAAGGGACGCGGGTGGCGCTGTGGATTAAACCACAGAGCCTAGGACTTGCCGATCAGAAGGTCGGTGGTTCAAATCCCCGCCACGGGGTGAGCTCCTGTTGCTCGGTCCCTGCTCTTGCCAACCTAGCATTTCGAAAGCACGTCAAAGTGCAAGTAGATAAATAGGTACCGCTCCGGCGGGAAGGTAAATTTCCGTGTGCTGCTCTGGTTCGCCAGAAGTGGCTTAGTCATGCTAGCTGGCTCCCTTGGCCAATAAAGCGAGATGAGCGCCACAACTCCAGAGACGGTCACGGCTGGACCTAATGGTCAGGGGTCCCTTTACCTTTACCAGGAAATGCAGGGCATGCTTACTTTCTCTCTGCTGTGAAGCTCTTAAAGTGGGAAAGAGGAATCTGTAGCCCCTCCAGATGTCACAGAACTACAGTTTCCATTATCCCTGGTCATTGCTGGTGGGGGCTGATGGGAGCCTCTTCACCCCTGTGTTAAAGGCACAAAGTTCTGCCTTTGTGGCTTTAGGTAGAGAATGCTCCTCCTAATTTTGCCCTCTCACCTGTTGGGCTGACAAAATATGCATATTTCAAAGAACAAGGTGGACATCTTTTTCTGGCAGATTTCTGTACATATGTGGCTTTACTTGGTGATTTTCCACCTGTAAGTCGCCACTGTTAATGGCCAGAGCCTAGGGGGTTGGATGGTAAGGCCTTAATCTGAAGTCTAAGACAGGTTGAGCAGCCGCAAAAGGAGCATCTGGATCTAATTGCCTAGGAAGCATAAGAAAAGCTGGTTTTGCTGACATGAGAACATGAATCTTGTGGTACCTGAAAGACTAGAAGATTCATCATGGCATCAACATGGACTACAGTCTGTTTCATCAGATGCCTGAAATTATATATTTGGTTGGTAGGCTTTTGCTGGAGGGGAAGTAAGTGTGGAATGCAAACAGGGAACAAAAGGAGTAATTAAATTAAGAGTTTGTGACAGGTAGGCCCTCTTTCGCATCCCTTTTTTGGGGATAGGCATATGTTGACAATCTGCTTGTCACTAAAGGCAGGGAGTCTCTGACAGGATGCAGAAAGACAGGAATCTGAGTTCCAGATAGGTTCATATGTTTCGCTGCCAGTCATCAGTTGTGCAGTACTTGAAGGCGTTTGTGATGCATGCGGAAGGTCCCGGGTTCAATTTCTGTCATCCCATCTCAGGCTTGGAAAGACCCCTGTCTGTCAGCTGGTGTAGGTCAGTGGTTCTCAAAGGGTGTGGCTGGGGAGAATGGCAAGTGTGGCAGGAAGATGCAAAGAAAGAAACATTTAAGCATTACAGTATAGTGTAATACAGTCGTACCTTGGCTTTCAAACAGAATGCGTTCCGGAAGTCCGTTTGACTTCAGAAATGTTTGGAAACGAAGGCGCACTGGATGTTTGGCTTCTGAGGCAAAGTTCGCAAACTGGAACACCTACTTCTGGGCTTGTGGCATTCGAATTCCAA
The DNA here is from genome assembly GCF_964270895.1 of Podarcis filfolensis. Taxonomy (NCBI): domain Eukaryota; kingdom Metazoa; phylum Chordata; class Lepidosauria; order Squamata; family Lacertidae; genus Podarcis; species Podarcis filfolensis. Next base: position 18,960,340 of record NC_139615.1, on the reverse strand, counting down.
GTTGTTTGTGAACTAAGCTGTTCGAAAACCAAGGTACGACTGTATAGTATAGTATAGTATCAAAATATTTTTGGGGTACACAACCAGAAATAGTATCTTTTCAAGAGCATTGGTTACACTTCTACAGTTTTCCGCAACATATTATTCTGACAGGGATTTTCAACTCTTGACAAATTTGAATGATCAGAAAAGAGAAAGAATTATTTGTGTTGATGAGGAGATGATAGTTTATTTGTCTCAAATTAGACCTGATATAAATGAGAAGATTACCTGGCAAAAGCAAGCTCACGCCTCTCATTAGGCTTGTATTATACATACTTAAGGTACATATCAAAGAGGCTTGTTTATAATTATATTTTGGGGATGCGTCATTATTTTTTTTGCAGCTGAATTTATACTTTCTGGATGCCCCATGCCCTAAAGTATTTTATTCTATGTTATAAATCATGCACTGCTAGGAGTTGTTTCTTTTTGTTTTCCAATGTATTTCATATCAATTAAAAAATTGGTGTGGCATGAACAAATTTTTATTCTGTAAGTCTGGCCCAGAGAAAAAATGTTTGAGAACCTCTGCTGTAGACAATGAACCAAGGGTTGACTTTGGGATGATTTCTGTGCTCCTGAGCAAGTGAGTTGCGCACATGCCTGAGAATTGGGCCTCTGGGATATTTTATCTTGCATTCATTTCTCCCCCTAACTTTCCTTCCCAGTTCGCCATGGAGCCAAAGTAGTCTTCTGTGCCCCAGGATCTGAAGGTGAGGCCTGGAGATCTTTCATTACCCCCACTCATTGTTAAAGGGCCCCTCGGTCTCTCACTCCCAATACGTATATCCAAATCGGTTTGGCTAATGCAAAGGAGATATGCAAGGTTAAGGCAGCAGAGGGCAGCAAAATGTCCCAAGAAAGTTGAGAAAGAAAAGCATGGCTGGAAAAACAGTCTTGTTTTTGTGGCAGTGGTAGATATTCTACAGGTGCAGGCTTACAAAAGATGCAGTGATGAAGCTGTACCTTTGAATTTCTGTCTGTCAAGTAGGTGTCAAATTTTATAAAGAGCCCTGCCAGGAAAAGGGGACAACCTAAGTACCTGAGTACTTGCTGCAAAAGCAAACATACACACTGCACTTCAAGTGACAATATACAGCCCCGCTCTCCTTCTTTCCTCCTGGAGATTTTCTTCATTTAGGAAAAAGGTGTGCGTTTGGTCCTGAGAACTAGCAACTTGTGCAGTGGTCTTTTTGTGCGAGGATTTAAACCTGGGTCATGTCACTAGAGCAGCCTTTCTTGGCTCTTGTTCCAGACTGGGCCAGATACAACACCAGCCACTGGGAGTCCCATCACAGAGCTATAGTTTCCACAGTGGTTTGACAGTCAGTCCCTCTTCTCAGGGAGCTCTGGGAATTGTAGCTCTGGGAGGGGAATGGGGAGGGGCATCTCCTAACAACTCTTGGCACCCATAACAAATAATGTTTCTCAGGATGCTTTGGGAGAAGCTGTGGCAGTTTGAAGTGGCTTTGTGAGTCCACTGGCTGGGGAGAACTTTGTTCTGTGTGTGTGCTTGCTTTCTCTTCTGCTCCTCAGAAGGCCACAGTAACTCTGCTAGTTGTGACTGAGCTTTTATATTTTCCTTCAGGGGAAAGGGGGAAAGTTATTGAAAAGGAGCTGAATGATTCTGCAGGGCCTGGGGAGGGTCACTTTGAGGTCTGCAATGTCCTTCGTGAAACAGACATTAAGGTAAGCTGAAACTGTGGAGGAAGAAGAGGATTAAATTGGGGGAGTTTCTCAGGCATCTCCAAGACCAGCTTTTCCTTTGCTGAACATGTTGCGAAAGCCCTACCCCAAATTCCAGCTCTCTGTTATTTAAATTTTCTGCCTTTGGGGGCATTCCTCTTGCTATCTGTGTCTGACCTTTTCCCACAGATCCAGAATAATTTCCCTGTTATTTGCTAAGTGCTTTCCTCACCAAAGTGACCCAAAGCGCTGTAACATTAAAGCCAATGTTGATACATGTCTTAAATAAATACTACACTAATGCATGCTACACTGTGTTTAAAAGTGCACCCTTATAGTAACAAATGTGATAAAAATGAAAGGCAGAAGTCACCCGAACGTGACTGCTGAATAGAGCAAACACATTTCAATAGTTAGAGAAGCAATTGCCAAATAAACTAATTTAATATAAAGCACCTTCTGTTTCAGCCTTTAAATACCTGCTGAAAACTTGTCTATTCCACCAGGCTTATGCAAGCAACTAAGAACACATCTTTCCATAACCATTAGTTGATGATCTCTGATTTTAAACATCTATGTGTTTTCATTATCTATAGATATTACTCTCCACACCTATGATATTTTTAGGCTATAGTGGCATAGCTCCTCACTCCCGTTCAAGTAGCTGAATGTTCTAAAATTGCAGATATTTTTTGGTTCTCTTTCCTGCGGCAATTATATTCATGCCCCTCCTTGCAGACTTTGGTTTCTGTGACCATAGAACTTTACGGACAGCTTGACTGCCTGGTGAACAATGCTGGAGGCCGTGAGTTGTTTCCAAAATTTGGGTGTGTGTGGGAAGAATCGGGATGGTTGTCTCCTGGGAGGTGGGGCCTTCTTTGATTAATCAACGACAACAAAACGGCCATGAGGACTAGGAACCTCCGAGGAAAGACAGCTTTGTGGTTGTCTGTTTACAAAACCGAAGAGAAAACCAATCACAGTGAATGTCTGTGTTTCTTTGACAGTTTAGGACAGGGGAGGAGAACTTGTGGGCTGTTTTCATGAAAGTTGGTGGAAGTCTGTTGAGATGGAGGGGGCAGGGAGACATGGGAAGGGGGGGCAAAGCTCTCTGCAAACAATGCATTCAGACCCCTGGCAACAGGATAGCAGAAAGAGAGTGTAGAGGAGTTGCAGGGGAAAAGGGGGTGGTAGCCCAGCTTTTCACCAACTCTGGCCTCCAACAGATTACCACTGAGTGAATGCATGGCCCTTCCCTGGTGTAGGGCATTCTAAGCACTCCATATGAGTTATTCCATCAGCTCCAAGGCTTACTATTATCCCCATTTTGCGGATGGAGGACTGAGGTAGAGAGAGAGAGAGAGAGAGAGAGAGAGAGAGAGGAAGTTGCTTGCTTAAGGCTGCTCTTGGAAAGGAGTGAGGAGGGTTGAGCCTATGGGAACTTTTTGACTCCTAGCTGCTCTGTTACATGAGCTGCCTTTATTTTCCGGGCTCACGCTCTGACCCACGAATATCCTTGCAGGTGTTGTACCTTTTATGTCAAGGAGCAAAACCTAAGCCTTTATTGGAAAAGGAAGTAAAACTAATTAGGATACTTTTCATTGGGGGGCGGAGGGACACCCAACTCTCATTTTCATATCTGATGTTGGATCTGTAATATTTACATCCCCTCTAAGATGGTTTAGGAACGACAATGAATGTTGAGTCTTCTTGCAAACAGATCCTCCAGACCAAACCATAGACGACGTGTCTGCACAGGAGTTCCGCAGCCTCATGGACCTCAATGTGGTGAGCTGCTTCTTAGCCGCTAAGGTGAGCGATTCCAATTTTGTACTTGGGATACTGCCTTTATACCAAGCCAGGCCATTGGTCTATCTGGCTGAGAATTATCTGTACTGAATGTTCTGAAATTGCAGATATTTTTTGAGGGAGGGGGTCTCTTTCCCCCTTGCACGAAATCTTGTCTTTTTATATCCCTGCTTCTCTAGCGATGGCTGTGCTCCTTAGGACTGGTAGGGGTAGCAGGCAGGGACACATGGAACCAACTGGGGACACTTCTCCACCATACATTTAAAGCCCTGTGATGCCACAGTCATGGCTTCCCCCAAAGAATTATGGGACCTGTAAATTGTTGCAGGTGCTGAGAGTCGTTAGGAGAGTCATATTCCCCTCCTACAGTTCCCAGAGCTCCCTGGAAAGAGGGGTTGATTGTTAAACCACTCTCAAAGAAACCAGCTTTAATCCCTGGCCTCTCCTGTTAAAGTAATAATTATAATAGAATAATAATTTATTATTTATACCCTGCCCATCTGGCTGGGTTTCCCCAGCCACTCTGGGCGGCACCCAACAGAGGACTAAAAACAGAATAAACTTCAAACATTGAAAACTTCCCTAAGCAGGACTGCCTTCATATGTCTTCTAAAAGTAAGATAGTTGCTTATTTCTTTGACATCTGGTGGGAGGGCGTTCCACATGGCGGGCGCCACTACTGAGAAGGCCCTCTGCCTGGTAATGTTGGGTAGGCCTCCTGGGAAAGTCCTTCAGTCATAGGAGACCAAGCGTGTCCTCCAGACGTCAGTGGACTACAACTCCCATCATCCCTGCCTTCTAGCCATGCTTGCTGGGGTTGAGTCCACAAAACCTGGAGGTCACATTGGTTACTCCTGGAGTCAAGACCATTAATCTTCAACTGGTGGGTCATGGACTCTACAACGTGGGGATCTAAGATGATCTAAAGTGGGTTGCAACAGCAGCACTTACCAGCAAACACACACACACTGAGAACAATTCAGAAGTGGGTTCCTAAATGCATGTTTGGGTTAAGGGTGGGTCCCAGCTGAGCCACTTCTGGAGTAGACAATACTGTGCTAGATGGATCAATGGTCTGGCTCCGTTCAAGGCAGCTTCATCTGTTGGGATCTTTCCTCTTGCAAGCAGGCTGCCCTGCCTCACCTCCGCAAAACAAAAGGGAACATCATCAACATCGCCAGCCTTGTTGGTCTCATTGGGCAGAAGTATGCGGTGCCGTATGTTGCAACCAAGGTAATCCAGAGCAACACCTAAACTTGGATTCGGGTGCCCATCCTTCCCACCCTCCCCTTCTGGTTGTAAAGATTGGACCGCCAACTTTTGTTTACAAGCATCTGCTTCTGTGCTCTTAATCACAAGGGATAATCCCAAACGATAGTGCCTGTCTTTATGCCGTTGAAAATCCACTTTCTGATTTCCACATATCCAGCTGCTGTTTAACGACACAGGACCAAGTCAGCTTTCCCCACCCCAGTCAGTTGGCAATTCTGTCTAAACTTCTCTCTCTCTCTCTCTGTTTGTGTGTGTGTGTGTTTGTGTGTGTGTGCTTGCTTACTATAGCCAAAACAAATTGACTAGCTTTATTACACCAGGCTTAAACCTCCCTGTAACACAAATAACGAGTTCAGTTTTTTTGTGTTTTTTTTTAAACAGAATTCCATAATTTAACTAAGGACTCTTTTGTCCTTCAATCTATTCAGTTTTGGATTAGCCTCTTGTGGTTGATATAAATCAGTGGGATTACTTATTTGCAACATCATTAAAATAAAAAAAATCATTAAAATAAAAAAGTCACCAAAGATGGGAGCAAAGCGGTAAGAAAACATTGGCCTGTTATTTGGGTTGCCAACTTTTAATTGTCGACTCCTTCTTTCATTCCATTTGCCAGAGGAACGCGAGGGACGTTGTCAATTTACACGCCAAGAAAAGCTTCAGATTGTTTTCTGTACCGCAAGATGCTGTCAGAGGCAGTGTCATTTCCTCCTCCCCTCTGGTCCGTTGGTAACCCTCCCTATTAATGCCTCTGACTTTGCAGGGTGCTGTTACTGCGATGACAAAAGCTATGGCCATCGACGAGAGCAAATATGGTGTCCGAGTCAACAGGTACTGTAGTGGCAGCTGGCAGTGAAGCTCTGTTGTGCACGAGGCCTTCCAGGAAGATCAGCTTTCCTCCTTCCATGTGTGCAGGGTTTGGACACCTTTTCAAACAAAAGTATGGGAAGCGTAGAGGACCTCCAAAAGGATTTTGCACACAAAGTTCTGAAAGGATCCCTCTGGACTTGGTGAATGGGCAAATGGCAAATGCGGTTCAGTGTTAGCAAGTGCGATGTGATGCACGCATTGGGGCAAAATAGATGCTAATTTCACATCTGAACTGGCAGGTGGCTTGACCAGGAAGTAGTGGGTAACGGTGGATGGCTCAGTGAGGATGTCAACCCAGCGTGTACAGGGATGCTAGACATGATTGAAATCAAGACATGATTTAACTCAGGCAGGTGTTAACCTGGCTACATCTGCAGTCTCCAGGAATGGATGTAGCTGGAGCACAACTTACCGTATTTTTCGCTCTATAAGATGCACCAGACCATAAGACACACCTAGTTTTTGGAGGAGGAAAACAAGAAAAAAAATATTCTGAATCTCAGAAGCCAGAACAACAAGAGGGATCGCTGTGCAGTGAAAGCAGCAATCCCTCTTGCTGTTCTGGCTTCTGGGATAGCTGCGCAGCCTGCATTCACTCCATAAGACGCACACACATTTCCCCTTACTTTTTAGGAGGGAAAAACTGAGTCTTATAGAGCAAAAAATACGGTATTTATTGGCAGGACATTAGCAACCAAGCAAAAGATTTCACTGTGAATTATATTTATAAATTACCTTATATACCACCTTTGTCTTCCAAGGAGCTCAAGGTGGTGTACATGGTCCCCCCCTCCCCATTTTATTCTCACAACAACCCTGTGAGGTAGGTTAGGTTGAGAACTGGCGACTGGCCCAAGGTCACCCAGCAAGCTTCATGGCTGTGTGAGGATTTGACCCCTGCTCTTCTAGGTCCTAATCTGATACTCTAACCACTGGCTCTCTCTGAATCAAATTTAAAGTCGATATGGGAGTCTCTGCCTATGGAAATAACAAAGAGGGGACATCTTTCCTCACTAATTTTGAAATGGATCTGCTCTATTTTCCTTGCTTTCTACCTCTCCACCCCCTCTTTTTTTTAAAAAAAGAAACCCCCAACTATTTGAATTCCAGCATCTCACCTGGCAATATCTGGACTCCTATGTGGGAGAAGCTTGCAAGCCAGACAGCTGACCCAGAAGCAACGATCCAGGAAGGCATAGATGCTCAGGCAAGTGCATTGTGGGGAAACAGGTCTGGTGCTGCTAGAGAGAAAAGTTTCCATCCTACATACCGGGGGGGGGGGGGGCTGTGTAGCTGTTGTAAACAAAAATTGCCCTTTTCCCTTATGGGGTATCCAAGAGCCCATATAGAGTCCTTACATAGGTTCCCTATTGGTAGGAGAGAATAACAGAGGCCAACCAGAGAATATTGAGAAGCAAAGCAGCTAGTAAGCTTGATCTTTATTGATCTGTTGCAACAGGATGCTCCCCTCACACGCAGGAGAGGCAGAGGAACCCAGAAAATTGGCATGCAAGGCCTTATAAAGACTTTTGAAATTGCCACCCTGTAGATGAAGACCACCCCCCAGAAACATCATACATACATCACAGAAGGGGTTAACCTAAGACCACCCCTCAGATACATTACACCTGCACCACAGAAAAGGTGGCCTAAACAGAAATTTGAATGTTATTTTTCTCCTGCTTATCTCCTGTCTGGCAGGTTATTTGATTGGATTGCTGGGGTAGCCTGGCCAGTCTTTTGTAATGATAAATACTTAGTTCCTGGGCCAGGGCACAGGCTCACACCCTATTCAAACACGGACATACCCTTAAGAAAGGATTTGTGAAGGAAAAGACAATGGGGAGGTTTTTCCATTTTCCTTTGACCTTGCAGAGAAAACATTTGGTCAGTATGGGACAGTTTGGGAATCAAAATGGTTCCAGGTCGGTCTTCCTGTGCTGATCTATGTATGTGCTTGGTTGGTACACTTACAAACATTTAACATATATCTAAGACCTCAAAATTCCTATCACGTAGCCAACACTGGGGGGGGGGGGGGAATACAGCCAGACCTCTGCACCAAGGAAGCCCTGATCCTGCAACCTCCCTATAGTGTGCAAATTAATGACATTTGCATATATGAGCTATTTCTGCCTAGATCAGGTGTCAGGAACCTGTCGCCCTCCAGGTGTTGCTAAACTACCACTCCCATCATCCCCAGCCATTGGCCATGCTTGCTGGGGCTGATGGGAGTTGTAGTTCAGTAATATGCGGCAGGCTGAAGATTTCCCACCCCTGGCGTAGCTGCCGATTTTTCTGTTTAGTTATGGGAAAAGCCAAAGTGTCATGCAAAGCATTTGACGTCTCACTAATCAACTTCTCGGCCTGACCTCTTAACTTTTGAGATCTCACAGATTTATGGACTAGAAACTTGTTTTGGTGTTTTTTTAACTAAGTCTCAGGGGCTAGAAACTTGTGTCTTCTTTAAACTGAACGCTAAGAGCATGAAGTAAAAGCACCAGGTAGGAGGAATGGGCTGTGCACACTCATAATATAAGGTGCAAAGTGCTGATTTCCCTCTCAACTGTATTTGCAGCTTTTGGGACGAATGGGGACCCCAGCGGAGTGTGCTGCAGCTGCTCTGTACCTCGCTTCTGAGGCCACATTCTGCACTGGCATCAACCTGGTGCTTAGTGGCGGAGCTGAACTTGGATACGCACAGAAGAGCCACAGAGAGCTGAATCCCAGCTTGGAAGACTAGCTGGAGTCAGCAAGGAAAGCACGAATGACTTCAGTGGTTAGTTGATAAGGTGGGCTGATCAGAACAGCTGCAGCTCCAGTGTCGATTTTACTCAAGCCATCCTTTCAAAAAGACAGAACGTCCGCAGGATAGCGACTACGTTTTTATCTGTCTTAGCCAAAACAGTAAGAGCCCTGTGGCACTTTTAAAGACTTAGCAAATCCAGAGATGCCCCAAGGATGAAGGGGATTCTTCTCCACACACACACACACACACACACACACACACAGACACACAGCAGGTTTCCACGCCTGTCTCTGACAATTGTTTAGCAAGCAGAAAGGCAACAGCTCAAGCTTTTCCAGTACAGTGGTGCCTCGGTTTACATACGCTTCAGGTTACATACGCTTCAGGTTACAGACTGAACCCAGAAATAGAACCTCGGGTTAAGAACTTTACCTCAGGATGAGAACAGAAATCGTGTTCCGGTGGCGCGGCGGCGGCAGGAGGCCCCTTTAGCTAAAGTGGTGCTTCAGGTTAAGAACAGACCTCCGGAACGAATTAAGTACTTAACCTGAGGTACAACTGTACTTTTATGTTCCCATGTAGGGCAGGAGGAAGGGGACCTCTGGCCCACAACCCAATTATGGCCTGCAAGGCTGTTTCCCCCAAACTAAACCCACCTGTCCCAAACCTAACCCCATTTGCGATGTCAATTGTGGGGCAGGCAGAGGCATTGCTGGATCGGCTGTGAGATCCAGATTCACACAGCCAGTCCTTGTAGAAAGCAGGTTTGAATAGAAAGCAGGTTTGAAGTCACTGCCCATCTTGAGCCTGAAGATAAGCAGTGCTTTGAAGCCCTGAGCAATCATCACGTGGTGTAATTGTGACATCAGACGGTTGACAGGTGCCCACCTACCTACCTATCAAATTTGGTCCTTTGAAGGCTAGGGGAGAAAAGAATCTGGCCCACTGGACCAGTGAATAACCCTGTTTGCCATGGAGCTAAAGGCATAGGAGCATAGTCAGAAGAACGGTGGCAACTCAGTCCTTAATATTGCTTTACATGTTCCAGGCCTTAATACTGAAAACAGGTTCTACAGCTTAGCCCCAAGGAGTTCCTAGATCAACACCATAGGCCTGTTTGTCATGCAAATATGCTCAAGGTCAGCTGGACCTTGAAGCTGAACATGTGGTGGTGAAGATTTTGTTATATTTAACATGTGCCTTTTGATCATTGACCATGGAAATTCTTATCCTGAATCTGCTTGTTAAATAAATACGTTGGAAAAGACTGCCTTAAAAATGTGACGCCTCATTGGGCTTCAATGCTGTTGGCCAACAAAGATTATCATCTAAAAAAAAGCACCACCCCGCCTGATTTCTCCAAGAAATCGAGGAGCTTATGGGGCTTGTCCCCTGCAGCTTTTATCCTCACAACTATCCTGTGAAATCAGCCAGTCCTTGTGTCCACAGTGCTTTAAAATGATTCAAGTCGGAGAACCCACCCGAAGGAGTTGGGCCTCCTGGTCAGAGACTAGATTCTGCGGCCTTGTTCCCACTTTTGCACCTTTCCCAGGCTTCTGTTCTGTTCCTCTAACTCTGTTCAAATGGCATGTGGGTAGATTGATTATATCTGTTTGCAAAGAGAACTTCCAGCATGTCCAGCTGATCAGGGGTGAGGTGGGCTGGGGGTAGAATGCCCTGACTTGCACCTGTTCCTTTAAGAACAGCTTGATTTGCAGAAATCAGCCACTGAATTCATGGCCATGAGATAAAAACCCCCGCCTATTAATTGTAGGAGTACCCTCCTTTTTAACACACACATATAGCCAGATCTCCATGATGGGCAGTATATATGCTATCTAAACAGGGCCATTGTGTTCTCAGAAGTGGTTGTGTTTAACCCTTTGAAAAGGATCTTTGGCATATCTTTGCTCCAACTGAGGCTGGCCGTGAATGCTGCCTTGGAAAAGGATGTCTGCATAAACAGAATAAAGAGTTCACAAGGAGACCTGGGCACAGTTCCTGTTTTAACAGCTGTTCCCACCCCAGAGGCAGCTGTGTCTCTGCTCTGTTGGGGGGGGGGGAAATAGCTGTGTGAACAGCCAGCACCTTCTGCGGTAATGAGCAGTCTATGCAGCAAAATCAATTACTCCAGGGCTCCCTTAATTGCTTCTTTCAAGCCAATTAACTAATGTCCTGGAGAAACAGAGCATTAGCTCTTCATTGACTAGGTACATGCTAGAATTTCTGGTTGCCACTCCATGCCCCCCCATGCCCCCAAGAACAGCCACTGCTGCATGAGAAGTGCAGATGGGGAAGGCAACTTCACATGTTGAGTTTCTGGCTGCCAACATGTACAAAAATACTGCCCTGAAAATATAGCAACCCTCTTCATAAAACCTCAGTCCCTCTGTCTCCTGTCAAACTATGGGTGGGTGGGTTGTGGTCACTCCCTGTGACAATGTCGTTGTTGTCATCGTTATATGTGTGTGTGTGTCAAATTTATATATTTTCTACTGCTTAATGCTTACATGGCTTCTAAACCAAAATATTTAAAACTAATTCTATAACGTCTGCATTTAAAGCAGTATCATACCACTTCAAACAGTCATGGCTTCCCCCAAAGAATGCTGGGAAGAGTAGTTTGTTATGGGAGCTGAAGGTTGTTAGGACACCCCAATTCCCCTTCCAGAACTATTGTTCCCAGAGTCACCCCTCGTTCCATGGAACTGAGAATGGTAGCTCTGCGAGAGGAAGAGGGGGCTCCTAACAACTCCTAGCACCAAACAACAAACTTCAGCCCCCAAAATTATTTGGGGGAAAGCTATGACTGTTTAAAATGGTATGATATTGGTTTAAATGTGCAGTGCAGATGGGGCCTTAAAATACAGTATATTTAAAAAGGGACCATAAAACAACCCTATTAAAATATAAACCTCCATGATTAAAATGTGAAATTAAAACAGCTAAACAATACAGGAGACTCAGGTCAAGCAATCAAAGGAATTCTTATGTAAAAAAGTGCATCTTCAAAAGCTGGCAGAATGCCAATACAGATGTTGCAAGAGTTGGTGGGTAAGTGAACGGTTTTGTTCTAGGTTTTCCCATCTGGATTATTACTCCTCTTCGATTCTAAAACTCATGAGTCCAGGATGTGCTCTTTCCGCTTTAGGCAAGCACATAAACACTTTCTACATCATTCAGATTTTTTTTTTAAAATGTGTTTATTGTCTTCCCTTCCATTTTTACAAAAAATGAGCTAAAATAAATAAAATACATGATTATCACTTGAAAAAAAATTCATTGTCTTCAAGTGCTTAAGACCTCTTGTTCATCCTCCTAAGAGCCCTGTGAGATAGTTAATTTTTACTATTTTAACCAGTAAGGCTGGGAGATCTTGCTGTCATTTGCTCAAGGACATGGCTAAACAGGGAGAACATCAATAACATTTAGGATTTAAATGAGTTTTTGTAAGTGCCTAAAGCCTTTGCATACATGATCCTAGTGATCTTTGTAAGTATAACCAACGTTTGTGGTAGGGTAGGATTATAATTATTCCCCCCTCCCCTTTTTCTTACAAAATGGGTGAGAGGAGAGATTGAAGCTCAGTAGTGCCTTGCCAATGGCCAGTCAGTGAGTTCACAGCTGTGCTGTGAAGACAAAAACAGGGGCTTTCCATTTCTTAGCTCATGATTTTAGCAACCACAACTCGGGACCCAGATTAACACTTTAGACACTGATTCACACAGCGGCTCCTGTGCTGCCTTGTGCATTGCAACTCTTGGATACCTAGACATATTTTTACTAAAGGTGCCTTTCCACAGCTGTGGTCAGTCCAGCAAGAAGTCATGCTTTTCAGTTCCCTTCTGTTGTGGCTTTCTAGTCTAAACCGATTTTTAACTGAACACTTGATGTGTTATGCCCTCCCATTTACTGTTCCCTGTTCTAAGTTTATGGGAGGGCTATAACGTTTAAAATAAATAACACCCAAGCCAGATGACGTGGGTGTTTGTGCACATTCTTGAATCCCTCCCTGCTGTTGGCCATGCCCCTGTGCTGCTGTTTGCTTGCTCTGTGCATAGTCAGTTGCAAAGCTGACACATGTGCTCCTTGAAGGGTGTATGTGAAACTGCCAGCTTTGCCATTGGATGGGTGAGTGGGCGTGTGTAGGGAAAGCAAGTGTGATTGGCTGCAACATCCCCCCCTACTTTGTAGAGGGCATTTGTGCCAAGAAAAACGAAGATGTGTTTGTGTGTCTAAAATACATGTACACATTTCCACAAATCCTTTCCTAACAGACACCCTTCATTCTTCCTGCATCATCAGTGCTTCTGATCTTGCCTTTATCAGCTACCCTAAATGTAGCTGTTTCTGTAAATGTTTCTGTTTTGCTCAACTTGCTTGTTGTTGTTTTTTTACTCATACATAAGGAAGAATGTGCTGAATACGCCGCAGTACTGAATATAATCTCGATGTAATTCCTTATTAGGGTTGTAGAGCCTTCGCATTTTAACTCGCCGTTTAAATGAAGTCGACCGGCGGAAGGGAAGCAAAGCCCTTTGTACATACTTAGCGGCGCACTCATCCTTCAAAATTTGACATTGAAAACAAAGGCGTCCTGAGCTGCGCCCTCTTTTCAGATCGAGCCTTTTTGTCATGGAGAGCCGCATGGAAAGTAGGCAAATAGAGGTGGAGCTGGAGGCGGGCGAGGGGCGGAACCTTTCTGCCCCGGCTCCAGCAGGCCCCGCCCGGCCTCATTAGACAGAAGCACCACCAACAGCATGGCAGCGACGGCGGGACTCCCGCGCTCTTTGGGGCGGGTAAGTTGGGGAAGGGGAGAGGGGCCAAGAGGGAAGGAGACCCGGCGGCCTTTCCCCGCAGCCCATCCCCAAATAAAAGGGAAGGGGGCTGCACTTCCGGTATGGGGGTCACGGTGGTGGGCTCAGTCCTGTCCTTAAATAGCTCCGGGCGGGAACGTAGCTCCCACGTTAAAAACAACCAAAAAACACCCTCGTATTGAAGAGCCAATCGCTTCTCTAAATCCCTTGCCCAGTTCCTAAACAGATACTTATTACCCATTTCCTTCCAGATGGGTATTAGCTTGCTTCTTCCCCAGTCCTTTCCAAGGAGGCACCCCCAACCCCGATATTCGCCTGGACACTCACCACCTGGCTCTTCCAATAACTGTTTTTCAGCCTGGAAAAGATAGGGATCAGTTGTAACACGTTACCTATTTCCCCCTCCCTCAAGCCCCATATCTCTTCTCCAACAGAGGAAATTTACTGAACTGGGTAGCCCCGCTCCAGCTGGCTTCTCTCCTTCAGTCAAATAAATTCCCAATTTGATATTTCCCAAAGGCACATCACTGCCAAGTTGTTACAAAACACACTTCTCCCCGCTTCTTGAGATCTTTTAGTCCTAAAAAGATGGCTAAATCTTTTTCTCCTAAAAATAACACTCTCCTCTGCTATATTTCCTTTAATTCCTCATGAGAAATTCCTTAGGGCACCCAGAGCAGTACTTTTCCACACCTAAGGTGCTGTTCTCATACTCTTTCTTTTTTTACAATTTTTGACACAAGGGATGCTTTGTACAATAGGAAGAATTTTGATTTTTAAGTCTATGGTGATGGCTGCCTCCCTCCCCCCCTACCTGGTCTTGCTTGAAATGGCATCGATTTGACCCATGCAGCTTATCCCGCTCAAAATTCCTCCAGACTTAGGGTAGATTTTTTCCAAGAACAACTTTATCCTGCTTCAGTGATTGGTGTGTATGTTCCTCAGCAGCTGTAACTTCCCTGTGATTTTTAAGAATGGCAATATGCTTAAAGGGAATAAGGAGCAATTTAAGTGTTCACTACACAGATAAAAACCCATGAACTTTAAAAACAACTGCTAACATTCAGTTTATGCATTTCTGATGCGAATGTGTTTCTGATGCTAGCTTAATAGACACTAAAACACGTGGGTTTGGCAGTGGGGTTATGAAAGTTCATGTTGGTTAGGAGGAAATTGTGGATTCTCTATCCGTTCCTTGTAAACTCTGCCTGGAAATATCAACACCTGGAGCAACCCCATTTTGTCATTGTCTTGTCCTGACCTGTTATACAAATCTAGGGGCTGCCCCTCCCTTTGCAGCCACAGTCCCATGGCAGCATACCTCCTGCTTTCTTTATTTAAGTTGGCATGATATTCTCACTTTTACCTGGAACACTGTGTTCTCTCTTCCGCTTCTTTTTTCTACCGCTCCACCCCTGACTTTCTGACATGCATCTTGCAAGAGAGCTGCAACTTCCTGATAAATAGAGCTGATTGTGTTCAGAGGCCTGGATTGGGTTTCTACTGGAGGAGAGCGAGCGAGCAATTTCAAAGTGTTATATTGCTTGTCGGCAATGAAAAGAGGAACAGTTGCCAAGGCACTGAAAATTCTGCAAAGGCCAAGAATTATGGTCGCCACTACTGCTGAGTTTCTCTGTTCAGTCCCCTGCTGTCATGCCAAGAGCAGGGAAGTGTCCTTTCTGGTTATTTTGAGATCCAACTCAGTTGTTTCTCACTCATTAACAGAGGTGTGTGTGTATTCTGCACCCAGGAAAACTAAATTCAATGCAAAGGAAACCCAAGAGATTGGCACTGCTGCCTGCAGGTTGCAACAGCCCTGGACAAGATGTTCCCTGCTTAGACCCTCCTCCTGTCAACGGGTGAGGGGGGCTTCTTGGTTTTCATGACACTGCTCTGAGCAGAGATGAGTGGATGTATCTATCCTCCCCTTTATGAATGATGCTAATTCAGGGGTACTGTGGGGAATGTAAAGGGTGGTTAGATGCAGCTGCCTGTCACAGTCGAGAGTGATGAGTCATTCATATATAGGGGTGGGGATTGGGCAGGCATCAGCAGTGGGCCCTGCCAGGGCACTAGGGTTCTAGCAACTGCCCATGGATGCCAGGTGCCAGGGGAGTCTTTAGCATATGTGCCGCTGGGGTGCAAAGATCCTCCCAGCGCCCCCAAGTTTGACAAGCACCACCGTTGTGAATGACAAGCGCCACCGCTTGCACAGCATGTCTTTGGTAAATGAGCACACAACGTCAAAAGTCCTTTAGTGAAACAGTAGGTATACATTTCGGTGATACCCAGGTACATACCGTACTTTTCCGTGTATAAGGCTAGGTTTTTCTCTTAAAAAATTATGCTAAACAGTGTGAGTCATCTTATACATGGAGCCATCTCCCCCCATTTTCTTAAAATCGAGTTCCCCAAAATAGGGGTTGTCTTATACATGGGGGTGTCTTATACTCGGAAAAATACGGGCATGTATTTTGTTTTTCTAGCTTGATCAAAATCATTATTTCATAACAGGTAGATAGTTAAGAGCTTAGGCAGCTTCAGCGCCTGGTGCCCCCCAGAATTCGGAGCCCGGGTGCCCCGCACCCCAGGTAAACACGGCTCTGCCAGGTTGCTAATGCTAGCTTTGAAGACCTGGATGTTGTAGTAGTACCATTGGCTGATTGCAGTAGATCAGCAAGGACTCCTAACTTCCAGCTGTAGAGTAAGAACAACAAGGCTTTCCTCCTTTAAACTGGAGCTTTAGAACCCCTGATCTGTAATAACTGAGATTTGTACTCGTCTATGTAGATAATTACGATGTATGGCTCATGGATTGCAAGGAGGTAGGTGGTTTTGCCTCCCTCAGCCACCATTTTGCACTTGGTTGGCGCACCTCAGGGTCCAAGTAAAAACAACAGCAAAGTAGATTGTGCCAGCCTGATGTCTGCCCATACCTGCTTTAGATCATAGGCCTGATGAGTGGGCAACCACTGCCACCGTTTTCTTGTTTTGTTTTGTTTATGCTTCCCTAAGAGAAGAAGAAAAAGAGGAGAGATGAGAGAAGCCTTAAGGAAAGTTATAGAGAGAGACAAAGGTGTGCAAACATATATGATATATATATATAATTTATAAAACAAAGACAGGTCCCATATTTCCCTGGATTAAAGGAAGTGACTGCACATTAAATCACATCTTACTTAGTTTATATATCCTCAGTTCCATATGTTTGCTTCATTGGTATTCTTTATTCCGATCCCAGTAGCTGAGTTCTGCAGAACATTTAGTTAGGAATGAGTGGGGAACGATTAGTTGGTGAGAAAACATTCCCGCTTAGATCTGCCCTGGCTACCAGAAGGTAAAGTGGCTGTGATTCGGTGGGAGGTTAACTACAATGGGGAATAAGGCTATCATAGCTACTAGCCATCATGCCTATGTTCTGCTTCCACTGCCTCTGAATACTAGCTGCTGAGAATCACAAGTGGGCAGGAAGTGCTCTTGCTCTCAGGTCTTGCTTGTCGGCTTCCCATGGGCATCTAGCTGGCCACTTTGAGAACAAGATGTTGGTGCAGATGAGCCTTTCATAGCAGGGTTTTTCTTAGGTGCATGTGATCTTTCTATTTCCACAGGTCCAGTCACTGTCTGTTTAAGGTCCTCCCCATTTTGTTCTTACAACAGCCCAACGAGGTTTTAGATTAGGATGAGATACAATCACTAGTCCAAAGCTACCTAATGACTTCCATGGCCAAATTGGGGGTTTGAAAACAGGCCTCCCCAGTCTTTGTCCAACACTCTAATCCCTACACTGCGCTGATGATTCTCATAATAGATCTTATATCCACATGTGATGTGAATCTCCATGATGGAAAAGCTTGGAAGCGGTAGTATCAGATTACCACCTGCTGCTGCCTTGTGTCTGTTTAAGGTGGCTGTTTTTAAATTAGATTGTTCAGTGATTTGTGACAGGGCCTGCAGAAAAAGCCACCTGGCACTGCACCAAAAATATAATCCACTTGATCAAAAGTCTCCAAGCAGCATACAGATAAATAGTAGATAAAACCTAAATCAAAATCCACCATTAAAAAAACCCAACCCGAATATTTCATAATTATAAAACAAAGACAAAACTTTAAAAACAATATAAGTAACCAAGTTGTATGTCTGGGTAGGCTTGCTTTTCAGCATGCATATCAAACAATGTAGTGAGGGCATCTGTCCAATGTCAGTGGGCCAGGGAAGGTCTGAGACAAAGATGCTGGTTCAGGGATGTTGGTGTAGTGTTGAGATAGCCAACGCGGTTCCCCCCAGATGTTGCACTACAATTCCCCTAATTCCCAACCAGCATTGCCCACAGAGTTTATAGGAGTTGAACTCCAGCAGCAGCTGGAAAGCACCACCCCACTCGCTACCCCTGGTGCATTGTCTCCCTTTCTCCTCTGGAATAATTCGTGCCACAGACGTAGGTCTGTAAATCTGGGTGAGGGCACATTAGGAGATTTGCCCTTATTAGGCAGAGGTGCTCCAGATGGAGACAGCAGGTGGATGAACGGTCAAAACTGAGGGCCAAGTGGTATGGGGAATCGGGACTGGCAGAGCAGAGACCCACCACAGAAAGAGCCTCCGCTTGAAATACAGTGGTACCTCGAGTTAAGAACTTAATTCGTTCCGGAGGTCCATTCTCAACCTGAAACTGTTCTTAACCTGAGGCACCACTTTAGCTAATGGGCCTCCCGCTGCCACTGCGCCGCCACCACATGATTTCTGTTCTCATCCTGAAGCAAAGTTCTTAACCCGAGGTACTATTTCTGGGTTAGCAGAGTCTGTAACCTGAAGCGTATGTAACCTGAAGCATCTGTAACCCGAGGTACCACTGTACTGCAATGGCTTTGAGCAACCTGCGCTTGTTCAGTTTTGTGGCTACTGCTTCTGCGGACCGATGCTGGCTTCTCTATTTCACAGGAGTGCATTAAAACGCTCCCTCTTGTGGTTGTTATTAATCTCTCACAATCCCTCATTTGCCTCCTAATCCCCTTAATTAGAGGTTGACTTAATGCTCGGAGGCTAGAATTTCATGTCTGCTGTCAAGCTAGTTTGCTCTCTGCCACGTGGCTCTTGAGGCCTTCAGCAGTGCATCCTGGGGTATCCGATTTCTCCCAGCGGCCCTTCTCTTTCCCCTCAGCTGATTTTGTACATTTAGCTGGCATATCAACTGAATCCCCTGTTTTGCCTTAATTTGTTCAGGGACTGCCTCCTCTGTCATGTAAAGCAAAGGGAAGGGGTGTTAAGGAGGCTGGAAGCTGAAGGCAAAGCAGTTAAGGGAACTGGTACAGAGCATTATAAACGGGCTGGGAGACCATTTTACAGATGGCAAACTGAGGCCAAGAGCTAGTGATGTGTGTCTGTGACTGAGGTAGAGTTTCAGCTCAAGTTTCCCGGGCCCACAAGCTACCCACACAGGATTGTAATGCTCGTGGAAGTTGAACGCTGGAAGAATTGGGGCACACAAAGGAAAGAAGTCCTTCACACAGGGCATAGTTAACCAATGGAATGTGCTTCCACGAGAGGTAGCAATGACCGCCCATTTGGATGGCTTAAAAAGAGCATTAGGCAGGTTCAACAAGACCAATAGTGAGTCCAGCGGTCAAGAAGGCGATTTCTGCATGTGCTGTAGAGGGAAGTGAGGGCTTGCCAACCTGGGAAGGTAGCCCATCTAGGAGAAGGAAATCTCTCATCCTAAACCTCTGCTGCCTTGTGGGATATCTGGGAGAAGAAAAGGCTAAGGAGTAAACCTTACACAAATCCAGATTGGAGTCCCTAAGACGGTTGGACAGCACCTTGTAGGCCTCCTTCTGGCAACTCCTGCAGCCAAGCTGGTGCCAAATGTATTGCTGTTCTTCCCTTTGGACTGTCTCTTGAGACAGACAGATGCCAGCAACAACAACTAAGGCCAGCAATGGCCACTAGCCTGGATGGGTATGTTCTGAATAAGTGGAGAGCATGTGCTGTTGCCCTCAGGTCCTGCTTGCAGGCTTCCCAGAGGCACTGTGGGAACAGGATGCTGGACTTAAGATGGTCCACTGGCCTGATCCAGGAGGACTCCTCTTATGGAACTGCCATCTCTCACTGCCCCCGTTACATGCTGCTATTCTGTTGGGTCAGCCCCCATTTCTTAGAGTGATAAGGTGGAAACTTTCACGCTTAGTCTTGTCCTATTGTTCCTCCAAGGAAAGGGGAATTCTCTTTAGAAGAAAGAAATTGGTTCAGTCACCTCCAGGGTTGTTATATGTATTCCAGCCTTAGCAGGTTTCTTACTCGAGGGCGGGCTCTTATCTGGATTGGAATGCGAGGGCTTAAGAATCCTGTGTTCCATTCAAATTTGCACAACTTTCTAGTCCTTGCGGTTTTGGAGAAAAATGCATTTCCCTTAGCTCTACGTATTTGCCCTTATGAAAAAGCAAAGCAAAACAAAACAACTTAGCCCAATCTCAGGATTTCAAAATTTAAAAACTGGTCTTGGGAAAACAGAATGATGTAGGCAAAGTAAGGAGATGCATGCAGATATATTTCATTTGCATAAATGAGGCTAATTACTGATTTTTGGATGTGCAAAATTTGAATACTTTTGGGATAGTGTACACACAGCCCAAGATGTATACCGGCTAAAGGCTGAAACACTTTATGGACCGTTCTAAATAGCCATTTACCTGATCACCAGTGAACTGGACTCCCTTCCAGACAAGGGAAGTGTCTGTAAACACAGAGCTGGTCATTTCAGGTCATCAATGTAAATGGTATATATGCGCTGTAAAGATTTTCCAAGGTTCTTTGCCTCTTGCTGCCCCCTGCTGTTGGAATTGTTTTCTGCATCCATTTAAACAATCTTTTCCCAGATTGCAAAATCTGCTAACTACACATTGTCTAAACAAAAAAATTTTTTTTCCTTCCAGTAGCACCTTAAAGACCAACTAAGTTAGTTCTTGGTATGAGCTTTCGTGTGCATGCACACTTCTTCAGTATCTGAAGAAGTGTGCATGCACACGAAAGCTCATACCAAGAACTAACTTAGTTGGTCTTTAAGGTGCTACTGGAAGGAAAAAAATTTTTTTTGTTTTGACTATGGCAGACCAACACGGCTACCTATCTGTAACTACACATTGTCTGGAAGCCTGTTGATGCTTCACACCCAGAGCACCCTGCACTCACAGTCACTGCCTTTCCTTTTTCTGAGCCTGTGCACCTTTAAAATAGGTATCTTGCAGGCAGAAATTCAGTAGGCATTTCCCTTGCAGCATTACATTTTTGTGCCTGAAGATCTGATGAATTTCTTCCAGGCACACAACTGAAAAATGTACAGCAGCTCTGTCATGGGGAGTGGGAGGCAGATATTCAGTCCACAAGACTCCCTGTGATCACCCATAACAGTGAAATGTCTTCCCAGCAGAAGAAAAACCGGAAATAAATAGTTTGTATTACTTTGAGCCTCCTCCCACCCTGTGTGGAGTCCTTGCCTATCCTAAGTATGAAATCCTACAGCCCAGGCCCACTTAAAACCCATTCTCCTTCCACTAGATATTGGGGTGCTAGCTTCCAGGCCGTTCTGCAGTCACTGGTTTTTAACACCAACCCCATCTTTGGGCCCCTGGTGAAATGAGTTGGGGAAATGACCATTGCTCAGTGGTAGAGCACATTGTGAAAGGGTCCAGGTTCAGTTCCTGGCATTGCCAATTCAACTGGGCCCCATGGGGGTGAGGAGAAGGCAGGAGGAAAGACCTCGGTGTTCGACACCCCAGGGAGCCACCACCAGTAGGACTACGCAGCGCTGGAGTGGATGGAGAAAGAATCTGACCAGCTTCCCACATTGCTCCAAGAACCCTTCTTCAGAACCACTCAATGGCACTTGGCAGCCGTGGTCCAACCTGCCCCTCAAGATGTTTTGGACTGTAACTCCAGTCATGCTGCCCAGGGATGATGGGAGTTGTAGTCCAAAACATCTTGATGGAGGCAGCTTACACCAAGGCTGGCTCACAAGTAATAGGCTCTGCCCTATTATTTTGCGTTTGGCCTGACCCCTGAGCTGCCATTATGTTGTCTGGCTCTGGTTGGTGAAACTGTGGATTCCAGCAGTGAGAACAGAAGCAAGCCTGTTCACAAGCCTGAAGTCTCCTGCTCACTGGCCTGGTTGCCTCGGCCTTCCTGTCCCCAAAACGAAGCTGTTCTCCTTGATGCCGGCTTCTAAAATCTACCCCAGCTTTTGATGCTAGATTTTGTCAATGCATAGGCTTCTAGGCTCTCTGCTGGCAGTGCCTGCATGTGAAATTTCTATCCAGCTGGAGCCAGCGCCATGTAAGAGTTAGAGTGTAAGACTTTGGCCAGGGAGATCCAGAGTTCAGATTCCCCTTCAGCCATGAAGCTTGTTAAGTAACCTTTGACCAGCTGTTCTCTCTCTCTCTCTCTCTCTCTCTCTCTCTCTCTCTCTCTCTCTCTCTCTCTCTCCCCCCCCCCACTTAGCCTCATGTGGCTAATGGGGTGGGGGCCATTAGCTACTCCACATCTGCCATACTAAGCTAAAGGAAGGTAGACCAAGATACAAATGCATTTCAATAATCATCTAGGTTCTTCTAAAGTACAGGGGTACCTCGGGTTACAGACACTTCAGGTTACAGATGCTTCAGGTTACAGACTCCGCTAACCCAGAAATAGTACCTCAAGTTAAGAACTTTACCTCAGGATGAGAACAGACATCACATGGCGGCGGCACAGCGGCAGCGGGAGGCCCCATTGGCTAAAGTGGTACCTCAGGTTAAGAACA
Source organism: Podarcis filfolensis (assembly GCF_964270895.1). Classification (NCBI taxonomy): domain Eukaryota; kingdom Metazoa; phylum Chordata; class Lepidosauria; order Squamata; family Lacertidae; genus Podarcis; species Podarcis filfolensis. The sequence continues at coordinate 18,938,307 of NC_139615.1, read as the reverse complement.
GTTTCAGGTTAAGAACGGACCTCCAGAACGAATTAAGTTCTTAACTTGAGGTACCACTGTAATAAACTCTTAAGCGTGGTGTCTTTCCTTTCCTTTCCCTGAGTTGAGGAGGAAAGCAGAGTCTTCTGCCATCCTTCTGAAAGCTGTCACTTCATAAATCTTCATAATTCATTGCAAGCAGCTCACACCTTCAGGCCTGATCAAGAACTCTGTGCGGCTTCAAACCTTGCATACTCTTACAGAAGCTGGCTCGCTAGCAAAGGGTTTCCCTGCTCCATTTCCAGCCCATGGGATCCACTATCTCCCTGTTCCTCACTTCCCAGTGAATTGCATGATTCCCAGTTAAGGGTAGAGGACAGGAGGAGAGGATCCAAACCACCTTAGCGCCCATATTCATGCAAGCTTACCTTTTTATATCTTCCCCCTTTTCTTCACCAAGACGAGCTGTGCTTTCTCCGTGCTTTGAAAGAAAATAGTATTTTAAAAGAATCTCGCCGTACCAGTGATCTCCACCGCTCTTTGTTCCTGCTGCTTTCCACCCTGGACTGCTGTGATGCAACAGGGGCTGAAGTTCAACTCTGGGAATTCCTCCCCCCCACCCCAAAAAAAGAAGATAGAAAGGAGGGGAAGGAGTGGGAGACTTATTCCCGCCTCTGATTGGGGAATGGCTGCCTCACAAATGGAAATTGCAGTGTTCCCACGCTCGGATCACCAGCCTTTTGTGCTCCCTTCGCTGAGCCTGGCAATGAAGGAAGCTCTTTTGAAAGCCGTGGCACTGGTTGCCAATGTAGCAGCAGCAGCAGAAAGCAGGCGTAGAGCAGGGCAAGATCTCTCTCACACCCACACCCACCCAGGGATGTCAGCCGCTTAGCTCCCTGAAGGCCCCTGCCTCATGGCTCCCCTGGTGTTTGCAGATTACACATTAACTGAATCTGTTTGTTCATGGCGAATGAGTGATTAGAGAAGTTGGGTTAGCAGCAGTCCTGGACTGAGGCTGGCTGACTTGTTTGTTCCTTTTAATCCTGAGGCAGAAGACCCAGCAGCATGATTGTGGTGTCTCTGAATGAGTCCCTGCTCTGGGCTTTCCTCTTCCTAACAAGAGACACACACACTCCTATGAGAGCATAAGGGTTTCCTGGAGCCTGATCATGGGCCCGCCCTAGCTACAGGACTTTGATTGGCAGCAGCTCTCTGAAGATCCCAATAGAGCAAGGGTCAGCAACCACAAGCGGCGCACGGGGGTCGTTTAGCCGGCCCACGAGCCACCCCCGAACTGAGCCGCCCGCTTGGCGAGTCCCCACATGCTGCACTAAACCAGTGCAGTTCAGGGACTCACTTCCATGGCGCCAGAAATTGCGTCTGCGCAGACGCCGGAAATCGTGTTTGTGTAGACGTAGGTGCGCATGCACAATCCGGCCCGCAGAGGGATCTGCGCTGCAGTGAACTGGCCCAGGCGAGGTAAACCTTGCCAACCCCTGCAATAGAGGCTTTTCTCAGCCCTGCTTTCTGATTGCCTTTTTGCTTAGGGTTTGGAGCCAGGGTGGGGTGGAAACCCGTAAGTCCCCCCGGATGTTGTCAGACTCCAACTCCTATCAGTCCCAGCCAGTATGGGCGATGGACACTGTGTTTTCTCAGGAATGAATACCTCTGGATTAACATTCACCAGGCATGCTCCTGCTGCAGCCGCTGAGCCAGGGGCAGGGTAAGAGTTAGGGCAGAGCGAAGACTTGTCTTCCAGAATGGGATGTGTGAGGCCTAGTAGCTCGGTCCTGCTCTCTTGCCTCAGAGAACAGTTCTGGGAGTTTTGGCCTACTAGGCAGAGGCTGAAGACCAAGGAGGAGGACAGGAAATGCCACCTGGATCATCCTGGCATTGCAGAGGCCCTGTGTTGATTCTATTCCTGATACCAGACTTGACTGTGGTTTTTTTAGTAGCAGGATCTATAACCATGATCTAGGGCTGCAGAACCAAAGGGAGGCGTACTCCGCCACCAGCCAGGGCACTGCTGGCCACTGGGGAGCTGCACGCACTGCCCCACCCACTGGGCCCATCCATTAGCCAGAGAAGGACCAGCTGCCCCAGAGATTGATTTCCTCTTCCCTCCTCATTCCCTTGTCCTTTTGTATCGTTGTCTGTTACTACAGGTCAGTGGAACCTGCAGGCAGGGGCTGCCTTCTCTTTGCCTGCAGGTTCCACTGACCTGTAGTAACAGACAACATACCGACTTAGATGTTATTCTTTCTTCCTCTCCGTCACTCTTGGCACCTCAGTGGCTGGCTTAATTGGCAGATTAATTTCCCCCTCCTCACTTGAAGCATGTCCAAAACTTAAATCCAATTTTTCATCTTAAGAAATGGAACTTGGTGCGCTCGCGGAGACAGCGTCCAGGAGATCTGAACTCCCTCGGGGGCTTTCCATCCAGTGCCCCCACCCCCTCCTTCTTTACGAACTTGGGGGTGGTTTATTGGGCATCCGCGGATGAGACTGCATCTTCCCTTACACTGGGAAGAATTTGGGAGGCTGATTACTCCCATCTCAGCCTCTAAATTGCCTTGTGGGAGCTGGAGAGATGGTATTGTCGGCCATCTTCCGTGGCGCTTCAAGCAGAAGTCCAACCTGAAACTGTTCTTGACCTGAAGCACCACTTTAGCTAATGGGGCCTCCCGCTGCCGCCACGCCACTGGAGCACGATTTCTGTTCTCATCCTGAAGCAAAGTTCTTAACCCGAGATACTATTTCTGGGTTAGCAGAGTCTGTAACCTGAAGCGTCTGTAACCTGAGGTACCACTGTATAGGGACAGGCTTTAATGCCAGTTCTTAGCCCTTTTCCATCTTGCCTTCTAGGTTTTGAGAGGGAGGACCAGCGATGTGCTAATTTCTCTTCTCGGTCCCCAGAGATTATTAAGCACCACGTTCAAGGTGAGGAAACTTGCGGGCTCATGAACTCCTAATCTGGGGGGAATCTGAGCTAGGAAGATGTGGGTTGGATCCGAACCCTCGCAGGGGGAGACCCCACCTTTTAGTTTGATCTTGAAAAGCAAATTCCTAGCCCTCATGGAGGCCTGACTGATGAACGGTCCCTGTTTCTTGTTTTGTTTCAAAACCAGGCCTCGGACCTCCAGATTGAATTGAACAAGCACCCAAAGTCCAAACCGGACCCCAAGGACCTGGTCTTTGGCAAATATTTCACTGACCACATGCTCATGATAGAATGGAGCCAGGAGAAAGGCTGGGGGAAGCCACACATCAAACCGTTCCAGAATCTCTCGCTGCATCCAGCCTCTTCCGCCCTGCACTACTCAGTGGAGGTAACTGCTTTCTATATAAAAAGAGTCTCCGCTGTCAGTTTCACTAGGTAATAATAATAATAATGTCAGGGACTCAGGAGCAGGAGCACTGGGGAGAGAGGAAATGGAGAGCGAAGGGGAAGAATCCGAGGGCAGCGTAGGGGAGTATGACAGTGGCCCGAGAGATTCCATGAGCTTCTCCAGCGAATCAGAAGATTCCCAGAAGGGGGCGCCCATGGTCAGGGCAAGGGGGGTCCCAGGGGGAACGCACCAGAAACAAGGAGACAGAGGGGAACCCCAAAGCAGCAGTGGGGGATTGGGACCAGTTTCCCCACCAGAGCATAGTGGGGGGGAAGAGTCACATGTGTCAGGGCCAGCGTCTCCTCCAGCGGGGAGAGAGAGTGAGTCAGGGCTGACCACGCCTCCAATGGAGGGGAGGTCAGTTGCAGCTAGCCCCCCCAGAGGGGGAAGCAGTGACAGCAGCAGCAGTGAAACGGTCAGGAGAAAAGTTACCGGCTGGGCGCGCGCGCCAAGTTCAAATGTACAGGCGCGGGGAACAGCAGGAGACCCGGATGGGGAACCAGCTCCTAAAGCCCGCCGGAGGGAGGGGGAAGGCTCAGGGGACTCAGCGTCAGAAGAGGCTAGAAAGGGCGAGACCCCAACGGCCAGGCGGAACCAGAGGCGGAAGGAACTGAGGAAGAGGTGGAGTAAGGCTAGAATCTTAAATTGGTGTCAGGGGGTAGGAGACTCAGACGGAGCATCAGCGGTCTAACAGTTGAGACGTAGAGCTGCGCGCTGCGGCTCTGGAAGTGAAACTGAACTTCAATAAAGACTTTGTACCTAACAACGAAGCAGCGTTGGTCCTTTGTGAGCTGGGACCTTGGGCAGCTCTGACAAATAATAATAATAAATAAATTTTATTTATACCCCGCCCTCCCCAGCCAAGACCGGGCTCAGGGCGGCTAACAACCAATAATGAAAACAAGTTGAATAAAATACAATTTAAAAACAAGATTAAAAGACAACATTAAAACATTAAGGCAGAGTCTCTAAATAGCTCGTTTCTTCCATACGACTCTTTTCTCTCTTTCCCATCTAGCTCTTTGAGGGGATGAAGGCATTCCGGGGCCCAGACAAGCGCATCCAACTTTTCCGTCCCATGATGAACATGAACCGCATGTTACGTTCCGCGCTCCGTACTTCCCTGCCGGTGGGTACTTCCGGTGAGGCGGCCCCTTGCCTCCCTCTCCTGCAGGAACTGTGGGTTGCTGCATCTTAAGCCATCTTCAGATATGCCCCCCCACAAGTGGTGCTGCAAGGTTTGGGGGCTGAGACCCAGGCCCTCCCCCCCGCTCATCCTCGGGTCCCTGAACACAGCAGGACTGCCTTGCCACCTCAAAGGGATGCACAGATCACTGAGCCTGGCATCTGCATTGACCCAACCGCCCCAGGGCAAAGCCTGAACTTACACTACTTGCATTCGGCTCGCCCTCTCCCTTTTCTCTCCTCGGCACAAACAGCGATGCAGTCTCTTTCTCTGCACAGGGTGCGAGCGTATTCATAGAAGTGGCCCTCCAGGGTTTTTACCTGGGGAATCCGGGACTTGAACTCGGGACCTTCTGCATGCAGGGCAAGATGCTCTGCCGTTGGGCTGCAGCCCTAAAGCGTCTTTCTGTGGGAGTGGGGAAAGAGGCTCGCCTTGAGACTCTTGGGGTCCAGAAAGGAGAAGGGGAAACAGCATCACTGGTCTTACTTGCTCTTTCCCCACCCCTCCCTTCTGCACAACAGCCCTTCGACAAGTCTGAGCTTCTCGAATGCATCCGGCGGCTGATCCACCTGGACCAAGACTGGGTCCCACACGCCGAAGCCACCAGCCTCTACGTCCGCCCCACCTTCATCGGCACTGAGGTGTGTTTCCCGAGCCCACCTCCCCGCTCTTTTAAGTATACCTTGGAAGTCAAACGGAATCCGTTCCAGAAGTCCGTTCAACTTCTAAAACATTCAGAAACCAAAGTTTGGCTTCTGATTGGCCGCGGAATGTGGGGACATTTATATAATTTAGCAGAGTTTAAACCATCCCCTGTTTGAGTTTATGCAGCGATAAACAGGTTGCTAACCGTTTGAGTCCTATAAATAATTATACCTTCCTGGATGATAATCCCTTTCTGTCCCTTTTAATGAAAACACACATGAATTTGAATCATATTAACATAAACTATTTTACTAGTTAACACTCCTTGCAGCAACCGACCAACTGACAAAACTGCCTGCCCCATAGAGGCAGTTAGTCCTCTCGAAATGTTGGACTTGTCTGACAGCTTTATATCCCACACGGAAGCCCCGTCAGACATTCGGCTTCCAAAAGAACATTCAAAAACTGGAACACTCCAGGGTTTGATTGTTCGGGAGCCAAAACGTTCAAGAAATAGGCTGTTTGAATTCCAGGGTATGACTGTATTTTATTTATTGAGAAAGAGGGTGTATCCCTCTCTTCTGCTAGAAAGGCTCCCTCAGCGGCTTACAGGCAGTCAAAACAAGGCAGTCTCTACCCACGGCCCCCCAAAAGGCCACAGCACCCCAGGGAAAAGGGGGAGGGGGAAATCAAAACTCAGGCACCCCCAGTTTCTAAACAGTGGTTCCTAGATTGGCCACGTGGCGTAGTTTGGGGCAGGAGCGAGGCCATCAAACCTGATGGAATGTGCCCTGATTCCTGTTTCTCCCACGGAGGCAGCCTGATGGAATGGTGACTGTTGAGGGAACAGGAGGGAGGCTTGATGGAGCTGGCCTGTCGCAGCGGAGCCGATGGAGGGTATTGCTCGACTGCCAAGCAGGGGTGTCTGGTTCATTGAGGGCCCACCATCCTCAGTCCGCCATCTTACAAGCAGCCCAGCCTCTTGGCGTCCTCCTTCTCAGGGTCACCCTTTAGGGAGGAGCAGCAGGAAGAGGATGGGGACAGAACCAGAATGAGCTGGCTGCCCCTGCCATTGGCTCTCGTTGACTCTGACTCCATCCCCTGTGGGGCTGCCCTTCTCCCCACTCTGCCCATTCCAATGGCCGCCAGCCAACGCCTGTGCCAACACCTTGCTCTCTCTCTCTCCCTCTCCACAGCCCTCCTTGGGGGTCGCCAAGTCCAGGCATGCCTTGCTCTACGTGATCCTGGGCCCCGTGGGAGCCTATTTCGCTACCGGCACCTTCAGCCCCGTTTCCCTACTGGCCGATCCTCGCTTTGTCCGTGCCTGGATGGGCGGCGTGGGGGACTGCAAGGTGGGCGGGTGAGTACGGCTTCTGTTCCAACAGGTACGGCGGCAGGATGGTCTCCAGCCCAATGCTGCCAGATCCAGGGGCAACCAACATGGTGGCCTCCGGGTCTTGATGGACTGCAACTCCCATCAGCCCCAGACAGCCTGGCTAATGGTCGGGAGAGATGGGAGTTGTATTCCAGTAACATCTGCATTGACTACTTCTGTCTAGCCTGCCTGGCAGTGGATATCCGAGATCTCAGGAAGAGAGAGAAAAGGGGGCTTATTTCCCAGGTGTTTTGAAATAATTTAACTGGAAATGCCAAGGACTTCACTAGGCCTGGGTGATATATCGCCCAGGACTGGTATGAGGAGCAGACCGCCATGTTGGCTTCACTCAGCGATATATTGCAGGTGAAACCGCCACCGCTCCTGAGTTCCTCTGCTAGAAGCGTCCGCTGGAGGGAGTCAAGAGTTCCTTCCTCCAGTGGGTGCTGCTAGCAGAGGGAACCAGGAGAGGCAGCAGTTTCACCAACGATATGTCGCTGAGTGAAACCGCCCTTGCACTCTGCCCTCACTCGATGCAGAGGGAGAAACAAGCTTAATAATAATAATAATAATAATAATAATAATTTATTATTTATACCCTGCCTATCTGGCTGGGCTTCCCCAGCCACTCTGGGTGGCTTTCAACAAAATATTAAAATACAGTAATGCATCAAACTTTAAAAGCTTCCCTAAACAGGGCTGCCTTCAGATATCTTCTAAAAGTCTGGTAGTTGTTGTTCTCTTTGACATCTGGTGGGAGAGCGTTCCACAGGGTGGGTGCCACTACCGAGAAGGCCCTCTGCCTGCTTCCCAATGCGCCAATACACCTTGTTCCTCCCACTGCATCTTTGAACTGCTCAGCTGAGGAGTGTGCAGCTGCCCTTGCCTCAGTCGAGCAGTTAGAGGAGCCCCCAGCCTGGCGCTGGCTCCCTCAAGCCGGTGGCGGGGTGGGGGCTCTGTGAAACTGCTCAGCTGAGGGGAGCATGGTTGCCGCTCCCCGCAGCGAGCAGTTGGAGGAGCCTCGGTGCTTCACATGCGAGAGCACCGGGGCCGTCTCAGCTGGGGAGGGGGAACGTTCCCAATCCCCAGCTGAGCGGCGCAAACATTGTCCCAGCCTGTGAGCGCCTGGGTGAAACCTCCTCAGCTCTCGAGGTGAGAGCTGGGGAAGTTTCACCACCCAGTGTCTCGCGGGCAGAGGCCAATGCATCTTGTTGTTTCAACATCGCAGTATGTTGCCAAGCCACGATGTTTGGCTGGTGATATATAATAATAATAATAATAATAATAATAATAATAATAATAATAATAATTATTATTATTATTATTATTATTATTATTATTATTATTATTTATTATTTATACCTGTCCATCTGGCTGGGCTTCCCCAGCCACTCTGGGCGGCTTTCAACAAAATATTAAAATACAGTAATGCATCAAAGCTTTTTCCTAAACACGGCTGCCTTCAGATGTCTTCTAAAAGTCTGGTAGTTGTTGTTCTCTTTGACATCTGGTGGGAGGGTGTTCCACAGGGTGGGTGCCACTACCGAGAAGGCCCTCTGCCTGGTTCCCTGTAGCTTCACTTCTCACAGTGAGGGAACCACCAGAAGGCCCTCGGAGCTGGACGTCAGTGTCTGGGCAGAACGATGAGGGTGGAGATGCTCCTTCAGGTATACTGGGCCGAGGCCGTTTAGGACTTTAAAGGTCAGCACCAACACTTTGAATTGTGTTTGGAAACGTACTGGGAGCCAATGTAGGTCTTACACTGCAATGTTGAAAAGCTGATATCACCCAGCTCTAGACTTCACCTAGGACTGTCTTACCTGCAGCTGTTTGAGCCTCCTCCATTGCTGGATTGGGGAAGGCTGGTCCCCACTCTCTTAAGCTGACATTTGAACAGCTGAGGCTCTTTTTATCGCTGTCACTGAGCTAAATTATTTTTGCATGTTGTTGTGATGTGCATTTTTATCTTTCATGGCTTTGTGAACTGCCCTTGGCGGGTCCTTTGCCCTGAACGGCAGTGTAAAATTACTCACATAAATAAGTGTAATGGGGTTCTCTCTGAGAGGTGTGGCCTGCCTTCTCCACATCTTCAAAGAGAGGGTCGACTCGGCACTCTCTGCTGCCTGCAGACGCCTTTTTTAAAAAACCCGACGGCGAAATCCTGCCTTGCTCTTGTGTTTCCCTTAGCAACTACGGCCCCACCATTTACGTGCAGATGGAGGCCGCCAAAGAAGGTTGCCAGCAGGTTCTCTGGCTCTACGGGGACGACCACCAGATCACAGAAGTCGGGACTATGAACATCTTCGTGCTTTGGAAAGACCAGCAGGGAGGTGAGGAACTGGGTCCCTGAGTTGCCGGGAGCTGCGATTCTCAGCAATGGGGGTACTGAGACTCACTGCCTCCGAGAGTGGAGGCAAATAACTTGAATGAAATAAAATAAATGCAGCATTGGCTGGTCTGTTAGGGCATGTGGGACGACACTGCTGCATCGATCTCCATCGGCAGTCCAGGGGGTGGCAGGGCCTGCCAGCTTCCTGCTCTTTGCATCAGCCTTGTCCTTGTAGAACTCAGCAGGGAGGAAGGAGGTGGGAACAGAACTAGCCTTACTTGGCCCTGCCCCTCATTGTCTCTGGCTCCGCCTCTCATTGCCTTTGGTTCCGCCTCTCATTGCCTTTGGCTCCACCTCCTCTTAGTCTCCTTACCTTCTGCTGTATGACTTCCGATGTGCACCAGCCACCACTTAATAAAATATATTTGAATGACGCCCTGTATGTGAAGGAAAAGGGAATGGCCTCTCCTAAAGCAGGTGCTTCCGTGGACATATGAATGCTTCATTCAGAAGCAAAGTATATTTCTTTTCCCTTTAGATGTATTTTTTTGTATGTTTCAAATGCAAATTTATGCCGATGAAATCTGATTAATCAGCTAAAACTCATATGTTCAGTCAAGCAGGGTTTCTTTAATCGGGTGTCAGCTCTAGCTTTTCTTTCCTTTTTTTAAAAGAAAGAATTTGGACTTTTATTTTAAAATTTTGCAAACTGACATAACCCCCCCCCAAAAGACGAGTCCACAGTTAATGCTGCCGTTGCATTACGACACGTTGGAAGAAAATTAAAAGCATAAGTAAAGGTAAAACAATTTGCATCAGCTATTACCTCATCATATTTATGGAGAAAATAAATGTATGCAGGATTCTTTTTTCTGAACCTTTTCCTTACTAAGTACAATCTGGAGGTAGATAATTCTGCCCCGTCCTCCTCAGATTTTGTTCCTCTTTTGATCTGGTTTGCGGTTTATGAAGTGCCTAGATATGTTGGCTCACATTCCTGGCAGCCTGGTATGTGTTGAACATGCACCATTTAAAAGCAAAAGACACACAGTCTTCTCTACATTGTTATTGAAAAACCATTACCTTCTATGGCTTTTTGGATTCATCCACGTCTTTGGTTTCTGACAATTCAACATGTGTTGCCCACGCAGTTTAAAGTATGTTATCTTTGAAGTTATGAGGATGAGAAAATTGGATCTTAACAAAAAAACAAACAAAATTGTAGGGAGTTGAGCTCTCTCTCTGTGTGTATGTTTTCTGCATGTCTGTCACTGCGTCCTCCCCTTCCAGATCTGGAGCTGGTCACCCCTCCTCTAAATGGAATCATCTTACCCGGTGTGATACGGCAAAGCCTTCTAGATCTGGCACGCGAATGGGTGAGTTTGGCGAAAACAGGAGACTTTTGATAGTGCTGGAATGGACCTGAGGGTGAGTGGCGGATTTGCAAGCTGGAATTTTGCAGCAAAAATCTTTTTTTGCTTTCTCCGGATGATCTTTCAACACACCCACAACGCCGTTAGAAAGGAGGGGAGAACAATGCATTTTGTTGAATGAGCTAAGTTAGAGAAGCATACGAAACTGCCTTGTAGGGAGTCAGGCTGCTGGCCCACCTAGCTTAAGATTGTCTGCACTGACTGGCAGCAGGGTTTCAAAGTAGGGCACTCTCCCAGCCCATGTTAGGAACTGAGATATGAAAGCTAGGAGCTAAATGGCACATTAAACCTAGGTTGTGGGCGCAACAACGGAATGCCTAGGTGCGCTTTTTTATATATATACCGTATATTTCGCCCCATAAGACACACTTTTTTACTCTTAAAAAGTAAGGGCAAATGTCTGTGCGTCTTATGGAGCGAATGTGTGGTCCCTGGAGCCAAATTGCCGGAGTACGGCACGTTCTTGGGCTGCTCTTTGTTGGGGGGGGGCTCCTCTGCCAGCAGCCTCTGCTTCCCCCTGCAGCCCCGGGAAGCTTTGGAGCAGTGGGAGGGCTGTGTGCCCATGCCCCGCGCTCCTGGGCTGCTGAATGGAGGTATGTGGGGGGGTGCTGTTTAATAATAATAATAATAATAATAATAATAATAATAATAATAATAATAAATTATTATTATTTTATTGTCATTGCCCCCTCTCGGGGACAACGAAATTACTTGACTGCTCCATAGAAACACTAATTAAACAATACAGTATAGTACAGCAAGGAAGATTAGATGACTTTCAAAGTCCAGGCTTCCCATTCAGGGCTGAGATCGCTCTGGAGAAGAAGCTGTTCTTAAGACGGCTCGTTCTTGTCTTCATCGTCCTGTATCTCCGTCCCGACGGCAGGAGCTCGAAGAGACAGTGACCAGGATGCGATGGATCTTTTACTATGTCCAGTGCCTTCCTATGGCACCTTGTGGCATAAATCTGCTCTAAGGTGGAGAGTGGGCAGCCAACAATGCTCTCTGCTGCCTTAACAACTCTGCACAACCTCATCCTGTCCTGGGTAGTACAGCTTCCGTACCACACACATAAGCCATAAGTGAGCACGCTCTCAATGGCACAGTGATAGAAGGCAAGCAGCAGTTTCTGCGGAAGATGGTTTGCTGTTCTGCTGCAGCCTGCCCTTTCCCCTCAAGCTTTGCAGCAGCGGGCAGCTTGCTCCACACTCCTGGGCTGCTGAATGGGGGTGGGGGGTGCTGCTCTGCCAGCAGCCTGCCCTTTCCCCTCAAGCTTTGCAGCAGCGGGCAAGCTGTTCGCTGAGAGAGGGGAGGATGAGGACGGAGAGGAGGGGGGCCAAGAAGCTGGGTGAAGGGAGAGGAGGTACCATAGGTTGCCGTGAGTGGAGAGTCATGGTGGAGGTCAAAGGAGAGGGAGCAGCGAAGGGGAGAAATTGCAGACGTCACCTGAGGAGTTTGGGTGAATGGGATAGAGAGGAGGAAGCTGGACAAGGGGACTGTGCTGCTTGGGGAGGGGGAGAAAAAAGTGGGGAGAAGGAAAGCCTCCCAAGCCCGCCGCTGAGAGGCTCTGCTTGGCTGTTTCTTGACTGTAATTCAAGTACAGGGAATGTTTGCGAGCAGCAGGCTGAGAGAGGGGAGGAAGAGGACTGAGAGGAAAAAATGTGGCATTAGCAATGCTTTGGATGGAAACGAAGATGGTATTTTACATGAAGATGGCGAAGAAAGTGATGTCAGTGATTGTGAGCAACTGAGCTTCATAAATTCTGACTCTAGCAGTGATGAGTTCTTGGGGTTCGCAGAAGACTAGAAGAGTACTCAAACCTTAAAGTTTCTCTTCATTTGTTAATGACAGTGATGATGGTTCTTAATGCCATTGTTGACTGCTGTTCACTTTACATGGCTGTAATATGATTCTGATATACCGGTTGTTTATTAAATGCAGTAGTTTATGCAACATTCGATTCAGAATATTTTCTTCTCGTTTTCCTCCTCTAAAAACTAGGTGCGCCCTATGGTCGGGTGTGTCCTATAGAGCGAAAAATACGGTACATAACAAGAATACAAAGCTGAAAATTAATGAAATGCAGCTAAAATATGAAGTTCATTTTCCACGTGCTCTAGTCCTTCCCCTGCCCACCCCCATAATATTCTGAAGTGGGTCTTCAGAGAGTAGCTGGAAGTGAGGAGGCAGAAAAAGGTCCTCCTTTCCTTCCGCTCTGCAGTTTTAAACTGAAATCTTAGGCTCAGTACTGCACCCAGAGCTCAGAAACTGCTTGAAATTCCTGGTCCCAAAATGCGTCCGGAACAATGGGAGTTTCGAACACGGCTCCCGGCCCTTCCTGGAGATTGAACCCGGAAACTTCTGCATGCCGGGCAGATGTCCTGACCACTGAGCTATAGCCTCTTTCCTCAATGACGATTGCATTGCTACTCCTTCCATACTGAACTTGAGAGGTTTAACGTTGCTGCTTTTAAAGTAGCTGGCAATGGGTTTGTTTGTTTCTTGTTTTCAATCCTGAATCTCTTTCCACCCAGGGGGAATTCAAAGTTTCTGAAAAGGTTATCACAATGGCTGAGCTGATCCAAGGCCTGGAAGAAAACAGAGTCAAGGAAATGTTTGGCGCGGGGACGGCCTGTGTCGTTTGTCCCGTGAATAAAATCTTCTACCAGGGCAAGGTGAGAGTTAGGACATGGAGCCAACACTGGCCTTTTCTGAACCGTCCAAATTGTGATTCATGTTTCGTGACGAATCTCTCCTCCTCTCTCATGTCAGAATTACCATATCCCCACCATGGAAAACGGACCTGAGATTGCAAAACGGTTTCTGAAGGAGCTGACAGATATTCAGGTATAGCTTAGCAAAGTGGGGCGGCGGGGTGGGGGGGACGGACAAGTTGTTTTTCATTTTAAGAAAACAGTTTGTAGGCAAAGGGCAGAGTCCTGGGTGCTTATCCTGCCTGTGGTTCCCTGTTTGGCCACCAGTGGGCGCAGCGACCTTGTGGAGTAACCTGCCTTTGGTACCCACTATGCAAGAGGAATTTAATACAGTGGTACCTCAGGTTAAGTACTTAATTCATTCCGGAGGTCCGTACTTAACCCGAAACTGTTCTTAACCTGAAGCACCACTTTAGCTAATGGGGCCTCCTGCTGCTGCAGTGCCGCCGGAGCACGATTTTTGTTCTCATCCTGAAGCAAAGTTCTTAACCTGAGGTAATATTTCTGGGTTAGCGGAGTCTGTAACCTGAAGCTTATGTAACCTGAAGCGTATGTAACGCGAGGTACCACTGTAGGTTGATTTAACCTGGAAGAATGAAGTGTAAAGGGATAATTGTGCACAACTGCACACACTCCAGGAACAGTGGGGGCTGACAGCAAATTCCACCCGTTCTGATCTGGAACGATATGCCCTTCCCATCGCTAGGGGAAGCCACTTCCCTGCTTTTCCACCAGTTCACCCCACATGTTTGATAATCTCTTGATGACTTTCAGCTGCAGGTGTGTGGACACACACAACAATTTTCTTTTTGTAGGGATGTAAAACCTTCCCAGAATTTTTGAAGCTGTGTGTTGGGCGGGGGGAGTGGTTTGTTTCCACCCCCAAACACACACCCCACCTCATAAATTTAAGGGGAGGTGGGAAAATAGACTTTCTTTTGCTCCCTTACTGCATTGTGGGGTTGGGCCCATTTCTGCCTCTCCCGTCCTTATCCCAGTGTCAGGCAGCTGCAAAGCCTAGAGCTAAGCAGGGAAGTGGCTGCAGCTCAGGGATAGGCCCCAGACTCAATCCCCAGCAGCATCTCCAGGAAAAGACTCCCGGGGAGCTGCTGCCAGTCAGGGTTGACTTTACTGGGCATATCATTGTCTGTGAATTTGCAGCCAGGTGGCATTTCCAGCCATGCTAACTGACTACCGTATTTTTCCATGTATAACACGCCCCCGTGTATAAGACGCCCCCTATTTTGGGGGACTCAAAACCAAGAAAATGCACTATGCACTATCCGCGTATAACGGCCTCGGTCCTGTATATCTCCACCCCCACCGTTCAGCCCAGACACTGAGATCCAGCGCCGAGGGCCTTCTGGCGGTTCCCTCATTGTGAGAAGTGAGGTTACAGGGAACCAGACAGAGAACCTTCTTGGTAGTGGTGCCCACCCCGTGGAACGCCCTCCCTTCAGATGTGAAGGAAATAAGCAGCTATCTTCTTTTTAAAAGACATCTGAAGGCAGCCCTGTTTAGGGAAGTTTTTAATATTTAATGCTGTATTGTTTTTAACACTTGATTGGGAGCCACCCAGAGTGGCTGGGGAAACTCAGCCAGATGGGTGGAGTATAAATAATAAATTATTATTATTATTATAAGGCGACACCTTATTTAAACATCAAAAATTTGGGAAAAAAATATAATTATACACGGAAAAATACGGTGTATCTTCCCACCTTCCCTTATTTATTTATTTATTTATTTATTTATTTATTTATTTATTTCTCTCTCTCTCTCCCTGCAGTACGGACGTGTCGCCAGTGACTGGGTCTACCCAGTCTGACGTAGGCTGAGCAACACCCCACCGGAGCCGCCTCTTCTTCTTCCTCCTCCTCCTCCTCCTCCTCCTGCTACAGCCTCTCCGTTTTCTCTCTCATCTTACCAATGCCGTATTTATGACTTGGTTCTATAGCTTTGACAGTCCTGCCTTTTTCTCTGTCAGAGTTTGGACTGGACCGGTTATGCTCTCGGATAAAGTTGGCCTTCTTCTGCCTGTTACAACTGCAGGCCGCTTTGTGGCGGCGAAACACTCCACTCTGGGATGTGCCCAGAGCTTAGAAGAGCTCCTGCTCGCATCTTCCGTGCAATGGGAAGGAATATCTGGACTGAAATCGCCGCTGCTCTCTCTGCTCCAAAATTCAACAGCCTCCTGCTTTTAAAGTGCAATATTGAGAGAGAGAGAGAGAGAGAGAGGGAGAAACTGACGTGTCTTCAAAACTGTTTAAATCCACACAGAAACTCACACATGTTTTGTGTTTGTTTGTTTTGTTTTTTTAAAAAAGTAGTTACACATCCAGGATCTGTCCGGAAAAGACTGTTTTTATTTTTTTTTAAAGTATGTTCTTGGATTCACGCAGAAGCACAGAAGTCTCAAGTCTAAACTTTTTGCTCTGGCAAAAGTTAGCTTTCGTACACTAGTCACCGGTGCCAAAAAAAGTTAACTTTTGCTTCCTGATCTGCAGTTCTCCAGACGTTTCAAATTTACCTCTTGAACATTCTTGCCGCCTCTTTTTTAATATCCAAATCTGTCTTGGCTTAGAGTTAAGAGAATCCATCTGCGCTTAGGGGTTGCAAACTAGCTTTGAACGCCAAAAGGTATTGGGAACGGGAGGCAGTTTTTTTACATTTAAAAAATGCTATTTAAAATTAAAAACCATCTCCTGGAGAAGCTTCTGGGCACCTGTTTCTGATTTCCCCACATGGAACGACAGTCCGCTTCTTTTAAGCAGCCACTTCTTCTGGGAAGAGTTTTGAGGAGAACGGTCTACGACAAGAGGGGGAAAGCTGTGGCCCTGCTTGGACCTTCATGGACTCAGCTCCCATGAGCCTCAGCTGGCATAGTCAGTGAAAGGGATGATGGGAGTTGTAGTCCAACAGCATCTGGAGGGCCACAAATCCCCCACCCTTGATCTAAAGGGTGCTGTGTTGTGCCAAGAAGAATAAAGCTAGATTAACAACATAGTTGTGAGTCACATATTCCATCATAAAGAATACCAGACGCAGGGGTGAAGGGATCTCCAGTTGGGAGGCAGGGGCCAAGCCTGTTGCCGAGCCGGAAAGTGTCCTTCAACTCTCATGGTGCCCTTTTGCCTGGGTGAAAGAGAGAAAGAGGTGCGTGAAACTAGCCTGCTGTAGGACGGTAACATTGATGGTCGTTGCTCCGCCCACTTTTGCCTCTGGCCCCGCCCACCACTGGCATGTGGACCCTGAAAGCTTGCTCAGAAGCAGTAGTTGCCCTCAGACTGGAAAAAGGTTCCCCACCCCGGACTTACACAAGGCACCGATGATGGGTTTTCACTCAGATGACGTTGCACCTTGTTCAGGGCGGCCTGAGGCATTTTGGCACCTGAGACGAAACACCTCGCTGCTGCCGCCCCCGTCCCTGGGCACAGAGTCCCTGAGGAGTCTCCCCCCACCAGGCAGTTCGGCTCCTGCTCAAACCTACGTTATCTGTCTCACTACGCAATGCGACGGAAATGAATGTAACCCATTGATTGCATAATTTCGATGCATTCTAGGGAACGGAAAATGTAAAAGAAAGAAAAGGAACAAAATGTATGTGGACTTTTTAAAAAAGGATAGTGAATGCTGTTCATATTTGCCCGTGTGATTTCTGTTCCTAACTGGGTGAATGAGCAACTTGTGGCAATTTCCATTCCTGTTTCTGTTTCTGATGGAATTCTCCAACATCCTGAGTACCTTGGGCAGATGTGGTGGTCATAAGGCCCAAGGATGTCTCTGGGTTTGATGGAAGCCCAGGGGGAAAAACCCCTCTGGAGCAGGCTTTTCCAGCTTACTGGACCACAATTTCAAAAGCAACAGCAGCAACACTCTGGCAGCTAGGAGACCCCTTTTAATTTCGCATAATTTTGAGTGCCCAGCTTAGTGTCACTCCAGACACGGCCTTTGAAGTCTGTTCACAGAGGTTTCCTGACAAACTGCTTGTAAATGGATTTCAAACTGAAGTTGATCAGCACCTGTCGGCTAATCGGCACCAAGAGATTTTGCCTTTGAAGTCTATTGAAACTGCTTGCAAAATGTTTTCAAAGGTGAGCCCTTTTCAGGTTGTCACTTGACCTCAGAGTTGGCCAACAGGGTGAGGGGAAGGAATGATCCATTCAGTGACCATACCCAGTCCCCTCCCTCTGCTCCAGAGCAATATGGGAAATTCCACAGACTGGACGCTAGCCTGTGGCCAGCAGCAGGGTGGAGTATGGAATGTGGCTCTGGCAGGCGCTGTGGTCTAAACCACCGAGTCTCTTGGGCTTGCTGATCAGAAGGTTGGTGGTTCGAATCCCCATAATGATGGGGTGAGCTCCCGTTGCTCTGTCCCAGCTCCTGCCAACCTAGCAGTTTGAAAGCACACTAGTGCAAGTAGATAAATAGGTACCACTGCAGCAGGAAGATAAAGGGTGTTTCTGTGCACTCTGGTTTCCGTCACGGTGTCCCGTTGCACCAGAAGTGGTTTAGTCATGCTGGCCACATGACCCGGAAAACTGTATGTGAACAAACGCTGGCTCCCTCGGCCTGAAAGCGAGATGAGCACCACAACCCTATAGTTGCCTTTGGCTGGACTTAACCGTTCAGGGCTCCTTTACCTTTTTTACTTGCAGGCCTTGTGGCATCTGCCCTGGGATTCAGGTGTTGGTGCGGAGCCTGGTTAAAATGCACCAGTGGTCCACAAGCGTCATCCAGGTGGTCCATGGCTTGTCTCTGGATTTGCGATTGAACAGAAGAGGTGGCCTATCCATGCATTAAATAGAATTCTGTATCTTATGGAAAAAATAATGACATGTTGTTACAATTGCACGGGGATAAGTGCATCTGCACAAACATGTGCACACAAAACACCCAACCCCCTGCATGGGACTCCAGGAAATGCAAGAGGAGGTCTTCTGCAAATGGCCTTTGCAACATAAGTCACTTAAATGGGAACAAGGGATCCAGATGCGCCTATTGACAGCAGTTGTTTTCACTTCGCCCTGTTTTATCCACGAATCCACCAGTTTCTTGATGAAATGTCACTTTTACCGATAAAATCTGAGCTGGAATAGTACAGAGAGAGCAATACAGCAGTTGTGCATGGCCCCCTAGTCAGCCTCAAGACTCCTCTGGCCACAGAGCAGGAAATTCTTCCTAGTCTCCCCTCTGTGAAGCTGATTTAACAAGTACAATAATACCTTGGGTTGAATATGCTTCATGTTGAGTGTGTTCGAGTTGCGCTTCGCGACAACCCGGAAGTAACGGAGCGTGTTACTTCCGGGTTTCGCCGCTCGTGCATGCGCAGACGTTCAAAATGACATCATGCGCAGAAGCGCCGAAAAGGGACATGCGCGTGCGTAGACGTGCCGTCGCTAGTTACATTTGCTTCTGGTTGCGAATGGGACTCCGGAACGGATCCCGTTCGTATCCAGAGGTACCACTGTATTGGTAGGCTATCCAAGCTGACTTGTCAATGAATGAAACAGGCCTGTGACAATGTATTCTGGAGTCAAGATATTCACCATTTCAAAAGAACGGCCCAAACTCACCGGGAAAAGGCAACCAGCAAGCATTGTCAGGTGTCTTGACCGACAGGCGCCAAGTCATACTCTCACGTTTCTGTTGTGGACCACCTCTTTCTGTGACATTTGTATGATAATTTGAGTGGTCTTTGGCTAAGGGGTTGGGCAATTTCTAAAGTCTTTAAAAGTTGTTGCGGGTCCTCTCACCTCCTTGGGAGGGCGGCGGGGAACTCTGTCGCAGCAGAAAATAAAGATATTCCTTGTTTTCTTCAACTCATTCCTGCCTCCATTCATTCATCTCGTAGAATTCTATCCACGTATTCCATAGAATTCAGATTGTGAGATAATAAAATGCAATGCATTGAGAAGTAAAAGAAGCAATTAACAATACAGCATCCAGCACAGTGTTTTACCATTGATACAACGGGCAGGAAAAGTGGTCCACCCAGACGCTCAGTAATGCTCATGTGGTCCATGGGTGGGAGAATGTAAGAGAAACATTGATTTGTTTCATTTGATGAATTTATATCCTTCCTCCAAAATGGTGCACAGGGTGGGAGTGAGGTGCCAGCAGCCACCATGAGTGGCAAAGGAAGAACAAAATAAGCAGCTGCTGGATCCAGCCAATGGCCCACTGTCTGAGTCCAGCATCCTGTTCTCACAGTGGCCAACTAGATCCCCGTGGAAAGCATGCAAACTGGGCATGGGCGCCACAGCACTTTGCCCATCTGCCCAAGGTGGCAAAACAATGAGGCAAGAGGGAGAAATTAGCCTTTGAGCCAGTTAAAATGGCCTGCAGGCTATCCACTGATTAACAAGTCCCCAGGATTCTATTTTGTTTTCATGTTTGTGCGCCTCATGCCAATGCAAGCAAGTTTCCCATGACCCCGTTTAAGGACGGCCACCGGGATCTTCCGACACGGGCAACAGGCCACAAGGCCAGAGGTGAGGGAATTGGCATCTTTAAAATTAACCAAAGTGGTTAAACAACAAACTGGATCACAGCTCTTGGCCCTACCGTTGGGCAAAGGGGAAGGAGGCCCCCGCCTCAGGCAGCAGAATGTGGAGAAGCAGGCATTTGTCTCCAATCAACCCCCCACCCCTGGCGTGGTCAGTGGTCAGGTTGATGGGCATCGCGGAACGACGACATTGAGAGGACCACAGGTTTCTCTATCCCTTTCTGAGAGAGGCTAGCTTTTATGAGCCGTACTCTGCAAACACGGCTCATAAAAGCTAGCCTCTCAGAAAGGGCTGCAGGGACGTGGATGGCGCTGTGGGTTAAACCACAGAACCTAGGACTTGCCAATCAGAAGGTCGGCGGTTCGAATCCCCGTGACGGGGTGAGCTCCTGTTGCTCAGTCCCTGCTCCTGCCAACCTAGCAGTTCGAAAGCACGTCAAAGTGCAAGTAGATAAATATGTACCACTCTGGCGGGAAGGTAAACGGCGTTTCCGTGCGCTGCTCTGGTTCGCCAGAAGCAGCTTGGTCATGCTGGCCACATGACCTGGAAGCTGTACGCTGGCTCCCTTGGCCAATAAAGCAAGAGCGCCGCAACCCCAGAGTCGGCCACGACTGGACCTAATGGTCAGGGGTCCCTTTACCTTTACCTTTACTCTGCAAACACAGGCTAAGGGCTGGCGCTGAGGATTTTCCGACCCACTCAAATGTACACCACCCACACCTTTATTTGTTACGAGTGCAGTAAAAAACATCAACCCGATGAATCACACCTGCTGTCTTTTGATCCATTATTACATCCTCTAATTCACACTAGAACTTGTCCAGGCAAGCCCCACTCTTCCTGTTTGCATAAGGTCGAGGGTTGGATTATGAAACTGTTTGCCAGGAGGAAGGAAACAGATGCATATTGGCCAAATAAACGCTTCTGCTCCGGCTCCGGCTTCGGTTTGTTTGTTTTTTTATGAGTGAGATTTCAGGGGGTGGAAGAAATGGAGCGGCCAGGTGCTTTGCAGGAGGGGTTGGTGAGATGAAAGGAGGTTGGGGATTAGACCCCATCCCAGGATGGCCCAAGAGCCTTTCCTGAGAATCCACTTAGTGGGACATTCATCTTGATTAGCTTGCCCAAAGCTTACATGGAGATTAGGCAACAAGCATCCATTCCGATTTGTTTTGGGGGAGATTATCCAACAATTAGCATTCTCATCCTGATTTAATCCGTATTAAGCAGCTATTATGCATCTTCCCCTTCGCCAGCCCTTTATCCCATCCTTTCTAGTGCATATCTGTGTACACACTATATACAGTGGTACCTGGGGTTACAGACGCTTCAGGTTACACACTCCGCTAACCCAGAAATAGTACCTCGGGTTAAGAACTTTGCTTCAGGATAAGAACAGAAATCGGGCTTTGGTGGCGTGGCGGCAGCAAGAGGCCCCATTAGCTAAAGTGGTGCTTCAGGTTAAGAACAGTTTCAGGTTAAGGACGGACCTCCGGAACGAATTAAGTACTTAACCCGAGGTACCACTGTACTTAAGGAAAATCCCCCCCGAATCCTGGGAACCGTAGTTTACCCTTCAAAGAGCCACAGTTCCTGGTACCTTAGCAAACTACATTTCCCAGGATTCTTTGAGGAAAGCTGCGTGCTTAAAATATATGGAGTATGGGGCTGGGGCAACCTATGGACAATGTACAGGGTAATCATCATCATCCCCCATCACTTTCCTAACGGCCAAAGGTGCTTTTTCATTAAAAGCAAGCAAACAAACAAACAAACTGGATTTGTTATGCCAGACCACTTCAACTGAACAAACCTAAATTTTTGGTATGTGATTGAATCCCTCCCTCCTACAAAATACTGATGTTTCTGGAGGCAACACAGGCTTTGGAGTATTTTAGGGAGCAAATAACCCAGCTGGCAAAGGAAAAGCATGGAACTCTGGAGTCTGCAGAAGAATGGAGTACAGGACAATGTAACCTACTCTACAGGGCTGTTGTGAGGATAAAGGAGGGGGGGCATTTATGCCACCTTAAGGGGGAAAGAGGGTGGAGCCCAATCATATCTAAAAAGCTCTTCTACCCTTAGTTCAGCTCACATATGGCCAGGCTGGGGGTGGGGTAGGGTTTGCAATTCACAAGCAGGAATTGGAGATAACTGTGTCACACGCCACCCCAATCTCTGTGCAGTGTGAGATTCCAGGGGTTCCCAGCATTTGTGTTTCCTTTTGGGGAAGACGAGGCACAGACTGTGGTGTCTTTATGATATATGGTTTGTTTATTACATATATACAACCTGAGCCTATGATGAAAGGGTTCACAGCATTATAACCCAAAAGAGTCTTGCTTCTTCCATAGCCATAGCAATCAGCATTGGCTTGCCTTGCTCTCTAGCCTCTATAACCGAAGCTTTATCTGCTGAGGGAGAGAGGGAGGGCCCCATCCATTTGCCTTCTCAAACCTAGTCCTTTGATCCTGTGTAATCTTAATGGCCCTTTCACAACGAAGCCTGACTTAATTAGCACATGTTGATTCCATAGGATTAAAAGTGTCTAACACACATCTTAATGCACCTGGGATTGTCACCCATCTTCTGCACCCTAAACCTTAATTAAATTCTACCTACTGACCCCTGCGTTTTAGTGGTGCTCTGTCCATGGGGTCACAAAGAGTCGGACACGACTAAACGACTAAACGACTAAACAACAACAACAAGTACCCATGAATTCATAAACACTGGCATCCTCATTGGAACACATCATTGCACGCCTGTTCCTGAACCTTCACAACACAGAGATGCCCGAGGAATTTCCTGTTAAGACATTTCACAGACCTTCTCTCTCAGCTGACCTGACAAAGATAATTTAGGCTGTAAGGCTGTAGCCTCGTAAGGTTTATGTGTGTGTGACAGGTCCTTATTCCTGAAGCTTTCCCTGATCTAAACATATGCATCATCCTTGCCTCTATGAAGACTAGCAAGATTTTGTAGTGTAGTAGTACAGCAGATTCTGAGCTGGTGGTTAATACTTTGAGCAACACTAGCTCAGGGGTATTGTGAGAAATTAAAACAGTGGTTCTCAGACACACACCCACACCCACTCTGTGTTGCCATCTTAATTTTACATGGCAGGCATTTCCAGACTTCCATTTATTTTTCAGAGTTTCCTGGGAAGAGGATTTGACTGTTAAACCACTCTGAGATTTGTAGATCAGTGAAGGGAATAAGGGGCTCCGAACAACTCTCAAACTACATGAAATATACTCAGAGTCGCAAAGTGATTTCATGCTCTTTATTCAGCTCATAGTGGTGAGGAGGAATGAAGGAATGAATGTCCCCTCAAAGTATCTGCTTTATATACATTATTTACACAATGGGCTGCACATGATTGGCTAATTCCGGAATTCTACTGTAAGCCAATCAAGTTGTGGATTCACTTCTATCTGGAGCATGATTGGGTGGTTCCTGCCAACCAATCATACTACTGCTGCATTGTTCTAGGACCAATCAGACTGCTGCATTCTGAATCCTATTGTTCTAGGACCAATCAGACTGCTGCCTTTTGGATCCTATTGTTCTAGGACCAATCAGACTGCTGCAGTTTGGATCCTATTCAACTCAGTACATAACACTACAGTACCCAGAATTCCTTGGGGTGGGGAGCCATGACTGTTTAAAACAGTATGTTACTGTTTTAAAGGCAGAGTGCAGATGGGGTCCTTGTCAAACATCACTGCCATCTTACGGCACTCCAGTTTTTCCTGCATCTTCCTTCTGGGTTGCTTCCAGACTGTCACTATTTTGGATTCAATCACACACCAGCAAATGGAGGTTGCACCCGTATAGTTTGTCTTTGCCAACATTGATTGGCCTTTCGCGATAAGGGAACTCCTCTGACACAACGTCACCTAACACCTCCTTGAAAACAAAGCAGAGTGAAAAGCCGAGCAAATCGAATCCCTCTGCAAACAGACTTAGACAACGGCTTCATAAAACAGGCCATTGGGAAAGCTGTCAGTGTTCCAGAGCAATAATACTTGTGGGGCATGCTGGGAAATAAAAATGGCGGCTCCCAGAACCCCAGCTGCCTCGTGCGAACATTTGCCAACAGAATGGGTGCTGTGCTGCATCAGACATCCAGGGCAGGGCCTGTGTGGCTTGACTCCTGGCTCCCCTAGGAGGACACTGAGGGAAGAGGGGGATCCCATTTTTCTGGCCCCTACGTGGTCCCCATCGCTCACTATCGCTGATTAATGTTTCTCTCCCTAGTTTTTGCTGTACAAAACTCCAAAGTTCTGTCAAACCAAGCATCCTAGCTAGGCAAATATTTGCATTGGCCATGTTGTCCCACAGCATCCTAGTTGGCTGAGAGCTGAGCAAGGGAGGTCATTGTGGTGAAAACCTGTTCTGGGATCCGTGGGCCTGGAGACTTCATCTGTTTGGTTGGGCAATATGAGAAACTGGCTGGTTACTCTGCCCTGAGTTCCTATCATGAGCTCACCATTGCCAAACTGGTCCAAGCTAGAAACGGCCCTCAGCTTGAAGATTCACAGGGACTTTGTTTGTTAGACAGAGGCACAAGGCCAAAGCAAATATCATTGTCAAGGGGGCATCTTTGCTTTGTATATAATTTGGATTCCTGATGCAATCGCTCTTTGGCTTACAGTACACCTCGCTGGCATTTCCTGGAGGGTTCAATCCTGCCTCCAGGACCTTTGACACACATTCTCTTTCTAACCCCCCCCCCCACTCCCAAAGATCTCACTGGCAAAGAATTTGCTGTATCACGATGGCCACACTTTTACAGTGAGGGGAAATGGGCGTCTGAAAGGCACTGAAGCCAAAAATGATAGACAAACTAAGAATGACGTATACTCAGAGACAAAAGTACAAGGGAGAGATAGTCTCTTTTGGAAGCTACGCACACACATCTTAATTCCAAACAGAAATAAGTGTGATTACATTTATGGAAGGGCTGCTTAGCACATGATCAGAAGCACTCTGTTCATTATTCTTAATATCCTGAGGGCCTGAGACTTGCCACCTGCTGATGGGAGATACAGCTGAGCAACATCTGGAGAGTAAACGGTTTGCTGCTGTTGCCTTAAGGCCTCACCTTCTCACCTTGATCTCAAGCAATGTATACAAGAATGCATATCACAGGGTAAAGTGTATATAAAGAGGCATACACAAGTTAAAATACAATACACAAATGTGTTATTTTAGGGGCAATTGCCTTACAAAATTTGTGTATTTGGGGAAAGTGCGTACAAAGTTACATATATAAGGATAAATTCACACCAAACCGGTGCTGGATTTTCATGAGGACTAGCCCCAAAACTTTTGTGAAAATGAGGAGAACGGAATTTATGTAAAAGAGTGGAAAAAATGAGAATCTGAAATTGACAGGTTTCCCTTTTAACTTCCAACGACAGCAAACGTTCCTTTCCTGTCCAATGCCATCTGGTTCTGTTTATGTCTCTGGTTCACACACGACTTCTGTTTGGAGAAAGTGTTCCCTGGAAGTCCCTGCGTCAGGAGGCCTGAGGGTTTCAGCATTCGTTTACCATAAGTGCTTTGGGACGTGTTTTGTGTGCAGCAACACAGCGTGGATGTCTCACCCCTCACAGGCTTCTAGGCATAAATATTTAGCAGCTGGCTGGGTGGGTGGGTGTGATGCTGTTGGACAGGGATGGCGTTTCCTCCCTCAAGTTAACACTGGGCCTAGAGGCTGAAGCAACAGAAGGAGATTATTCCATGGGAAAGGAAGGAATTAGCAAAGAGGCAGAGTAGGAATTATGGTGGAGAGATGCACCTTGTCACTTGGGAAAGAGGACTGTGTACATACCACACATTTCAAGCACGTGACAGATGCTTGGAAACTGTAGTTGTTTTTTTATATATAATATTTTTTATTAGTTTTCAATTACAATCCAATAATAGCCTCATTCTAACAATATCAATTTATAATACAATTATTAATACCAATAGTTCAAATACTGAATTATCTAATTTAGATAAGGTGCCCCCCCATGCTAGAATTGATGGCTTGATTATTTGCTTTATTTCTGCATTCCAAAATCTTATTCATTTCCATTACATCCCGGTCATAATAATAATCTCTTATACAACAACTGCAATATTAATAACTTCTGTTTGTGTTGACACATTAAATGATTTATAAAACTACAAGTGAGGAACTCAAACTATATCCTTGTTCTTCCTGTGTGTGGCAATTATTCTGTCTGGGGTGTTTATTCCTGTCCTTGGACAGGAAACTGTAGTTGAGGGCGCTTGGAATTGCAGCTCTGTTAGGGGCAAAACACATTTCCCAGGATTCTTTGGGAGAAACCACGTGCTTTAAATCCATTGTGTGCAGCCAATGGAAGAGAATGGGGAAAGATCAACCCAGGAATCCAGGCTTAGCGCTCCTCTCCCCAAACCTAATAGCCCCCCTCCTTTGCCATGTCTGACATTACTTAAGTGAAATTAAAGGGAGCCTTGTGTCTGTCTGTCCATCCAGACTTGCCCTTGCCCCACTGCTGGGAAATGCAAACTTTACTGCTGAATCGGAACAAACGTCAATCAGGTTTTCTCCGGATTGATGTTTGTTCCTATTTATCCCTAAAGAGCAGGCTTTCTAAGGGAAAGCGGCTGGTCAAGGGCAAAAAAACCACTTGGAAAAAAACCGCTTTCTAGGCATGGGAACAGGCACAAGTCTGGATGAGCCCTAAAAGACTAACAGGCTTATTGTGGAATAAATTGCAGAACCGGGGACCATTATAGGTGCCACCTCCTCCTGAGGGAGACCATTCCACTGTCAAACAGCTCTTACCACCAGAAAGTTCTTCTTGATGTGTATCTGTAATTGCCTTTATTGTAACTTGAATCCATTGGTTTGGGTCCTACACTCTGGAGCAGGAAAAAAACAAGTTTGTTCCCTCTTCCATTTGACAGCCCTTTAGATATTTGAAGATGGCTATCATATCTCCTCTCAGTCTCCTCTTTCCCAGTATAAACAAACATTGCTCCCTCAACCGTTCCTCATAGGGCTTGGTTTCCAGACCCTTGCCCATCTTGGTAGCCCTCCTCTGCACACTTTCCAACTTGTGAGAGAGCCAGTGTGGTGGTGTGGTTAAGAGCAGTAGTCTCGTAATCTGGTGAACCGGGTTCGCCTCTCCGCTCCTCCACACGCAGCTGCTGGGTGACCTTGGGCCAGTCACACTTCTCTGAAGTCTCTCAGCCCCACTCACCTCACAGAGTGTTTGTTGTGGGGGAGGAAGGGAAAGGAGAATGTTAGCCGCTTTGAGACTCCTTAAAGGGAGTGAAAGGCGGGATATCAAATCCAAACTCCTCCTCCTCTTCTTCTTCTTCTTCTTCTTCTTCTTCTTCTTCTTCTTCTTGTCAATATCCTTCTTAAATTGTGGCTCCCAGAACTGGACACAGTATTCCAGTTGTGGTCTGATCAAGGCATATTAGAGTGATACTATTACTTCATTTGATTGGGACACTATACTTCTGTTGATGCAGCCTAGAATAGCGTTAGCTTTTTTTCGCTGCTGCATCACACTGTTGACTCATGTTCAGCTTGTGGTCTACTAAGACATCTACTGCAGGCAAGCCAGGTATCTCCCATCTTATATTTGTGCAGCTGGTTGTTCCTGGCTAAATGTTGTTGTTGGCATCCATCTGTCTCAGGAGACAATGGGGGAGCGCGCCTTTGGGGTTAAAGTCTGAGGCTGATACAGGAGTGTAGAACCTGACATTTGTCCCTTTTGAAATTCACTTGGTTAGTTTGGGTCCAGTTCTTCTATCTGCCTTCTGCAGCATTAGCTATCCCTCCCAGTTTGGTGCCATCCACAAACCACTCTGCTGCCACTCCCATCTGCCCTCCTGGCACTGTTGTTATGTATGGGGTGTGTGGACGCGTGTTTTGACAGCAGCTGATGCAACAGTCCTACAAGATTAGTCTTGATCATATTGCAAGTGGGAGAGACTACCTAGAATGCTCCCTGCATTTTTAAAAAAGGAGGACACCCTACAGGTAGAAACCTAGTATTCTGAGATCCAGACAGCTCCTGTCTCAAATCAGAGAGGAAGGAATTCTCCCAGACACCATTCCTCGATGTTCTCCTGAGCCATAAATTTTCCAAATCGGACCAGACATTCCTAAAAGAGGTGGCATATTCACGTAGTTTAAGTATTATGGCAACGCAGACTATGTCACAAGAATGCCAGTCTTCCTGGCCTGGCTGGTAAGTTTATAATTTGGATAGATGGTTAAACGTCAGTGCAGTGTTTGGATACTGTCCTGAGTGGAAACATACCACAGTCTTTGACGTGAGCCCCCCAACCAGCTGAAGTCATCAGGATGCCATGAAGACGAGATCAACCCATTTCTCTACCGTCAGTGAATAAAACAGAAACACCTTGTGAGCCAGAGGAAGTGTGATCTAATGCAGTGACCTTCAGCAGATCCAGGATCAAGACCCACCTTGGACTCCCAAGTGGCAACACAGAGTCCCCTCTCTGCCCATCAAGGAATTCCCTGCCCAGCCCAGCCCTGCTTCAAGTTGCAGGGAGAGGGGTGAGGATGGTGTGGTACCCTCACCTCCTGCAGCCATCGGACTCCTGCCTAACTTCCTGGGCCCCCTTTGCTCTGCCATGATGGCAACCAAGCTGCCCCACCACAGCTGACATTTCTGCATGCAAGTCCCTAGCAAACTGGAAAAGGAGCAGACTGGAAAACGAACAGCATCACCCCTTGCACCTATAGGAAAGCGAGGCATATGAATGGTCAGAAATACATCTCTTATGGGAAAAGGCTCATGCCTTTCTCCTGCAACCTTGTGCCACACATGGGAATTGAGAAAATGAGCCTCTCATCAGAAGAACGTTTCTCAGACCCTCCAAGTGTCCCGATTTTCCAGGGACATCCCTGATCTAGAGAAGCTGTCCCAGTTTCTGATTTGATCCCAGAATTTCCTGCTTTTCCTTAGGATGTCCCTATTTTCATTGGAGAAATGTTGGAGGGTATGGAGTTATTCGACTCCCAAGTCATCTGAAGGCAATCCTGTATAGGGAAGGGTGTTTTTTAAAAAAAGTTTAATGTTTTATTATGTTTTTATATATGTTGGAAGCTGCCCAGAGTGGCTGGGGCAACCCAGTAAGATGTGTAGGGTATAAATAGTAAAATTATCATTATGGAATGGAACGTCCCTATTTTCATGGGAGAAATGTCAGAGGGTATGCGTGTCCTGGCTCAGACTGGTGAGCCCTAGCTGAGGAACAACATGGCGGCAACAGCTTGGCCTGTGGATCCCGACCCATTGGTTGAAGATCTATGGTCCGGTGGTTAAGAAGAACCTGAGCTAAGTCCCACTTAATTCAACGGGGTTTACTCCCAGGTAAGAGGGTACAGGATTGCACCATGTTCTACTGAGGCTGCTCCCACCGTAGCCTGAAAATGACTTTCCACCAACCGCTTACCTTATAAGGAGACAGTGACATCATTTTCAGCTCATTGCCCTCCAACGTTTTTTCTGTACTGCCCTCTTTTTTATTGGTTTCCTCGCCTTAATTCGTTCTGAAACAGCACCATTTCACAATAAAGAAAAGAATGCAAGGGAAACAGTAATTCAAACCCCCCCAAAGTGGGGAAAAGGAACTGACTAATTAGTGGAAATGTATAAGTAATTCCACAGCTATGCTGAACAGGAAGCAGTTATCGGTGAAGATACTAGCTGATATTTAACTTTCTAGAGACTGTGCTATACAGCTAATTACACATATATCCACACAAAGAAGCTTTCATTCTGCACATCCCAGCAACCAGGCTTGGAAACTGACCTTCACTCACACCAGTTTTCAGGAGAGGATCACAGTTCCCCTCCCCAGCCGTAGCCCCCCTTGCAAAGGTCCCCATTTAGAGAGCTTCCAAGCCTGCCTGCTGTGGGGGATGAGGAAGGGAAGCCCCCACATGGGCTGCACATCTGGCTTAGGCCAGTCTCTCAGGTGCTCCTGACTTGCATATGCTAAGTGGTGTGGGTTTCTCATGGCGTTCAGGAAGAGGAAGGCAATTTCCCATACTTTCGGGAATTTTGCACATTGAGTTAAAGTGGGGAGTGGGGAGTTTGACCCCATACCCTCAGGGGAAGCAGTGAGAGAGGCTTCTTGGCCTTCTCCAGGGGGAGAACACTGTGAGCAAGTGATAGGGGACACTTGGATTGCAGCACATTCAACACCAAAGGAGATGACCACTGGTGCTTTTTAACAAACCAGAGCAAAGTGGGAGAGCACCTGTCCTTGGTTCAATCTTGATTCACCTCCTCCAGGAGCCTGATTGGCTGCTCCTGCTGGCCAATCAGGTCGCTGATTCACTTCCACCTGGAGCTGGATTGGGTGGCTCCTGCGGACCAGTCAGACTGCTGCATTCTGGATCCTATTGTTCTAGGATTCAGCTCAGTACATAACCGCAGGACCCTTGACAACGTTGTTGCCATCTTATCTTATTGTACACCAGTGTTTTCTGCATTGTCCTCCTGGGGCACTTCCAGGCTGCTGCTATTTTGGGGCAGGGTTCCATCACAGACCTGCAAATTCAGGTTCCACAATTATATTTGATTTGGAGCCATTGTGCAATGAACTCACTTTCCCCCAAAGATCAGACTGACATTTTGCAATAAGGAAAGTGACTGGAAAATGCACCAGTTTGACATAATGCCATGTAACCCTCCCTGCAAATCAATCAGAAATAATCAACAGGTCATTTGAGAAGTGCCACTGGCTACAACTTTCCTGTTATTAAGGCTGCAGTCTTACCCTCGTTTTCCTTGGAGTAAGCAACCACATTGCAAGTAGTCAGAGTTAGGATTGTGCGGTAATTTATGTTTGTGTTAATTTTTCCTTTCCTTTCCAAAATAGCAGGTTTTTTTTTAAAGAAAGAAAGAAGAAAAAAGAATGAGACTGAAATAGTAATTAACGCACATGCATTCCCACATGGGAAAGAAGAACCATCTAATTAAAGGGAAATGTATCAGTAATTCCCCAACTGCGCTGAATAGGGAGCAATTAAAGGCAGAAGCTGGAGGGTGATATAATTAAATTTAAACGTTGATAATGGAATTTAGGAAAGTTAATTAAAGGTTGTAGGGGACTTTGTCTGTATTGCACCTACTTCTGAGTAAGCGCTGTAGAAGAATCTTGCCCATGGGAATGGACATTACTTAATAACAGAGGACTGTATTGTGTGAGATTAGAGATGAGCAGAAATCTGTCCTCCATTCTGCTTCCCCGAGTTTCCTTCCTTTGCAAAAGAGGCTTCCATTTGCCCAACTCATTCTCAGGGGACTTCAGAATTTCTTGAGAATTCTTGTGGGTTCCAAGTTCCAAGTTGACTTTTTCATTGGGTAAGGGCAGGCCAAGTGTAGTGGGCATCGTGCCACTTTAAGCAGTTGTGGCTCTGCCGCAAAGAATCCTGGGAACTGTTGTTTGGTGTTAGGAGAACCTATTCACCTGAACAGAGCTGCAGTTCTGATTGGCCTGCTCAGCTTGGTCACATGACCTGGGAAAAACAGAAATACAGCATTATTTTAACATATCCCCCAATAGCCTGCTGATCAAAATTAGGATGCTCAGCCTAAGATTTTGCAGGAACCAGCTGACTCATGCCAGAGTAATAAAGGTAAAGGTAAAGGGACCCCTGACCATTAGGTCCAGTCATGGCCGACTCTGAGGTTGCGGCACTCATCTCGCTTTATTGGCCGAGGGAGCCGGCATACAGCTTCCAGGTCATGTGGCCAGCATGACTAAGCCGCTTCTGGCGAACCAGAGCAGCGCACGGAAACGCCGTTTACCTTCCCGCCAGAGTGGTACCTATTTATCTACTTGCACTTTGACGTGCTTTCGAACTGCTAGGTTGGCAGGAGCTGGGACAGAGCAACGGGAGCTCACCCCGTCGTGGGGATTCGAACCACCGACCTTCTGATCAGCAAGCCCTAGACTCTGTGGTATAACCTACAGCGCCACCCGCGTCCCACCATGCCAGAGTACTGGACCCCAAAACAGGATGTTCTGGGATGCAGTCAGAAGATGGGAAGGCTTCTGTAATTCTGGGATCTCCCACTTAAAACAGGACTGTTGAGGGGTATGCTTTAAAGGGTTGTGTTCAATCTGCCAAGTTTAGACAGGATTTGGATCTGGTGTGACTTTATTCCAGCTTCCTTTAGTCCAGCTTTCTTTATGCCAGCTTCTTGCGCATAGGACTGTTCCCAAAATCTCCAAAAAGGGCATTCAGTGAAACCGTGCCTCTTACTTGACTCTTGGATTTGTGTGTTGCTGTTTTTTGGTATGCTAATGATGTGCAAGGAAGAATTAAAACTGAGAAATTAGGCACCTGGCTGTCCCATGAGAGAACAGGATGCTGGACTAGTTGGGCCAGGGGCCTGATCCAGCAGAGCTCTTCTTATGCCCCATAGATAATTCCCCCCCACGTCTGCATTCAACACAGACTGCCCTTTTCACTTCACACCTTTGGGCAACTCTTCTTCATCGTTTACTCTTAAACATAGTTAATTCCTGGGAAATGTGAAATATGCTTATAAATTCAGTCCTGGCACTTGTAATTCAGTTTCCATTACATTTGGCTGTCATATAACTCAGATGAATTCACCAGGAAATCTCCCCCAACCCAAGGAATTTCTATATTTTTGGAAGGTGCTCACTGTAAGTAGAGCAATACATCTGAACTAAAAATAAGCTTTCTTTATTTGGCATGTACTGTACATTTCCGATGCTCGTGATTAAAAGACACTAAAAATAGACAGAGACTCGGTTAGACAGATATTTATGTTTGTTGTGCGGAGAATAAATAGCTGATTTTCCATTAAGCATCTCTGAGGACCCACACCTGGGATTTTTGGAAACGTGGCGCAGCCTCTGCACGTGGGGGAGGCTGTCTGTGACTCTTGTTCTGAACTTCTTTATCCTATAGGTCAGCATTCCCCACAATAGGCCCTCCAGATGTGTTGGACTACAACTCCCATGAGCCACAGCTCATCCATGGCCATGGATGATGGGTGTTGTAGTCCAAAACATTTGGGAGGAGGCAGCAGGCTGGAGAAGGCTTCTGTAGGCTTCTGTTCCTCATGGAGGACAGGTGTTCTGGCTTTTACATGTGGTTAAAGTTGTTCCCATTTTACAGCTGGGAACTGAGTCTTCGCTTCTGAGCTGGCCAAGACCTAGCCCTGAATTCCATGACACAGCAGACTCTTGTGTGTGTTTACTCAGAATGGGGTAGGGAGATGGGTGAATCTGTCAATTCAGTTTCTGATTTTCCCCAGTCTTAAGTCTGGTTCTCCACATCTCCACACAGGTTTGCAACTTGTTTTTAAAGCCATTTTAGTGCCAATTTCTCCTAATATACTAATATTCAGCAGGCTCTTCTTATGACCTGAGGGATAGCTCAGTCAGTAGAGCGTGAGACTCTTGATCTCAGAGTCATGGGTTTTTGAGACCCACATTGGGCAAAAGATCCCCATGGTCCTTTCCATTTCTACTATTCTATGATTCTTCACAACAACCCTGCGGGGAACTTTAGACAGAGAGCACATCTTTCATAGCTGAGTAGAGATTTGAACCCGAATCACCTGAGTCCTAGTCAGTGCTTTTTTTTCTAAAAAAATGTTTAGGGTTACTCTCATTTTCCTACTCATATTTAAATAAGTAAAGGGAACCCTGACCACTAGGTCTAGTTGTGACCGACTCTGGGGTTGCGGCGCTCACCTCGCTTTATTGGCCAAGGGAGCCGGCGTACAGCTTCCAGGTCATGTGGCCAGCATGACTAAGCCGCTTCTGGCGAACCAGAGCAGCGCACGGAAACGCCGTTTACCTTCCCACCAGAGCGGTACCTATTTATCTACTTGCACTTGACGTGCTTTCGAACTGCTAGGTTGGCAGGAGCAGGGACCGAGCAACGGGAGCTCACCCCGTTGCAGGGATTCAAACCGCCAACCTTCCGATCGGCAAGCCCTAGGCTCTGTGGTTTAATCCACAGCGCCACCTGTGTTTTGGCCCTCAATGAGGCCAAACTTAGATTCACAAAATGTTTAGGGGTATGCTTACCCCTCCATCCCCGCAGAAAAAAAGCTCTGGTCCTTGTCCAGCACTCTAACCACTATGTAACACTGCCTAACCCACAAATCCCCACTACTTTGAACATGCATGGAGGGAAGGTCAGAAAATTTGAATGAAACAAGTCAAGGGAGGAAAAGAGCCATCAGGTTTCCATACAGGAGTCCTGACTCCCATCATCTTTGCCAGAAACGCAAATATTTTATGGCCTTCAGCTGAGAAATGTCTGTGAGCTGCGGAAGTGGCTGAGTAGGTCAACCTTCAACCCCAACCCAACCTCTCCTTCCCCCAAAAAGAAATTCCCAAATTACAACAGGAAATTTTGTAATTTCCCAAACAGGGAAAGTGTGTGTGTGTCATAGTCAGAAGGAGCAGGTGAACCTCATCCGGGTGTGCGGGGGCTGCTTTATGAAAGCTCACCAGAGCATCATGGAAATAGCACGTCCCTGATGCTGCGAACTCTCCTCCTGATCTCAGCGCTTAGGTACAATTTCACAGGTGGCCAGCTTCCTCCAAAGTCCAGCTTCCTCTGTTTTTTTTTTCTTAGTAGGGGAAATCAACAGCACACTCCAGACCGGCATTTTATTGCAGCTGCATTCCTTCAACGTATCCATGATGCAATAATAGTGCCCTGGTGGTGAATCTGATCTTCCGTTTGTTCTGCAGTGCTTCCCGAACGCTGACACGTTGTCGCTGTCCGGAGGAGCTATAGCCCAACAAAACTGGGGCAAAAACAAACCACTTACGCTATGAAGAGATGTCAGGATTCAACGGGAAGGACTCGCAGTGACTGGGAATGAAGCAGTGTGGCCAATCCAAGATGTTTGCAGGCACAAACAGTATTAAAAGCAGAATCGCATGTGACTGCCCTGATAGCATCATGAGCGCGAAGCATCATGAACGGGTGATAGAAAGGAGGGGACCTTTCCTGGCCAAACAGGACCAGCCCAAGCCTGAAGCAAAGGGCATGATAGCTCTGCTCCCGTTTCCTCTACAGACGTTATCCAGGCTGGCAGCTGAATCTTACTGGCTTCAGCACCAGTGATGGCACACAGAGCTGTGTCTTCCAACAGGACTGGGGTAGGGAATTGAGCAGCAACAGCCAGGCAGACTGCCCCAAACACAGCCACAGCTTCTGCCGCTCAAGGCAGCTGATTCGCTGTACATAACAGCAGGGCAGGCCTGACAATTATGGACATGTCAGACAGTTCTGTCAGAAACCAGAACAGAAATTGCCACAATTCTCCTGTGTGTTTGAGGTCAGGAACGGAAGCCATGCAAGCAAAGCTGAGCAGTACTCACCATTATTATTTTTTGGTCTTCAGTGTTTCATAAACCACCACATTACTTTTTTCTGCTTTGTTGTTATTGCCTTAATTTCGGATAGTGAGATGAGTTACATAGGTTTCAGCAGAAGCCAAACATTAGCAGAACGGAAACAGTGCTGCTTGTGACAGAAATCGCTGCCTCCCAAAATCCTTGTGTTGCTCATAAGATATCTACCTTTCCCCATAAGATCCCAGGGTGGGTAACATCAAATACAGTTATATTACTGCTAACGTTTATACCACAGTCCTTCAGACATCCCTTTCCAATAAAGAAATCTTGGCGTGCAGGATATGGCCTTGATCCCAGCTCTAGACATACAATAGGCCAATAATACCTGACAAAGTTAATGTAAAGGCAAGATGACATTTGTGAATCTGCAATTTGAATGCAAGGAAATGTTACATGCAAATATATACAGTATTTATGGATGTTCTAAAGTCAACAGGACATGAATAGCGGCAACTTAATGGGAGGGTTATAAAAACTGATTCAAGTTAATGATTTATTTAAGTTTAAAGGTTTATTTTTGGCATTTGTATAAATGGCAAACGGAAGGCACTGTCTGCGAAGAGGCACTCTCCCATGAGAGGAAAAGCCTCTCAAGGACGTACCCAGGGGTTGGCTAAGCTGGCCTCCGCCAAGGGCGCAGGCCCAGGGTCTGGGTGTGCAAATTTGTGCCTCTTCACTCTGGCTCGGAGTGGCTAGGAGCCCACCCACCCGTCTGCGCACCCCCTGGGCTCCTCCTCCACTGTTTTGGGTAGCCAGCGGACACGGGGCACTGATACAGCTCCTTGCCACGGGTGCAAATGAGCGTACGTATGCCTCTGAAGCCTCTTCAAGATGGGACCTACCTGATAGTATAGTATAGTATAGTATAGTATAGTATAGTATAGTATAGTACAGTATAGAATAGTATAGTAAAAGCTATGGTTTTCCCAGTAGTGATGTATGGAAGTGAGAGCTGGACCATAAAGAAGGCTGATCGCTGAATCATTGATGCTTTTGAATTATGGTGCTGGAGGAGACTCTTGAGAGTTCCATGGACTGCAAGAAGATCAAACCTCTCCATTCTGAAGGAAATCAGCCCTGAGTGCTCACTGGAAGGACAGATCCTGAAGCTGAGGCTCCAATACTTTGGGCACTTCATGAGAAGAGAAGACTCCCTGGAAAAGATCCTGATGTTGGGAAAGATGGAGGGCACAAGGAGAAGGGGACAACAGAGGACAAGATGGTTGGAAGGGGTTCTCGAAGCTACCAGCATGAGTTTGACCAAACTGCGGGAGGCAGTGGAGGACAGAAGTGCCTGGTGTGCTCTGGTCCATGGGGTCATGAAGAGTCGGACACGACTAAACAACTAAACAACAACAAAACCTGATGCTGAACGAGGCTAGATTTTGTTGATTTTGGTGGCATGTGGCAATGTCCATAAAGTTAAAGGTAAAGGGACCCCTGACCATTAGGTCCAGTCGTGGCCGACTCTGGGGTTGCGGCACTCATCTCGCTTTATTGGCCGAGGGAGCCGTGTACAGCTTCCGGGTCATGTGGTCAGCATGACTAAGCTGCTTCTGGCGAACCAGAGCAGCGCACGGAAAC
The DNA here is from genome assembly GCF_964270895.1 of Podarcis filfolensis. Lineage (NCBI taxonomy): Eukaryota > Metazoa > Chordata > Lepidosauria > Squamata > Lacertidae > Podarcis > Podarcis filfolensis. The sequence goes on along the minus strand of NC_139615.1, from coordinate 18,901,704 downwards.
GCCGTTTACCTTCCCGCCAGAGCAGTACCTATTTATCTACTTGCACTTTGACGTGCTTTCAAACTGCTAGGTGGGCAGGAGCAGGGACCGAGCAACGGGAGCTCACCCTTTCGCAGGGATTCGAACCGCCAACCTTCTGATCAGCAAGTCCTAGGCTCTGTGGTTTAACCCACAGATATAATTCCCACCTTCTGAAACTAGGTGCAGGCTTGGACTGAAGGTGGGGCAAGAAGGGGTATGTGCAATCGGTGGGCCTGCCACACACTTTTTCCTTCTCTCTCCCATTTCCACGCTCCTCCTTTCCTCTGCCTGATCCCCAAGCAGTACCTTCCCACTCTTGGCTAGTTGACTTTAACAATAGATAGATAGCTCAGCTGGTTAGAGCGTGGCGCCCATAACACCAAGGTTGCAGGTTCGATTCCCGTATGGGACAGCTGCATATTCCGGCATTGTAGGGGGTTAGACTAGATGATTCTCAGGGTCCCTTCTAACTCTACCATTCTTTGATTTCTATGATTAATAGAATTAACACCGAATGATCCCCACTGATGCATTTCCAACATCAGGTTCGTGCAGGAGCTCAGTGTGTGGGGAACATCGTGGTCTCAGGTGTGGGTGTTCAGAATGACAAATAGATGCACAGCCAGATCAACTCTGGTGCGTTGCTGGACGGTTGTCAGGTAGTTGAGGCTTTCGCACTCGTTTCCATTGCTTTCCCCCTTCCCACCACACAACGTGCCTTTTTCTAACTCCTGTATTCCCCAAAGTTACATCATTCTTTCCTGTCGGCGGCATGAAAGCAGCTGCGGAATGATAATATTTAGACTTTGGCATCCTCGTGACCCCACGTTAGGGGCAGCGGTGATAGGCATCCCGTGACTCATACGCAGACCTAGAGAGTGTGGGAAGCAGGAGCGGGCAGGATTGGGGAGGGAGGAGGATGTGGGCAGAGTGAAAGCCAAGGGGAAGGGCATCTACCTCTGCTGTGGTATATATACACCTCTGTTCCTGCTGGACAGGAGCAAACCTGGAGTGAGACAGCTGAAGCAAGAAAAGAGAGAGTTATTCGCCTCTTTCCCTTATTTTGAGGTGGTTTGGGTTTTTCTTCCTTCCTTTCTAAAATAAGCAAACCCCAGCAACCATTGAACAGTTTTCAGAGGACTGCATTCCCTTTTGGACTCAGGACCCCCTGGGCTCAACACCGTTTCCCGGGTGAAACCGAGTTGCGAGTCCTAGTAAGTTGAAGCTAGGACTCTTGGGGTCTTTCTAGAAAGAATTAGGGCAACCGCTAAAGGCTGAGGACTAGAATCTTGCTCTCAGTTTCTTTCTGCCCCTGTCTTTGGCACCCTGATTCTCTTGTCTTGGGCTGGGCCTTCTTCAGCTATGCTGGCCATTTCTGTAGCCCTCCACCGTCTTCTCGTCTGCCTGATTTTCTGGGCTGCCTTGCTGCTCCCCATGGCTCCTGCTTTCCCCCTACCAAATTCCAGCCCCCTCTTACAGTTCGATGGGCAGGTGCGGCTTCGCCACCTGTACACGGCGGACGACCAGACGCAACTCCACCTGGAGATCATGCCAGATGGCGCGGTGCGTGGCTCCAGGTACCAGAACATATACAGTAAGTATTTGGGGAAATCCTTCACGTTCTTTCAAGTGGCATGAGATGATAGATCCAGCGGTTCTCAACCTTGGGTCCCCAGATGTTGTTGGACTACAACTCCCATTATCCCTGAGCTCAGGCCTTGCTAGCTAGGGGTGATGGGAGTTGTAGTTCCACAACATCTGGGGACCCACAGGTTGAGAAAGGCATTAGACAGACAGACAGATGATACAGAGAGATAGATACAGAGAGATAGATAGCATCTCTTACTCCACTTAATGTAGTTGGAGGTCTATAAGGGGCTGGCTGGGCAGGACTCCTCATGTTCTGGGGATGGAATGGGGTGCAAGAGGCCAAAATAATTTTACGGAAGAGGGTAGTTCAGCAGATGCAGAGTTTGGCACTCTTCTGGGATGAGCGGCACCTTCTGAAATTTCCCTCTTCTGTACAACAAATGAATGCTACTTTAGATGCCTCCAGAATGTCACTGTTTTGTGAGAAGGACTCAAGCACATATTGGCATTTTAGGTTCGCACAATTAAAGTGCTCTCTCGTCCTGGCACAACAAATCCACTTGAAAAGAAGGATCAGGCTTTTTGCAGTTAGGAAAGTGATGGGGGAACGGACAGAAAAGCACGGAATGAACAAATGATTAATGGGAAGACATGTGAACACCCCGTAAGGTGAATCAGGATGAATGCTCATTGTTGTAAAACTATAATCAATAAAGGCCAGATGGAATCTAACACTATATTTTGTGCAAATAAATCAGGACAAATGCTCAATAAACAGGTCATACTTGGAGGGGCCTCTTGTTCTCCTTTGTATGTGGGCTCAATGAATATTTGAGAGGGGAAAGAATAGGGGAAAGAGTGGATCAGAGATTTAAAAAAATATATGAATGTTCTTTGACTTTGAATCTGGTCCCCATACAGACATTGCAGGCCAGGGTTACTGGTGGATTGGAATAGGCTGAATGGGCAGAATAAAAGGTCCAGGACTCCTGGGTTCTCATCCTTCACCACCTGTTCTCTGCTGCCCCCCCCCCAGGTTTGATGGAGATCAAAGCAGTCAAGCCAGGAATCATTCGCATGCAGGCCATGAAGACCTCAAGATTTCTCTGTATGAAGCCAAATGGACGCCTCTATGGCTCGGTAAGTTAAGATGCCTGCATGTGTTTGGGGAAGAGGCAGTTCAGAGGAGGTTGCGTGTGGGACAATCCTGCTCTAGACTCGTTCACAAAATGTTTTCCCGCATGACCAAGATATAAACAATTGAAGTCTATTGACAAATGATAAAATATATTAAATTCTTGAACCAAATTCTGAGATTATGCTTGGACAGTAGATCATGAGACTCTTAAACTCTGGGTTGTGGGTTGAGCCCCATGTTGGGCAAAAGATTCCCACATTGCCAGGGGGTTAGACTAGATGAGTCTTGTGGTCCCTTCCAACTCTGCCGTTCTATGATTCTATGAAGTGTGGCCAATTAAAATAGACCCTTTGGCAAAGGGAGGGAACTAAAACCTTTTGCTGGAAGGTCAATATGTTGTGGTGGAATTCCATTCCATTCCTGCCCTGCTTCACACCTGTTCTTGATTGCATGCAGATCCTGACATAGTGACTAGGGCTGGTCTGCAAGGCATATGATCATATAATCAGGAATGCAGCCACTGTAGAATCAACCTGCGGCTGCTGGCTGCAGATTGCGTGGCTATCTTGTGTGCTGCAATGCATCTAGGAAAGAATGAACTCTCTTGATCTCTCCATCTGCAAATAACCAGGGACCTCAGGATTGATTTTCTGGGTGTCTGGAAAACATCCAGTGGGCAGAAACTGCAAGGATGAGGCAACTTCCATCATTCGTAAACAATTAGGAAAGGGGATAGAAATTTGATTCAGTTCACGTTTTAAAGGTAAATCCATCGAATTCAGACTTTTCAGAACAATCTGAAAACTGAAAAGCACAGCTACCCTTTGAAATTCACACTTATCTGATTTCTGTGGTGCAGTTATTCCCCATCGCTAAATTCCCTAAACAGTACAGTGGTACCTCAGGTTACAGATGCTTCAGGTTACAGACTCCGCTAACCCAAAAATAGTACCTCGGGTTAAGAACTTTGCTTCAGGATGAGAACAGAAATCGCGCGGCGGCAGCGGGAGGCCCTATTAGCTAAAGTGGTACCTCAGGTTAAGAACAGTTTCAGGTTAAGAATGGGCCTCTAGAACAAATTAAGTTCTTAACCCGAGGTTCCGCTATGAAACCTGTTAACCAGGGGAACAGTCTGCCTCCATAGAAAGTTGCATGCTATCCTTCACTGCAGGAATTTAAGTAAAGGCTGGATTGTCCTCTTCTAGGATACTTCAGTTGCCTCCATAGTGATTGGGCGGTGAAAGCTGTGGCTGAGCAACAACTCCCATCAGCTCCAGCTAGTTTGATCCATAACTAGGGATGATGGAGAATTGTAGTTCAGCTACATCTGCATGGCCAAAGTTTCCCCCACCCGTGATATGGTGGATGTTAGATTTCGCACAATTATACGAATGCATAAAACCTCATGTCTTTCCCTCTCCCACCAATAGTTATCGTATTCTGAGGAGGCCTGCAACTTCCACGAGAAGGTTCTCCGCGACGGCTACAACCTCTACTACTCTGAAAGCTACAATATCCCCATCAGCCTCAGCTCAATGGGGAACCTGCCTCGGAGTCACCAGCTGCCTCCGTTCTCCCAGTTCTTGCCCTTAGTCAACAAGATCCCCCTCGAACCCGTGTTCGTGGACTACGACTTCTACGAACAGGAACTGAACGTTGAGTCGTCCGATCCCCTCAGCATGATGGGCCACAACCCTGGCATCATCAGCCCTAGTTACGTCTTCAAATGACCCGGGACATCCGGTTCCTTGGAAACTTTCTTGGGGTTTTCTTGCCGTGTAATTACAACGATGGAACAATTCGACGTTTGGGAGAAACGGAGCAGAAGGAAAGCTTAGCAGATGGCGCTTGGCACCCAGACTCTAATGAGCGACCTTGCAGTACACTGTGGACTCCCGCAACCCAAAGTTGCATCCCAATCATGCGCAAATGATGCGCTGCAGGCACATAAGGAAAACCCAGCAACAACAGAGGCGAAATCCCTGTTTCGTCAGACTAAGATCGCTTGCGCTTTCAACCTGTTGTTATTCTTGCCAGCTTTTGGGGGCGGGTTATTTCTATTTTTATTATCTATTTAAGTAACTTATTTATTGAATGTCAGCTTAATTTATTGGAGGAGGCTGGGAAGAGTTAGGAAGCAGAGAAGAGTGGCATAATGAGACAGCTGGCAAGTAACTTATATATTGTTATTTATTTAGAAATATATATATTCTTATTTGCATATTTATTTTCGCTTTCTGGAGAAGGAATGACCGTTAGCTTTTAAGGCGGTAGTGTAGACATGCTCAGGACAATCTTGTGCCTTATAGCTCTTTGCTGCTTACTCTGTTCCACCGCTTCCTTTTTAAGGAACGCCCGCAAAGGAGCAGAGCAGAGGAGAAATGAGGTCAATGCCCACCAGGAGCTATGTAGATCAGGACAGGGCACCGCAGCTAATCATTTGATTCTGAGCATTATCTTGCATTCTCTCTGGAGCTGCTGGTTCCTGTGCAAATATCAAGGACCTGCAATGTGTGGCTGTTTTCCCCCAGCAGAAATGTAAGGAGCTACTGGTAGCTTGGCCAGATATTAAAGAGATAGGTTTAGAGTGGGTTCCTCATTCATGTTCCTTTACAGGCACACGCAGTTCCTTCCTCTTGCCAGCACCACCAAACAGGCTTATTTCAATGTAGAGTGGTTTAGGTAAAGGATCAGGTCGCGCCGGCTATTATTTATTTATTTATTTATTTAAACAAACTTTTCTAACTGCGATTTGCATTTGAAATGTTGACACTTCGCTGTACTTTTCCAACAAGAATGCTTCACGGCAGAACGTGCCCGGGCCCTTTGCGGCACTGCGAAGGGACGTTGATTATGTCAATGGTTTGTGATATTTTCTTCACTTGTTACCCGTTTCCCTGTATCCTGATGCTGAACTGTAACAGTGACCAAAGTGTGATGAGCTATGAACGAATAAAGCATTCCATTTTTTTAAATAAAAAAAATATGAGTATTTGGTGGTAAATATATATGATCTCAAACCGTCTAAGAATTCCCATAAAAACTAGGCAGGGCCGGTGCTTGGTGGGCTTCTTGGGGAGAGGCTATTCCATAGCTGTGGTGCCACCACAAAGCAAGCCGTGTCACAAAACACTCATGAATCCTCATTCAGCAGCAGGCGAACCCCAGAGAAGAGCCCCAATATCTGATCTTAAAAGAAGAGGGAAGTGCATGTAGTGGGAGCCAGACTCTCCAAATGTCCCTATTTTCCAGGGGCAGCCCCAGATTTACAGAAGTCATTCCTGTTCCCGGTTTGATCCCAGAATGCCGTGCTTTTCCTTAGGATGTCCCTATTTTCATCAGCGAAATGTTGGTGGGTATGGAGTTATGTGACCCCACTGAGCCAAGGATAACTATACAGTGGTACCTCGGGTTAAGTACTTAATTCATTCCAGAGGTCTGTTCTTAATTTGAAGCTGTTCTTAACCTGAAGCACCACTTTAGCTAATGGGGCCTCCCGCTGCCGCCGGAGCACAATTTCTGTTCTCCTCCTGAAGCAAAGTTCTTAACCTGAGGTAATATTTCTGGGTTAGCGGAGTCTGTAACCTGAAACATATGTAACCTGAAGTGTATGTAACCCGAGGTACCACTGTACAACCTTTAGAAGTTATCCAAAGGCAGCCCTGTGTAGGGAAGGTTTTTTTTAATGTTTAGTATGTTTTTACATATGTTGGAAGCTGCCCAGAGTGGCTGGGGGCAACTCAGTCAGATGGGGAGGGTATACATAATAATAAAATAAATATAATATTGAATAGGACATCCCTATTTTCACTGGAGAAATGTTGGAGGGTATGGTGGGAGCAGGTAAATTACTAACCAGGCCCAGACCGTTTAGTGTGCTTTGGAATGAGAAGTAAATGGAGAGGCAGTTCAGTGGAGCAAGAAGAAGTCTCTGTGGCCCATGAAGAAGTAACGCAGAGAGTTGTAAGGCTAGAATACCAGCCTGAGCTTTCAGTAAGCATTGAGAGCTGGCATCAGCCACTGATTCTGAATGGGAGGAGTGGCATTGTTCCATTATGGTGGGGGAACCCATTTCATCCATAGCTGTCAACTTACAGATCTGAAAATAAGGGACCAGCAGCCTCGAAAATAAGGGATCAGCAGCCAAAATAGGGATTTTCTGGGCACAGGTATGATCAACTTCTGAGCCCCTCCGAGCCAAAGCCCAGCCAGCAGCCAAACAAAGCCTCAAGCCTCAAGGAAAACCACCATCACCTCTCCGCTGGAAAGCGCTGAGCAAAGGCGAGTCCCCAGGCAACGCAGTCGATTTGATCAGCACAAGGCATGGAAGCTCCAACCCCCCAGTCGTTCTTAGACTTCTTATTGGGTGAGCAACGCAGCCAAGCAACACAGTTGGAGCCTCCCTGGCTGGCAGGGAGGCGGGGAGAGGAGCTGCTTCCTTTGAAACCCAGGAAATTTAAGGGACATCATCAATAAGGGACAGCAGCGGGACATGGCGCTGGGATAAGGGACTGTCCCGCCAAATAAGGGACGCTTGACAGCTATGATTTCATCCCAAGGGCCACATGCTCTTATAGGCAACCTTCTGGGGGCCACAGGCCACAGAGATGGGCCGGGCCAAATTTCAAAGGCACATTCCAGCACTCGAGGAGGGTGAGAAGCAGGACTGGCGGACAGTGTGGCTGGGAAGGTTGTATAGCCTCGGAAGAGAACTACAGAGGCCTGGAGAGTCTCCATTGGCTCCCACCTCTGAGTTTCTCCAGCCCTGCTCTATTCCTTGCCATCTCTGGGATAGAGACCCTTTACAGCTGTGTAGAAGAGGGAGCTCTAGCAGGTGGAGTTTGTCCTACTCTATGGTGAAAACTCTCCCTTCTTTGCATTCAGAGTTGCTGCAAAAAAACAAGTTAACGTTGGACTGGCAGGGCCAATAAAGGCTCTCTTTGCTACCACTTTTGGTTCACTTGCAAGGCAGTCACTGGCCAGAATTCAACACAGACGTGAAACCCATTTATTTCAAATGGCCTCAGGTGAGACACGGCCTTTCTCAAAGCAACTGCAAATGCTAACTAGGCCAGCGAAAGAGAAACACACTTCTGCCATTCGCGTGATCACTCATCCTTGGTGGAGAGGAAGTCAGGAGGAGACCCCTGAGCTTGCTGGAGGCTGTGGGGTCTTCCTTCATTCTCTGATGAACATCACTTTTAAATTACGGGAAAACACGTGCACACTAACACCAACAATGCACGCACCATTACATGCACAAAATCAGCTATTTCCTTGCCTCCCATCTGTTCCCTACTATCAGTTTGGGTGTGTGTGCACAGACAGTTTAAAAGAGATCATTTTAATGGTGGATGTTACAGTCCTTATTCTCCCAAAAGTAAATTTTATAATATATATATATAATGAAGCAAGCTGGAGAACAAGCCTCTACAGTGCATTTTTCTACTTTTTGCTACAGAAATTCACACCACAGGGAACATTAATGCAGTCGGGAGTGTGAGTCTTCTTGCAGAGATGCAAGACTGCAGGTATCAACAACATCTAAAGATCAGGGGGAAACACATGGCACCCATCTGAAAAAGAAGAGAGAGAAAATTCAGAGGACTATCCCAAAAGCAATGTCTGGCTGCACTTTATGAGCTAATGTGGTGTGGAGGCTGATCCACAAATCAAGAAGGCCCTGGTTCGAATCTCACCACTCCCATGAACTCAGCAAGCACAATCTCTCAGCCTCAGTCCCTCTTAACAGCCATAATGGGTGGGGGTGGGGTGGGGGTGTAACAATATTGACTTACATTAGAGGGGTGTTATAAGGATTATGACTAGATAATAATTGATGTGAAATGTTCTGAACGCTTGATAGTGCTATGCAAATGTTAATTATTGTATCTTGGCTGTGAGTCCTGGAAGACTTGCAAGTTTCAGAAGTTGGAATTAGAGAAGAATATGCAAGAAAGAGTGTTTTTTGAGCTTGAATGAACAGTGTGGATTTACAATGGTTACACTGAACCATTACTATTATTTTTTGCATATCATGCTTTCCCCCTACAGACAGAACCTATTTGCTGTAGGCGTGGAACACAGACCAACATTTGGTGGCAAGAGAACCTAAAGGAGCTGGAAACCATTGCAGCACGGCCAGAGTCTAAATGCAGGCAGCCCTGTATGTTTAAAGTTATTCATCACTTGTGAAATTCCCGTCTTGCGGAACTACGCATGGTTGCTTCCGTGCAAGCCTTGAAGGCTCATTTATCCCCAAAGTGTTTATGCTACTTGATTCCTGAGTCTCTGGGTTTCCTGTTATTTAGTCACGGGGTCATTGCTCAAATGCAATTGGCCTGGATCTTCTCTCATTTCTGTACACCACCTTACGAAGGCTATGCCTGAAAAGGGCAGCACGTAAACCCTTTAAATAATTAAATAAATGTGCCTATTCGGATTTACTCATTAGTAAGACCCACTGGGGACCCATAGAAATGTAGAGCTGGAAGGGACCCCGAGGATCATCTAGTCCAACCCTCTGCAATGCAGGAATCTCAACTAAAGCATCCATGACAGATGGCCATCCAACCTCTGCTTTAAAAGCCTCCAAGAAAAGGAGTCTGCTCCACTTCTGAACAGCTCTTACTGTCAGGAAACCCGCCCTGGTGTTTAGTCAGAACCTCTTTTCTCGGAACTTGAATCCGTTGGTTTGTGTCCTAGCCCCTGGAGCAGGAGAAAACAAGCTTATTCCATGTGACAGCCCTATATATAATTGAAGGTGGCTATCACATCGCCTCTCAGTCTCCTCTTTCCCAGGCTAAACATCCCCAGCTCCCTCAACCATGCCTCATAAGGCTTGGTTTCCAGACCCTTTTGTCATCTTGGCTGCCTGCCTCTGCACACGTTCCAGCTTGTCAATATCCTTCAATGAGGTTCAATGAGGCTTACTCCCAGGACTGCAGCTGTTATGTACTGAAGTTCTCACCCTGGGCCAGCAGGGCACCCTGGTCGAGGGTGCACATCGATCTTGCCGCCCCCTTTCATGGCCGGACCTTTATGGTAGTGGTGGACGCCTATTCCAAATGGCTGGAGGTGGCCCTGATGCCCTCCACCACTACCGAGGCCGTCATCCGGGTGCTGCAAGGCCTCTTTGCCACGCATGGGTGTCCTGATGTCCTTGTCTCCGACAACGGACCACAGTTCACGTCAGGCACTTTTGAGCGGTATCTTTTGGGACTGGGCATCCACCATGCCCTAACAGCACCATTTCATCCATCCAGCAACAGGCAAGCGGAGAGAATGGTGCGCTCAGCAAAAGAGGCACTGGGGGTCTGGCAGAGTTTCCAAGTGCCCAACTTATTTAAAGGACTATGTTGCTGGACATATAACACTGTCGGTCTAATGCAAGTATGTGAAATGTAACCAATATGCTTTTGTGCCTAATTGAACCATTATGTGTAGTGCTGTATATAAGGAAACCATTACAATTGTAACTAACGCTTTATCTCGGTGGGGAGGGGTTTTATGTACTGAAGTTCTCACCCTGGGCCAATAGGGGGATACTGTAGATAGTTTTCACTCAGGTCCACATATGCAAATAAGGAATTGAAAGTGACATTCAATGATTGAATAGTTACAGAAAGTTGCTACTGCTGCTTTGTAGTGGAGCTCTATATAAGCAGGTTGGCTGAACCCTTCAGTTCAGTTCTATTCTGGGTCTGAGAATAAACAAGAGCTGTTTGAAGAATCGCTGTGTCGTCTGATATGTTCACCCACAACTTAACAGCAGCCTTAATAGTATTATAGTTCTTAGTGAACCATATGCTTTCTTCTTCCCAAGTCGGATGTGCTAGAGACCAAACTTTTTTTTTTAAAATGGAAGCTGGACTTTGAGGGGGGGAGCCCCACAGAATATCCCCTCCTCTGGCTGCAGCCCTCCACAGCAATGCTGTCCCTTGTGATTGTAGCCCAATGCATAGCACATGTGTTTGTGTATCCCATACCATCTCCCTTACCTCACACACTGCTCAAGCTTGTCCTGCGGTGGTCTCAAATTTCTTCTTGCGCCCTTCCATGCCGCTCAAAGCGTCAATGTTCTTCCGCCAGTCCCCAACCTCCCGATTCTCCTGCAGGAGGACAAACGAGGTTGATTGAGAGAGCCAATTCTCCTCCAATAGGTGGGCCAATGTGTGATAGGCGGAGCCAAAGCCAATGGTAGGCGGAGCTAAATACATCTAGTCCCTCCTCCTTCTCCCTGCTGAGTTCTACAAGGGCGGCACTAAGAATGAGCAGCAGGAGGAAGCTGGCAAACAGAGCCACCCTCTGGGTTCATTTCAAGTAAGAAGGCAGGACAGGTGGGGACGGGCCAAGGCAGAATGGAGGTTGGTGGGGCAGTGGGCTGGCTTCCACGGAAGATGCTCCCATAACGCTATTTGAAGGAAGTAAAGAGGTGTGCCTTCCCTTCCAGGACCTCCTCCTGTAACACCATAATCTAAAATTATCAAAGCGCACCACTATGTACATGGAATATTCTCCGTGCTACAGTGACAGGAACGGAAGGAAAGGAAAACGCAGAGGAGGAGGAGCAGGAGGAATCTGGCAAGGTGGTGAGAATAATTAAAGGAGAACTGTTGGCAGACAATGCAGGTTTGTGAAAATTTATGTCCATCCATGCCGACTGCTGTAACTATCCATGGTACTTAGCTGGTAGTCCCAGCAGCGTGGCCTGAAAGCACATGATACAGTCACGTGGGTCTCTCTGAGTGCGTGTGCTATGCCTTTAAAGTACATCCGAAGCACATTTCCACCCTCAAAGAATTCTGGGCAGTATAGCTTGTTAAGGGGTTGCTGGGAATTTTAATGCTGTGAGGGGTAAATGACAGTGCTCAGATTTTTTTTGCAGGGAGAAAATTTGTCCTGAATGTGCTTTAAAGGTACAGTATAGTGACCACTTGAGACCTCCAAGGACCTTAAGCATCATTATGAAATGTTCTGAAATCATTATTTACATATATATAAAAGGTAAAGGTAAAGGTACCCCTGACCATTAGGTCCAGTCGCAGATGACTCTGGGGTTGCACACTCATCTTGCTCTATAGGCCGAGGGAGCTGGCATTTGTCTGCAGACAGCTTCTGGGTCATGTGACCAGCATGACTAAGCCGCTTCTGGCGAACCAGAGCAGCGCACGGAAACACCGTTTACCTTCCCGCCAGAGCGGTGCCTATTTATCTACTTGCACTTTGACGTGCTTTCGAACTGCTAGGTTGGCAGGAGCTGGGACTGAGCAACGGGAACTCACCCCATCGCGGGGATTCGAACCGCCGACCTTCCAATCAGCAAGCCCTAGGCTCTGTGGTTTAGACCACAGCACCACCTGCGTCTACACACACACACAAATACATCTAAGACTGAAAAGAAGAGACCAAATTCTAACTCCCTGTTTGTGGAATTCAAATCCTAATAACTTCCCCAGCAACCATTATTTAACAAAATAATTCAAAATTCATGCAAGGTCTGAACAGCCAGCAACATAGGGTCTCAGTCTCGGTCTTGGTCTCCTTTCTTCTCTCATTAGCACGATCCTCTCATTACCACAATCAGATGCAAAGGAGGGAAGGAATCCTTTTTTAAAAAAGAACTGTATAGAATAATATTTTTTGGAAGATGCAGCTGCTTGTCATGCAGGAGTGAAGAAAGCTATGCCTGCCAAAACCTCTCTGTCTCCCTCCCTCTCTCACCCACACCCACCCACCACTAGTTGCTGTCAGGGGTGGATTTAGGGCTGTGTGAGCAGTCTGCATGCACTGGGCACTGAGCCAAGGGGGTGCAGGTCGCAAAGCCCAGTAGGCAAGGTGCTGGCCTTTGGGAAGGAGGCATGAGGCCCTGGCAGCGTCCTAGAGTCCTCCCTGCTGCTTCCCAAAGCCTAGTTAGCACTTTCCCAGCTTGGGGAAATGGGTGGGAGGGCTCTAGGACCCTGCCAGAGCCCTCACACCTGCTTCCCAAAGGAGAAAGTAGTGGGTGGGAGAGGAGGCACCCAATTTGGGCTTTGCACAGGGTGCCATAGTACCCAAGTCCACCCCGGTTGCTGTTCATAGGATCAAAGGAAGCTGCTTCCTGTGCATCAGACTGGCACCGCTCTCCAGGCACCTGTCTAGAGGGTGATCCTGGGAACTTCTGCCTACAACGCACAGGCTCCACCACTGAGTTGCAGCATTTCCAAGCATAGAGGCTGAGGCCATCCCCAGTGCGTGGGAGAGTCTCTGGGGTCTGGGCACTTCCAGGCCGTCAGTTTTTTTGCAGGAGGGATTCAAGCACATACTGAAGCTTCAGGTTTCTTGCCATTAAAGTTTCATGTTTCCCCGTCATCCAAACTACCCTGAAGAGCAGTGGGAGAGGATCAATTTCCCTACCTCACGTAACCCTAGAGAACATGGGGTTTTTAAAGACCCCTCAACCACTCTTCCATCTCCTGCACTTTCCCCTCCTCTATGTCCCCCAATCCCACCGGCCTCCTCACCTTCTCGGTGTCGTCTTTTTTGACCTGCTTGAGATTGGCTCGGAGATCCATGGAGACTTTGTGCTTGGAGCCTAGAAGGGCCTGCATCATGGCGTCAGCAGAGAGACGGACGCGGCGGAGAGCCGGGCGCTTAAACTTGCCTCTCAGGTCAAAAATCTTCTGGTTCAAATCCTGGATCTGGAAAGCAGGGACCAAAAGAGTGTTAATATTTGAAAACTAGAGAAGAGTCGCTGCTGTGCTAAGCGGGGTGTGTGCTAAAAATTCCTGTGTTCCATGGTCTTCTCAGATTCTATCGCCAATTTTCCCAGCAAAGAATATACATGAGAATCTGCAACTATAAAAGGCTGCCTCAGGTGGTTACAGTGCGGCTGGGATTGCGGGGTGTGTGTGTGTGTGTGTGTATGCAACTGGTAGCTAATAAACACAGTTAAGACTTTCCTGCCATGAATTTGTTCAGTCCTCTGATAAAAGTCTGCATTACTGCTTGGAAAATTGAAATGAGCTGAAAGGGAGGGAAATGGCTATAGCAATGGACTGAGGGGAGGTCAGTTGTGGTGGGGGTGACCCAAACTCAGCCCTTACTTATCATGCGAATATAAAAACTGGACCAGCACTGACACCTAGTGGCTACCATCAGTACTTCATTTCCCCCCGCTACATTGGAACCTGCCTTGTTTTGAGGTCACGTCTTCTACAAAAGACATTTAAATCAGCACCAACGCACATTTAAAGCAGTGTTTTAGCACTTTAAACAGTCGTGGCATCCCCCAAAGAAGCCTGGGAACTGTTGTGGGTTAAAAGTGCTGAGAGCTGTTGGGAGACCCCTATTCTCCTCGCAGAGCTACCATTCCCAGATTGTTGAAGTTATCAGTTGGTGCAGTGGGTCAGTGCGCCTGGATATTAACCAGAAGGTTGGTGGTTCAAGACCACCCAGGAACGGCCGTGAGCAGGATTCCTGCATTGCAGGGGGCTGGACAAGATGACCCTCCAGGTCTCTTCCAACTCTACAATTCTATGATCCCCAGGGAGCTCTGGGGATTGCCGCTCTCTGCAGCCCCACGTGCAGGTGCCTTGAACCCACCTCATTGATGCTCTTGTTCACTCGGGCCTCCATGTCATAGCGCTCCTCATCCACCTTGCCAATCTTCTCATGGAGCTGCCGGCACATCTCCTGTGAGTTGGCAAGAAGAGGGTGTGACTACGTCAAACGAGGCTTAAGCCAACTTGAGCCCCTCCAGATGCTGTTAGACTACAAATCCCACCAACCCCAGCCAACAAGCTGGGAGCTGAAATCCAAAAACAATGGAGAGACCCATGGTGGCCAGGTCAGGATTAGGCTGAGCCAGGGTTTGGGCGCAAAAGGAGGCTCAGACGCAATAGAGAAGAGTGTTCACGGAACATGTGGAAATCTCAGAACAAGAAAAAGAAATCTCAGTCACCAAGAATTTTTAATTTTTTTTTAAGCCAATTAGGAGACAGATGAATGGGCAAGCACATGAATATTGCGCTTTAATACCCCTCCAAATATGGGGTGGTAGGGGAAAGGCTATTAGGCTGACAGTTGAGCTGGCATTTGATTTGATGGTGCCTATGCCTGTCCTTTCGGAGGGACGCAGGTGGTGCTGTGGGTTAAACCACAGAGCCTAGGACTTGCTGATCAGAAGGTCGGCGGTTCGAATCCCTGTGACGGGGTGAGCTCCCATTGCTCGGTCCCTGCTCCTGCCAACCTAGCAGTTCGAAAGCATGTTAAAGTGCAAGTAGATAAATAGGTACCGCTCCGGCGGGAAGGTAAACAGCGTTCCCGTGCACTGCTCTGGTTCGCCAGAAGCGGCTTAGTCATGCTGGCCACATGACCCGGAAGCTGTACGCCGGCTCCCTCGGCCAATAAAGCGAGATGAGTGCCGCAACCCCAGAGTCGGCCACGACTGGACCTAATGGTCAGGGGTCCCTTTACCTTTACCTTTATGCCTGTCCTTTCAGCTGCTGAACCAGAAGGAAACTCGGTTCACTCCACAAATGGGGAATGCATGCTGAGTTCTCTTTTCTTATCACATCTATCTTCACCTGTTAGCATTGAGCGGACTTCATCCTTGGCCCAGCCCCATCCTCCCTCCCTCCCTGGTTACCTGCAGTTCTGTGAGGCCGAGGCCTGCTAGTTCTAAAGGGGCGCAGTGGTCAGAGAGGTATCGTTCTTTCTCCTGGGCACACTCTTCTTCCTCCTTTTCCATTTCGTGCTTTGCCACCTGGAGCATCAATGCCTGAGATAAAGGAAGGACACATTGCCTGACTGGGTATCTCTAGTCTCATGCTTTTTCTCCAATGCCACAAACCTGCCAGGGCCCAATCCATCTTTGTGTGTCCACTGCGCCTCCTTGCCTCTTCCAGTCTCCTGAAATCTTGTCCACTTAGATACTAGTGGAGGCTGGAAGCACACTAGATCGAGTGTGGACTCCCCTGGCCATTCAAATCTCTGCACAGAAAGTTTTCCAACATTACCTTGAGTTGTAATTTCCGAGAAGCTGTTATCTTGGATTTTCTCTGTGGTGGAACAAAAGGAAAAGATGTCTTGTGTGAGGAAAAGATGTGTATGAGAGAAGCGAGCTTCTTAAAATTACAAGAATAACGGTTCTCACAAATAAAACAAAATATAGAAGGCATGGCAGATGAAATTCACTCCCACTGTCAAGGCAGACAGTTCAATAGGGAAGGAAGGAAGCAGGAACTTGCACAGCACCAACTGGTCCGCTTTAGGCCTGGTTTATATATGCCTCAAAATTGAGAGATCCAAATCCCAAAGTGAGAACCCTGTGCAATTCGGAGGAAGGGTTTGATACTAAATAAATAAATACTATCTACTCTGGCTGGTGCTAGCTTGTTTGTTTGCTTATAATGGATTAGATACAGACTTCCAGACTAATGCTATTTTTGTGCGGGATTCATTCACACATACCAGCAAATTCAGGTTGCCCAAACACAGGTGACCTGGAAAGTCTTGCACAAGAAATCCACTTCCCCAAAATATCAGACTTAGTTACTGCTATAAGGAGAGGGACCAGAAAATGTAGCAGCAAGTATGGGATTAACACTTGCTTTTAGGTCCATAAATTCAGCCCCACATGCTGTGTTACTGGGGATGGAAGGGTGTGTCAATTTTGGTTCTCTGAGTTTCTCATTTGTCCAAACTTAAATTCAGTTCTCCACATTTTTTCAGCAATTTGTGATTTCCCCCCTTAATAATAATAAAAATCCTTATGAAAATTCAGCAGCATTTCAGTACAGTGGAGGAGCACAGAGAGAAGAAATGCCATGGTGCGTCTGCAGCAGCACAACTGGATGCCTTCATCTGCCCCAGCTGCAACAAAACATGTCTCTCATGTATCGGTCTCTACAGCCACAACCTTGCAGTGACAGATAGGTAGCCGTGTTGGTCTGCCATAGTCAAAACAAAAAAATTTTTTTCCTTCCAGTAGCACCTTAAAGACCAACTAAGTTAGTTCTTGGTATGAGCTTTCGTGTGCATGCACACTTCTTCAGGTGAAGAAGTGTGCATGCACACGAAAGCTCATACCAAGAACTAACTTAGTTGGTCTTTAAGGTGCTACTGGAAGGAAAATTTTTTTTTTGTTTTAACCTTGCAGTGGTTAGACTTCACTCCCAAAGGTACACTCCATTGTCTCCTGAGACAGACAGATGCCTATCAACCAACTTTACTACAAATTTCTCCTAATAAAAACATTTTGCATGTGGTTTTCACTAACATACTTTTTTTTTTACAGGCAACTCCCCTAGTATAATTCACTTTCATGTTGTTTTCATTGATATATTCATTTTTATGTAAACCTTCCCTGAATATATGCAGTCTTGTAATGACTGCCTGTTTGGATAACTGGACTGCAAAATTCAGACGGATGTGAATGTCAGAAGATAGCTGCGTTTTGGTTTGCGTATTGTTTCAAGAAAGTGTGAATTGGACAGGTTCACCTTTAAATGCGAACCTAATCAGATTCCTTAGGTGTCCCTAATTCTACCCTCCAGCTTTGCTTTAAAGCAGGCATGGCCAAACTTGGCCCTTCAGATGTTTTGAGACTACAACTCCCATCATCCCTAGCTAACAGGACCAGTGGTCAGGGATGATGGGAATTGTAGTCCCAAAACATCTGGAGGGCCAAGTTTGGCCATGCCTAAAGGATGTGCCTTTAAAGGACACAAGAACTCACTTTGTCATGCGGCTCAATCGCATAGGCTCTATAGTTGGCGGAAGATTTCCTGCGGAGAGGAGGGACGGCGGCAGGCGGGGGAGGTGGGTGGGCCGGCTTGGGTGGTTGTGGCTCCTTTTTGGTCTCCACTATTGTCTCTTCTGTTTCCTCCTCCGCGTATTCTTCCTCCTCCTCTTCCTCATACTGCAAGAATAAAGAAACCATTACTTTCATTATGTTCATCGGCATACTGCCTTCAACAAATTCTATAGGAAGCACATTTAAAAGGGTTGGGGGAAGAATGGTACTTAAGAGGTGTCTGAGTTTTAGAGAGGGTTTATTGTGGGACTGGAGGGTGCGGAGGGAGGTGGCGTAACTCTGCCACCATTCATTCACATTTTTCGGATTCCGGATTTATTTATTGCATTTATATGCTGCCTTTCTGCCAAGGCACACACTCAGCCCTGCTTTTAGCATCAGGATTCATTCTTGGAACATATGGAATCATGATAAAGAAGAGCACCACTGAACATGTGCAGAGTGCATATTCTCCAGTGTAATGTGACCACAACATGCTTACACACATTAGCAATTAAGGAGGGACATTTTCAGGGCAGCGCAGGTGAGTTTCCAGGAATGCTGGGACCCCTGAACATCTCTTTTCAGAAATTAATAATAATGATAATAATAATAATAATAATAATAATAATAATAATAATAATAATAATAATTTATTATTTATACCCCGCCCACCTGGCCAGGCCTCCCCAGCCACTCTGGGCGGCTTCCAAAAAAATATTAAGTGCTGGTGCAACACATTACTAAATATTTTAAAGGCAAAGACTTTGCAAACTGCCCAATATTTCATTTTTAAAAGTTTCCTTTATGCATTAATAAAGGATTTTGAAGAAAGCATAAAAATATAATAACTGAAAATAAAGAACAGTCCTTATTTTTCATCAGGTTTGAGAAAGTTCCTTTGTTAGTACTTACTGTGATCTCTTCCCTGTGAAAGACAGAAAGGCACAGGTGAGTCAGACTGAATATGAGCCTCTGATTCATATATCCTGCCTTTACCCCTGGCAGGTCTTAAGAGTGCTTTTTAAAGTGCACTTGTCCCTACAGCCCACAAATTTTCAACAACACCCAAAACGCACACACCACCACCCCTCCAGTTAAGAAACAAAAATGACTCACTCTTCTGCCATGGTGAGAAATCAAACTTCAAGTATTCTGGGGGAAATCAAAACAAATATATTACTATTCCCCTTATACACATGTGTACCTTCTTTACTATTAATCCGTGGTGCGCAAGCTTATTTCTAATGCTTCCACAAGGGAGTGCAAGGGAGAAAAGGATTAGATATTTAAGCCCAAGGTACTAGGGTTTAAGACTGCCTCAACGTCATGTCTTTTGACTCAGTCCCAGGTTATTAGGTTCATAATCCCTGCTCTCAGATCTGTAGCTACAAAATGACAATTCAGTGGTGAGGGGAAGGTACTTTTCACATGTTCAGAGGCTCTCTGCTACTACTTCATGTATTCCTGGCATTCAAAATATTTATCTCTTTAAAGACAGCTCCTTGCTTGGTGGGGCCCTTGCCCTGCTCTGGATGTTTGTCTTTTTGTACCTGGCTGTGGTTGGTGGATCTCGGGATTCAGTTTAAAAAAAGAAATAGATTTCACAATCCCAGAATCTGCCCTCCCCTTGTCAGAACCATCTGGTACATAAACAGCTCCACACAGAGAAAAAAAGGGTTTGTCTACAATCAAAGGAACTTTAAATGTTCACATAAAACATCTTAAGCACACGCCTAATAATGTGTGAAGGCAGAAAAAATGTGTATTGTCTGCAGCTCTGTCATCTCACACCTTTCAAACCTGAATTTGCCTTTTAATCCTGTATGAAATGGCCTGGAGCTGTCCAGGGGACTGAATTACCATGTGCTAAAATGTGCAAAAATGCTGAAGGGGGGAGCGGCGGGAGGAAATGCAAGGTTTATATGGTGATGATCATCTTTCTCCAAAGCATGGCGTGTCAACAGGCCTTCATTGGGGAGCTCAGAATGTGCTAGAACTTGTTCTTGTTCCTGCCCACTACAGACCCTGCTTTGGCCTTTATATATATATACATATATGTGCGCATATTTCTCTGAACCATGTACGAGATACACTGTTATCACTGGAGCTCTTCAGAGCAGCTAAATTTGTGCTGTCTTATCACTTCTAAAATGGGGCCAGGCCATTCCACAGGGAGGCAATGAGAAAAAAGCTGAGGCAGAGAGAGAGAGAGAGAGAGAGAGAGAGAGAACCACAAAAACAGAGCTAGATGGGACTGGGTCAGTTCAGACACATCCCTGCCCCCCTCCATTTTGTGTGTGGCAGAGATGGTATAGGTTTTATTCTCAAAAGCGATCCCCTCAGCCAATGCAGAAAGTGCAACGTTTCTTAGAAAGGGATGGATTGGGGATGAATTCCCCACACTTGCAGAAGGGCTAATATTTGTGCCAGGCTGCCTTAAAAGAAATTATTTCCCTCAGGCTCAGAAATGGGGTGGGGGAAATCTCACAGCCTTGAAGCAAAAAATACAGAGGCAGCCATCTCTCTACCCCCCCTACACCCCCAGAGCTGCAAAGGGACGCCTTTATTCTTAGCGCTAGGTGTGAAACCAACCATTCAGCACCCTTTCTAGAGACATCTGCTGCCAGCAACAGCCAGAAATGCAGCAGGAGGGGCCTGCCAGGCCTTCTCCCGCTTTTCTTCAAAGAGAGCTCTTCTCTGTCTGTCTTCTTCTCCCTCATACAAAGGGAATTGCACTGCCGACGACTCTTTAAGACTGACCTAGGTTTACTTTAAGTCAACCCAACAGGTCCAGCTCAGATTTGATGGGGCCTTATGCATGAGCAGCTTTACCTGACAGCAGTGGAAAGCAGGGGCTCAAGAAGGGGTCAATGGTGGGGCGCCAAGTTCTTGGCAGCTGCCCAGTGATGACAGTGACTGGGCAAGCGCAAGTAATTTTGCCACCTGAGGCCAAGGACAAAATGGCGACCGCCATGCTATACGCTGAAGATGACTAGAATGGTAGCTCTTATTAGAGGGTGCAAAGAAGGCCCTCATACACTGCTCTGCCCTGTAACACATTGTTACTGCTACCCCCTTGCCCTGTTACCTGAGGAGGCTGTCTCATTCTACCTAATGGTCGGGCCAGCCCTTGCAACATACTGATATGGGATCTGCCACCCAGTATCCTAGGTCAGGAAGGATTGCCTCATCTTGCACCCTCTTTAAGATGGGGCATCATTTCCTTCTCATAAGAGAATAGCTCCCGCAGATAAATTGGTAGCTTGGTTGTTGTTGCTGTTTTTAAAGAAGAATGCATATAATATAATTTAGGCAATTATGTTTCTTCAGCTACAGGGTTGGGTAGCTTACTAGTAAGTTAAAACAATACAACAGTGAAATCAATTTAAGACACAGCAAGAACAGTGGCACATCAACAATTAGAAGAGAAACTTTAGAAACGACGACAGGATTGGAAGTTGAGGGCAATTAAGAACCAGGGTTAGGTGCCTTCTACTGTTTACACCTATTAAGAACCCATTTTATGGTCTTCCGTTTTCAATTGTCAGCCGCTTGGAGAGTTCCCCATGAAGGCAGCAATGGTGGCTGGTGCTCACTGGGGGTGGCAGGGTGGAAAGCAGGGATCCCAACTGGGGATGGAGCCCGAGGCGACGAAAGACAGGACCAACTACTACTAGTTTTGCCCCTATCTTCCTCCTGACTGCCGAGTTCTGTAAGGGGCAAAACTGCAACTAAGACGGAGGAAGCTGACAGGCAGTGCCATGCCATGGGATGGTTTTAAATTAGAAAGCATGCAGTTGGGGGCTGAGAGAGTGAGGTTGTTGGGCCAGCGCTCCATTCACCCTAATGGATTCACCTGCACTAAAGAGTTTCCATAATAGCATTTGAAAGTAGTAAAGCAATGCATGTTACCTTCTAAAGAGGCTCTTCTCCTGTGAGGCCATTAAGTCCACGCTCTAAAACGATTTAACTACTGCACACAAGGAAAAAAGAAAAACCCACAAAGCAGCCGAAGAGTATTTTGAGGTTGGGGAGGCAGCAGCACCCCCATTCATCCTAATGGAGCAGCCTCCACAGGCAGACAGAAAAACCCTGTGGGGGGGGGGGAATGGAACCAAATAACTTGCAGAGCGAGTCCTAAAGTGAAGTAACTGCTCACGTGAATATGTTCCGATTTAAAAAAAGGGGTCCTATTAGATGCACTTCAACTGCTTTAGAACAGTGGATGATGTTTTTAGAAGAAAGGTTTTAGAATTTGGGGGGGCTCTCTGTGCTACCTGAGTTTGGTCCTTTGGGATGGGATGGGGACAAATAGATGAAATGTATACTACCTGTGTGCTTGCTTCTGTGTCCTGGGAATACCTACACAACTTGTAGTTTCTGCTGGTCTTGAAAAGTGACCCTGTAAAGAAAATAAAGCCTGATGCACCTTGTACGCCTGCACAAATTCTATGACTGTGACAATCCCATGGCTATGGGTTCACATCCCCACTCACTCATGAAAGATCTCTGGGTGACCTTGCACAAGTCATTCACTCTCAGTCTAGCGTACCTCACAGGGTTGTTGTACACCACATTGAGCTCCTTGGAGGATATAAATGCAATTCAAGTTTTCTTTGTGACGATGTCTACCATGTGGAATTGTCTCTGCACTGAGATCAGGCAAGCACTATGGCTGTGGGGTGTTACTGTGATTTTTTGTTCTTCCTGATTTTGTTCCTTTTTTTAATGGATTTGGTGTTTTATTTTCAGAAACCGCTTTGGTATTGCTTTTTGTAAATGAAAAGCAGTATAGAAATCTTTTAATAATGCATTAAATAAGTGATAATAGGATTGCAGCGTTATTGTACCTTATGACAGCTGCACTGACCTTCCCATTGCCCTATAAAGGGGGGAAACGTTTTCTCAGAAAATATTCAGGACAATTCCTTTTATCTTCATGGAGAAAAGGAGTATCTCTTTCAGTTTACACAGAATGATACCACCCTCCCTCCGCCCCACATACACACACAGGCAAGCTTGTTTTTAATTCCTCCCCACCTCCCAAACAGAACTGCCCCCCTTTACCTGATGTCTCTGGGAACTGGACGATGCACAGACGGTAGGGAAACAGGTTTTGAGTTACTGTACAGTCACCAAAATGGCTGGTGGCCTTTTATAAAGTAGACAGCTCAGCATCAGCGAAGCCTTTTAGGGAAGAAGGGGAACGGAATGCATTCTTCTGATAAGAAGTGGCACCAGACACTCACAGGAGAAGGGGCAGGGAAAGGGATGTCGTCGTCTTTGGCAGACTGAGCCCCCAAGGAAAGGGCTGGCTCAGATTCAATCCTTCTTCCAACCTATAAACTTTGGCTTGGGAAGGACAAGGACATAGGACTTGCAAAGTACCTTGCAAGACCATGCACTGCTATGTGGCCCTTAGAACATTGCCCAGAACAGAATATGGCCCTCAGGGTGAAAAAGGTTCCCCACCCCTGCTGTACACTTACAATCATTTGTGTGTGTGTGTGTGTGTGTGTGTGTGTGTGTGTGTGTGTGTAAGAGAGAGAATGCAATCCAAGCATTAGATATGAACATCACAAAGAGAGCTGTGTTTGTGAACAGGTTGACTGTGAGCATTTATCTAGGAGTGTGAATGACTCCTTGTGCCAAGCCTGAACTCTCCGTGAGGAAGTCTGCTAAACAGAGCAGCAGTTTTACCTGTGCATGAGACAATCCTGGAGTTAAAGGCTGAGCAGAAATGATACATGTTTTGTTAACAGCTGCTGTAAGCATCTTAACACTGCAAACAGTCTGGAATCTTGCACCTTTCTCCAAAAAGCTCAGGGCAGCATGTAGGAAGAGATCACCAAAGGTTCTTCGGCGTATGAAGTTGTACCATTTTGAAAGACTGCAAAAGCTGGCACTTGGTTCCTTACAGCTGGCATGATAAAATGGTCCAGTGACCCCTCTTTTAGCCTAATCTACCACACAGAATTATGGCAGGTATAAATGGTGAGGGCAACACATACAGCCCTGAGTTCTTGGAGAAAGGTGCAGGATGAAGATATCTCAAATAAGTCTGTCCATCATGACTCATTAGAGTGGGCTCCTCTGTTATAGTTCTGTTACTTTTGTTTAAACTGGGACCTTAAGATTTATACTGAGTTAGTAAGATTGCAACCCGGCCTGAGAATTTTGGATCAGGAAGGCTAAAGTTGTTATTTAAAAATAATAATAATTCTGAATTGTCCATCCAGTTGGTTCCTAAGGCAACATACAATAGCAGCAATAAAATGCAATAAAAGCAAAACACAATACATCCTAAGACAAAAGAAACAAAAAAACACAGAGCTAAAACTAGAAAGCAAACCACAGACACTTGTAACTTTTAAAAATACCGGGGCAAGCAAGGAAGTCTTGGCTCTGTCCCAAGAAGGCTATAATGCTAACGCTAGTTGAACATCTTTAGGGTGTTCCAAAGTCAGGAGCCCATCCACTGAAAGGCTCTCTCTCTCTCCAAGTGTAATGCACTTTCGCAAGCAATGGCATTTGGAGAAGGGCCTCAGTTGCAGATCTTAATGCGTGGGCAGGAGACACACCTTTCACTATTTATTTAATGAACAGAATGCTAGCATGCCACTTACAGCAGTGTTTTCACAAAACTTTCTGCATCCAGAGAACCTTTCCAATATTGATTTACCTGCCACAGAACTCTGACATGTTGCAAAGGATTCTGTGAAGTAGTTGTTGCTTTTAACCATTAAAATTAAATGAACCCTTTTGATCAATACAAAACCATTTACCAAAACATAAGCAGGGATTCTAGGGAGTATTTAGAAAGGTATGTAACTTAGCTGCTTACACATCACCCTGTCCAGATCTGATGAAACTTCACTGTCACTCCATGGGAATAAGAATGCACACTATGTGGTGGGACTGTAAGAAGGTGAAGGGCTTCTGGGAAATGATATATAATGAGATGAAAAAGATGTTGAAATATACGTTTGTTAAGAAACCAGAGGCTTTCCTTCTAGGAATAGTAGGAAATGAAATAAATAGAATGGACTGTAAACTTTTCCAATATGCAGTAACAGCAGCGAGAATATTATTGGCCCAAAAATGGAAACAGGAACAACTGCCGACGCTCGAAGAATGGAGAATGAAACTGATGGAGTATGCTGAACTGGACAAACTAACAGGAAAGATCAGATATATACAAGATCAAAAGTTCATTGAAGACTGGGGAAAATTTTCAGACTATCTGAAATGTGTATGTGATGAGCAAATAACACTAGTGGGATTTCAAGAAGCTCTGTAAATGTTAGAGGACTATTGTATTGATGAAAACTAAGTGTGTGAAGGTTTATAAAATGCAATATAAAATCAGGAAATGCGTATTTAAAAATTTGAATAATGGATGATTGTCAGAGAGGTTGAAGGAAGTCTAAAAGAGAAAATATGTGATAAATCTAGATTGGATACTATAAATGTATGTTGGAAAATTAAATTTAAAAAATTTTTTAAAAAAGAATGCATGCTATAGAAAACACCCCAAACTGCTATGCAGCTGTGAATTGTAGGCAAAGATTGGAAGTGGCGGTAGGCAACTTGTCTTCCTGCAAAGCTCATCCATTATCCACCAGATCAGGTCTTCTCACTGGGTAAAAGGTAAAGGTAAAGGACTCCTGGATGGTTAGGTCCAGTCGAACTAAACTATGGGGTGCGACACTCATCTCTGCTTCCAGGCTGAGGAAGCCAGCGTTTGTCCACAGACCGGTTTTCCGGGTTATGTGGCCAGCAAGACTAAACCGCTTCTGGCGCAATGGGGCACCATGACGGAAGCCAGAGCGCATGGAAACGTCGTCTTCTCACTGAGGAACCCTTAAGAAGCTTCCAGCTTCAAAACCCATCAGCATTTACCATACTGGGTGGGGTTGATGGGAGTTGAACAACAGTCAGAGGACCACAGGTTCCCACCTAGTATGAAGTGTAGGCAGAAAGAGGAACCAGAGGCACAGAACTGCTCTCTTCTGGGTGCAGATGAGACCGAGATTGAGACAACGCTATCTCTCTTTCTTGGTTACAACACTCTCTATGCCTATGCATAAGCTTAAGAGTGCACATATAAATTCTGCCTCCGATGAATAAAAAATAAGCCCCCAAAGTACAACTTTGTCTGCTGCCCTCCATCCTTCACTGTCTGATTGGCTGGGAAGGGTGGAGTTAATTCCACAGCCAAGTCGCAAAGCAAGTCACAATCTACAGCTGCGATCCTGCACAGATTAACATGAGCCTAAGTGTCAATGAACTCAGTGGCACTTACTCTGAGTAAACGCACCTAGAATTCTCTTCCTTTCGAGCATGGTCCTCTACCGAGGCGCTGTAAGCACGCCTACCTAAGATCTGCCTACAAACCCTGAATGTCAGATTACAAAGTTGTATTTGTTCTTTTTTGCCCTGGCTCCTTTCTTGTTTGCAAAGAAACACCAGCTCTGTCCCCTATGTCCCACCTACCCACCACCAGTCACTACTTTAAGGATATTTTGTTGCCTTGTTTGTGAGTAATTGAATGGGAGAGGACAGAGTTTGCACCTCCCTCCAGGGGATATCTGGCACCTTGGACTAGTCCCTATTACAGGATTTTCGGTATCTGGAAGTAGGGTGATCTCTTCAGGACAAATAAAGGTAGCACAAGCAAGCGTCTTCAGTTCCCCACTTGACTCCACAACCAAGCCAGCGACAGTAAATAAAAAAAAATAAGGTGCCAGCAGACCAAAGAAACAAACAAAAACCGAGATGCCTGTTTCCCTCAGCCAGGGAAAGTTTCACAGCCTAGGACTGTTATTTCCTGAAGTTTCATCTTTAAATGCCTCTCCCCAGCCTCACAGACCTCAGCAGCGACAAAATACCAAAATTCTGATAAAGAGGACTTGTGCAAGACAACCCTTTTAATTTTTTTTTATTTTTTATATCAAAAGTCCCACCAGGACACAGCAATGGGCGGAAATGAACTTTTCTGGTATTGGGGAGTCGCTGGAAACAAAACAGCTCAGCTAAGGAGCAAACGAAAGCAGGGGTCCCCGAAAGCAAGCGCTGAAATGCCACTACACACATGACAACTGGCCCACAATAAAACCCAAACACTGATGAGCTTCTATATTAGCACTGACTGTGCATGCATAATGCATCGTTTTTACTTCTTGGATTTTCCACAGCAAGGTTAAATGTAAAAAAGAAAAGAAAAGCTTGCATGACTGAGCTGTACCGATTCCACAAGAAACTAAATATTTTTCTTTTAAAAATAATGGTTATAAAGGAAACTAGGGTACAGAGAGGGAACCTCAGGGACCAGGTGCTGTCATCTCGAGCGCAGGGACCTCATTACATATCTCCCCAGCCTCCTGATGCCCAAGCTGGAACAAGGAGAAGTGTTTCTTGTCTGCTGCTTGGACTGGAACAAATTCTGCCTCAGCCACTTGTTTGGCTACTCGAGAGGAGAACACAGAGACCTGCTCCTTGTGGAGGTCAGGCAGGAAGCTGTGAAAAGAACAAGTGGACAGATGAGTAAGGGGTGTGGGGAACCCAGGGGTCCCGGATCCCATTAAACACCCTGGGCTAATGAGATGCTCTGTTTAATTAGGCCCCACAGCCCTCCCAAGGTGGTTCTGGCCCTTGTCTGTACCAGCCTGCTCCATTCAGAAGGAACCAATGCACCTCACTGGATCACTCCTGGTAATTTATTTTAGTACTCCCAAATCTCCCAATTGGCTAGCATCCCCTATTAACACCCCCTGATGTGCACACAAACTGAAATGAATCTGACACTAGTGAAGCTGTGCTGATGTGAACAGCTAGGGGAAGATACAGTACCAGGAAAAACTGTGACTTCCAACATGCTCTAATGAACAAATGTGCACACATCCATAGCGGGCCAGCTTCCCAAGAGAGGATGCAGAAAATAATACTCACTTTGTCAGCTCAACAATAAGAGTGGCTTTCGGGGCTGCAATCAGATTGACATTTGGTTTTAGGACATGCAGCATGCTACAAAAGACAAGCAAGGAGGAAGTGGTGACCATAGAGATAAGAGACTGAGGACCCACCAACTTTGCTGTCCAGTCTAGTGATGGCAATCTGCCCTCTACACAATTTGGAATTAACTAAGTAATGGTGAGTTTTAACGGCATGTACTTCATTCGACAAAATGTAGGCGATTAGCTTATACTCAGTCTTTCTGCTTAGCCATCATTCTGATTTATTTGCAGGGTGATCATATTACAATGAGCATTCATCTTCATTTGTTTGTGGGGTGTTTATATGTCTTCGCATGAATCATTTGTCCATCCCACGTTTTCCAGGGCATTTCCTTGTCACTTTCAGACTGCAAGAAGTCCATTTTAAAAAATAAAAAGTGAACTTGTAGTGCTAGGGCAACAGAGCCCTCTGATCCACCTTAAAGGCGCTAACCTCAAGTGCCAATGTGTGCTTGATCCCTTCTGCAAAGCGCTGACAGACTGGAGACAGCCCATAGAGGCTTCCAGATGGCTGCTAATTTCAGATGGCAAATTCAGGTGGCGCAATTATAACTGATTGGGAGCTCTTGAGGAATAAGCCCACTTCCCCAAAAGACAAGAATTTTTATGATAAAGAAAGTGACAGGAAAATGCACTGGAGAGAAGGAGGAGGAGAAGAAGAAGAAGAAGAAGAAGAAGAAGAAGAAGAAGAAGAGGAGGAGGAGGAGGAGTTTGGATTTGATATCCCGCATTATCACTACCCGAAGGAGTCTCAAAGCGGCTAACAATCTCCTTTCCCTTCCTCCCCCACAACAAACACTCTGTGAGATGAATGGGGCTGAGAGGCTTCAGAGAAGTGTGACTAGCCCAAGGTCACCCAGCAGCTACATGTGGAGGAGCGGAGACACGAACCCGGTTCCCCAGATTACGAGACTACCGCTCTTAACCACTATACCACACTGGCTCTCAGTGTGGGATAACACTTGCTTTGATGCAACGTCACCTAACCTCGCCACAAGCAAATCAGCATGAAGGCTCCATAAAGAAGAGGTCAATTGGTAGTGCCCTAAGAGAGTTGGCCTCAATGCAAAAGAAACTCCCCAAACCTGGTTGTGTGGTCTGGTCACTAACTCACAGAAATGAGCGAGTCCCATCAAGGGTAAAGGGCTAATATTAGATACCTTTTGTGTGTGCACCAACAAAGGGTGCGGGCCATAGGTGGCTGGCCTGCTAAATGCTGACCAGGGATGCACAGACCCTCGCAAAAATCTTGTTTTGTGTTCTAAACTGGGAAGTACCTTTGGGGAAAATAGCACTCCATTTGCTACACAACAGCCAAGCGCTATATTAGATTGCATCCAGTGCTAGTTCTGCTCAATGTACCCCCGTTGAAATTAAAGGTCACGACTAGCTTAGGTCCATTCATTTCAATGGGTTGGATACAACCCTATGAGCTGGACAGGCTTGTATTCAAAGTGAGGGAATTATAAGCTTTGATGATGTCACCAGTCTAGATAGGCCAACCTCCTCGCAACTAGATAAACCATGTCCTGCCTCCCAACCCTATTAGCTGCTTCCTACTTCTTGGCAGGGAACCCAAGAGTCCAGACTCCCGCAATATTCTCTTCCCCATGCCTCCAAACCAGCAGTCCCATGTTCTCAGCCCATTCCTACCTGCAAGAGACAAATATGAGATTGAAGAGCTGTTGGTATTTGCCTTTGTGGTGGAGCTCAGGGAGGCAATTGAGAGGCAAGAAGCAGACTCTGGCATCTTCTACGGAAGGAGGGCCTGCGGCATAGGAAACGCACCGCACAGGGAAGAGAGAAAAAGCCGGATTGAGAAACAACAAGGCCAATGCAACAGAAGGCAGGGAAAGGAGCAGATATATATTTTGTGGACAGGGAATGTGGCTAGAAACAGAGAATTTTTTTCTGCAACTCAGCAGAGTATAGAAATGGAGACAAGTGATCCAGGAATTTGGAGGGCAATAGTCTCAAAATGCATTTATTATTTTGATCTATCTAGAATATCTACACACACAATCTTCCATTTTTTTTAAAAATCTGTGATTTAGAGATATGTAGGCACAAGCACATATGAACTTTCTTTATATAGTCAGGCCACTGGTCCATCTAACTTAGCACTGCCTATTCTGATGGACAGTGGCTCTCCAAAGACTCAGAGAAGTCTTCTTAGCTCAGCTATCTGATAGCCTTTCCACCACAGATGCCCAGGACTGAATCTAGGAGTTTCTATATGCAAAACATACATTCAGCCACTGAACTATGGCCGCCTCCTCAGAAAACCAGAAGGGTTGTGAAACTGCATACTGTAAGTCTATGGTTTAAAGTGCTGCATGAGGAATTGGAAGGGGAAAGTTCTAATCCCACTGATGTTGACCCTCTTACTCCCAAGTGGCCGCTCAAACTGCTCTTGCTCCAAAGAACTGGCGTAGATGAGGCCTGCTGCTGGAACATCTGGAAATGATCTCCCTCGACACTTTATGTTATATTAATCTGTTTGTTCACCCGCTCTTCTCCCCTGTGCCTATTAATCTGATGCTGCAAGACTGCGAGGCTTTTAAGGGTCAGTGAATCGTATAAACATTTTGTAACTAGCCCTGAACTCTTGGGGTGGAGGGAAGATCAAAATCGAGTCAAGCCAACAAGCCATCACTCACTGGCATATTGCGGAACCCTCTGGCCCAAGAGAGTAATGGAAAAGACCCTTAAACCGAGAGCACTGCCTGAGCTAGTTTGTATGTCAGATGAAACCATGTTTTGGAGAGACACGCACAGAGCAGGAACAAACCATCACAAGCCTCAGGCTCACATGCCCCCTCCCCTCTTTTACTTCAGCAGTTTTTAAAGTTTCACTTTCCCCAGAACTCAGCTGGCCAAGGCACCCAGGCAAGGGGTTGTGATTTAGAACTCTGGTTTAATAAGCCAGCTTAAGAAGCCATGATTCTTGCTCCAGACAACATGACAAGCCAGGATTCTGGGGGGGAAACCTTTCTAAATGTCTGCTCCAAACTATCTGTGCAAGTCTGTGGCCCTTTCCTGCTGATGCGCGTCTGACTCGACCAAGGTTTATAGCATGATGGGCAATCAACCTGTTGACTACTCACCACCGTTAACACCCAGCTTGGAATGGTCACCGGCCCCCTGCAAGTTGCCACTAATTCCCTCCTCGTCAGAGGATGCTGCTGGGTCATAGCGGGTGTTATAGCTGAGTTCATACAACAGGGCAGTGACATTGTGCAAGGAGATTTCCTGGGCACTCTGTGGAGAGAAAGAAGAAGACCGGAATCTGTTGTTATTTGAGTCCCTCTTTTCCACTCTTTGAATTCAAGTCCCTTGAACCTCATTTTATTTTTAGCTTCTCTACATCCTCCTTATGTCATACATGCTCTGCATTATTTTTTTTATAGACATGGGGTTGTCAACCTGGTCCCTACTGCCCACTAGTGGGCGTTCCAGGATTCTAGGTGGGCGGTGGGGGTTCTACGGCACAAGCTGAATCCTCCTTCCATCGAGCACTGGTTGGCGGTAAGGAAATTTTACCATCAAGAAATATGCATTAGTGGGCGGTAGGTATAAAAAGGTTGACTACCCCTGGGATAGACAAACAACCTGCCCTCCATGAGCAAGTTCCGGAGAAACATGCTTTGTACAGTGCCGATTGGCCAGCATTTCTGTCAGTCACAAAGCTACTTCCCCCACTTTCTTGGAACAGTTTTCAAAGCTTTTCAACTTGCTGGATTTTCTGCAGAAAGGGAAAATCCAGGTTAAATAGCACACTAAACAAACAGCTAAGAAGATCAACATATACAGTGTCTGTATATGAAAAAGGGGTGGATGAACCTCTTAAGGCATGTAAAGGTAAAGGGACCCCTGACCATTAGGTCCAGTCGTGGCCGACTCTGGGGTTGCGGTGCTCATCTCACTTTATTGGCCGAGGGAGCCGGCGTACAGCTTCCGGGTCATGTGGCCAGCATGACTAAGCTGCTTCTGGTTTACTAGGGCAGTGCACGGAAACACCGTCCCTCTTAAGGCATGAGGAAGAGGCAAAAAGGGCAGTGCTCAATCGGAAGGCTGCAAAGGTATCCAATGGGGAGCGAAGGCTGAAGGAGGCAGCAGAGAAATCCATTTTCACTCCAGCTTTCAGAAAGCTATCGTCTTCTTGTCTATCAACCCTCTTCTCCTTGCAAAACCACAGTTGCTTTTCTGATGCCCGGCAAAAAGACAGCCACACTCACCTTACTGGGGATGCCATTGGTCGTTTTCAGCAGGCTGGGATCTTCTGCCTCAATCCCAAAAATGATGTAGGGGCCTGTGGCTACATCTCCCCAATATCCCCGTGCTGGTATTCGTTCCCCTTTCTGAGAGGCAAGAAGTCTGGATCAGTATATACGTCATTTTTGCCCACAGCTGGTAGCCCACCAGTTTAAGAGTCCTGCTGGGGAAAAGCAATTACAAAGATTTCCAGGGAGGGGGGCAGGATTTAAAGGGAAGAATTGGCAGGCAGAAGGGCTAGCCCCCCTTTTCCTATCCACTAATTCTCCCTTGGTTAGCTTTCCCAAACATGGAACTGGTGTTTCGCTCATAAGATGAAGTTCTGTTCTCAGCAGCGTGAGAACCGGTAACTGCAGACAAGAGGTGGAAACTGTTACTGGGATCCCAAGAATCAACACTTCATCAGAGGATGGCTGCTGATGCCAGAATTACGGGTGAATTTTCATCCTGCATGACAGTGCTCACAAACTGGATGGGAGAGGAAAAAGGACACAGAATCCAGGAGGACTAAAAACATGTATTTTGTATTAGTCTTAGAAGGAAAGAGCATTCTAAAAACTGACCTACTCCCTTAGTAGGACTGCACCTGCTGCAACTAGAACCTGCATCCCAAGACCTACCTGCAACAGCAGATTCAAATAACCAAATCATTTCAAGAAATCCTGAATGGGTAGTTGTAGATTAGACACACACCTCTCTGCTTCCCATGCTATCACAAAAGGATGGCAGAAGCTACAGTGTGGCTCCCCCATGCTGCTGAGGTAACAGGAGGCAGTGCAGTGCAGTGGTTAGCGCGTTGGACGGGGTATACTTGGGTTCAAATCACTGCCTAGCCATCAAACTTGCTTTCCGATTCTGAGACAGTCATTCTTTCTCAGTCTAATCTATCTCACAGGGTTGCTGTGAAAATAAAGGGGAAAGAGGAATCATCCGGTACCGACTTGAGCTCCTTAAAGGAAGAGGGGAATTATTAAAAATGGTAATAAAAGTGGGGCACAGAAGGGGTGGTAACCCTGTCTAAGAATAGACTTATATTCTCCCGCCACCCCACAAAAATAGGCCCAAGTGTAGCCAGTATGCTGGACTCTTAACTCGCATAAGCTTCAGCTAATTTAGTCAGGGATGACAGGATACTCCTCCATGTTCCTGGCCTAGCACAACCAGTCTCAAGAAAGTGAGGTGGCTCACATGTCTGAGGAGGCGGCCAGATGCCAAGGTCTTGTTAGGGATGTCGTAGGGGGCTTCCCGCATTTCAAAGGCCATCCCTGTGTCCCGCCACCGGTAAAACTCACGGAAGTTTATCACATTGGCCTAGGAGGGGAAAGAAATGCCACAACTGTAGAAAGGCGGTAACTCCCCAGAGCCCATCTCTGTAGCCCAGCAGCCCCAAGCTGAGCCAGAGGGATCTGCATGCCCAACACAACTGCCTTCGTTTCGGTAACACACCCCATGTTCATGCAGCTTCATATTGAGGTCCCAGTCGCACACTCCACGGCGAGAGTCATAGCGGGCCCCCAGGTACTGCCGGAGTCGCAGATCCCAGAGCTGCTTGATCTGGAAAGTCTGCGGGTCGGGATTCCGCCAGAACTTGAAGATGGCCTCCAACTGGTCCCTCTCCTTGAACTGTCATGCAAAGAGGAAAAGCGAGTGAATAACTGGAGCCGTAATTCCAGGATCCTCTGGAATAGCAGCTAGCAATAACTGGAGTCCTGCCGAGCCCATCATGGCAATGACAGCACATCAATCATGGCTCCAACGCTCCTGCTGAATTAACTTGCATTTTACCTTGAGGGCAGACAAGTCAAGGAGGGGCAGATGAGCTTGCTGGAAATCAGGGTCTGTGACATAGCGGATGAAGAGGTTTGCCTTCTCCTGCAGATAAGCAGCTGTCTGGCCTCGGAGCAGTGTGTTCCCCATCAGCTCCAAGAAGGTCTCACTTTTCTCTTGGTTGGTGGGAGGGAAAAAGAGACAGGGCTTGTTACCATTCAGAAGGGCTTCAGCCTCCCGGAGACCCCAGTAAACAAGGGGCCAGAAGTCCTGGGAACCCAGGGAAGGAATGGAGATGGTGAGGGAGCATTTCATCTGCCTTCACCTTGCAGCCCCATCTTCTCTAGAGGCTCCACAGCCAGACTCAGAAACAGCAGCTGCCGACCCAGGGCTTCCAGATTGTTCTCCAGCACGTAGAACTGAGCAAAGGAGACAAACAATTAGGAGGTAAGGCTTTAGTTTAAACAGCTCTCCTCAAGATCACAGCCATACTAGACATCTAAAACACGTAACGTCCCCCCCAAAGAATCCTGGGAACTGTAGTTGGCCCCTCATGGAGCTACAATTCCCAGTACCCTTAACAATCTGAAGTTCCATAGGTTTCCTGTGAAAATGAATCTTAAGATGCTGTCATAAATTATGAGTCGGACTACTGGACCATCTAGCCTAGTATTCTCTGACTAGCAGCCAATCTCCAGAGTCTCAAGTCAAACTCCATCTTTTCTGTCCCTACCACCTTCTGCCTGCAATGCATGTGCCCTGCTACCTGATTTTGGCAGGGGTGGGACAGGCTAGGACACTTCCTGCAAGAAATCCTAACTATCAGAGCTGCACAGAAGACAAGGAGGTGCCCTGTCTTGAATATGCTTTTCGTGTTTCAAGTTCTACCGTTTCCTCCGTTTTCTTTCAACCCTTAAGGCTTTGTCTAATATTCCAAATGTGAGTGAAAACTTACTGAGTCAGGAAAGCCTATCCACATCAAACCCAACAGTAACAGCAGGGCAATTTATTGGAGCCAACTAGAGCCGCCCAAAATGTCACAATGAAAATGAGGGCGCTTTCAAGTTCAAAATAACACTCTGTCTGGCTAGCTAACCAAAACACCCTTAAGAAACAAGAAGTTTATTGTCCTGTCCTTCCTAGGCATTAGTGTATATACAGTATACATGTAATGTTACTCTGCCAGTCCTCCAGTCTTCTGTTTGGCAGATTGATGATTACAGTCCAGAATGGCTGGTTAAGATTTAAATCAATGGGGGCCAACAACCAGAAGGTGGTCTCTTGATAGGTGGGGAATCTCTCTGTGGCTTGTCATGAGATACCTATCAGGGTTGGAGGGTAAGGGCAGGTATGTGTGAGAAACAGAAAATGGCAGCAAACAGAACAGCAAGAGATAGCTGGGAGCTGACTGAAGAAACTTGGGAGTGCAACTTCATTCTTAGGGGATGTGATGCAGGGAAGCAGATCTGCTCCTCTGCGGGTCACTGATTGTTCTGCCCACATATTTGTAAATAAAGGAAAGGATCTCTCATCCCAAGAAAACGGCAGCACTGTCCCTGGAAGCATACTGGAATCATCTAACACAGATAAATAGTAAGGTGTCCTGGTTCTGACTCTCCAGCTCTAACTCAATACAGTGGTACCTCGGGTTAAGTACTTAATTTGTTCCGGAGGTCCGCTCTTAACCTGAAACTGTTCTTAACCTGAAGCACCACTTTAGCTAATGGGGCCTCCTGCTGCCGCCTCGCCACCGGAGCACAATTTCTGTTCTCATCCTGAAGCAAAGTTCTTAACCCGAGGTACTATTTCTGGGTTAGCGGAGTCTGTAACCTGAAGCGTATGTAACCTGAAGTGTATGTAACCCGAGGCACCACTGTATAGTACATTATTCTCTCAGTAGATCTTCTCTATCCCAGCAGGCTCAACTTCCTGAATTTCCCACATCCTAGCTTGAAATGAATTGGCTCACCTTGCAAAGATTCTAGGAGTTCTTCTATCTCCCTAGCCTGTACCCCAAGGAACCCAAGAGTGCCAGAAAAGCTCCTAGAAATTCTGAGCCCCAAACTGAAAATTTGATTCCCCCCTCCACTTTCTTTCCCGGCCCTACTCCCATTCCTTCCTCTCTCCTCGATGACAAAAAAGTCCTCTTGTTATGAAGTGACACTCCAAGATGCTGGCTGTGAGACACATTGCCGCTGATTCATCTCCTCGTGATGAAGGAAGGTCGCAAGGGGAACGTGCTGGTGAATGTTGTCTGGTAGGAGTTGCTACAGGGGAAGGGGCTGAATTGATGCTGCTTCTGTGAATTGTCATCTCCTCCCCCCACCTCCACGCTCTTCCTGAACTTCACGCCTCCCTCACACGTGTCAGTCCAAGGCCTTCATGGGACATCTGAGCTGACCACGCTGAGCTGAGGGGCTCTCGTTGACGGGCAGCTGCCAACGCGTCCCTGCCAGGCTCCTCACATTGACAGGAATGAATTAATGTCGCCACACGTTTCTGGGAAAGGGGGCAGAGTGCCAGCATCACTTCATCACATGGGCAGCCTGAGTCACCGTTGGAAAGGGAACCCAAGAGTGCCAGCTCCCCCGACCCTGCTCAACAGAGAAAGCTCTCCTTCCGCAAAGCGAAGAAAGCAAAAAGGATGGGAACTTCTTCCCAGGCCCTTTGCTTCGTTGCAGTGTCTGAGGTTGGGCTCTTTAGGGAGGCAGTTGCTGGAGGAGAGACAAGGTCCTTCCCAACAGAGATGACTCTGCCCTTCCAGGGTCAACATCAAGCATGTAAGAAGAAGAAGAACAACAACAACAACAATAATAATAAATAGCCCAGCCACTCTGGGCGGCTCCCAACAGAATATTAAAAGCACAATAAAACATCAAACATGAAAAACCTCCTTAAACAGGGCTGCCTTCAGATGTCTTCTAAAAGTCAGATAGTTGTTTATTTCCTTGACATCTGATGGGAAGGTCCTCTGCCTGGTTCCCTGTAACCTCACTTCTCACAGGGAGGGAAGAGCCAGAAGGCCCTTGGAGTTGGACCTCAGTGTCTCGGCACTCAGTCCTAGAAGCACTCTGTTTGGCAGTGTAATATTCTGTGGGCGGAGCCAGCAGCAATGGATGAGATGTGCCCCCTCCCCCAAGCTGAATCCAACCCTGGTGGTCCTGCCAGTTTTGAAATCCATTTACACCCCCCCAAAAAAGGTACATTTATTTATTACCCTTGATGAGTTGCCTTTCCTCCATCACAGAAACCAAGGCACAATACGCACAGGCTTCCCTGTTAGTCTCCCTGCACAGACACTAACCAGAACATAGGCCTGCATAGCTTCAGCATGGTTGCTGCTGTATCCTTTTGTATTGCATCTCTTAGTTTGGAAGTTATATTATTATAAAAATCTAAATCACCTTGAGAAATTTGGCAGATAGGTGGTACAGTGGTACCTTGGTTTACGAACTTAATCCGTTCCGGAAGTCTGTTCTTAAACCGAAGCATTCTTAAACCAAGGCGTGCTTTCCCATAGCAGCGGGGGACTCAATTTACAAATGGAAGACACTCAACAGGAAGTGAAACATGTTCTGCTTCCAGGGCAAAGTTCACAAACCAAAACACCTACTTCCAGGTTTGAGGCGTTCTTAATCCAAGTTGTTCATAAACTAAGCTCTTCTTAAACCAAGGTACCACTGTATATAAATGTAGCAAATAGATACAGACATCGGATTCTGCATTTGTAGTGATGCTGCTCAAGCAGGAAATGCAGACAAGCCTGTTTTCCCACCCGACTCACAGCCTTTGGAATCTGCCCCACTCTGCTGTCCTGTTATTAAACAAGCATAGATAATGAGAATTTAATTTTAAGGTTTTAAGTAAGATCTATCTAGGCAAGAGACATGCAAAGCTTGGCTAAGAACAGGGAAGGGCTGTCCAGTTAACAGCAGCTCAAGACAACATGGAAATCTGTGGCAGGAGGCAAGTTACACACATTGATTTTCCGCCGTGGCCACCGGTGCGCCTGACTCATTGTCTTGAGGATATGACGGCCGTCTACTGAT
Source organism: Podarcis filfolensis (assembly GCF_964270895.1). Taxonomy (NCBI): domain Eukaryota; kingdom Metazoa; phylum Chordata; class Lepidosauria; order Squamata; family Lacertidae; genus Podarcis; species Podarcis filfolensis. The sequence continues at coordinate 18,864,069 of NC_139615.1, read as the reverse complement.
CCCACTAGCAGGATGTTCAGTTCGGGAATACCATCCTGGGACAGCTGCAGATGTTCCATAGAGGCCTCCAGACCTGTTGGGAAAGTGAAATGGCTCTACATGTTGCACAGCCATGGTAAATCCTATTTTCCTACTAGAAATATTTTGTTAAAAAGTGCAAAATAAACGTGCAGAATTTATTAGTGTTCCCCAGAACCCGGCACTGAAGTCTTGTTTTTACAAACTTTGGAATTTGCCGCAAGGAACATAGAGATGGCTGATGGGAAGGAAAACAGCTAGAAAGCTCTGCAGTTCAATAGGAGAGCTATTTCTGTGGGTTGACATCTTTACAATCAGCCAATGCAGAGTCCATTTATATATACGTTTATTTCTACCCAATTCTATGAAGGGCTTTCAGACGTCGGACCATATCCTAGTATATTGTTGATATGCCCAAAGTTTAATTGAAAGGGACCGTGGGAACCAATCCTGTTGGGAAAAGTGACATGGTTCTGAATGCTTCAGGGACACTGTTTGTTTTTCCATTTTTAAAGGACTTCCTACACTAAACCTCTGCTGATAAGAAACAAAGCTCTGTGGGTTCATGACGGATGCAAGGGCCAACCAACCAGAGCTGCGCAAATTCAGCTTCAGCTGCAAAAAAGAAAAATGGCTTTTTCCTGAACTTGATCCAGTGAACAAGATGTGTGTCTGAAATGTGGCAATTGCACTTCTCAGAGCAGGCTCATCACTAGAATTATGCATGTCTGAAGGCACCCGAAGCAGAAGAACAAAGCTGCAAACTATGAGGAGAGACCCTAGAAAAGCACAGAATGTCCAGCTAGAGTACTTTTGTCTGCCTGAACGTTTTCAAATGTAGCTTTACATCCAGAAATCGAGAAACTCAGCTTTTTAAAAAGTTCAGATAGAAGCTGCCATTCTCAGGAGCTCAGATTCTGCACCAAATTACAACAGAATCACAGAAGGAACACCGTGGATATATTTCAGCACTGGCTGAAAGTTTTCTGTTAAAACCAAATCTCCCCAGCAGGGAAATAATATGCCTTTTGGGTAGCTGCACAGAGGTGCTGTTGAAAGCGGAAGGTGTCACTGGATTGAGAGATGCTTCTACTCTCAGAAGGCACCTGTGTCTCAGTATTGAGCCTACAACAAAACAGGGTGCATTTGATCAGCTGAAGCAGTTTCAAACTCCTCACGCAACCTGTGAAACGAGAAGATCCCATTTCACAATAAAGCAGGCAAACTAAAAATAAAAATAATGATGTTGCTTAAAAAACAAAAAAGCAGGCAAGCAAAGTTGCAGGGGTTATATTTGTGGAAGAAGTGGTACCTACATGTGGCCTGTAGGTCAAGTGCTGGAGAAAAGCCCCACCAAGCTGTGGTGCCAAAACCATTGCCGCTTCCTGCTGCTGTCATGGCTGCATAGAAAGCACAAGGAAGACATAGTAAGACACACATACACACACTATTTAAGACCATCAGGATTCAGGGAGATCCCACCAGGCCTCGCTTACTCTCTCTGCTGCTATCTCACTTTCTTTCTCAAATCCTCATACATACTTTGTCCTCCACACCCCTTCTCTTCACATATCACTGCTGCAGTTTAATTTGGAGTGACAAAGATGCCAAAGTGTGGCGGGCTAAGAGGCTAATGGACCAGGAAGTCCCTTGGATGAAATCTTGCCTTTGCCACGGCATCAACAAAATGGCATTAGGCCAGCCCCAACGCCTCCATTAATAATACTGGCCTACCTTAAGATTACGTTATGGATTACAAGAAGCATGTGCAGCACTTTGAACAATCAAAGCACTATATTGCTACCTATGCTGCCTTACAGGGCAAAATGCTAATGTCATCAAACATTAAAACAGATCTCATACATTCTTCTGCCCCCTGCAAAATAGCCTGACCTGATCAAGGGATGACATTTGGAATTTTATTTCTGTCTCTTAACACCTTGGGGCCATGAAAAATGTTCCAAAATGAGCGCTAAGCCTACTTTCAAAAGGCTCCCCTCTATTCCTCACCTGCTTGCCCCCCTACATTTCACAGGATTGAGCCATGTGCTCCCAAATCTAAGCAATTCACTCCAGATGATGCATTACATACAAGAGCAGGGGGTACAGACCCGTCCCTTAAGGCTACTTGGTGAGCAGCAGGGAAAAGGAAGGAAGGAATCTGCATCAAATGGAGAAGGAACTGCACCAGGAAGCATCAAGATTAGCAGGAGGGACCGGCCTGTGGTGCTGTGGAGCATTATGCCACTCAGATAGGGCTCAGGATACTCCATGATCTGGAAGAAGGTATCAAACTCGATATGCCAGGTCCAATCCCCATCATGACTTCTGGTAAAGAAGGGATTATCCTTTCACTTTCTAATAAACTCTTTATTTGGTTCATTCCAGCAAATAAGGAGGCGGCTTAGCTAACTGAATAGGCACAATCATGGTCCAAACTGAACTCTGGCTTCTAGCATGGCATCTGGTACGTTTTATGTCCTTCTGATCTCTACCTTTTTGTGTTTTAACCTTTGATTTTATGTACAAGAAGTTGGGAAGATTTTTCTTGATTTAGTATTTCAGAAATTTATGTATAAATAGAAGTTAAACAAAAAACACATTGATTCCCACACTCTCAGCTTTTGTGTTTCAAATAATGCAAGCTTCAAGGGCTAAGCTAAGGCAAGGATGGATTACAATCGCCAAGGATCACAGGCTTCACACATGTCTGGTAAGACTCTTAATTTTTATTTAAACACCACAACTTTCTGTTCTGCATCACAAACTGTTCTTTAAACTAAGAAGCAGGTACTATTGCAGTGAGGCCATAACTGTTCAAAGATGGATGTGGAGAAGAAGCCCACGGGGCACACATGATTGTGCTGTACTGCCTTTAAAAAGTCCTGAAAGGCCCCAAATGGCCAATGAAGGGGCATATTCATAGGTCAACCCTCATTTGCAACGCTCCTACTGAGTGATCATGCATATATTCCACAAGCCCCATTCCTGCTCCCACTATATGACTGCACTAATTTGGACTTGAAGCAAGTTCACTTAACTCAGCATGAATGTCAACAGCTCAAATAAGCCAGCCTGCTGTTGGCTTTATTAGGTACAAACAAGGTTTGCCTATAACAACCTAATAAACACAACTAAATTATTTATTCAGCTGAATAACTGAATAACTTTTGCATGGTTTAACCTGTTCAAGATGATCTTACAGAATTCAGCTCTCTCTTGGAAGAATCTTTATTTGGGATATGTATTTTTTTAAAAAAAAACAACCCACAGGGAATGAGCTATTGCAATTAAAAACCACACATAAATTGATTGATAGATATTTCTCCGGAGTATAAGAAAAAGAGACGAATCCCTGCCTACATTCCTCTCTCCTCTACTGCTGTTACTAAATAGGTATTCAGTACCCATGTGAGACTAGGTGGGGAACCATAGCTCAGTGGTAGAGTTCTGAGCTTTGCATGCAAAAGGTACCAGGTTCAATCCCCAGCATCTCTAGGTAGAGCTGGGGAAAACTTCTGCCTAAAACCCTGGAGATCCAGTTGCAAATCACTGCAGACTAGATGGACCAATGGTCTCACTTTAAATTCCTAGATGACCAATGCCTCTCCTCCAGCCTTCCCCAACCTGGCGCACTTCAGATGTTTTGGACTACAATTCCACACCTGAAAGGTGTCGGGTTGGGGAAGGCAGCTCCATCCATTCTCCAGCAAATCTATTTTGTAGGTGTGGGAGGACAGAACAGATATGAGATCTGTAACAGGATCCCTCAAATTTTATTATTACAAGAAGAAAAGTTGCCGGGTGGGGTGTAGCTCTATTTTTGTTGTTGCACTGCCCTTATGCAACTTCCCCAGGATAAATAAATCTATGCCATCCCTGCTCCCACACTGCTCAGTGGTAGGAGCACACAGAAGACCCCGTGTTCAAACTTTAGCCTCTTCAGTTAAAATCCAGAGTCTGGCAGCAGGGGGGCTCGCATATTTCTGCCTTAAACCTTTGGTGGCCTGCTGCCCACCTAGGATTAACCATACTGGGCTAGACGGGCACCTTTGGCTGTCTTCAATCCTATAACCACTTTCCTGGGAGTAAGCCCCCTTGCATTAAACAGGGCATACTCCTTAGTAGACATGTATAGGGATTGTGATGCGAGTAGAATAGTCTCCTCCGTCCCTATAAGCCACACCAGAGTTGGGGTGGGTGGGAATTACAGGAACAATAAAGGAGTCTGGAGTGTGCAGGAGGATGCCATCCCAATGTTTACAGCTGGGGGGGGACACCTGCAGCTCTCCTGCTGTTTTGTTGGACCCCCGACTCCCATCAGCCTCGGCCAGTGAGACCAAAGGTTAGAGACGATGGGAGTCCAACAACATTTCAATTTTGGGGCGCACAGGTTTCCTCTTATCCTTTTCCGTATAGGGATGCATCCATTAACTCTTTGGCAGCAATAGTCATCGCGAGCTTAATCTCCAACTTACTTCACACGCATCTTAAAAGCAGAGACATTACCTTGCCAAGAAAGGTCCATATAGTTAAAGCTATGGTTTTCCCAGTAGTAATGTATGGAAGTGAGAGCTGGACCATAAAGGCGGCTGATTGCTGAAGAACTGATGCTTTTGAATTACAGTGGTACCTCAGGTTAAGTAATTAATTCGTTCCGGAGGTCTGTTCTTAACCTGAAACAGTTCTTAACCTGCAGCACCACTTTAGCTAATGGGGCCTCTGGCTGCTGCCGCGCCGCCGGAGCCCGATTTCTGTTCTTATTCTGAAGCAAAGTTCTTAACCTGAAGCACTATTTCTGGGTTAGCGGAGTGTGTAACCTGAAGCGTATGTAACCTGAGGTACCACTGTATGGTGCTGGAGGAGACTCTTGAGAGTCCCATGGACTGCAAGAAGATCAAACGCATCCATTCTTAAGGAAATCAGCCCTGAGTGCTCACTGGAAGGACAGATCGTGAAGCTGAGGCTCCAATACTTTGGCCACCTCATGAGAAGAGAAGACTCCCTGGAAAAGACCCTGTTGGGAAAGATGGAGGGCACAAGAAGAAGGGGACGACAGAGGACGAGATGGTTGGATAGTGTTCTCGAAGCTACCAGCGTGAGTTTGACCAAACTGCGGGAGGCAGTGGAAGACAGGAGTGCCTGGCGTGCTCTGGTCCATGGGGTCACGAAGAGTCGGACATGACTAAACAACAACAACAACACTTCACACTCAAATCCTCCTCCGCCACCGCTGGGCTTGTAGCTAAACCTCGCTCAGCCCTCGCAACCTCACTTCCCGCAAACGCAACAGAAACACACCCAGCGTAGCCCGATTCCCTTCGGTTCCAAAAAGATAAATTCAACCCTCTTCCCGCACATTTTTAAACTTCCCTTCCCAAAAACGGAGCCGCCGCCGCCGCCCCGCTTGGTCTCAGCCTTCCTCCCAGCCACCCCGCTCTAGAAATGCCTCCCTCTTTCCTTCGCAGCCCCGGGGAAACTACCCCGCTTTACCTGCCCTCGAGAGGTCCCGCCCCCACTCCTCCCGTTGCCGTGACGGACAAGGCCCCCGTTCAATCGGTCGTGCTGCGGCCCGGCTGGCAGCCAATGAGTGCGCGAGGGAGGAGAGGTGGCGGAAGAGACCCCGGGATGGCCGGAGACGCTGTCTCCGTGGCAACGGGGCCTACAGCGACGCGGGCAAAATGCCAGGCCTGCATTTTCCTGGGTTTGAGTGGACTATCCTGCCCTGGTCTGCCTCTGCGCCTTTAACGTTATTACCCACTTGATGTTCCTGAGTCATTATGGTTCCTGGCTTAAGTCTTAAGTATAAAACTCCTGGGAATGGGTTGCATATAGCAAAAGCAAATGTCTCGCAAATCAAGCTGCTGATGGCACATTGGCACAGGAGCGTGCTAGGCTGCAAAAGCGACCCTCAATGCCAAAACAGAGGTGTAAAATATTTATTTTAGAAGACGCTATGCCGTAACAATGCCGTTGGAAACAAATACAGCACACATCAATCCTGAAATGGAACATATGTAGGATATAAACAACAATATATGGAGGGCCACATGGATATTGAACCATTGCTGATAATTAAACCATTTCACTGTCCTGATGGCGACTGTTATGTACCGAGTTGAATAGGATCCAAACTGCAGCAGTCTGATTGGTCCTAGAACAATAGGATTCAGAATGCAGCAGTCTGATTGGTCCTTGAACAATAGGATTCAGAATGCAGCAGTCTGATTGGTCCTAGAACAATGCAGCAGTCTGATTGGTCGGCAGGAGCCACCCAATCCAGCTCCAGATAGAAGTGAATCCACAACCTGATTGGCTTACAGGAGAAGTCCGGAATTAGCCAATCACGTGCAGCCCATTGTGTAAATAATGTATATAAAGCAGATACTGTGAGGGGACATTCATTCCTCCTCACCACTATGAGCTGAATAAAGAGCATGAAATCACTTTGTGACTCTGAGTATATTTCAGCGACAATCTGTATTAGTGGCAATAAATACTTTTTTCAAATTTTATAAGCCTCAGAAGTACCGCAGTCCACTGCCTTTCCCCACGAACCTCCCAGCCCCTATTCTCCACCTCTTTGTCTAACACTGCCATTGCCGGCACCAGTGGCTGCTCTCCATTTTGTCCACTATGGTCTATTATCACATTCCACTAGAAGCCTCATTTATTGGGTAACATATCCAGGACTGGCAAATATCCAGATGTTGAAGCTTCTTTCATCACAGTATCTTCAAGCTAGGAAGAACTTTCACTTGTTGGAAGCATTCGGCCAGGAACTGAGCAAATGTCCAGGAAAATCCTGACGTATGGCAGCCCATGTTGTTTTTGCCATTTCTCCATAAAAATAGCTCAAAAACAATTTTGCCCAAAAATCTCAACAACTTTGCCCCCCCAAAGGGTTGGTGGGAGTCCAACAGTATCCAGAGAGAGCCAAAAGTTTCCCATACCTGTGGAGTCTAGCCACTCCACCGCAATGGATTGATCTAAACATTATCTTTGTACATTTGTCATTTTACCCATTTTATCCATCTGCCCCCACTCTCCCATCCCTTGCCCATCATTTGATCCTCATGTATCCCATTTCCCCTCCTTTCCGATTCTGTTTTGTTCCTCCCTCTAATTGTCTCAAACAAATTAAATCTCCAGGAATGAAAGAGCTTTTTTATCCTTGTAACATAAAGCCCCTTTTTACTCTGGGATTGGGAGGGATTTGCTGAGGCCGAAAGATATTTAATGCAGCAGCCTGGGCGGTACGGGGTCGGCAGGTCTGTCCCCTGGGTTCTTACGCAGGCTGTCCTGGCAGGTGGCTCTAACTTGCTTTGCATGTACTTTTACCTCAGGCTGGGATTACTGTTAAATTGGGAAGTCTCTGTGCACAATAAATAACTTGAGAGATTAAGTGTTCTTGCAGCCACTTTGGAAACAAAGTCTGTTGTTGCTGTGTTCCTTCTGGCAAAAGATCAAATCTCAGGCCCAGTGAAAAGCAGGCATGCGTTTAGTTGAGTGCAACACAGGAATAACTAATGAAACAAATGAAATTAGCATACCCTCCAACATTTCTCTGATGAAAATAAGAAAGTCCTAAGGAAAAGCGCAACATTCCAGGATCAAGTCAGAAACCGGGGCAGCTTCTGTAAATCTGGGGTTGTCCATGGAAAATAGGGACACTTGGAGGGTCTGAATGAACTATTCCCAGTGCTTTTTTTCTGGGCGTACACAGGGGTACACATACCCCTAAACATTTTGTGAATCTAAGTTTGGTCTCATTGAGCGGCAGTATTTCAATATGCGTAGGAAAATGAGAGTACCCCTAAACATTTTTTTAGGGGGGAAAAGCACTGGCTATTCCTCTTCTAACCTATATCAGGAGCCAGCCAGGAGTGGTGGTGGTCTGCAGGGCCATTAAGCCTAGGGTCTCAGGCTCAAAAAGGACTAGACACTTGTGCATTTTCTGGCACTGGATAAGTTTCACAACTTGTTTTTATGCACACCAGACAAAAATGTGACACACACCCTCAGCTAGAAAAGTATTTGTGTGTGTGTGCATGCATGTCTGTGCTTGCATGTGACTCGCTCTATTTTGGGTGTCTTATTTTATTTTTGGGTGATGTCATTTCAATTTGTGTTATAGCTAAGGGTCTCAAAAGCTGGAGGTGGCAGTTTTTATTCACTTATTTACCTGTGCGTTTAGTTGTTCAGGCAAAGAACCACCTAAAGCATGCATAAGTATCAGTAGATCAAATTCAAATGAGAAGTGGCCACTTTCCCCTCAACTACCAGTCTATGACTCTCACCTGAGTATAATAAGGAATAATAATGACCTCTTGGCTTTAATGGAATGAAATGGCCTCTTATACAGCCTTGAGAACGCCGGCAGTAAGGGCGCTGGTGCCAACCAGAAGCAATTCTTCAAAAATCATTACACAGTGGGATTTTTTGTATGTTTCTCAGTCGAGCACCCCTACCTCACTGCAGCCCAAAGCAATGACAATGAGAAGCAACACATTTGAAATATAGAGATCTCTTCTTTATTAACAGACAAAGAGTACTGTTTGGTCAAATACATCAATATTAAAACAGGCTTCAAAAGGGGGAGTGGAGGTGACTTTCAGAGGACGGCACCACTTAAATGGGTGGTTTGGAGGATTGAAGGGGATATTAGAAACAACACACACCAAAGTTACAAAGCCTTCTGCACTTTACACAATCCCTTCAATTGTTACAAATTACACAACCCCTCAAAACTTGGAGGTGGCCTGTTTTCATAGATGGGTATGTTGACCTGGGCACAGACATGCTCGCTGGTGCCAGATTGTTGAAGATGGATGTTAGCAGGGACTTAGGAAAAGGTTATGTTGTTAGTGGAATACAGTGGGTGAGACACACACAGCACAGAACTCACTAACAGATCGACACTGGCCTTCCTAAAAGGCCATTGCTTTGTCCACTCATCAGTTATCATGGACCATGAGGAAAATAATGGAAAATGAGATGGTAGTTCAGCTACCTGAAATGAACACCTTCTAGCATGGCATATTAAACAGTATATATCCCCTTGGCTCTGCAACTGCCATCTCTTATTGTTGACGAACAACTGAAAATAAAAGATGTAGAAGCAGGGTTGAAATTAAGGTGAACCTGAGGAGATCAACAGAGCAGTAAATATTCTAAACCCAAGTGGGATGGAGATGGCGGTGCAATTCCATGAACACTGCAACTACAAAAACACATTGGCTACACAACAAAATGGCCACCATGCCCCTTGGCTGGGCAACTGACCTTGGCCTAGTCTTTTTATTGGTTGGTTGGTTGGTTTTCTTTCTTTTCTTTCTTTCTTTTTTTTGGTTTAATGTTTTAACTCTCTCTCCAAAGCATGGAAGGAGATAGGTTTTTGCACGTCTGCAGGAAGGTACTAGTTAAAGAAAAATAAAATCTCACTGCTTACAAATCTGGCATTGGAGCAGCAGTTCTGCTAGCCGGTGAGATTACCCTGGGTTGCACAAATAAGTGTCAATAGGTATTTCCTGTCTTGGATGAAATGAATGTGATGCGTTTAAAAGCAGGGCCTGAAATGCTAATACTTTACAAGAGCCTTCTTTTTAAAGACTTAAGTGTACAGTGGTACCTTGAGTTACAAATGCCTCAGGATACAAATGCTTCAGGTTACAAACTCCTGTAACCTGGAAGAGTTACCTCGCGTTGAGAGCTTTGCCCCAGGATGAGAACGGAAATTGTGTGCCGACGACGCAGCGGCAACAAGAGGCCCCATTAGCTAAAGCACACCTCTAGTTAAGAACAGTTTCAGGTTAAGAATGGACCTCTGGAATGAATTAAGTTTGTAACTAGAGGTACCACTGTATTTGGTTGTGAAAGGGTGCTTCTGGCCGACTTTTCAAGACATTCATCTTGATCTGTTTGCAGGGAGATTACACAATGCTGGCTATTTAATAAGCATTCATTCTGATTGTTTGTGAAGGGGTTAGATGATGTTGCATCAAGTGTTGTCCTATAGTTCCCAGTGCATCTCCATGTCACTTTCTTTACTGCAATAAATCCAATCTTTTGGGGAATCGGTTTTGTTGCACAAGACATCCCAGTCAGCTATAATTGTGAAACCTGAATTTACCAGCATGTGACCAAATTCTACCCCAAAACGGTGACAGCCTGGAACTCTAATCTTAGAGGGAAGTCAGATTCAAATTTCACACGCAGCTCTGGGTGGTGGTGAGCCCTACATGATTTGCATTAACAGTAGAGCTAATCAAGCTTGTTTCTTTTGGAGTGCAGATGCACAACTCCCGATGTTGTACAATCAGATGAAAAGTAATGCGAACAGTGGCTTGGAGAGTTACAAAGAGAAAGTAACTGGGGAGCTCCTAAATTCCCAAAGAATTGTGTGGACATTTTTTAGATGGCGGGCAAAGAGTTAGTAAGCTGGCCTCCTGTGCCCTTTTCCAGTCACTCTGGCAAAGGTCCAAATGGCTTGTATGCTTCTCTAGAATACCCTGTTACTCAGGAAATAAGTAATTTTGTGGACTATGGCCTGTAGACGTTTGTCACTGCTCAACAGGACAGTGGCTTTCTAAGGTGACCCAGTATTGTTACAGTATAAGGGAGACAATGGTAGATGACTAGGGAAGGGCCTTAGGTCTTTGGTGAGGCATCAGCTTGCATGCAGAAGATCCCAGGTACAGTTCCTGGCATCTCCACATAGATCTGGAAGCGACCGTGGTCTGGAATCCCAGAGAGCCCTGTCAGTCAGTGTAGACCGGAGGTCGCCAACGTGGTATCCCTCTAGATTTTGTGCACTACAACCCTCAACATCCCTGACCATTGCCCATGCTGGCTGGAGCTGATGGGAGTTGTAGTCCAAAACATCTGGAAGGCACCACATTGGTTAGCTCTGATGTAGACAATACTGAACTAGATGGTCCAATGAATGATCTGACTTGGCATAAAGCAGTTCCTATATTAATTGGACCTTCACAGTCAAGATGTGAGGACAACACCAGCAGGATATCTCTCTACCTCAGAGATCTTTCAAAACATCTCTTCCCCAAACAAGAAGTGAGTGACTAAAATCCTTTCCCCTCCCATTCCCCTTTCTCCTAGTTGCTCTTATTTTAAAGCAGAGAGTTCAGAAACATAATACTGATTTGCTTCCCCATTTGAGGTACATTAACTTTGACTAATTTAGAGTTAGTTCTTCTGTTGCCAAGATCAGGAAGTTAAAGTCGGCCATTTTGCCTCAGTTATATATATATATATTTTAAGCATAGGGAGACTACAGAACTATAATTCTATAGTTTTATAGTATATGATATATATAGTCAGACAAATGTGCTGAGAAATCAATAATGCTACAGCCTTTGTCTTTCTGCTGACATCATCAGCAAAAGTATGCTTATAGATGAGTCTAATAAAATGCTTGGTATCTTAGCCTAAAAATGTGTTCCTTTGAAAACTGGACCTCATCTGCAAATTGTCATTGGGAACAGATTTAGAACTCTTTCTGCTATCTAAGCTCATTTGCTTGTGAGTTCAGTGGGCGGTTCAACACTGATGTTTACTTGTAGGCACAAAACCTTTGGAATAAGGATTGTAACTGAGACCAGAAATGATGCTTTGTCAAATATTTGGGGTGGGGTGCGAGGGAAATAGAGCTTCCAAATATCAATATCAAAGGTTCTAGTTGGATGTTTTTCTTTCTTTCTTTTTTAATTCTTAGGCTTCTTTCTTTTTTATTGTGGGCTTACTTGGCCTTTGACAGATGTTTTGGCCTAAGTATTTCAGTATTGCCTTCCTTTCCTATTCGGGCTCCATGCAACATGAAAGCATTAAAAAGAAGACCAAAGCACAGAGTCATGCCCAGAATTCAGATTTCAGATTTGGACAAAAGTATTTCAATTCAGGATTTCAAGCCCAAATCATTGGCTTGCTGGCAATCCCATTTTTAAAATAAAAATAAAAATCCAGCTATTAATGTACCTGCTAAACAGTTACCCAGCATATGATTAGGTCTTAAATAATAGTTTGTAGAATTACAGAATATTTGCTATAAAACCAATTGATTTTGTATCATTGTCATAAGCAAAGGTGTTGTAAACATGTTTCGATCCATGGGAAACCACTGTAAACCAGCTGTAAATCCTATAGATAAATGCTTTTTTCTCATTTATAAAATGCATCAAACTGGTTGCTAACAAACAGTAAACCCGTTGCAGTTTTATAATAAACCAGTCTTAAGCTTGTAGCAAAAATGTAAACATGTTGTAACATAGCAAAATTATTTTAAGTTGGTTAGTAAATCACTAGTAAATCTGTAGTTAATCTGCTTTAAGTCTACATAAAGCCTATAGCAAATTTTCTCTAATACTCATATCAAACATTTCATAAATAAGTTGTAAAGCATGTGCTGTAAAACGGATACATGGTTTTGTCAAAACTGTTATAAAACTCCAAATTAAGTCAATATAAAGTAGAATAAGCTATATACGAACAGCTTAATACGTTGGCTGATGCTTAAATCTCTGTTAACATCAACATCCATAAAACTGCTGTAATTTGGGAAGGGGACACCCTTTAGTAAATATATGCTAGTAAACACATCCACAGTAGTTCTCCAATGACGGCTAATTTTTATATGTCAGATAAGTATGTGAACATTTTGTAATAAAATAATTAGGATATACTACAATATGTTTTATACATGAAGCCCACACACAGCATATTTGCAACCTTATCCCGATTAAGCTGTTTTAGGCAGTTTCAACTGCAAAGGAGGACCAAATTTTAAATATTTCATAACACAGTGGCCAGAAACGGAAAGCTATTTTAATCATCATGTAGAGCCACGGTCAAGTTGCATTTTCAAACTATGTTTTAAAAGATTTCCAGTGTTTTCACCTAAGATCTAGCTTCCTAAATCAGTATTATAATGGAGTGTCCAAAAGTTAATATTATCAGAGAACAGAGTTTGCCGCAACTCTATTGTAAATCTATTGTAAACACATTTGTAGGCATTGTTTGCAATAGATTTACATATGAGGTCTAGATTTTAAACATGGCACCAGAGTACAATACCCAAAATGTATATGAAATGGTGTCCTTTAAAGAAACCTGTAATGAACCTATAGTATACTCAGAGGTAAAAAAAGATAAACAGTAGGTTTATTTGAGGCTGGTTTTCCCAAAGATGGCATGGTTAATGTAAAGATCGCGTTGTCAAAAAGTCAGCCTGCCTGGCACATAAGGTTCAGCTTTCAAGTGAGAAACCAACCCAAAAATATAAACCTGTGCAAGTTGTGTTGTAAGCCTCATAGTAAACCTACAGTAAATCTCTAACCTGTCTTAAGCTGCTAGGTAATCTTCCTTCTTTTTTTCACACAGTGGATAAAAAACAGAGGGGTGGTTTTTTTTCGCTCTCTTGGAGATGTTTCTTTTGTTTTCAACAGGAAATGGCTCTCAGAGAAGAGACAGGCTCACAGGCTCTCCCCCTCCCCCCCCACGTGCACATTTTCAGGGGTGCCTCAACCACACACTCCCATTCGCTCTGGACGGGAGAAGCAACTGTTGCCAGATCCTTCGGCCAACAAGGAAGGGGCATCAAGAGGTCTTTATGCCAACCGCCACATCCACCTCTTCTTCAGGCTGCAGGGTGTGCCACTGGGCAATGGGTCTCCGAGGATTGGCCAGCATGTCGGACCAATGGCGCAGCTCGGCCCCCGTGGCGTTGCAGCCCACAAAGATCTTCCCGATGGCTTCGTTTTTGCCCAGTTTGTCATAATCCAGGACCGTCAGAACAACCTGGACTTTCTGTGAAAGGGGGGGAAACAGGCACGATCAGCAGCAGAAGAGCAATAGGCGAGCTTAACCCTCTCCCTTCCCTCCTTTTCCCACCTACAACTCTTCCCATCATTTACTCTCTCACACAGCTTGGCTTCCAGATGCATCTTTGCCAAATTGCTAGGGGAATGGAATTGGGGAATGGAAGTGAACAGTTTGTCGGTGTATAGCGGCTGGTGGGTAAAGGATTAAGCATTCTCTGCTGAAAACTGCACCCTCTCCCCACCGCTTTGCAAAAACAATTGGGTCCTTATTATCAGAAGGAAACTTGGCAAGATTTAAGTATTTTTGACCTGGGGCGAGGTTGGGCCATCTAATTTTAATGAGGCTATGTCTTTCCACCTCCTTAAAGCCTGGAGCTTTTCAAAGGGTTGCAACTGAATTGGGGGGCGGTATCTAGAAAAGGCTGGTACATAAGCCAGAACCAGCAGATTCTATCGTGATTTGAGGACTGAGTTTCTTTCTACTCACAGGAGCATATGAGGAACACCGTGATTATCAATTATTCTTTTAAGAGTGAGATTGGCATAATTTGTAATAGCAAAGAAGTGTTCGGAATATGTCGAGGGTCTTTCCAAATGTTATCATTAATCCACCCAGAGTGGGGGTGGGGGGGGGAGGATGTGCAAGTATTTTTACAGCCAGAAGGCTCAGAATGAAGGAGGATCCACAACAGCTCAGCACCCAGGCAATAATAATAGCAAGCCAGTTAGCTATCTGAACATGCAGTGGAGCAGTGACGGGAAACAGCAAACTAGTTTGCCCACCATGTCCTGACTTGGGCCCAAACAAATACACAAACTTAGATGCAAACTAACCAGACAGAAACCCCTATGCAAAATTCAGCACTTGTGCATAAGTGTAAAAAAGTAACTTTCTGGCAAGATTGCAAAAAATATTTGCCCACACATCTCTAGTTCAGAATTGGCTGCCTTTGGGTGAAATGGGGGTGGGGTGGGGGTGGAGAGAAGGGTGGGGGGTTACCTGGATTTGTTCAAATGGCACCTCAAAACTGAACGACTCGTTGTAATAGGGATTCAGTGTGTTTTTCTTAATGGTTGTTTTCTTCTTCTTGATACGTTTCCCTCCTTGCATGAGATGGATTTTAACATAGGGGTCTGGGATAGGAGTAGAAAGATATTTCAGAATCACACAGGGGTTCCATTATGCAATGTATAATGGTGATCTATGTTCCCATCTCCCCCACCGCTAATGAATTGTGATTTTGATGTCTATTGAAGGGCCACAGCTAAGAGGTAGTAGAACATCTGTGCTTTGCATGCAGAAGGTCCATGGTTCAATGACAGGCATCTCCAGGTATGGCTGGGAGAGAGCCCTGTTTGAAATCCTAGAGGGTGGATGCTGGTAATAAGAAGAAAAGCAACAGTCCATCTAGTCCAGCACTCTCTTCTCATAGGACTCAGCTATACAGCTGCAAATAAAATGTTTTAAATGTGTTGTAAAGTGCAATATACAAATGCGACACTAGATGGCAACAGTGAGTTATAGGCAAATTCAATATATTTTCCAAAATGTTTTTTAAAAAGCATTTTCACAGTACAATATTTTTAATATGTGCATAGATTCCATACTAAGTGGCCACCCAGATGCCCATGGGGTGATGATGATGATTATGCTTTTTATTATTTTTATGCCACCCATCTGACTGGGTTGCCCCAGCCACTCTGGGTGGTTCCCAACAAAATATGAAAAACACAATAAAACATCCAGCATTAAAAACTTCCCTATGCAGGGCTGCCTTTAGATGTTTTCTACGTCATATAGTTGTTTATCTCCTTGACATCTGACGGAAGGGTGTTCACGCCACAGCAGACAGTAAAACATACTGAGAAGGCCCTCTGCCCAGTTTCCTGTAACTTTACTTCTCGCAGGGAGGAAACTGCCAGAAGGCCCTCGGAGCTGGACCTCAGTGTCTGGGCTGAATAACGCTCCTTCAGGTATACTGGGCCTAGTTCATTTAGGGCTTTAAAGGTCAGCACCAACACTCTGAACTGTGCTTGGAAATGTACTGGGAGCCAATGCAGATCCTTCAGGACCAGTGCTATATGGTCTTGGCGGCCACTCCCAGTCACCAGTCTAGCTGCCACATTTGGGATTAGTTGTAGTTTCCGAATCACCTTCAAAGATAACCCCACATAGAGTGCATTATAGTAGTCAAAGTGGGAGATAATCAGTGCATGTACCACTCTGGCAAGACAATGCTCAGGCAGGTAGGGTCTCAGCCGTCGCACCATGTGGAGCTGGTAGACAGCCTCCCTGGACACAGAATTAACCTGCGTTTCCATGGACAGCTGTGAGTCCATAGCAACAACACTCTCCTCACCTGCGACTCCCCAGCAACAGTGGAAGTTAAATATTGTCTGTCGAGGATAAGCTTATACTGAGCTGGGAGGGCCAATGCTCTAATTCGGTATATAACAACCACAACCACCAATTAGACCCACAAATATGAAAATATACTTGTAATCCACTTCAAAGAAAAAATACATATTTAAAAAAGTGTAGCAAACCATAATACCACAGCACAACCGGTTATAGATCTGCTTCAGCCATTAAGTCTTTTTCACAAATGGCCCCATTAGTCATAGAAACATAGAATCATGGAACTAAGTCTTTAGAAAAGGTTTCCAACTAAAAGAAACCCATGCTATGTCCTGATTCAGTTTACCACAATGGCGAGTTCTTACCTGAAAGACCCCCCACGTCCATTTTTTTCAGGTTTTTCGCTTCTAGCACAATAACTGTCAGCTTCCCAGCCGTAGGGACATACCGGAGAGAAAAGCAGATGTCTCCCAGCTTCTCGTGCTAAAGAGAGGAAAATAGGGCTAGTTTAGAGCGAGGATGGAAGCATCAAGAGCGAATCTCCATATTCAAGGGGTGGGTGGGTGATTTAGTGCAGGCAAAACCCTTCAAATGGTTGGCAACCTCCTCTCTGCCATCCACAGGATGCCAATTCTGTGGTCAGGACTCATGTGAGTCTCCTCCTCACAGCCCCAGATGTTGAATCATACAAACTCCACATGCCAGCGAGGTGAGGCAGTTAGAGTGTGGATAAATGAGAGCACAAAGTCCACCACTGGCCTAAATTACCTCACAGGTTTGTTGCAAGCAAAAAAAACACAAAAAAACCGGAGAGTGCAGGAGAGCCATATGTGCTGCCTTGAACTCCTTGGTGGGATATTAATGTTAAATAAATGGGATATAAATGTAAATGTAAATAAATACACAAGTAAAATCATCCCAGCTATCTGATGTCAGCTGTTTATGGAAAAGAAGAAGAAGAGTTTGGATTTGATAGCCCGCTTTATCACTCCCCTTCAGGAGTCTCAAAGCGGCTAACATTCTCCTTTCTCTTCCTCCCCCATAACAAACAATCTGTGAGGTGAGTGGGGCTGAGAGACTTCAGAGAAGTGTGACTAGCCACAGGTCAGCCAGCAGCTGCATGTGGAGGAGTGGGGAAGCGAACCCAGTTCACCAGATTACGAGTCTTACTTGCCCTTCACTCTAAGGTCCCAGGGTGAATTGCAACAATTAAAACACAATGTTAAAAACTGATTTAAACAACTCACAATCACAGAAATGAGGTGGGTCCTACAAGTATCAAAAGCTGGGGTAATAAGCTGTGAGTTCAGAATTCACCAAAATAACATGTAAAGGGCCCCAACTGTGATGTTCAAACCCGCTTTCAGAGTCAGGCACTTCTGAAAGAGGGTCCACACTGATGGATCCCTACCTCTTCTTTCTCCGCTGACTGCAGGTCCCGCCACTCTTCAATGACGTGGGCCAGGTCCACCGTGTTCATGGGGATGCGTATCTCACCAATGGCATCGTGCTTGGAGAAGCGGTCAAAGTCATAGACGGCCATGACAAGGGTCTTGCCGCCCAGTTCCGAGTAGGGGACCTAAGGGCCAAACACACGAGTTGATTAAATGGCAGATGGCATTGCAAGGGTGCAGAACCTCCCACCTGAGGGTCAAATGTAACTCTCTGGACCTATCAGGCTCTCAGAACTCTCAGCAGGCCCCACCCCCTCTGCTCAGGCCACACCCCCTCACAGGCTCTGCTTTGCCCCCTGAGTGTTTTGGCCTGGCTGGAAGGTGTCCTTCAACAATGATGATGCTTCTTCCTTGCCTGGATGGAGGATTCAAAGGGAGTTATTAGTGTCTGGGTAGGCACTGGCTACTGTCCTAAGGGAAAATTTGCAATTTTTGCCCTGCCCACTCCTGGCCCCGCCCACCACTGATATATGGCCCATGGTAGTTTGCCCTGAAGGGAATGTTGCGTCTCCCTGCCTCTGTGCTATTGGTCGATTCAGTGGTAAAACTGTGTGCGATAGGGTGGGGAGGGAGAAGAGGATCCGCAAAGTATGGGGAGAAGCCAATGGTAAAAAAGGAAGGCGATGGAGTAGATGGGGAAGAAATGCTCAGCAAAGCTCAGGAACTTTGGCCAAGATGGAAGAGGGAACATGCAGAGGACAACTTGCCTTAAACGTGAAGGACTCGTTGAACGTGGGGTTGAGGGTTTTGCGGTGCACTTTGGTCTCGTATTTCTTCTTCTTCTCTGGGAGCAGGAAGACTTTGACGTAAGGGTCCGAGGTGCCCCCGATGTCCAAGGCTGGCAGGTCAGCAGCTTGCAGAATGCCCACCACCAGCTAGGGAAAGGTTTAAGAGGAACAGAGGTAAGCTACCTTGCCTCGGATCAGACCACTGGCCCATCCAACCCAGCTGGCAGCACTGACCATCCCTACCTGGGTGCTTTGGAAGTCATAATCAAGCGAGTACTGGAGTTTCCCCAACTTCTCCTGGGGCTTTTCTTCCTTGGGCTCCTGCAGCAGAGATGGATCCAAATCTTCTATCTCAGGCTGGACCTGGGAGGGAGGGAGATAGGGAAGGGTCAGAGCAGCCAACATGGAAGTATTAGCATCAAAGACAGAGAGCAATCCGCACCATATATCTGAAGTACTCCACGCTCTTTACCACCCCCCAAAAGAACCCTGGGAACTTTAGTTCCCCCATCACACTGCTAATATTCTCACTGCCCTTAAAAAACTACATATACTTTTAAGCTATGGTGTGGATCTGCCCAGGAATGTTGACGTATGTAACACAGAACAATCTACAATTCTTAAAACGCGCAAGTTGATCAGGTATATAAAACGTATTTTGGAGGCACAGAAGCAAGCGCCTAATAAGGTAAAGGTAAAGGGACCCCTGACCATTAGGTCCAGTCGTGGCTGACTCTGGGGTTGCGGCACTCATCTTGCTTTATTGGCCGAGGGAGCCGGCATACAGCTTCCGGGTCATGTGGCCAGCATGTCTAAGCCGCTTCTGGCGAACCAGAGCAGCGCACGGAAACACCGTTTACCTTCCCGCCAGAGCGGTACCTATTTATCTACTTGCACTTTGACGAGCTTTCGAACTGCTAGGTTGGCAGGAGCAGGGACCGAGGAACAGGAGCTCACCCCGTCACACGGATTCGAACCGCCGACCTTCTGATCAGCAAGTCCTAGGCTCTGTGGTTTAACCCACAGCACCACCCGCATCCCTCTATCACGTGCCTAATAGGCAGTGCTAAACTGATAGCAGCTTTTGTGTAGTTCCCTAGTTAAAAGTCAGTTTATATATGGATTATGGATGCCTGCATGTGTGCAAGTGTGCAAGTTCAGAAATATCTTAGGAAAGCGACGACTTCCCCTGGTGCCATGAGAGGGAAGCAGCCACCAGCCTTGACTCACCTTGTCAATGTAGCTCTTGCCCAGTTCCTTCACCTCCTTCATGTTGATCTGGGCCTTCACTTTGTCTTTGCCTTTCTTGCCTTTCTTCCTCTTGCCACAGCATTTCTTACAGGCGCAGAAGCAGCAGCAGAGAAGCAGGAGGCCGGCCACTATGAGGATGGTGGCCAAAGCCCAGGGCGGGACTGGAGAGGAGCAGAACAGAGGGGCAGTGAAGGTGAGTGAGCTTCAACAGCTTTTCTCTCTTTTTGGACGGAATATATATACGGTGCATCTTCTAAGTTCTGAAAGCATGTTAGTTAATGCAACAATCTTGATGACAGCCCAGTAAAGCAGGCCAGAATTATCATCCCCCCCACCCCACCCCCATGACAGAAGGGCAAATAGTGGTTTGCCTGATTATACTGGAGGAGTTGAGATTTAATTGTGAAATCCTTTACTTCAGGGGTGAGGGAACTTTTTCAGCCTTCCCTCTTGAGCAACTTCTGTAAGATATTCTGCTACAGTTGCTTTTGGTCCTTGAATAAAAGAATCCTAATGTTCCCTGAGCTGAAATGGAACTGACTCCCTAATAAGCATGCTTAGGATATAAGTCCAAGCTTAGTAGTGAGGCCATTTCCCTAAATCCATCTATGAGCCTTCCAAGCCCTTCCTCCACATGACAGTATCCTCGCAGGCCCTTGCAAGCCTTCCTGCTTTTGTGTCACTGTCACGTTTGGGGGGACACCTCCCATTTCCCCCTTCAGGCCTAAGCTCTGGCTTCTTTCTCCAGAGTTACCTAATTCCATGGAGCTCTGCCTGAAGAAAAATCTCTTTGTCGATTATACAGCTCAAAAGGTTCCGCTGATTAGGTTAGCGAAGAATAATACAGGCACCTGGACTGTTATAATGTTATATCCACACGTGGAACGTGGAACAGATATAAAGCATCCCTCTCTAGGCCATGGGGCACTAATCAGGCTATGTATACTTTGCATTAAAACTGTTAGCCAATATAACATTTAGCTTCAGAGATTTGACCAATCCAAGCCCATATATTTTCAAGCAGAGCTTCACGAGGGCAGGAGGGGGTAAACAAACTGGTATTTCATAAGTACATTCTGCAAGCTTCCTTTGCTCCACTTGTGTGGAATTAGAGGACACATACAGTCTTTGTGCGTTCTCTGTGCAAAAATTAAAACCGAACCCTCATTTTAGTGCCAAGAAATGCCAGTGTATGCGACTCAAATAGATTAGGCATTGTTTGTATCATATCTTGATGCCCTCTCAAGCCCGTTTCATCAGAAGGTGCTCAAGCTCCACCTACTTGGCAGGTCGCTCAGCTTGTTCATGAACTTGTCTTTCAAGTCAGAAAAAACATTCTCTTTGGTGGGCATTTCGGTGGCATTGAGGGACGGCTCCATCTGGGACTCTGTCACCTCCGAGTCCACCTTGGCTGACCTTCGGGCTGCATTCATTGTGGAACCTGGAAGACGAGAGAGAGGGAGAAAAGGCTAATTTGTTAACTACTGACGATTGCTGCAAGTGTAATCAGTTAAAAACAACAACAACAACAAAACCACCCTGTACAGTTTAACACCATTGACCCCATTCTTTAAGGTAGCGTCCCTTCCTCCGAATTTTCAGATCTTTTCTTTGTTTTCCCATTAAGCCTTTGACTTGTCCCTTTATGCCTTATACCTAGCTGTAAACAGGTCCAAGTTCTGGAGCTCTGCAATGCATCTCTTAATAGGTCACACTGCCATCACCTAAGATTGGGGTGGATGACCTTTTTCAGCCTGAGGTCCAGGTTCTCTTCTGGGCAACCTCCCAAGGCCCAGTGATGGGCACAGCCAGAGGCAAAAGCAGAAAGTGCAAGAAACATCACCTTTGTACAGTGGGCTTGTTTCTACACATACATACACATTTACCCTTCCTTGCCCTCCATGTAGTCAAACAAGAATCATTATCTGAGAAGGACAAAGTAATTATCAAGCCTCAAGCTTAAAAAGGTACCACACCCCTGGGGTGCAGAAAGCCACATGTTCTGGAACCCCAGGGTTTCTCACAGAGTTCTGCACACACAAAGGCTCCCCATATTGCTCCAGGCATTTGCACTGTATGGATAGACAGATGGATGCAAGCTGAAGTGGGAGAATCACTCAGCACAGTCCTGTTTTTGTTGCTCATGTGTTCTCCATAACTGTGAGAAGAACATCCAAACAGAGCTAAGGTTGCTGTAAGAAATTGTGAGGTCCTATATATGACCCTTTGGTTGGCATCTAAGGCCCTTCTCTGTGTGCCACCTTCACACAAGGTCTGGAGGCTGGCAATGCAAGAACTGGCCTTTTCAGTGGTGGCTCCCCACTTGTGGAATGCTATTCCCAGAGAGATTTGCCTGTCAACACTTTTTATATATATATTTTAGGCACCATGCAAAAACTTGCCTGTTTTATCCAGGCTTTTGGCCCTTAATTGGAAAGGTTTTCAAGTATTTGTGGCCTCTTTTAGTTGCGCAGGATCTGCAAGACCTATGCTTAATTTTTTAAAAAGTTTTTATTGATTGTGTTTATTGTAATTGGTTTCAGTATTTCTTTTGCATCCTGGAAAGAAACTGGGAGCCAGCGCAGATCTTTAAGCTCTGGCAAGATGTGGTTGGCTCTACAAGTCTCTGTTAATAAGCTGGCTGCTGTATTCTGAGCTAGCTAGAGCTTCCAAATGATCTTTCAAGGCAGCCATCCAAGGCATTTGTCTTCTCTCTTGAATAAGCTTAGAGGTGTACAAGGTTATAATAATCCATTATTCATTTTTATTGTTTATTTTTCATTCATTTCCATTTCCATCCATTCATAATTAGTTCATTCATTTGCTGCTTTTCCCAGTGATTTTGAAAGTAAATTCAGCCAGTCTCCTGCTGCCTATAACTTTAGTAATGGTGTCCAGGGGAGCAGTTGCATTCATCTGTTGCAGCAAAGAGTCTTGTAGCATCTGGAAGACTGACCCATTTATTCAAGTAGAAGCTTTTATGAACGAGAGTTGCATCTGATGAAGTAGGCTGTCACTGTGAATGAAAGCTTACATCCTAATAAATATGTTCATCTTTAAGGCATCACAAGACTCTGTGCTGATTTGCTCCAGAAGAACTAAAATTACCACCCCTGTGTTACCAAACTCTTTGTTGTTTTATAACTTTGCCAAAACACAAAGGAAAACCCCCAGCTTTACTGTGAGATAAACTGAAAAGGACTGCTTTGCTCCCTTTAGCAGAGGAAAGAGAAGGGCGAGAGGAGATGAAATGAGGATGATTTACAAATACATCTGGGGGATTAATACAATGATGAGATGGGGGGGGGACTAGGTAAAATGAGCGCATGGATAAAACCATAAACGGTTTCGCTCATTGGCTCTCTGGTTTTCTGGATCAGTTGCCCCAGGTTTGCTTATGCAGAATTGTGTTTTGATGTGATATATTTGGGCAGGGGGTGGGTGTGAAATGCATTAGGTCATTCTGAGCTAAAGTTTCTCAGAATGCGTTTTTTGGGGGTATAATCTCTCCTCTTTCTCAGAGCCTTAGAAAAAGAAAGCCAAAGTACTGCAGAATTTTCTCTGAATATTCTCCATGATTTATTTTGTTATATTAATGTTTTTTGGTGAGTGGATGGGTGGCTACCATCCCCAAGCACACAATGCCCTGAGCTTTGCTATGTCCAGTGCACTGTGGAGGGTGGAAAATGGTGGCTACATGGTTAGCACTTGCAGCAGCAGCAAAAAGAAGAAGAAGGAGACTCTTGGCATGGGTGGGGCAGAGGGGGGAGGAGAATAGCTGTGATACTGCCATGGCTAATTGTGAGCCCCCATCCTGAAGAAACTGGGATAATTTATCCTCTCCCTATAAAAAAATCACTGAAAATGTCTGTGCCGCCCCCCCCCCATTTCTCTTCCTTCAATTTGAGAGGCCATCTGTGGCCAGCACTATGTGCAGCAGATTGTGGAAATTGACGTTATTGGTTTGTTTTTGTTCTTGTTTTCATTATATATTTTGTGTTTTTTATATTGCAGTTTTATGTTGTGAACCACCCTGAGATCTATGGATATAGGGGTGGTATACAAATCTTGATAACAACAATAATAATACTTTGTTTGAAAGCAAGAGCCTGGATCCTTGCGCTCTCATCCAACAGAACGGCAATGTTGGGAAACCTTAGCCTGAGGGTTGCATTCTGGGAGGCAAAATGAAATATATATATTTGTACAGTTGGCTAGCTTCTGCACCCCCCCCCCATCTCTATCCTCCTGCCAGGCAAGCGTGAATCCTTATCCTATCAAGACACATCCCAGCCAGGCAAAAGCACTCGCGAGGAGAGTGCAAGCGAGGGCTGCTAAGGAGTGTGGCTTCAGAGTCCCGAGGGCCACACTGGAAGGTGTGGAGAGCCAGATCTGGCTTCCCCCATTCTTGCAAAAGGCTGTAGTGTATCTACATTGCAGAATGGGGGCGTGTTGCTTCTCTTTCCCAGTCTCCTCTCTCTCAGCCTCTCTGTCACACACACACACGCCCCTCACTCAAAAACAAAGATGCTCCCTTCTGCTGAGAGCCATCTTGCCTCAATGAGGGTTTGGCGAGGAAAAGGAAGACGCAGCTGCCGGGGCTCACGGACTCCCGCGACAGGGAAGCCGCTGATTGGATGGGGGCATCTCCCCTGACGCTTGATGGACAGAAAGGCAACAGCTTGCCGAGAAGGGAGGGAGAGAGGGGGCGGCAGCCCCTCGGGGACTTTCCTCGTAATCAGGCAGGCAAGCAGGCACGTAACGCAGGGACGCAGCGCTGGATTTCAGGACCTTGGAGAGCAGCAGCGCCCGGCGGGCATGGACGAGTGCGCTATTGATCGCCTTAGCAGAGAGCTGCCCCTCCTCCTCCCCTTTTAAGACACTCGATCTAGAGAACCCAGGCGTCCCGAGTGCAGCCATCCCTCCCACCCCCACCCCAATCCCTGCTTTTACTACCTAGCCTTTCCAGGGGAGATCGGAGTCTGGCTCCCAGCCACTCTCCTCCCTTTTAACTCACTAGCCCTCCCGCCCCGCCTCCACAGTGCAAACCACTCAAAATGGCCTTCTCCCTAGATCCCTTTAGAGTGGTAATGATTTCCACTCTAAATAATTAAGGAGGACCGAAAAGAGCTGGGTGCGGAGGACGAGAGGGAGCCCGAGGGAGCGCCCGCCTTGGATTATCATCCCCAGCGCTTGGCCACCGTCTCTCCGCACATCAGACTGACAGGCCGTTTCTCTTGGTTGGACACTCCCGTTTATCTCCTGACAAATAGGCCGGAACGGCCTCGGGATTCGAAAGCAGCAGCCGCCACCCGAATAAATGAATAAAAGAGCACGGTTCAAGCCCAACTTGCTCCTGGAGGCAGCATTTGAACTCAAGACTCGCGGTCTGGTTTAAAAACAACAACATCAGCTTCCCTCCCCCATTCTGCATGTGGCTGAAAGGAAAACATGAAAGTGGCACGGAGAGAGCTGTGATTTGACTCTTTGATTGGGGGTTTTAAGGGCGCTGTTCTGAAAGCCACTCATGGGAAAATTTACTGGCGTGGTTATTGTGCAGAAGCTATATGTGCTTATAGTGGTTATGAGAAAGCTGTGAACAAGAAAGCCTGCATTTCAGACTTCAGCTCAGCCACATAAATGGTGATCTGCTGTTAGTATTGATTGCGGATGCTGCTTTCCACCATTTTAATAATAATAATAATAATAATAATAATAATAATAATAATAATAAATACATTAAATGCTAGTCCTACTCAGAGTAGATCCTTTGAAGTTAATGAACTTGATTAACTTAGGAGTCTACTTTGAGTAGAACTGAATACAACCCATGCTGTACAATCCTGGCTTATAGGCAGGGCTTAAAGCAGCTCCTGTTTCAGATATAATGTGTATCTGGCTTGGCAAACCTCAGGCGTATTGCATAAAAATGTGGTGGAAAGAGCAGGGAAGGGGACCATGCAAACACAATGGTTATCTGTGGTCCAATAAACCATGGTTTATTTTACTCACTGAGATCCTTCCATCTGAACTGGGCTTCTGTGTGCAGGAAGAATTAACTACAGTTCAATACACATGTTTGATAGAGAGGGGTGGATATTAGGGGTTTTTTTAAGGAAAAGAAAATGGGTGCTGCATTTAACTCTCCATAGATTAAAAAAAAAAGAAGAAGAAGAAGAGAGAGGGTTTTAAAATGTTATTACATAAATGACACTATTTATTTTTATAAGTGAAAGGGATCCAGTTATTTAAATACACTGTGTGGGCTTGTTCTGACTGCCATGAACAGTGATGTTCACAGTCTATCAGGCACAATTTTACTTTTAAATACTGTTTCGGTTTTGATGGAGAAACTGAACGGAAGGGAAACGGCGTCTGTGGAGCCAGAAAGACACAAAGAAATCGATGGACTGACAGATGTTCTATTTATTATTAGTCGAAAGCTCTGCGCTCTCTGCTCCTGCCCTTCCCATCTCCACCTCCTGTGTCCGCCGCACATGACAGGCCCTGAAGTCTGTCACCCACCTGCCACACTCATTCTGCCTCCCCGCCTCTGATAGCTCACAGATGGGCTTGGCACAGCTTATGCGCTTCTCCACACCCCAAATCCTCCAGACATTGTTTCAGAAGCAAGGATTTAACACCTTGCAGCTGCTGTGCAGAGAAAGGGATGCTTGAGTGCAGGAGATGATTCATGTCTTTACCAGGGGATGGTCTGGAGGCAAGCAATGCAGCTGCCTTGCTGTAGCTAAGCAGGTCTGGGCCTCACCTTTCCTCCATGGCAACACTGAAGCAAACGTTCTTCCAGGGAATCTCTCATCCAGGCACTGAACAGACCCAGACCTGCTAAGAAACTGCATCCTGCATCTTCTGTGTTCCCAAACTAACACCCTCCAAGCATCCTGCCATTGCAGCTACACAGGAAGGTGTCTTAAATGGAGTCAGACTATTGATCCACCCAGTTCAGTACTGTCAACTCTGACTGGCAGCAGCTGTCCAGGATTTCAGGGAGGGAGCCTCTCCCAGCCCTATGTGGAGATGCTGGGGGCTGAACCCAAACCTTCTGCATGCCAGGCAGATGCTCTACCACTGAGGCAGGGCTCTGCCCCCAAAGGATCACAGTACCTGCGGTAAATGGGTCTTAGGTAGGGCTGGGTGATATCTGGTTTTCAACTTCTTGATGTACCACCAGCTAAACATCACAATATACTGATATATCACAATGTCTGAACTAAGCATGGAGCTAGGTACAGTGGTACCTCGGGTTAAGTACTTAATTCGTTCTGGAGGTCCGTTCTTAACCTGAAACTGTTCTTAACCTGAAGCACCACTTTAGTTAATGGGGCCTCCTGCTGCCGCCGTGCCGCCGGAGCCCGATTTCTGTTCTCATCCTGAAGCAAAGTTCTTAACCTGAAGCACTATTTCTGGGTTAGCGGAGTCTGTAACCTGAAGTGTCTGTAACCTGAGGTACCACTGTAGATGCACTGGCTGGCTTCACGTTTTCCCCCACATTGTGATTTCTGCATAGCGCGCACACGCACCCCCCCCATGATTTGCAATATATTGCCAGCTCAGAATTATGATACTGATATCACAATATGGATTTCAAACCGGTTTGGGACGATATATCAATATATCACCCAGCTCTAGTCCTAGGTTAGAAACTCTGTTAATCTGATGTTCTCTGATGTTCACTTAGACAAACAGTTCTCTAAGCAGAAACAAACATCTCTTGTGGGTCCTGCTGATCTTGGTTCCACAACACCATCTTTTCCCCATATGCATACTCATGTAGCACCAACCTCTCCTATCTGTGGCCAGGCCTCTGCTTTTTCTTTTTCTTTTTAAGAGAAACATATAAAACACAGTGGTACCTCAGGTTAAGAACTTAATTTGTTCTGGAGGTCCGTTCTTAACCTGAGGTACCACTTTAGCTAATGGGCCTCCCGCTCCCGCTGCGCCACTGGAGCACGATTTCTGTTCTCATCCTGAAGCAAAGTTCTTAACCCGAGATACTATTTCTGGGTTAGCAGAGTCTGTAACCTGAAGCGTCTGTAACCCGAAGCGTCTGTAACCCGAGGTACCACTGTAATATGATATGAGAAATGAATGTACCTCTGAGCATGTACAGAGTGGTTTCCTTCCGCCACTGCATCCTCTCCTCACAAACAACAGGAACTTCCTTCCCAAGCAGACAGCAGGACTTTCAAATAAATTTCTTGGGTCCATGTTAACACAAGAAGAGACTTACTGGATCAGGCCAGAGACCCAGATGCCTGTGAGAGGCCTGAAAACAGGCCCTGGGTGCAACAGAGCCTTCTCCCCGCTTGTGATACTGCCCCCCCCCCATACTGTAAGTTATTTGGTCAACACTTGTAACTCGCTTCCACTCCTTCAGCCCCACTGCTCTCCCCACACCCATCTTGCTTTTCACGTGGCGGCGGCAGGGAGAGGATATAAAATGAGGCACATTAAAGAAAATGAATCTAATTTGCTTAATTTGCCACATTTATCTATTAAGCTGACTAATTGCGGGATCTCGGTCTGTGTGCGTGTGTTTTCAGATTTCCAGAACTCCTGTTTATGCAACAGTGTGTCCTGAGATCAACCCTCTTTTTCTCCCTCCCTCCCCCCCCTCATTTCCTGGACGAATGCGCAGTGACACCCCTCTCCCCCAAGCTCCAGCGACGCCTTCCCAACCCGGGGGCCTGTTTCCAACTTGTCCCCAGATTTCCTGTCAGCTTCAGCTTCGCTCCCCGTCCTCCAGTTTGCTCATCCATACTTCACAAGGCTGTCAGAAAGGAAGAGCCTTGTTGGGAGGGAGGAACTGAAGGTGGGGGTGGGGAAAAACTGCCCCCCCTTCCTTCTAGGAGAAGTCGCTTCCTCGCTTGAGCTGATTGACTTGGGTGTGCAGGGGAGGGAATCAGATTCACAAACTAAATTCTCCCCCCTCTCAAAAGCACCTTCTCTTATTTCACGCCTGGTTTAAGTGCTGGAGTTAGCATTGTTTTTAAGGCAGGCATAACAATAAAACTCTGAGTGGGGTGGGGAAAGGATGCGATTCGCGATTCGCGTAGCTATGGAGGGAACTCCTTTTTCTGTGGGGGGGCAGGGCTCAGCGTCTACAGCAGCGATGAATAACCTTGTTCTTTCCTGTTGAGAGCCGTATTCCCTCGGGGGAGAGGGCAATGGTCAGGGAGGGGCTACATGCCTGCATGGAGAGGTTGGCAGGACCAGAAGGAAAAGTGGGCGAGGCTCCTCCTCCTTCCTCTCTCTCTCTGCCACCGCTTTTCTCTCTCTTCCTCATGCCTTCTTGGTTTCTCTGTGTACCGCTCCTTTCTCTCCCTCCGACACCCTTCTCTCTGTGTCAACCCTTCTCTCTCTCTCTCTCTATCACTTTTTTCCCACCACCCCTTTCTCTCACACCCTTCTTTCTCCCTGCCCAGTGGGCTGACAGATGAGAGACTTCACTCTTGCCAGTCCTTCTTCCACCATCCCCTCCTCCTTCTCTATTTCTCTCCTTCTAGTGTCCCCTTCGCACACAAAATGAGGCTGAAGGTTTTTCCTGCAGTTAGGCTGTGGGTTACATGCAGCCCTTGACCCACAGGGCCCTCGCTTTCAATCCCTAGCCTGCTCCAGTACAAACACTTTAAAGGTAAAGGTAAAGGGACCCCTGACCATTAGGTCCAGTCGTGGCTGAGTCTGGGGTTGCGGCGTTCATCTCGCTTTATTGGCCGAGGGAACCGGCATACAGCTTCCGGGTCATGTGGCCAGCATGACTAAGCCGCTTCTGGTGAACCAGAGCAGCGCATGGAAACCCCGTTTACCTTCCCACCGGAGCGGTACCTATTTATCTACTTGCACTTTGACGTGCTTTCGAACTGCTAGGTTGGCAGGAGCAGGGACCGAGGAACGGGAGCTCACCCCGTCACAGGGATTCGAACCGCCGACCTTCTGATCAGCAAGTCCTAGGCTCTGTGGTTTAACCCACAGCGCCACCCGCGTCCCACAAACACTTTAGCTAACCCTATTTACAAGGGACAGTTCCCATTTTCTAATCATGACCCCTATTGAAATACTGTCTCTGTAATCCCCACCTCCCCTTTTGTGGTAAGGACTTTTACCATTTGTTGCCAGGGCTAGTCACAAGAGCAGTCATGCTTTGAGATTCAGCCACCTCCTTCCCAATTAACACCAAGCAAGTCAATGAGTGTATCTCATCTCCAGAGAACGTGCATGTAAATTCCTGCACATTAACATTAAGGCTCTGAGCACTGAACAGCTTGCCATCTCACCCGCTGCAGCTTCACGCATTGTGTGTGAAGGTATCAGCAGCAGCACATTATTTGGGTATCTTCAGCAGGGATGGAGAAGAACCAGCGGTCATCTGGATGTTGTTAGCCTGTCTGTTGGCCATGATGAGTAGGGCTGATGGGAGCCTGAGTCATACAACCTCTGGAGGATCATTAGGCCCCGCCCCACCCCCTAATCATCAATGTTGCCTATGCTTGTTTTGTGACCATTTGGTTTATGAAGCCTGGCTCCTGACTCTTGTCTCAACAGCACTACTTTGAACATCTCATCCAGGAAGTTGGGAACACTGTCTTCGAACAGAGGAACAAAGCATTAAGACCTTGCTCTTAATGTTGTAAACAGCAAGGAACGTAATAGCCAGAGTGGATGGCAAAGGCCCAGACTCATTTTCCCCTCTCTGCCTCTTCCCCCTTCAAGAGCAGATGTCTTACCAGATTAGCAGTTTCAGTCTCTTGCCTTGTGGGTGGCTCACACTTACTCGCATTACACGTTGTGAAGTGTCATGGAATAGATTGGGGGGGGGGTAAGACAGAGAAGAGCATTTCCTTGCTGAGCTGGTGGTTGTTCCAGCAAAGGTTCACCTTCTTTACACAACAGATCTTTGGACTCAGTCAGTCTCACACGGCCGGCCCTACTGTGAGACAGGGTGCACCAGCCTGTTCCTGGAGGCAGATTGTAGGGTGCCACTGAAGAAGAACAATTTATCAATTGCCTAGTAATTCATGATCTTTCCCTCACACTACTAAGTTTGTAATGTTTTGTAGGGTCAACCCAGTCAGATGGGCAGGGTACAAATAATAAAATTATTGTTGTTGATGGTGATTAGATCAATCAAAACTACCCTGTTTCAAATAAAAATGCAACTGCATTAATTGGAATATCTATCACAAACTTGGGGGAGGGGGAAGCCAGCTTCTCCATTGAAGGGGATTCGTGTTCTAAGATGGCAATGGCTGTGCAACATGAGTCATGATGCCTGGGTACTATGTCCAGCACTGGAAGTGGTATGACTCTAAATGCCGCTTGCTCAGAATCACAAGTAGGGAGAATTGCTCAGGTCCTGCCGGTGGTCTTCCCAAAGACCTCTGGTTGGCCACTGTGAGAACAGGATGCTGGACTCAATGGGCCTTTGAAGTGGGCCTTCTTATGACCTTATGAGCACAGCCAGTGAGGAATGTATCCTTCCCCCTTCAGCAATATTATTTATTCACAGGTGCATTTATACAGATGTAATAAATTGCAGTTGTCTTCAGTTCATCAGCCAGAACTCAAACAACACGTCCAACATCCTGTTTTTCCGCTGTGGCTAAGCAGATGCCTCCAGGAAGCAAACAAGCAGAACCCAAAGGCAACAACCTGCCCTAGCTGCTTGGCTAATCCTTGGAGGTTATATTATCCTTGGATATGGGAGCCTATTTAGCTTTGGTGGACAAACAGGGCTTTGCAGCCACCTAAACCAGGAATCACCACCACCACATGGCAATGAATTCTGTAAGATGATTTTTCAAAATAGGATAAAGGTAAGTGAACCATACTTGTTTTTACTGGGGTTCTTTTATATTCTGCTCTTAATTTAGACCAGGGGGTCACCAACAGTTTTTAGGGCCATTATTTTTTTGAAGTACCATGGGCACAACCCACTCTGGTCACTTCTTGCTTACCATTCTTCCACCCAAAGAGACAGAAAATACACATGTGTGTACTCAGAAACACACTTCACTTTCCCAAGGGATCTGTGTAAAAGTTGAATCTGGCAGAATTCATCCGAGCCACCGTGAAAAGCACATAGAGCTGACACAGGAAGTGGGAAAGAGAACCACTCTTGCCACTTCCTCCTTCATCTCTATGTATTTTTCACAGGAGAAAAAGGTATCCATCCTTGTGGGAGCCAAGCAAAGACCTCAAGGGTGCCATGCCACTAACAGGTACCACATTGGCAACTCCTTTATTTAGGAAATCCCTGAGCAGGTTCACAAATCAGAATGTTCAGTCTACATCACAAAATCAGCCTGTTAGTTTGTCGAACTCATGGACAGGCTGCTTTGAAGGCTTATTTTGGTGACATTTTCCCTCTGGGGGCAGCAAGTAGGGCAGACACAAACAAGGTCTCAGCATCCCAACTAAGACTGCGCCATAACTTTACAAGTAAGGCAATATTGTACAGTTGCACAGAACTCATCCAAGTGGAGACGGCAGAGAGAGTGCCATAATTACATCACAATGGCTGTGCCAGCCATTCTATTCAAAGAAATTAACACAGAGACAAACATTTCAGGCTGACTGCCAAACAAACCCCCCAAACAACTGGTAGCCAGTGGAGTAATGAGTTAGAACATGTCTGAGGCCTTTCTGCTGAGCCCTGGCCTACCACCACCTAGTGAGATGTGAGATGGGAAAGGAAAATAAGTGGCAGGAATACTCAAGATCCGTATTATAAAACAAATCAATGGTTAGACCTTCTGCCTGTATGCAACAGATCAGAAGGATGGCATCCAAATGGCTGCAAATAAGCTAACGGTTCAAAATGTTCCAGGAAAGCTCTTGGAATTCAAGAACAATTTCTGCAGCGTTCTATGGTGGGATCCATTCTTGGGGGGAAAGTTCTGTGAGCAGAGCCGAAGCTAATGACATTGCTGGGTTCAATGCAGGGCTGGCTTCTCAAACCACACAGCACAGCAAGGATCCTATACAGGTCTACAAAGAAATCATTCCTTCTGGACAGAGTGGAGCTTACTTTGCAGTCTTTCTGCAGGAGGCACAGAATCCAGAGGCAGATTTAGCACAGTGCGAGCTGTTCCATCGCACCGAGCGCTGAGCCTAGTGGACGGTGCAGGGCATCACAACTATGGCGGAGTGATTTGAGCAGCACAGAAGGTGAGA
The DNA here is from genome assembly GCF_964270895.1 of Podarcis filfolensis. NCBI lineage: Eukaryota > Metazoa > Chordata > Lepidosauria > Squamata > Lacertidae > Podarcis > Podarcis filfolensis. The sequence continues at coordinate 18,831,230 of NC_139615.1, read as the reverse complement.
GGTGGGAGGGCACTGAATTGTGGCCACTGAAATTTGAAAGACCAGAGTCTGCCCCTGCTGAATCCCACCCCTGCCTGAAATCTGAACCCCAGGCTTGGTCAGCAGGCATCTTGCTGAAGCTAAGGAGGTCTGGATCTTGTAAGTGCCTGCTTAGGCATTTATCCAGGCAAAGACATCCATGCTGCTTTCAGTTTCATCATGAAAGAGAGATGGAATATAAGATGGGATGGGATGGAAACACATCCCGGAAAACGCAGAAGGTTCCAATGGACGGTCATGATTTTTGAGGGACGGGTTTGCATTTGCATTTGCATTCAAAGTGGATTAAAGCACCCTGTTGTTGTCCCAGTGAGACAGATCCAATTATAAGTCAACAACAGACCTTTTGCAATTTGGAAAGGATGGGGAAATGCATTGAAATGTGTGGGGTGGGTGAATCACCAATGAGAAAGATGTGTAAAATCAGGAGGAATGCAGGACGGAGGTTCACAGTTGCATCATGACAGCCCTGTAAACAGATCTGAACAAATGCTCCACAAAGACTGGACGTAGCCACGGCCTAAGCTTTGTGCAAGCAAATCAGGATGAGTGCTCAATAATAAATAGGTCACCTGGAGGAGCCCAGAGTTCCTGTTGACTAAATTACTAAATTGAGCCTGCAGGAACATTCTGGAGCTCCAGCTACGAAGGAATAGGTAGGCTGACTTCAAACTATTCTCTTGTGATATTAAAACCAGTGCTTTGAACTCCCTGGCTCATAACTCAACGTCTCACAGGGCAATGCTCTCTTTGTCTGCTCAGAAGGAAGTCCCGTTGACTTTAATGCAGGCATGCCAACTCTAGGGGGTGTTAGCCCCCCAATATTAATTAGCAGGCAGCTCAGGACACCCCCCCCAATATTGAGGGGGTAGAGGAGACTGATATGCCCAGCTGAGTGTGGTGTAGCATCAAAGGCAGGTTCCTCTTAAGAACACGAGAGGAGGTGCCACCACTATTGAAGCTGCGTAGCACTGGGCAAGGCCTCCTCCCGATGACACACATACATGCCGTGCCACTGGGGCCCCCAGTCTTTGACCCAAGACAGTGTCTCTGCTCCAACGGGCTCTGGTCCCAAATAAGTGTTCATAAGGTTGCTCTGTGAGCCACTGAGCTACTTTAGGAGTTTGTAACAACTTCCCAAGGGGTAGTTGCCTTCTTGCAGCAAAAACAGGAGAACAAGGTGAGCTTATGCCACAATAATGTGTCCCATCTCTGCTATACAGTGTGGTGTAGTGGTTAAGAGCAGTAGACTCATAATCTGGTGAACCGGGTTCGCATCTCCGCTCCTCCACATGCAGCTGTTGGGTGACCTTGCGCTAGTCACACTTACTCACTTCACAGAGTGTTTGTTGTGGGGGAGGAAGGGAAAGGAGAATGTTAGCCGCTTTGAGACTCCTTTGGGTAGTGATAAAGCGGGATATCAAATCCAAACTCTTCTTCTTCTCCTCTTCTATACATTCAAAGCAGTATCGTATCACTTAAAATGGTCATATGGCTTCCCCCAAAGAATCCTGGGAACTGTAGTTTGTTAAGGGTTGCTGAGAGTTCTTAGGATACTCCTATTCTCCTCACAGAGCTACCATTCACAAAGCGACCTGTCAGTTCTTCTCGACACCCTTCACAAACTACAGTCCCCAGGGTTCAGTTTCTTGGGGGAAGGGAAGCCACTGATGTTTAAAGAGGAATCACGGTGCTTCAAATCTATCATGCCAGAGAGGCCTAAGTTTGCCAGTCTCTAAGGCAGGGGTGGAGAACCTTCCAGATGTTCTTGGACTACAACTTCCATCAGTCATGACCACTGACCATGGTGCCTTGGACTGATGGGAGCTGGAGTCTAGCAACATTTGGAGGGGAACAGGTTTTTCCATTCCTGCTTTAAGGCACCACATGCCTCTGATGATTTTAAGTGTTTGTGTTCAAAGTGTGTGTGTGTGTGTTTGTGTGTGTGTGTGTGTGTGTGTGTGAGAGAGAGAGAGAGAGAGAGAGAGAGAGAGAGAGAGAGAGAGACTATACCACTATACGTAATACATATGATTAGGTTGGGAACATGATTAAATATGTAATCCCAAAAGATGTCCAGCTTGAGAATAACAGCATTGTTGGTCACTAAGCTCTTTCCAGTTAACCCTCAGCCCATCCCCCCACTCCCTGCATCACAAAACGACACTGGAGGTGTGTTTAACTCTCTTTCCAGCTCTAACTTGCTCCCTCACCTCTCAGAAGACTCAAGAGACCTGGCTTCCTCCCAAACCTCTCACCCGCTGGATTTCTTTATGTATTTTAAATCAAGGGACACTGGGACAGAGGCCTTCCTTTGAATCGCAGATGCAATGTGCCTGGCTGTTTGTTTACTGGCAAGACACTGGGGGGGGTGGGGAGCACTCTGCACATGGCTTGGAATGCTCTTTCTCACCACTCCAACCTTACTAAGCACTGAAAGCGGGTTCTGGCCAGTTGTCCACTACGAAGCTCAGATCAAATGCCTCAGGAGATACTGGACTGGTGGCATGAGCTTAAAGTCCTAAAAGCTGGTACAAATTAAGCCCAATAAAACCAATGGGATCCTTCCAGTCTTCCAGAGGAATCAGGACAGTGGTGGCCCCTGCCCTTTGGGAGTGGCAGGGTAGAAGGCAGGAGGCCCAAACAGTAGGTGGAGCTAGAGAGCCAATGAGAGGAAGGACCAACCAAGTCTAGATTTGTGGTCCCCCCCTCCCCTGCTGAGTTCTCTTCCTAAGGAAGTGGTGGAAGCTGACAGCCAGCTCCTGCCCCCCCCCTTTAAGTAAGAAGGCAGGCAGGTGGAGACTGACTGAGGGCAAACTGAGGTTGGTGGGCAATGCCCCATTTGTCCTAATAGAGAAGCCTCCACTGAATTAGGAAGCTGAGCGCCCCTCTTCACCTCACCTGCTCTAATTCACTCCTGTTGAAGCTGGTTTCAGGGGCTCCCTCCTCAGATTTTACTGCAAGCTCTGAGCTCAAAGAAAACCATTGCACAGTGGAGACCTGCTGAGAGTCCAAGCAGAGACTCCAAGCACAGAATGAGAGAGAGAGAGAGAGGGAGTCGCCAAAGGGGCAGAGATGCAGTTTCATTCATGCACACACACACAATGTACCGTATTTTCTGTGTATAAGACACCCCCATGTATAAGACTCCAAATTAAGAAAACAACCCTCAGCACTACCCATGTATAAGGCGAGCCCCAATTTTAAACCTAATTTTTTGGTTAAAAAAACTAATCTTATACGGAGAAAAATACGGTAAATGCCTGGCAGAGGACTGGGGTGGCTGGCTTGGTGATGTCGGAGCATTCACAGCAACCCTCTCGATCTCCTTAGGAAAACTATGGCAACCAAATGCAAGCCTCCTCTTGGAGCCATCTGCAGGGACACACACGCACACCAAGCGCAACACGCCCTTTGCACAAGCAAGGCCTGCAATCCTCCCTTCCACCTCCTTCCAAGAGTAGAGCATGCACAGAGTGCTTAAGTGTGAAAAGAAAGAGGTGTGGTGGGGGCTTCTCCCATCTTTTCAGAAGCTGCATGTCACAAATCTAGGAGCCCTTGGCTCACAGCCCTACGGGAATAGAAGCATGCTGAAATGTTATCCATGTTAAAGGGTCTGATGGTTAATAATTTTTGAAGCACTGCATGGCCTTAAAGCTTAGCTTTGCCATGGCAGAATGTTCCCGTTTTACAGCTGAGGAAGTGGGACTAAGTGACTTGCCCAAGGCCACACTCAAGTCTGTAATGGAGCAAAATAGCTGGTCCCCCCCCCATTTTCTACCCATTGTGTCACTCCAGTTTTCACACCCAAAAATGAAGTCCTGACTGCAGCTGCTGTCCTCAAAAGCCAACTCACCTCCAAATAAGTGGGAGGGACGATAGCCCAACCCTCGGTTAAAAGGCTCTCCAGATCTTTCTCTGCCTGAGAGGCTTTATCTCAATGCCTGGAAGAGCTCTGTCTGCTTAATTTCTGCATATCATGCTATCAAAGAACCAAGCCAGTTGTTTTGCTTGTTTCAAAGCAGCAATCCTAACGGGCGTGAGGTTTGTTGTATTGTGTTGCCTTCTTTTTGATGGCTGGATTGCTGTGCTTCTAACAATTGCACCATAGACACAAAGTTAATGTGTGGCCCCCACACCCAGCTAACATAAGGATGCAATGAGGAGAAAGCTTCACCTGTTGAATTCCTTGCCTGTCAAAGAGGGGTTAAACAGCCCTGCCATGAACAAAGGTGAGAAGGCAAAGCAGACGTTGAAATTTAGCACTCCTTTCTTCGAAGAATTTATTTCCCTTGCTAATTACAGGTTGGGCGGGGGAGCGGGGGGGGGTTGATTGGTACTCAACAGCTACTCTGGCAACATGTTTCCAATTAATCCTGGTGAGCCCAAATGGAAATTAATCCCTTTTAATCACTGTCACTGAGCTGGGCTAACAGCAGTCGGTAGAACATGATACTCTTAATATCTGGGCCGTGGGTTCGAGCCCCACGTTGGGCAAAAGATTCCTGCATTGCAGGGGGTTGGACTAGATGACCCTCGGGGTCCCTTCCAACTCTACCATTCTATGATTCTATGATCCAGTGTGATATTGGCCTTCCCCATACAGAGCATGCATGTGTATGGGCAGGAGAGAGAGAAGTTGGCAAAGCAGGAGATTTAGTGTTTCTTAACAGGGGCCAAACCTGCCTGGACACCCTGAAACGCCCCCTCCACTCTCAGCCAGTCTAGCATAGTGGTTAGGGCGCCAGAAGGTCCTGGGGAGGCCTGGGTTTAAATCTCTGCGTTTGGCCATGGATTTAGCTGGGTGGCTTTTGCGCAGTCTCCATCCTAATCCTACCTGGCGAGGTAGATCCCAGCATAAATTAGGGAGGAAGCCACAATGGACAACACTTCGAGATCTTTGGAGAAAGAATGGAAGACTAATGTCCGCCTGCCCCCACTCCCCGCAATTCACTCAGTGATGAGATGCTCTCTTAACGTGCTCAGAAGCACTCTTAGCATTACTTCCTATGCTACAAAGCCAAGGCCTGTTACTGAGAGGAGGGCTCAGCCTGCCCTGACGCGCGTCGAGCTGGACGACGCCTCCGTTCACCTCCGCGAGCTGTGTTAAAGTTCCGCCCCGCCCTGGAGACAACAGACCGCAGCTTGCCTCGCCGTGAATTGTGGATGGTACTATAGCAACTCCCATCGGCTCAGACGCCAGACTGAGGACGTTATTGCCAAATGAGCCTCTTTCGCCTCCTGCCTTCCCGGAGGATAGCCGAGCCACCGCGGACCCCAAATCTTGCACCCAGGCAGGCTCCCTGCCGAAGTCTATCTCCCCAAGGAGAGGGCAGTTGGATGCGTCTCTCTTTCCCCAAGCAGTGGCTGTTTCCTTTAAACGCCCCCTCCCTCTCTCCAGCCAAGCAATCCACACACCTCCCTTCCATCTCCTGCACGGTTGCGGGTCGGGAGACCCACATCTTCCCCTGGACACGCACCCTCCCTCTCCCATCCCCGTCAGGGGTTGCTCGCTTCTTGTGCGCTCAAGCCTTATAGATGGAGTTCACTTATTTAGATGGGTTTAAAGGGGGTGGGGTGTCATATTTGCAGCGTGCGAGTGTGTGTGTTGGAGGGGGTGGGGGTCAACTGGCCATGCCCCATTGAGCTGCTGTGGGAAGGTGGCGGAGGATGCCATGATTCTATTAAGTTCGTACTCAGCACTCAGTTCTTCAAAATCACAATTGCGCTTTCTGTTGACCATGTCTCCACCCGCTCACCCTTTTCGATGCCAAGCGGGTGTTGCCTGGGCACTAACGCCCTCCTGGGCCTCAGTCTCCCCCTGGCATCGCTTGGGTAGGAAAAACAAGCGAGCGTCCTCCTCTGTTTCCACCTCCCACCTGGTTCCATCCGCTGTGCAAAGCTCACCGGTCACGTCTCCCTGTTCGCCCTGGACACAGGTAAGCCACCTGCCTTTGTTCCCCAAGCTTTGGGGAAAGCGGCCCCCTTCCGGAGGGAAGGGGTTCCGCCCCCTGTTCTCAAGAGCCCATCCTGCCAACCCTTGATGGCTTGAGAGAGAAAGATATATCCTCTCAGGCAAAAGGAAGAAAGAGAAATTCAGCACAACTCATAATCTCTTGGGTGCGGAGCCACCCTCTCGCGCACAGCACTCACTTCTGGCTAGAAAACCGAAGTCCCAAAGGGGCGCATCTTACCCTTTTCTCTTTCCGCTTTCTCGGCAGAAGAAGTGAGGTTTGCTGGGCAGATCAAAGGCAAAGATAGGACGGAGGCAAATCAAAACAGTTCTTCTTTTGAAAAGGAGCAGCGCGAGCGAGGAAGAGCGCAGGCTGGTAGCTTATTGTGCTTGTGTGTTTGGGGAGAGCGAGCGAGAAAGCGCAAATGAGCTGTCCGCTTTCCGTGGTGCTGAAACGTTGCTGGCTGCGGGGTGGGGCCGGGAAGGAAGAGGTGGGGTTAACTAGAAAAGTGAAGAAAGGAGGGGTCGAGGGGTGTGTGTGTAGCGGGGGGGGGGCGGGGGGCAGAGAAGAGATCTTCGAAATGGCGAATTGAAAACAAAGCCAGATCAGTTCTTAGAAGCGTTCAGGTGTTTGTGGGTCTAACGCCGGAGGGAATCTTTTGAAAGTGATGATAGGAAGATGGCGGGGGCGGGGGCGGAACTAGCGTTAGCAGGTGGAGACCCACCCCACTGTTTAGGTCTTTGAGAGAAAAGGACCGAGCCGGAGAGAGCTGTCAGTCTGCCATGGGGGGAAAGCAAACCCAGAGATTTATAGATATAGCCATATTATACCCGCAAACTTCAACCAGTTTCAAACAAGTCAAAATATGGCTTCCTCCTTCCACTTTGCGCCGCCCTCCAACAAACGCAACAGGGACCTGCTTTAAAATCCACTGGATACTCTCCTAAACACACAGATAAAGGGGATCCTTGCGAGGAACATGCAAGCGATTTAAGTTGCAGGAGGTGCAGATATGGCCAGTAAACGGTCCGTATTCGAGAGGTGTGTTTGTGTGCATCTCGGCATGTGGGGAGGGTCCTAGTTCGATGCGAGAGCATTTGCCTTGCATGCAGAAGGTCTCGGGTTCAAGGTAGGGCTGGGGAAAACTCCCTGCCTGAAACCCGGTAGAGCCGCTGCAAGTCACTGTGACGAATACTCCCGCTGGATGAACCAGTGGATCTCAGTATAAGGCAGCTTTCCTATGTGTGCATGAGACAGAGAGCCATAAGATCGCCTATAAGCCACCCTTTACCCACCATGCCATAGCAACCACCAGGTAGGTTGAAAAGACAGGCTAGTTGGGGAAGGGGGTCGGTCTATGCCCACCCCCTTCACCAAATGGTGCAGAGATTTTGAGCTGCTAAACACTGCACGGCGAAAGTCACCTCATCGGGGAAGATTCAGCAACACCCAGAGGGTGATCGTGTGGTGATCGCCTCTGGAAATTGTTTATATTGTACGCTGGAATCTAATCTGTGGAGCCAGGGGTGGGTTAGGATTCTGTTTGGGACGCATCAGATACACAGGTGAAATAATGTCCGGTGAAATGTGAATTAATGTCAGTTAACGAGGGTGTGTGTGTGTGTGTGTGTGTGTGTGTAGAAAGAGAAATATTGAGGTGCGTGTGTGTTGTAGAATGATGGGTTTATGGTGGGGGTCAGTGTTGGGGGTGCGCGGAGCTGAAGGCAAAGTGGAGAGGTTTGTCATTCACAACTGCGAGGGAGAAAGGAGCATATTTCTTAATGTGACTATAGCACAGGGTATACAGAAAAGGACCTTACGAGAGCTGGTTGGGAAAGGCAGGAGGAGACGGAGAGGAAGGACGGCGTTGCTCTTGGCGACAGAGGGAGGGGCGCGCCGCTTGTATGAAGGAGAGGAAGATGGAAGAGGCGTGTGCATGGTTTGGAGGGTGGACACAGCGTGGGAGGTTGTGTGAGATTGTGTGTGTGAGAGAGGAGAGACATGAGTGCCCTCCTGTGGAGGGAGCGAGTTCTGCTACTTACTGTGCCACCAGCGCGACGCGCGCGCGTCCCTGGTGGCCAAGAGTCCCCTGCTGGGAAGCCGCCACCAGACTGTGTGCACTCTGGGGGAATCCAAAGCGAGGACGCCTCCAGGCTTCTAGGCTGCCAGGTAGTCACTCTCCGTCGCAAGAACCTGGATCCCCGCACCGAAAACCCATCTGCACATTCCCCCCGTCCCCTGTGCAAGGCTACCTCGGATCCTTCACGCTTGAAGCAAGGATTCCCTTTGGGGACGTCTGCCCAAAAGCAGTTCGCGGGGGCAGCGCAATCAGTGTCCTCCCAAAATCTGATGCAGGCAATGGCCGCAGAGAAAAAAATTTAAAGGGCTGGGGACTGAATGGAGCTGAGCGACAACCTGTACCAAACTGTGGGGTGAGTGAGTGTGTGCGGGCGCGCAAATAGATGTAAATCCAGTGCTTTTTTCCCAGGCGATACCGACACACCTCTTTTGTTGTTGTTAAAAAGTGCGGCACTTACTGTAAGAATTTCATGGTGAGTACCGGCACCTATTTTTCTAGGGGGGAAAGCACTGTGTAAATCCATGCTTTCCTTAGCGAAGAGAAGAGAAAGCTCAGGTGTGGGTGGAGGGACAAACATCTCAGTTAAGACGTTTGGCATGCAAGGGTAAAAAAAGGGTTTTTCAGCTCAATGATCCCTCCAGGCATCCCTTTTACTGTGCATCCATCCTTATGTGCACTCACGATGGCATATGGGGCAGGTAGATGCAAGCCTGCTCTCCACACCCTTTACCTCTGTGAAAGCTTCAGGGCAAACGCCCCATAGCTTCATTCCAAAAACGCAATTTTTCATACCACAAATGTGCTGCAGTTCATTTTATGTCCCACTTTTGTGTGTACAGTGGTACCTCGGGTTACATACGCTTCAGGTTACAGACTCCACTAACCCAGAAATAGTGCCTCGGGTTAAGAACTTTGCTTCAGGATGAGAACAGAAATTGTACTCCGGCAGCGTGGTGGCAGCAGCGGGAGGCCCCATTAACTAAAGTGGTGCTTCAGGTTAAGAACAGTTTCAGGTTAAGAACAGACCTCCGGAACGAATTAAGTTCTTAACCTGAGGTACCACTGTGTATGTATACACACACACACACACACACACACACGGGACATAAAATTATATATATATATATATATATATATATATATATATATATAGCGTATATAGCATATATATAGCGCCCCCCTTGGGGAAGCATTGCAGAAGAAATGTTTCCCCAATGCTAACAAAGCAGAATAGTGTGTGTGGATGGTCCCGTATCAATCCACCACAAAGGCACAGTTATTGTGTCAAAGACATTTTGGTATATAAATGGTATACATTAAAAAACCACAAAATTATAATGTTGCAGAGTACAACCACAAAAACCACACCACCACACCAGTTTGGAGGGGCCTAGTGTCCCATTCTCCTCCTAAAGAATTCAGGATTCATGCTTCCATCATCCCCCTCTCCTGTCTAAGAATCCTGACCCCCAGCACCTTCTGGGGCCTAATTCTTCTTGCATCTATGAGCTCTAACCCTCACCACCACTCTAAGTTCTCACCCTCAGCATCCCAAGTCATCAGGGTCCCTAGACCTCACCCTCCATCCCAAATGAACTCAGCATCCTTAGCTGGGTACCACCACACTTCATGTGGCTGGCCTCCTCCCCATATCCCTTTAGCCGTGCTACAGCCCAGAGTCAGATGTGGTCGTTTGCAAAGAGCCATGACCTGATGTGTAAAAAATAAAATACAAAAAATAGTGAGGAAAGATCTGACAGCACCATGGCAACATTTGGGAGCTGACACTTAGGTTGCCTCAGCAACCAAATAATTCTCTGTCCTTTCCATGAAAGGGGAGGGGGATGATTCAACCAATTTCTCTTTCGGTAAGAGAGATGTTTTTAAAATGCCCACAGTCTAACTGGGTGAAGAGGTGCTTTAGGAGATTCCCCAGGTACCTCAGTCCCAGCAGCGTGGGGGGCAGAGAGCAGGGAGAGGAGTGTTTTGGGAGAGAAATGCAGACCAGCTTTCTGTATACATCAAGCACCTGGGCTTGCTGGCAGCATGGGAAATTATGTTTTCACTGCTTCTTGCGCAACCCACTGAAAGTAAGTAATTCATGCCCCAGCCGTCATTGACTCACATGCTGCCTAATGTGTTTGTTTAAACTCTGTAACTTGTTGTGTCTTAATATATGCGGGAAGGGTAACGGTGCTAGTCTGCTGCAGCACAAAACAGCTATCTATGTGCACACAAACACACACACATAAACACACACAAATATACCATCATGTTTTCTATTTTAGAGCTGTGTCATCTAATGGGTTAGATTAATAAAAATATTATAATAGACTAAAACAGTTTCACTGGTTCATTGGGTTGTACTTGAAATTTTTTTATTTAAAAAAAAGCCAATGACAAGAAGTCATTGTTTTAGAACAGGATTGAGAACCCTTAGCCCACAGTTCAATCCTGGCCTGAAAGGGGGTCCAGATTTGCCCCAGGGCTATTTTCCCCAAACTGCAGTCACTTGCCCACCAGCTTGTGGGAGTGCAGGGGTCCTTTCTGTGCTGGCTGGGGGGCTGCTTGCTTTGGATGCAGCTGTTTGTTGCCTACAGGGAACAGGCACATGCAGTCGAAGCAGCAGGACAGTTGACAATTGAGGTGAGAGATTAAATCCGGCTCAGTTTGGCTGTGTGCGCCTGTTCCCTGCAGGCAACAAAGAGTTGCAGCCGAAGCAAGCAGCTCCAATCAATCAATCAATAATAAAAAGACATCGGCTGAGCGAGGGATATCTATGACTACTCCCTCACCTAGCCCTGTCTGTAAAATGTAGCCTTCTTTCCTGTATTTCCCCACATGGGGAGGGGGGGTGGAGAAGTGCTTTGCCAGCCCTATGCTCAGCATTTCCCATAGCACCAATCATAGGGCTGCCAATGCCCCTTGTGCTGGCAATACCCCTACCTAGCTGGCTGTTGGGTGCCTGGGAACCCTGTGCAATGAATTTTGACAGGTGGGCATCATGGCCCGCCTATCCATCATGCAACGTCATGCCAGTTGCACTTGTCTGCCAAAGCTGGCCCATGGGGTGGGGCCAGAGAACCAGGACCAAAAAGGTTCTCCATCTGTTTTAGGATAAGAGCTGCCCTTTCTCTCTGGCATTCACAAAGTTAGTCTTTCTCTATGGGGAGCAGCCCAGCAGAACTGGGCCTCTAGCTTGGTGGTACCCACCCTTTGCAAGTCCCTCCCATGATGCACCAGGCAGGTGCGCTGCCCCTATTGGCCTTTTGGCACCCGTTGAAGGCCTTCCTTTTACAGCCCTTCCCTTGTAACAATGGAGTGTTAGAGACCACAGACTATGTCCTTTTATGATTCCCCATTGCCGAAGAATTGATGCTTTTGAATTATGGTGCTGGAGGAGACTCTTGAAAGTCCCATGGACTGCAAGAAGATCAAACCTATCCATTCTGAAGGAAATCAGCCCTGAGTGCTCACTGGAAGGACAGATCCTGAAGCTGAGGCTCCAATACTTTGGCCACCTCATGAGGAGAGAAGACTCCCTGGAAAAGACCCTGATGTTGGGAAAGATGGAGGGCACAAGGAGAAGGGGACCACAGAGGACAAGATGGTTGGATAGTGTTCTCGAAGCTACCAGCATGAGTTTGACCAAACTGCGGAAGGCAGTGGAAGACAGGAGTGCCTGGCGTGCTCTGGTCCATGGGGTCACGAAGAGTCGGACACGACTAAACGACTAAACAACAACAAAAATTACCAAGATGCTCATACAAGACCATTGCCCCATTTCTTAGAAGAATGCCCAGAAGTTCTAGTTTGGAGCTGTCCAGTTTACTTCTAGAAGACGGAAAACCAAAGATTACAGCATGAGTTGCAAAATTTTACACGACAACCTACGAAATACATCAGTCATTCTTGCCTACTGGGTCTACATAGACTTTCTATCTCTTTTTCAAGTTATTAAATCTTCAGTTTTGTTTACCTACCATTTTATTTCTCTCTATTTTATCCACGTTAGTATTTGTTGTATTAAATAGAGTATGTTCATTTTTAACCGTATAATAAATTATACTCCATCCATCCTTTTTGTTTTTACATATGGAATTGTTTTTCACTGCAGATTGTTTTTGCTGTGAAGTTGTTTTGAGATCTTTTATTGGAAGTGATTCATAAGTGGATTCAAATAAACCATCTAAAAAACCCAAAATAAATCAGAATTATGCTCCCCCTGTGGTATTGGCTTACTCATACGCAAATCAATGTAGATTTAATCAACTGATTAGCTGACCCAAATGCACGCAGTGATCCAGCCGTGGCTGCAATCCTACACCTCCAGCAAAGTCTACAATCAGTGGGGTGTCCATTTGTAAAATTTCTTCGGTTTGGCGACAGCCCTAATTTGTATAAACAATGACTTGTAAGTCCAGGAAGAGAGAGGCTGTTGACATTTGTGATGGGAGGGAAACTGACAGGGCTTCAAGGCATGAGCTTGAGAAGACGAGGCATCTGGAATACCAGAAGCCATGAGGAGGTTTTATCTACTGAGGATTTTCATACTGAATTTGCACCAACACCCTTTGTATGACCTGTCCTTGAAAATCATGTGGGCGAGCTGCTGCCATCCTCATCTTGGCTCTGGTTGTTGTGGGGATTTCTGCACAGGGCTTGTGAGAATCTGCACTCCTACGGCAAATGAGAATCGCCTCTCTGGGATGATACAAGAAATATTTTGAAAACAGGGGAATAATTTCATCCTCTCCAATCCCTTCTGCTTTTGTTCATTACTTGTCCTCCAGGGAACTCAGGACTTTGTGAATGGCATTCCCACCCCTCTACTCAATATATCTTCACAACAACCCTGGGAGGTACGTAGGTTCAGCTTGGACAAAACAGTGGGCATGAGATGGCGCAGGCCCAGTGAGCTTCATGGCTGAACCAAAGGCTCCTGAATCAAAGATTCTTCCTGTAAACACTACAGTGGATTTCATCACCATACTGTCAATATGCAACAAACATGCGGGCCACTTAATCTGCTTGTGGTTTAGTCAATTTTATCTTTTACTTATTTATTGCATTCATTTTTCGCTTTTCCTCCAAGGAGCTCAAGGTGGAGTACATGGTTTCCTTCCTCCCCATTTCATCCTCACAACAACCATGTGAGGCAGGTTAGGCTGAGAGGCAGTGAACAGCCCAAGGCCATCCAGTGAGTGGAGATTTGAACCCTGCTTTCCCTGGTCATAGTCCGGCACACTAACCCCTACACCACACTGGCTCTCAAGTCCAATGCTGTGGACTTATAGACAAAGTTGAATTCATTTCTTCTTGGGGTGAATAAGAGAATTCGAAGGGACCCCAGGGATCATCTAGTCTGTCCCCCCCCGCAGTGCAGGAATATGCAGCTGGCCCTTACAGGGATTGAACCTGCAACCTTGGCATTATCAGCGCCATGCTCTAACCAACTGAGCTAAGTGGGTTTGCCTTCCTATAGATAGGACAAGTGGTTGCCAATCATCGCCCATTGTTTGCTCTCAACGCTACTTGGAGGCTTCCCTGCTTTTGATTAAGCTTATTATAAGTTTCTTCATGATAGATCCTGCTAATTTCATTTGTTAGGTGCATCTTCTTTCGCTCTCCCCCACCCACTTTAACCCCTGGTCAATCTAGAGGTGACATTAAGCACATCTTTGAATCCTGTGTGTGCGATTCTCCTCCTCTACTTCTGGTTACCTTGGGAAGCCTGAGATAGAGTGGTGCAGTGGGGGGCTTGTCCCAGTCCCCCATTATGTTTCCCCACCAAAAATCACCCACTCTATCACACTTGAAGTTACCATTTGCCTCCAGAGCAGCTACAGAAGAGCTACCACAGTCGTATCCTCAGATATATGCGTGCTGATCAGTTATTTCATTTTATTTGTAAAATTCTGTACCTGCTTTTCACCCATAAAGCCAAAGGACAGGTCGCTGCAAGAGCAAATCTGTCCATTTAGGCTCCTCTCAGCTTCTCAGTCCTAAGCTCCACATTTCCATTTCGTATGTTCCCGACAGATACAACGCGTGCAATTTAACTTCCAACCCACAAAGAGAGAAGGGGGCAGGGAGACACACACACACCTCATCACTTCCTCAGCTGGCTGGCACAATCATGTCAAAACTGGGCCAGGGAAGGGATCGCAAGTGAATTTGCATCTCCTCTAAGAACCAGTCCCTCCCTCCCTAGGGAAGCACATCTCAAAGTCTGCTGCGGTTTCCATGCCCCTAGGGCACATGGGCCTCCTTGCTGGGACGATGGCCAAAGAAGACAGGCTGTCACACCCGGGACACCTCGTAGCCTTGCAGGGCCCAGGTGTTTTCATACACTGCTGTGTGCTCTGTCTTCTCACTGTTGCTCTGAGCAGGAGGCTGGAGGGCATCCAGGAGACATTGGTGAAGAAAGATGAACTGGGACTACGGAGAAAAGAGGTGTTAAGGGTGTGTGGGATTAGAGCACTGCCAGGAGGACAGAATTTCAACTTGCTTTGCCACATATATAGCTAAGGAAGATTCAGCTTTCTGTCAGGGCAGCTTTGAGAACTTCTTATGTCAAAAAGAGCCCTGCTGGATGAGGCCCATGGCCCATCTAGTCCAGCATCCTGACCTCACAGGGGTCAACCAGAGGCCCCCAATCAATAGGTCGTGCTCCTTTTTACAGATGTGATGGATGGCCCAGATGTTTGCCTGCCTCCTCTTAAGTCGTTTATCAGGGAACTGAAGTCTCCAAAGAGACCCAGAGGGAAGCTGTTTAGTAACTAAAGGTAAAAGGTTAAGTCCAGTCAAAGGTGACTATGGGGTTGCGGCGCTCATCTCGCTTTTCAGGCCAAGGGAGCCGGCGTTTGTCCACAGACAGCTTTCTGGGTCATGTGGCCAGCATGACTAAACTGCTTCTGGTACAACAGGACACAGTGATAGAAACCAGAGCGCATGGAAACACTGTTTACCTTCCCACCAGTGTGGTACCTATTTATTTATTTACTTGCACTGGTGTGCTTTTGAACTGCTTGTTCAGGACAGATCTGCTTCACGTAACGACATATTCTGAGCCTCTCACCTCGGTCTGAATCATGAGCGGACGGTTCATCCTCAGCTTCCGAACGAAGGAGAAGACTCCAAGCTCACCCGTGACCTGGGCTTGGCGCAGCAGGGAGTCCAGGGAGATGAACGTCCCTGTCCGGCCTACACCTGCGCTGGAGAGGGAAGGAGAGGACAGCGTCAACCAAGACCAAGGTCACATTCACACGACGCATTTATAGCGCTATGATGCCACTTCAAAGAGTCACGGCTGCCCCAAAGAATTCTGGGAGCTGTAGTTCGTTAAGGGTGCTGGGAGTTGCTAGGAGACTCCCTATTCCCCTCCCAGAGCCATAATTCCCAGAATTCCCTGGGAAGAGGCGTTATGGGTAGTTAAGCCACTCTGGGTTGAAGTAGCTCTGCCATTTGTGGTCCCTCCGCAGCCTCAGTCCACAGAACCTGTGGGTTACACTTCTCCCTGGCTCTCCCCTGTCCCGATCCTCTCTTCGCCTCCTCTTGGGTTTACCTGCAGTGTACCAGAGCTGGCCCAGCACCTCTGTGCTCCTCTATGTGGGCCCTCACAAGGTCTCGGAAGTGAAGGATGGTGCTTGTGATTTTGGGCACCCCATGGTCCGGCCACGACGTGTAGTGGTAATGCCTGGCGAGGTGGACCTCAGATAGGTTCACCTGTTGGGACACACACACAATTCAGGCGCTTTCTTCAGAACCACCCCTGGGTTTCACCTCCGTTTCTTTCCAATTGGCACCTCAACATCCTGAAAGCCGCGGAAGCTCTCAGGTCAGTGTCACACCATGGGGGGGGGGGAAGAGTTTTTGTTTGTTTGTTTTTATTTCCAAACTTCTATGATTCTGTATACCTAGGGCGTTTGCAGTTTATTTTGAAGTGGCTCTGTTCCGCTCCCAAACGCAATCACTTGAGCTTGGTGTCCAACAAAGTAGGACCTGCAACAAAATGTTGCAGCGTACCTTCCTCGCCCGCTGTCAGGGCTGGGCCAGGAGGTGGAAATCAGGTTCTTTGGGACGAGCCAGCGGTTGAGATAGAAGAGTAAACTACAACCGGAGGATGAACTTCAGGAAGCAGGATCTAGGGTCAAGCTGGGATCAGGGCCAAAAACAACCCAATATACAGGAGGCACAACAGAATTCAGGAAGATCTTGTGGCTCAAGATCAGGAAGCCTCTCTCATATCCTGCCCAGAAACATCATATAACCCAACTAGGAGGGCAGAGTCAGCCTGGGGTTCCTGAGGGTGCAGAACCTGCCACCTGCACCACACAAGACACCACACAAGGTAACAGTTGTCCACACATCCCAGTGGCTTGTGACACTTCCTAATAGCAATGCTCTCACTCAGGGTTCTAGCAAGCCAGCCATGGGTTCCTTGCAAGGGGCTCAAACGCGCCTTCTTCTCCCATGTGCCCTCATTTTCCTGCTTTTTTCTGTATTTTTATCTTGTAAACTACCCTGAGATCTTTGGATGAAGGTTGGTATATTATTATTATTATTATAATAATTACTGTTTTTCAACTTTCAGCTAGGTTCTATAAGGCTGCCCATCCCCCAGTGTTTTAAAGGGTATTTTTGGCTTATGCATGCCTTGGGATTACTTCCACTGGCGGAGGAAGAGGGGTGTGGGGAGAGCGCACCATCCCCAGCGGCACAATCCCAGTGGGGTGCCATTGCTGCTGCCCCCCCTGCGCTGGGCACCATGCCCCTGCAGGCGGCACCCCATGCCCCTGTGGGCTTTGCGCCATGCCCCTGGGACACGCCCCACACCCCTACCTGCTCTTGAAGCTCCGCCACTAATTACTTCCCTGTCTCTCAGTGACTCCCTTTTATTTTGTTGAGTTCACAATTAGAAGGATTTATTATTTCATTATTACAATTTTTAAAGGGATATCTTTAATTAAAATTATGCCAACCAGTACCATTATTATCACGAATATCATCACCATTATTATTTATCATCATCGTCGTCTTTATTAAACAATAACATTTTGATTCACTTCCCAATCTTCACCCTAAGGTCCCAGGATGTGCCCCAGCAATTTAAAATACAACACTAAAGATCAGAAAACTAAGAAAACAAGAACAGAGTGGGTCTCAAAAATCTACCACTCAGGTGTCAAAAGCTGGAGAAAAGAGACTGCGGAATTGGCAACAGCCTCAGTTGCAGTGATAAAGCAGTTGGATAAATATTGCTTCAAAGGGCAGTTATTCTGGCAGAAACCATTTGGAAGGAACACCGGGGGAGGCGGTTCTGATCCCCTCTCCGTCACCTGCTTGATAGTGAAATCCCGGATGGTCCAATCGGGGAGGATTGTCTCTGTGACGACGGAGACTGTGATGTTGTCGTAGGTGCAGGGCGTGTAGTCCAGAGGCCAGTAGCGTTCACATTTCACCTGACCAGAAGAAGGTTGGGGAAGAGGCAAGGGGAGAGCCAAGAATGTTAGTGGAAGGACTGGCCTTGTGGAAGAGCAGAGCAACTGTCAAACTTTGGCTTGGTTGGGCTGTTGCAGATCAAGGGCTCTGTAGACCAGGTCTACATCTACACCCTCCTCACAGCAGCTGGGGAGCTGCAAGCTCTTTGGAATGAGCTCCACACTTCTGCTCCCTGCCTGATACTATCTGCTGCCTTTTACAAACATAGAAAAATGTCCGGAGAAAAGAAAGATTTGCTTATTTGTGTAAGTTGCCCTCAATCAACAACCTACCATCGAATTGGCTGCTTAGCATCATGGCCTCATCCTGAAGGGGTGGGATGACTCATGCAACTAATTAATAAAGGAGAAAGGAAACAGGGGAAACGATGGCACTGAAGAGGATTAAGGAGGAAGAAGCGATCAATCTCACAGGTACTGGAGAGGGGGGATTTCTATCCCACTGAAAAAAACTAGTTTTGAACACCCCACCCCCAAAGTAGATAATATTTTTTACAGCCTGAGATGGCTTGCCCCTTTTGAATGGGCAAGTAAAGGTAAAAGGTAAAGGACCCCTGGACGGTTAAGTCCAGTCAAAGGTGACTATGGGGTGTGGCGCTCATCTTGCTTTCAGGCCGAGGGAGCCAGTGTTTGACCACAGACAGCTTTCCGGATCATGTGGCCAGCATGACTAAACTGCTTCTGGCGCAACAGGACACCGTGACGGAAACCAGAGCACAGGGAAATGCCATTAACTTTCCTGCCGCAGCAGTACTTATTTCTCTACTTGCACTGGTGTGCTTTCAAACTGCTACGTTGGCAGGAGCTGGGACAGAGAAACAGGAGCTCACCCTGTCGCGGGGATTCAAACCGCCAACCTTCCGATCGGCAAGCCCAAGAGGCTCAGGGGTTTACACCACAGCGCCACCCACATCCCCCCAATGGGCACCCCCCAAGAGGCAGAACATTGTTCAAGCGGTTTCCTGACTCCCAGCCAAACGGCACAATTCTCACCCGTCCGTTCTCGGCGCAGTTAGTGAGCATGACCACGGTCACGATCTGCTGCTCCCATATCATGCGCCAGAAGTCGTACAGTGTCCCAGGCAGTGGGCCTTGGGCTGCTATGAACTCCTTTTCCCTCTCGAAGCCCTGGAGTGAGTAATGAGGAAGGAAAGAGAGAGAGAGAGTTTTACCTTAGTACGGAATCAATGGGAAATCCAATGAAGTCACAACGAAGAGTGGCAAAACTTGTTTAGACTGAGAGCCACTTTATGTGGTGGGAAGCTGAAGGAGGCCACATTTCAACAGTGACTGTGGTTCACACACACACATTCACATGCCATTAATATTCACATACACGGGGACACCACCCCTTCTAGCTCCTGCTCAATTTGCCCTCAGCTGTTCTAATAGAAGTGTTGCCCAGATTTTTGTCATTTGTATGCCTTGCCTTTCCGTATATTTATTCAAGGTGGCTGTTAAGCAAAAAATAAAGCAGTATCTGTACATATAATAACAATTCAAGAATGTCGTCACACTGCACTTTGCTTTGCCACAGACAAGAGAAAGTGGGTTCCCAGAGCTGTTGGGCCTCACAGCAATGTCAGAGGGTGAAGAGGAGAGAACCAGAACCAGAACCAGAGACAGGCAGGTAGACAGCCCTGACAAGTGAGCAGGCAACTAAGGCAGGACACAGAGGTTTGGTGAGCTTTAGGAGAGGAGGGGGTGCTGTTTTTGGTGAAAGTGGGTGCTGGGTGGCTTTGGCAAAGGGTGGGTGGGGTTGGGTGGGGGTAGATGGGACTGGATGGCAAAGAAAGCAAGTGTGCAGCCCCTAGCATAACAGCAATAACGTGTCATTAAAAAAATGAAACCAGCTCTTAAAATGACAGAGAAAGCAGTAAGAGCCAAAACAAGGATGGCAACCCATGAAAGCTAGCTGAAATAAAAATTTTTCCATTGCTTGTCTAAAAGCAAGCTACAAAAAGTGAGAATAAGTGTACTCAAAGTGACACTGTAGTGAGATGTGCAAAGTCAAAGCAGACTCTCTCTAACCATGAGATTGTTGCTCATTAATGGGAGGTTAATGAACCCTGGGAGAAAACTGGAAACTAGTTGGCATTATATATTGGGGGCTGAGAATATACCGTACTAAAGTTGAATCCCAAATCTATGCCAAGCTTAACTTATACAGTTTTTGTCAAGGGTAAATCACAAAGGGTCCCAAACCACATCTCACACAAAAATGCAGCTGGGGTGGGACTCACAGGCATGTAGCTTGCATTGATGTAATCTGAGTTGGGGTCTCCGGATTTGATGGTGAGCTGAACTCGCGAGTGGTCGTCTGCAGAGAAGGAACCAAAGGGGTTAAAAGTAAAAGCAGAGAGGGTGAGCTGAAAAATGGATAAAACTGAAAGTAAAGCAGCACCAAATATGGATTTACATAACTGAAAAGTGGCAGGAATAAAGTTGAGCCGCAGAGGCAGTGTGGTGTGGTGGTCAGAGCGTCAGACTAGGGTTCAAATCCCCACTCAGTCAAAAGCTCCCTTTCTCTGGGCCTAGCCTACATCACAGGGTTGTTGTGAAGAAAAAATGGGGAAAAACTATGTATGCCAAATAATTTTTATATCAAATGAGGGTCAGAAAGTGGCAGATGCAGGAATAATAATAATAATAATATTTTTTAAAAAATTTATATCCCGCCCTCCCCAACCAAAGCTGGGCTCAGAGCGGCTAACAACAATAAAAGTAACACAGTTTACATAAAATCACAATACAATTAATTAAAATCCAGCCCTCAAGAGTCAATGCACATTCCTCCCATTGCCAGAAAAAATTATCTGAAGTAGTGGGGAATGAGGCTAGAAGTTTTCCGAAGAAGTTCATTGATCTGAGCCAAAGCCTGCCTTACCCGAGAATTCTGGGTCAAGCGTCAGGTGGCTCTCAAGCACCAATGACAGACCCCTCCCGCCTCCTCCTGCTTGAATCTCTGGTCTTTTGAGGTTATATCTGAAACCACCACTCCATAGTGAGATGCTCAAAATTAAAGCAGACTCCTTTTGCTAAGCGCAACCGACAAAGGAAAAAACAGGGAAGGGGAATGAAACTGACAAGGCAGAACGTTGCTGTAGCGATTCTTGGCTTGATTTTCAGGCCGCTCTGCCACGCTCTGGGGCTGTCCTGTCCCCACGTCCTGCAGCTGCTGTTATGTGGGCAAGGAAAAGAGAAAGAGTTACGAAACAAGGCGACTCCTTCAGCAAAGCACGAACCCAAAGGTGCTTCTCTGTTTCTCAAAATGTATATAAGCAGTATATAAAAATTCTGACAGAAAAAAGAATGCAGTCGAAGTATTTAAAATAGTGGATATGAAAAGTGTTTAAATAGTGGAGATGTAAAGTATTTAAAACAGAACGATGGCCGAAATATTTAAAAGAGTAGCTGAATAGGATCCGGAATCTCTTATATCTGGCAACAGCTCTCATTTAATTAGTAAAAGAAACAAGAGGGAAAGGACACACAAGAGTAATGTTTGTTATGATAGCTGGGATTTATATTCAGTTTTTAAAGATCTTCTTGAAGCAAATCAACAAATAGATTCAATAAAAATAATAGAAATACAAAAAAAAAAGCACTGTCTGGAAGACGCTTAATGCTACGTTGGTAGGGTACTTTAAAATGGGCTTTATTCTTAATTTCTGGAATACCTTTTTCAATCTAAAAGAAGGATGGCAGAGTATTTTCGCTGCGATTTAATTTTAAATAAACGTATCATAGGCTTATACTCAATCAGACCACTGGTCCACCTAGCTCAATAATGTCTACACTGGCTGCCAGCAGCTCTTCAGGGCTTGGGACAAGAGCCTTTCTTTCCCAGCCCTGCCTGGCGATGCCGGGGATCGAACCCAGGACCTTGTGCGTGCAAAGCGGGTGCTCTGCCCACCGAGCTACAGATGCCACGGCAACCTTGTACCTGGTATTCCTCTGCAAAGCCAAAGCCGCTGTTGGAGAAGCGCTCGTGGCAGTAAGCTGGGAAAGCCAAGACGGGCACAGAGTCCGGGGCTCTGCAGGGGAGGAAAAGATGGAACAGTTCTCTCTTTAAACCTCAAAGTTTAAGCAGGCAATACATAAATAACTGAGCAATTGTGTCGCAGATAACTCGGTTCTGGCCCCCCCCCCAACATAAATCCTGCCCCCGCTAAAATAAATTCCGGCTACGTCCATGCACCCCATACCCCTTCATCCTCACCCAGGCAGTCCCATATCTGCTTTCTGTTTCTCCAATACATTCTTCGTCCTGCAAAGGAGACGGAAAACTAAGCAATGTCTGCCAGTGGCAGGGTTGCCATCTGTCCTCTTTTCCCAGGACATGTCCTCTTTTTCAGGGGTAAAATTTCTGTCCGGGTGGATTTTTGTAAAGTTTGCCAAAATGTCTCAGGCTATACTTTCTGGATGAGACATAGACATAACTGGTGGCTGAAGATTTGCTTTCCTCTTCTCTTCTCCTGCCTCACCCCCGTGCCAGATTTATGTACTGTATAAGCTAAACAAGCTATAGCTTAGGGCCCCACTCTCTTGGGGGCCCCCCAAAAATGTAAAGGGAAAAAACCTGGATGTACATTTCCAAAATATAAGATAAAAAACAAAACAAATAAAACCCACATATAGCAACAGTGTTTTGTGTTGTGTAGGCTCCTGTGATGTACATATTTTGTTATGCGCAAAAGGCTTTAGATACCTATTAGGTCCATAAATTACCAAATAGCGTATATTCAGCACACAAAACAGCGACACATTGTTGTTGACAAAGGACAGCTGGACATATAAAGGGCCCCATTACCTTCAGTAGCTTAGGGCCTCATCAAACCTAAATCCAGCCCGGCCCCCTCAGCAATATATCACAGCTTTTATAGCCTACATATAGTAGGGGTATTTAAAATGAGAGTCGTCATAGCGTCCTCGCTTTTGTTCTTCAAAATATGGCGACCCTAGTGGTCTCCCCCCCCTCCAAAAATAATAATCTCTAATCAGAACGCCTCACAGGACACTATAGAATTGAAGCCTGCAGTACCCGAACCTCCCACTGGGGGAGCCACGGCGCTAGATCAAAGGCCCTTTGCGCCAGTCCATAAGCAGAGCTCTGTAATTTGGAAATTACTGCGTCGCCCAATAAATCCACACAGAGAGAAATTTGTCTTCTCTCTCATGACACTAGAACTCGTGACCATCCAAGGAAGCTGAATGTTGGAAGATTCAGGACATATAAAAGAAAAGTACTTCTTCATGCAGGGCACAGTCAGACTATGGAACTCCCTGCCACAGGAGGAAGTGATGACCACCAAAATGGTTAACTTTAAAAGAGGATTGGACTAACTCTTGGAGGTCATGGCTAACATGGTTCCTATATACATGATGGCTACGCTTTGCCTCCACAGTTGGAGACTTCTGAATACCAGGAGGGGAGAGGGCTCTGGTGCTTGGGTCCTGGTTATTGGTTTCCCATAGGCATTTGGTTGGCCACTGTGGTGAAATAAAAAAATTTAAGGTCTCATATATATCTATATATATATATATAGATATAAATGTTCATGAATGTACCAACCAAGCACGTACATAGATATGTTGACCACATGTCTGGAGCAGCACAGGAAGACCGTCCTGAAACCATTTTGACTCCCAAACTGACCAAATGTTCTCTCTGCAAGGAGGGAGGGAGTGAGGGAACCTTCCCATTGTCTCAGGAATTGGGAAATCACCATCTCAAAGGAATGGCCAGACTACCAGGAAAGGCAATCAGATAAGGCATTATCAGATAACCTGGCAGACAGGAAAAACCACAACATTCAAATTTCTGTTGTAGACCACCTTTTCTGTGATGTACCATAGGTATGATGTTTGTGGAGGGTGGTCTTGGGTTACACCCCTTCTGTGATGTAGGTATGATGTATGGAGGGGTGGTCTTGAGCTCCAGGGCAGGGAATTTAAAATGTCTGTATAAGGGCAGGCACACCTTTGTTCTGGGTCCTCCTCCGTCCTCCTGCGTGTGAGGGGAGCACCCTGTTGCAACAGCTTTAATAAAGATCAGGCTAACTAGCTGCTTTGCTTCTCAATATTCTTTGGTTGGCCTCTGTTATTTTCTCCTACCAATAGGGAACCCACGTAAGGACTCTATAAGGGCTCTTGTGTCCCCCATAAGGAAATAAGGGCAGATTTTTGTTCATTACAGTGGGAACAGGATGCTGGACTAGATGGACCACTGGCCGGATCCAGGAGGGCTGTTCTTGTTCTCTTACGACTTTTTGTAGCTGGACAGAAGACTTCAGCGCACTGCCGGGCCCTTTGCCCCCCACCCCTGCAGAGGAAATGCGTCAGGGGAAAATACAAGCCGATAAACGCAGCTTGTTTTCTTTTCCTTTGTGCCTCCGGATTCAGGTTACAGCGCCCTGATGCTCCCCCCCCCGCCCCCTGCTGGGGTCAATAATGCTGTGCAGCAGAAGCCTGCGATACTGAGCTTGCTCACCTTTTCCTCCAGAAATAGAAGAGCAGCAGGCTGAGGAGGCCTGAGAAAAGCAGCACAGGGAGCAGAGTTTCAAGGATGACCCCTAAAGACAAAGAAAGAAAATGCTGCTACTAAGTCTGTGTGCATGTCTAAGTTGGGGATGGGAAACTCGTGGTCCTCCCTGCGTTGGAAGTTGGAAGTGACCAGTGCAGGAATCGGTTACCCCGTGGTCCCTTCTCACTCTTAAAATCTATGATTCTAAGCAGAGTATAAATGAAGGAAGGTGCACAGGAAAGGAAGGGAGCACAGCTTAGTGGTCTGCTGAGCACCTGCTTGGCATGCAGAACTCCCCAGGTTCAATCCCTGGTGGCTCCAATACAGTGGTACCTCGGGTTACATACACTTCAGGTTACAGACTCCGCTAACCCAGAAATATTACCTCGGGTTAAGAACTTTACCTCAGGATGAGAACAGAAATCGTGCGGCAGCAGCAGGAGGCCCCATTAGCTAAAGTGGTGCTTCAGGTTAAGAACAGTTTCAGGTTAAGAACAGACCTCCAGAACGAATTAATTACTTAACCCGAGGTACCACTGTATTATTTTAAAAGGATCAAGTCGCAGGCAATGGGACAGACCCGAAAAAGGCTCTGCTGGTAGGACTGATGTTGTTGGCCCATCTGGTCCAGCGCCCCATTCTCACAGGGGCCAGCCAGGTGGCTGTGGGGACCTGCAGGCAGAATCCGAGCACAAGAGCAGCCTCGCCTCCTGTGGGGCTTTCAAGCAACCGGGATTCAGGAGCATTGCTGCCTCTGGCCACAGAAACAGAGCATCATTGCTTCTGTGGCTGGTAGTGACTGCTGGGGCTGATGTGAACTGGAGTCCACAGCATCCGGAACCCTGACAATGCCAGACTAGACAAGCTGCTGGTCCCTGTTTTTAAGATGGCTTTGAGCCCTCCCAAGCCTTTTCATGCATTTTGCATAGAACAGCCCGCACCCCTCACCCCAGGCTGCTCTGTGCCTGTTCGCCAAGGGTCAGTAATATCCAAGGCAACACCGATGACCAAGTACAACAATGCAATGGTTCTATGTTTTCAAGAGAAACCACCAAGAGTGCACATTTTGTGACTTTCAGAGATTTATAAGATTTCTGTTTATTTGGTTTTGCAGAGAGTTTCATATATTTCATATTGTTCAATGTTCTGTATAGATTTTATAAAGAGTTTATGTTGATATTGCATTGCTGCATTGCTTGGTCATCGTGTTGCCTTGGATATTGCTGATAATTGTTTGCAACACAGGGGTTTAATTGTTTGGTTACTTGTTCGCCAAGGGTGCCGTCATTCAGAAAGAGAAGCATTTTGAAACAGCACACTTCACACAAAGCCCGGCCACTGAAAGGCTTGCTCAGTTGTGTCTCACCTGCGTTGCTGGTGGTGCACATCTTCTGGGCGGACGCTGCCTCCTGCTCATACCAGAACGTCTGCACTTGGACCAAGTAGCTCCAGGCGGGTTGCAGGTTGTCAATCTCCGTCTCCTCTTTGCAGATGGTCCATTCCTGGACAAGCTGGTCTGACAGGCAGACCTGCAATTTACTGACCTTGCTGGCTGGGCACGTCCAGGACAATACCAGACGGTCGCCCCACATGGAGGAATCACACTTCAAATTATTCACATGGTCTGGCTCTGTGCAGGTGGGAAGCAGAGAGTACTGTGGGTATATATATATATATATATATATATATATATATATTGCATGCCCACAAACATGTGAATCCCATCCTTTTTTCAATAGGACCTCAATAGGAAATGGATGAAGTTTCCAATTCTATTCTTTATACCCCGCCCATCTGGCTAGGTTTCCCTGGCCACATCTGCCAAAGACAGGGCAGGCCACCCATGAGACAAAATGAGGCAACCACCTTGGCAGGGGCAGACTTTGATAATATGGTGCCCCGGGCAAGAATAAAGGCTGGTGAGCCGCCTCCCTTGAATATTTCATATTTTCACAGTAATTCTTTTTGGTACAGTTGCTTTTTTATGGATCTTCTCAGTAGGTGCCCATTTAAATATAGGATGATTGTTGTTGATACTATTATGCTGACCCTGGGCAGCAGGATCTACAGGGGCAGCAGATCCGGGCGTCAGGGAATGAATCACCTGTTTACCACCAGTCTAGGGGATGGCAGTGCCTGTTAGCTTCCTCCACTTCAGGTGTCAGGGACTAGACGCCCTTCTCCTGAACCTTCCCATGGGCAGGAGGACAGCATAGATTTAGAACAGTGGTTTGCAGAGGGGCATGGTCCAGAGGGGGACAGCTGGGAAACACTGGGTGAGGCACAACTAGAAGAGGAAACACCGGGAGAGAGAGAGAGCTGGCCGATTCAGTGTCCTTGGAAAGCATTCCTGCCCCCCCCCCCTTCGCCTAAGACTAGATGGGATTTGAGAGTGATAGAACAGAGAGCTCATTGGCAACAAGCTCAGATTACCCGACATATGAGTGACATTGATTAATGGGGACGGAAGGAGTGAATCCTTACTGGGAGCACGACCATATTTTTAGAGAGATATGCATTCCTTTGTCTCTCAGTGTGATTATTAAAGAAACTAATTGGTAAGGCGCTCTTTCTTTTGATCCTGGGGGTCCTATTCCCCGAAGCCTGATATCAGGCGACATTCACACCACTGGATGGAAGTAGTGATTGCTAAACTGCTCTAGGAAATGTATGTCACGGACTGGTTGGATGCAGAGGAATAGTAGCAGGTCCAGAAGCAGAAGCAGAGGCGAAAGCCAGAGAGCCAGTGAGAGGTAGAGGCAATGAATCCTAGTTTGGTCCCCCTCAGCGAACCCTCCACCTCCTCTCTGGCACCCCCTGGTGTTGGGCTCCCTGCCTTCTGCCCACTAGTGAGCACCAGCCACCATTATTGGGTAAGATGGACCAATAGCCTGATTCAGCAACAAGCAATCAGGGATGGGGGGGAGGGGGCGGTGAGGCTCAACATCTGTGTGTGGCTGGGTTAGACCTTCCCTCTACTAATCTGTAGCATAGGCCACTGAATCACTTCACTGTGTGTGTGTGTGTGTGTGTGTGTGTGTGTGTGTGTAGCTCCCCGTTGAGCCCCGCTGCCTGTGGAACTCCTGCCATGAAAGTCGATGCTTTCTTGCATGCCAAGCCTCCCTTTTGAGAGAGGATGGGACCACCCCATTTCCTGCTCCCCCCCCCCCGAAGAAAACTGTAAGTACTTGTAGCCCCTTCTTGCAGAACGCCAACGCTGTACGCGGTCTTGTTTTCTCCTTCTGCTACGCTCAGCAAAGTGAAGGTGTAGTTGGAGCTTGGAGTGAGACCTCTCAATGTCATCTCTGTGGAAGTGCCAAGACGCATTTCTTTGTCGTTGGACTCGTTCTGGTTCTTCCACCGGAGCAGAAAGCTGCTGAAAGCTGAGCTCGGCTTCCTCCAGGATAATTCAATTTCTGTCTGGCTGCTATTGCGGACCCTGAAATCTGTAGGGGGCAAAGGGCCTGAAAGGAGGAGGCAAGATTTGTCAAGAGAGCCAAGTCACAAAGAAAGCAGAGGTTGTCGTGTTAGTCTACAGGAGGGGAGAACTGCCCCCCACCCACAGTTAGGTAATGCCACCCCTGCATCATCCAGCCTGATGAAGAGTCCTGTTGAACTCAGAAGCTTACACTATTTTCTGACATTTGGGTTGGTCCTTATAAAGACATTGCCCAACAGCAGCCACCCCACGCCCCCCATTTACAGAGGTGTCTTTCAAAGACTAGACACAGCTTCTCCCTTAATGCGTGCTCATAAAATGCCACTCTCCTCTCTGTGGACCTGGGACTTCTTTTCTCCAGCTGCTTCTACACTAAGTGTAGAATTTCTTAAAAATTTTAAGAAAAAAAGCACTGACAACAACCTTGTAAGCCATGGCGGACTGAACTGTCATGGGGGCCCCTTCGCAACAACATCTAGGTAACCACTGTTATCCTCTTCAATGGGGTTGTTCCACGAGAGATGGCCACACCTTCACAACATCTGTGCTACCGACTCTCGATCTTTGGGATTGTTGAAATATATTCAACAAAAAAATTAATCAAATTGAGTCATGCAACTCAAACTGGGTGTTCTAGACCCCAAAAAGTTTTAAGCACTGTGAACTAAAGTTGCTTCTGGGGCACCTCTAGGATTACGGGCCCTGAAGCTTAAGCTTCGTTAGTTTCATAGAAGATCACAGAACTGTAGAGTTGGAAGGGACCCTGAGGGTCATCTAGTCCAACCCCTTGCAATGCAGGAATATGCAGCTGTCCCATACAGGGATCAAACCTGCAACCTTGGCCTTATCAGCACTAGGCTCTAAGCAACTGAGCTGATCCACCCTTGCCTGAAAGGTAAAGCTAGGTGGAGTGACCATGACTAACTCAACATCTCCCAGTAAGTTTCATGGCTGAGTGGAGATCTGAACCTGGTTCTCCCTCCCCACCCCTAGTCCAAGAATCCAACCACTACACCACACTGCCCAAAGTCCAAACCACATTGCCACCGCCACCGCCCCCCCCCCCGCCGGACCATGACAGTTGCACTCACATGTCAGAGCCCATTTGCTGGCTTCTTTGCTCTTAACCCCACCAATCTCTGAGGCCAGCTTCACTGAGTACAGGATCCCTGGCAGGAGTTGTGTGATGTTGTAGCTGAGGCAATCGACTCCAACCGATTTGTTCCCTGACAGGTTTGCGCCTTTTCCGCCACACCAGCTCACCCTGTACGAATAGTGTGTGGCATTGGGGTCTTTAGGCCGATCCCAGGAAACAGGGATGCTGTTGGTCTCGCACTGCGACACGCTTATATTCTCGGGAGCATTTGGAGCTGAGGGAAAGAGCACACTCACTTAACACACCACAACAACCCCTGCTGGCCTTGCAGATGTTGGAAGCCCAGTGTCCTTAATCCGAGCAGCACATCCCTCCAAGCCAAAACCCACCATACTCACGCCTCGTCTCAAAATGGGGGCACCCTCAGGTAGCTGCTAGGGCTCTGGCACCCCGGCTGGGCCCAATCCTGATCCCTGCCCTTTTGACTAGTGCTTTGACCACTGAATGACTGGGTCTGGGAGCTGCCGTCTAGAGTTCCTGCAACGTCCTATTGCTGCGGTGGGAAATTTGAACGGCGGCCATTTTAATTTCCCACTGTGACTCTGACATAGCGTTGCTGTGGTAAATTAGAGAGCTGGGGGCCCACAAATGCCCCTCAGGCTTGAAGCTGGTCCTGATGACAGACCCTCCAAGTATCCCCATTTTCCAGGATTAACAGAAACTGTCCCAGTTTCTGATTTGATCCCAGAATGTCCTGCATTTTCTTAGGACGTCCCTGTTTTCACTGGAGAGGTGTTGGAGGGCAATGGAGTTATGTGACCCCCAAGCCAAGGAGATAAGTAACTATACAACCTTTAGAAGACACCTGAAGGCACCCTTGCATAGGGAAGTTGCTTTTTAAAAAAATAATAATAATTATGCTTTTATATAAGTTGGAAACCACCCAGAGTGGCTCAGGCAACCCAGTCAGATGGGTGCGGTATCAATACTACTACTAATACTACTACTAATAATAATGGAATAGGACACCCCTATTTTCATTGGAGAAATGTTGTAAGGTATGGGATGATATGCTTGTGCTGATGGGAGTTGGAGTCTTGAGGGGCTACAGGTTTCCCCTCCCTGCTCCACAAGGCACTGCATGCTAGCTGAGGTCTGTGGTGCTGATATTTCAAACGGGAGTTTGGGAATGATTTCTATGTGACTCAATCTACTAGGGGCAGGGGAAAGTTCTCAGGGTCCTGGCTGCTGCTTCCCTTTCTCCCCTGGCCTCAGCCTACCTGTGGTGGCCTGTTTGGTGCTCCCGATGCTGGAGATGTTGGCAAAAATGGCAAAGACCTCAACGTTGTACGTTTTGCCTGCTGTCAGGTTGTGCACCCAAAGCAAGTTTCCGGAGGTGTTGCAGCACCCCAGCAAGCAGACCTTGTATCTATAGAGGCTGGCGTGAGGGTCCTTGGGCGGCGCCCATTCAATCTGCAGTGCGTCCACCGTGCGATTCTGTATATTGATGTACGGGACAGGTGAAGGGCCTGTGACAGGAGAAACAGAAGGACCCTCTAGGCTCTTTGATACGAGCAGACCTACAGGCAGCAGGCATAAGCGGGTCCTGGAAGAAAAGGACACAGTGTGGAGAGCTCCTGTTCAGGGCTCCCACATGCCACATCCTTTCCATGATACTACACACACACACACACACACACCCTACCTTCCAGTTTCCCAATTCCTTGCCCTTGGCTACTGAAATGGCAGTAGCATCATTCCGCGGCTATCTGAGCAAAGCCTCTGCTATTTGTTGTGTCATGTGACACTGGCTATGTACAACAGAGGCACCCCAGTAGCAGTGCCTAACTAGTTTGTGGGACTTTGTTCCGAAGGAGGCTCACAGTTCTTTCCGCTGCTGGAGTTCAGGTAGCGAGTAAAGCTTGGGATGAGAGCTCAACTACTTACCTTCAATTAACCAACTCTGCTGGTTTACTGCTGCTGTGCTGAAATACCGACTGCCGTTTATTTACATCTAAAAGCTTGCTTTTATATCGCTGCTAAGTTGCCCTGCGGATCCTGATGAACGGGAAGGCAGGGCATAGCTTAAATAAAATGAAATATGCTGCATATCTAACCACACACACACACACACACACACACACACACACACACTTATGGATCATTATGAGCATGCACACAACCAAGCTAGTTAGGAGAAAATTTAAGCAGGCTACACTATCAGAACACAATATAACAACTTGTTCTCTATTCCTCAATGCTCCAGACATCGCCACACACACCTCGGCTAACATACAGTGCCTTGCAGAGAAGGGAGGGGAAACCCATAGCCCATCAAGACTCCAACACCCATCAGCCCCAGCCAGCATGGCCAACAGGCAGGGATGATAGGATCTATAGTCCAACAATGGATGGAGGGCCAGGGGTTGTCCTCCCTGCCGTCCAAAGACCTGGTTTCAGCTGCTGCTCGCAGAGTTGGGGAAAATAGATATACGGTAGATCACCTGTGTGGGGTAATTAATAAAAGAATTGGCTGGATCCCTAGAGACAAAGCGCAGAGCTAAACACACTCTCCAGCAAGAGAGAGCCCCCAGCAGTGTTTTAAAAAGTCACAAAAGCAAGCAGCAGTGTAGCATGGGGATTTAGGCTGTTAAACCTTTGAATATCCTGTTTAGTCTGCTACCAGAGCTTCCCATTTCTACCCCTCTTAGCACTGAACAGACCTCGCACCTTAGTATGTTTAAAAATGCTTTGCTTACAAAGTTCCAAAGGTTCATGCATTTACCCATGCAGCAGCAAAAGTAAACACAGGCAGAAATCTTGGGATACAAAATATAGCAAAATGGCTCTAAGCATGCTGTCTGAACTTATAGCAAGCAAGCTCAGGTGCCTCCTATCTCACATGGTGAAAAAGACCGAACAAAGGAAGAAACTTAACTTTCTTCTAAGAGCTGAAGGGGCATGACCTGGCTGAGTCTAGGAGTACAATTCTGTGGTTTTAACCCCTTCATGCATTAACTAGCCCTAAGCTTGCTTGCTGTGTCTGACTGCAATTTCCCACAAGTAGAAGGTAATGGCAAGACTCACAGGTGAAGGCAGTGATGGATGATTCTTTGCTGCACCGTCCATCCAGTTTTCTGAACACTGTCATGTTGT
The DNA here is from genome assembly GCF_964270895.1 of Podarcis filfolensis. NCBI lineage: Eukaryota > Metazoa > Chordata > Lepidosauria > Squamata > Lacertidae > Podarcis > Podarcis filfolensis. The sequence continues at coordinate 18,799,437 of NC_139615.1, read as the reverse complement.
AGTTCTGCCCAGGCGACAGTTTTGGGATGTTGGCTGTGCAGTTACTGATGCTGGCTTTAGGGACTGTCGTAGCGCTGCCTCTGTGCGCCTTGTAGCAGCAGTCGTTGGAGATTTGCCAGTGAAGAGTTACAGAATGGTTGGTCTGGTCCCTTTGGGTGAGTTTTTGCACAGGGCATGGCTCTGTTCAGAAGCAGAAGCAGAGAATGAGCAATCAATGAGCACTTCAACCCCACAGACCACTCCTTATAGGGAAACGAGGCCCAAATCCATTGCACCTAACACTGGGGCCTGCTCTAGGGGGCCTTTGGACTACCACTATTTTGCAGGAGGGACACAAACACAGCCTCAAACTTTTGGTTTGTGGAAAGAAAGTAGATCGAAGCACTCCTTTGCCCTAGCACAACAAATCCACTTAAAAGAAAAAAAAGAAGTGGGATGTCTGCAGTTTGGAAAGTGATGGATGTGGAGAAAGAGGAAATGGTGGGGCCAGGGGATTCTAATTCAGTGGCTCTCTTCCCCCCCCCCCCGGTCCACACTTTGAGAATATATATTTGCTCGTGCCATACAGATTTTTTTTGTTGACAAAAAATACACTGGAAAGCAAAAGGAAACAACTTGCAGCAGTGCTTGATTTCTGACTTAAGATGGAATAGCTCAGTCGGTAGAGCATTAGACTCTTAATCGCAAGGTCCTGGGTTCGAGCCCCACATTGGGCAAAAACATTCCTGCATTGCAGGGGGGTTGGACTAGAATGATGATCCTACAATTCTATGATTCTACTTCATAATATGAGCATAGGACACCCAGAAAGTATAAAACAATGCAGCTACATATTCTTCAAGTGAAAGAAAATATTTTGATACTATACTACACTGATATGTTTAAATGTCTTTTTAAATTTTTTTTAAAGGAGGGTCCTTTCATCAGTCTTATTTGCTTTGCAAAGGGCCTTCGGCATGCAGAACCCGGGTTCCGTCTTGACGCGGACTGTGGAGTGTGGATTTCTGCCCTTACCTCCGCACTCAAGGCAGTCAGTGAGTGAGGAACAGTTTTTATCCAGGATCACATGCTGTTGGCACTGAGTGGGAAGGCTGGTGCTGTTGAGGCAGCCTAGATCCTGGTCCATCACCTCTGGTCTTCTGAAAACTTCTGTGACATTTGCATTATCCAAGGGACAGTACACAACGACAAAGTTTCCACCGACTTCCCTGGGGTATTTGCAGGGATCTGTGGCGGCAACGAAATGAAGGCAGGGGTTAGAGAAGCCTTTCCCCAGTGTGGTGTCCGCCAGACACTTGTTTGACTGCAGCTCCCATCGTCCCTGACCAATAGCTGTGCAGGCTGGGGCTGATGGGAATTGGAGTCCAACAACAGAATCTGGAGGATACCAAGGTGGTTGGAGAGCTAGTTTAAGGTGTTAGCCCCGCCTGGTCCTACTGTATTCAGCTCTCCTTCTTGTGGGATGTGAAGTCAAGTACAATATTCCTTGTTTTCCTAGAGTGGACTTGCGGGGGAAGGTTTGGTCCAGCCAGTTGAAAATTGCTGTTTCTTCCTGGCTGGGACATACTTCCTTTTGCATGTGACTAGAGGTGGGTGTTACCTTACTTGTCCAGGAAACAAAAGGGCAAGTCATGCAGCACACTCTCTCTCCTCCGTTGTCAGAGCAGCTTTTAGCTAGAATTGCTCTGTTGGCTCTCAGCCAACAGAGGACACTGGGATTATCTCCATATGGGATAGATCCACATGTATATATATACTTTGTAACTAAGTCTGCCTTCAGGGATCCAACTGTGAATTGATGATGTGAGTAAACTTCTGTTATATACTTTACACAAGATTGTGGCATGTTTATTCTTTGAAGAGGGATAGAAGGGAACTTACCAGGAATCTAATATTGAGAGGCTTAAACAAGCCTGCAACCAGCTATCTGCTGTGCGTTTAAAAGGGGAATGTAAAACTCTGCTAAGTTATAGAACTTGCCAGCGCAAGTTAGGAAAGATATTAATAAACAATATATCCTCTCCTGCCTCCCTGAGCATTCCCACACTTCTCTCTTGTCTCCAAGGGCATGGAGGGCTTTGCAGGTTGCAGAGCAAAGAGCACAGAGGGACCTTCCCCGATGGAGCTTAAGACTGCTGGGGAGGAGACTTAGGGGAAAGCGAAAGACCCATATAATCAGTTTTGGCATCAGCTTTACTGGGGCCAGTCTTGCTCATAGGTTTCTGTTTGTATTCTGATTCCATGAATAAAGAATCAACTTTACCGCTCGTCTTTGAGTCTCTTTTCTGACCTGCAGCTGAACCAGCTCCGACATTGAGCTTCTAATGTTTGTGGCAGATCCGCTCCTCGATCCAGGCCAGTATTTAGGGGAAATGTCGTAGCTCATTGGTAGAACACCTGCTAGGCATGCAGAAGGACTCAGGTTCAATCCCCGACATCTGCAGGTAGGCTTCAGAGGGAGAGGTGTCTGTCTAAAGTCCTGGAGAGCTGCCAGTCCCTGTAAACAAGGTGCTGGGAACCTTCGGCCCTCCAGATGTTGGTGAATTACAGCTCCCATCAGCCCCAGCAAGCATGGCCAATGGCCAGGGATGATGCGAGCAATAGTTTCGCATTATCTGGAGGGCCACATGTTTCTCTCCTGTTCTGTATAGAGGAAGTACATTGCGTGAAACCCCGGAACAGACCAGCTGCCAACCAGTTTCAATACAAATGAGCTAGAAATTTCAGGGGTCAGCAAACTTTTTCAGCAGGGGGGTGGCCCATAGCTGTCAACATTTCCCTTTTTTAAAGGGAAATTCCCTTATTCTGAATAGGATTCCTCGCAAGAAAAGGGAAAAGTTGACAGCTATGGGCCGGTCCACTGTCCCTCAGACCTTGTGGGGGGCCGGACTATATTTTGAAAAAAAATATGAACGAATCCCTATGCCCCACAAATAATCCAGAGATGCATTTTAAATAAAAGCACACATTCTACTCATGTAAAACACCAGGCAGGCTCCACAAATAGCTCAGAGATGCATTTTAAATCAAAGGACACGTTCTACTCATGTAAAATCACACTGATTCCCGGACTGTCCCCGGTCCGGTTTTAGAAGGCGATTGGGCCGGATCCGGTCCCTGGGCCTTAGTTTGCCTACCCATGAGCTAGAGCTAGATGGATCAATAATCTGATTCGGCATTAACCAGCTCCTCGTCTTCCTGCTTCAGAAGATATTGAGTTAATCTCAGATTAATCCACTCCAAGAAGAGGCAACATCAGAAGCCCAGAGAAAGGTTGTTATTCTACTTACCTGCAGTTGTTGTGGACGGCTTTGTAGTAGTTGTGGATTCTTTATTTTTGCCTGTTTTGGAGATGTGAGACAGAGGGGGAAGAGGCAAGTATGCAGAAAATTGAATCTCCATTATGGATTATTCAGTTTGTGAATAAAATATACAGAATTGCATCTGAAACTAACAGACCCTCATGCACACAAAGACACAGATTCTCCAGAAAGTGCAAGAGACGAAACCAAGCAGGCATAGAAACAAATTGGTAGCAAGCTGTGCCAAAATGACTCTCTTTCAACCCAAGGAAGGAGGCTGTTTCATCAAAATACTTTTAATAAAGCAAGAAGAGCCCTGCTGGATTGGATTAGAGTCCCAGAATCCTATTTATAGCTGGGGCCAACTGGAAACCTCAAGGAAACCCACTGTCCAGGCACGAAGGCAACAGCAACCTTCTTTATGTTTGTTCCCAGAAACTGGTATTAGTCAACAGCACACTGCCTTTGAACATGGAGGCTCTATTCTGTCTACGCTGGCTGGTGGGCATTGATAGACTGATCCTCTACTTGCGAATGAGGCTGCAGTTCAGCAGGAAGGTTCACTTCCAGGCATCTACAAGTAAGCCTGCGAAAGTCTGAAATCTTAAGAGAGTCACTGCTGGTCACTGAAGACAATTCCAAGCAAGGTGGACCCGTGGTCTGATTCAATATAAGGCAAAATTCCTATATTCCTCCGTGAATTTATCTGATCCTTTCCAAAAGCCATCTTTGCTAATGGCCATCGTGTAGTTTAGTCACTAGGATGCTGGGACTAACTTGCCCTTACTTCTTTTGTTTCCCCACTTGTCCCTTCTCACACTAGGCTCTCATCCCTCCAAACAGTCTGGAAACCCTATGGTGGGAAACCATGGGGTAGGGGCACATTGGAGCTGGGGGACAACTGGTGGTGAAAGGGTTAAGTGCCCTCTCAAATTCCCCTCCTCTCAAATCGGGGTTCTCAACATGGAAAATGGCTGTTGAGCCACCTTTACATGAACTTCTACGTAAGGCACTGTTTGCCCTTCAGGGTCCATCTAAACCAGTGTTCTTTGACCTTGAGTCCACAGGTGTTGTTGGACTACAACTCCCATCATCCTTGGCCAGTTTAGTCAGGGGTGATGGGAGTTGTAGTCCAAAAATATATATTTAGGGCTGGTTGAACACTGACCTCTGGTGAGTTCAGAGGTAGCTACTCTTCCGTATCGCCCTGCCTTGCAGTGAAGAGGATTTTAGCACTCATCAAATGTAGTCATGCAGTAAAATGCTTTCTTGTAATCACCTACGCTTCAGTACCTTTACATCAGCTTTCAGGCAGGCAATATTTCAACAGGTGCACCCCTCCCCATTGCTGCATCTCCACGTTGGAGAAAGTTGCACCTGCTGAATTTCCTTGCAAAGCTAAAGACACACACAAAACCGACATAAAAATGTTGGCTATCATCATAGAAGCAACTCACTGTGTTGTCCAGGCTGAAGGAGCAGCAGCAGCAGCACCTGGCAGGGGAAAAGGCGTAATGTGAAAGATGTAGGCTTTTTTTAATTCCCAGAAGGCCTTGCTCACAAATGTTGGTACTGTGATTCCCATGAACACCGTTTAACCTTGCTCACGTTATCGGTAGGATGCCTGTACGAGTTATTCCTCATGCATTTCAGAGCAACGTCTTCAAAAACCCCATCAGGCTGGACTTTCATAGAATTATCAGAGATGGAAGGGACCATGAGGGTCATCTAGTCCAACCCCCTGCGATGCAAGAATCTTTTGCCCAACGTGGAGCTCAGACCCACAACTCTGAGATTCAGAGCCTCATGCTTTACTGACTGAGCTATGTTGCGGCTTCGGCTGCCCGGTTCCCTGTCTCCACCTCATGCTTTTCAACATTATCTCCAGCTTTCTAAGGCGACGTGTATTTAAAGCACATCTGTCGCCACCCCAATCTGGAATCCTGAGAACAGTTGTTTGTTAAGGGTGCTGGGGGTTGTAGTTCTGTGAGCAGTAAACTACATTTCCCAGCATTCTCTGGGGGAAGCCATCTGCTTTAAATGCATGGTGTGTACACAGCCTCAGATTCTAATGTTTTCCTATAGTTGGAGTTGCCAACATGCCACCCATGGGTGCAATGGTACTGTGGGAAGGAGCGGGTTTTCCCCTGGTTGTTGTTGTTTAGTCGTTTAGTCGTGTCCGACACTTCGTGACCCCCTGGACCAGAGCACACCAGGCACTCTTGTCTTCCACTGCCTCCCCATGTTGGTAAGTTTGAGAACACCATCCAACCATCTCGTCCTCTGCCGTCCCCTTCTCCTTGTGCCCTCCATCTTTCCCAACATCAGGGTCTTTTCCAGGGAGTCTTCTCTTCTCATGAGGTGGCCAAAGTATTGGAGCCTCAGCTTCATGATCTGTCCTTCCAGTGAGCACTCAGGGCTGATTTCCTTCAGAATTGATAGGTTTGGTCTTCTTGCAGTCCATGGGACTCTCAAGAGTCTCCTGCACCATAATTCAAAAGCATCAATTCTTTGGCAATCAGCCTTCTTTATGGTCCAGCTCTCACTTCCATAAGCATTCTAGGGCCCCTGTCTCACTGCCCCCTTGGTCACAACGAGGCTCGGTTCCTTCTTTTTTGAAAAGCCCATAGAGCTGGAGGAGGAAGTTGGAAGAGTTGTGCTCTTTCCCCACTTCCTCTTCCAGCTCTGTCTGTTTACTTTTCAAGGCTCAGATCCATTCTGCGGGATCCAACCTTTACCCAGAGCCATTGGGGAAAGGGAAGTCTTAATGTGCAGGCTTTCTGTCTCTTGGAGAGCGAGCAGGGACTGATCCAGGGGAGGAAATTTACCCAGATAGAGTGGCACCTTCTGCACTCAGTCAAAAATCCAAACACGCCTGTAGAGGACATAAAATATTTGTCACTCCCTGATCCTATCTGATAACACGCACGCTGCACCTTCCAAGTGATCTGTGAAGCCCAGGTTGTGCTAAACACACTAGGGTTTGTTCAAAAACTGTTTTGCATTTCCAAGGGGAATATTTGCATTTACTGCTTTGTCCAGGGGCCCTGTCACCATATGGCGACAGAGAAGTCTGGGTAAAGATTATATTGCTATAGTTGAGTAAACACTATGGACTGTTTTCTTCTCCTTTCACTCTTCCCCACCCTAAATATCCATCCCGAGGAAGAGTCCTGTGTAGCACAAAAGCTTGCATCATTCCCCCCCCAATGCTATCTTTTCCCAAGCAGTTTGCTATGTACTTTGAATGGGATTAGATGTCAAAACCTGTGTATTATTGTGGTTAGAGTGTTGGACTGTGACCTGGGAGCTCAAGATTCAAATCCCCACCCAGACACGAAGTTCGCTGGGTGACCTTGAGCCAGTCACTGTCTCTCAGCCTAACCTACCTCACAGGGTTGTTGTGAGGAGAAAATGGGGGGGGGGGAGAGAGACATACAGCACCTTGAGGTCCTTGGTGGAAAAGGGGGGATAGAAATCTAATAAATAAATAGATCCGGTGAAATATACTTAGAGTTGAGTGTGGATTTCATGCTCTTTATTCAGCTCATAGTAGTGAGGAATGCCAGTTCCCCCGAAACATCTGCTTTATATACATTATTTACACAATGGGCCCCACGTGATTGGCTAATTCCGGGATTCTCCTATAGGCCAATCAGGCTGTGGATTCACTTCCACCTGGAGTTGGATTGGGTGGCTCCTGTGGACCAATCAGACTGCTGCATTCTGGATCCTATTGTTCTAGGACCAATCAGACTGCTGCATTTTGGATCCTATTCAACTCAGTACATAACACCTTGCAAAGTCTGGCACCCGGAATATGTTTACTCAGGAGCATGCCCCATTGGTTCAATGGGACTTACTTCCAAGTAATGGTGCTTAGGATTGCAGCTTTAAGTCTGCAATAAAGACCATCCACCAGCGTTTCAGCTGGTTTCTGCTTAAAGGAGAGAGCAAAAAGCCAGCTCACTGTACCTCTTGTGCTGGAATATATCCCCAAAGCGTGCAAGTTGGAGGGCATGAGCAGCTGGTGGTGACGTGGGTGCCTTTCACAAAACCCAAATCTTGTGGTCTGGTCAGGATCAGCAGCCCAGCAATGGCTGCTTTCTAAACTCCAGCCTGCGAGCCGAGACTGTGGGCATCCCTGCGTAAGGGGAAAGGGCATAGCTCGGTGGTACAGCAGGAGTTCAATCCTGCCTTCTGCAGGGATGAACTGCATCTCTGATTGCCCCACACCTGACATCACAAATGGTGTGGGGCAGGTGACTTGGGGGGGGCATTGGGGAGGCCTGGCAGGTCAGATATGGCACATCGATCAGATGTTCCCCATCATCCCTGCTGTGGCACAAGAGACAATTAATTGGGCACATCATCATCTGCCAGGCAGCCCTTCCAATATGCGAAGGTGCCGATTATATCACTTCTTTGCTGCCTTCGGCCTTTAGGTTTTGTACCAGGAATGCCAAATACATGTCTCTAGCAATTGTCTAGCCTGCAGCAAACCTCTAACTGAAGCTGCCCAGGGACTTTTGCTGAATGGCCCTTGTTTTCTTTTTAAGAAAACGTTATAGACAGGTCTTGGTCACAGAGCATTGCTGGATAATATCACAGTACATGATCTGCTATCTGGAAAATTTCCATTTTCATTCCAGTTTCCACTAACTGCAGAAAAGTAACACCTCAGCAGGGCTAAAGAGCTTGAATGTGGCTTTGGGAGATGCACTGTGCCTGCTGAAAACGAAACACAGGTTTCTAGCCCTCATTGATCAATGTTAATCAATACAATGTCCTCAGGGCTGAGCAACGTAACAACTCCTTTAGAGTCCCCTTCCACCATTCCTGTCACATAACATACACCTCACAGCCAATACACAGATGCACACCTGTAACCTGCTGTACAGGTGTATTTGAGCATCTGGTGGTTTGGTGAATAGGTGGTGTTTGCAATAAAAACAATTAAATCCCAAATGACAGTGTGAAGGTTGGTAGTACAAAGACATACATGCAATACTATCAGAAATCTTCAATGTCCCTCAGTCTCCCCCAGGCTGTTTCACCAACAAACTCACGCAAATACTCTTAGCCCATAGAAGAATAATGTAAAGTCAAACATTTCGCCAGAAATACAATCTCTGTCTTGGATTAACTAACACAACTGATTCCCCAAGCCAATCTAAAATATATCTACAGTAATAGTATAGTGGTCTATGCAATAATTCATCAGATTTAGATTAAAAAGTAAAACCTTGGCTGGGTTAAATAATAATAATGAAACATGCCCTTTAAAACATCTTGCCATTTTTACATAAACAGCTGTGTGGAAAATGCTTGTCTCTTAGTTTTTCTATGCAAGGATTGAATCTAAGGATATTACTGTATTTGAAATTCCTTCTGACGAACAGATACCTTTGAAACACACTGGAACCTGGAATGGTGCAAGATTTTAAAATCCTATATATTTTATTGTGCATATATTTGTGAAAATGACATACAAAAATGCATTTTTGAAAATGGTTTTGGAAAAATGTGGATATTTGTATATGTGCATCAGTCAATCACTTTGCGGTGCTAATGGACTCTGTCCTGTCATTTTTTGAATTGCAAAGAATGACTTTCCCATTACGTTAATTTTCCTCTAACATACCCACTCCTCTTTGTGTGCCATCCTCAACTACCTCCTGATCCTGCCCTGCCAATATTCCAGTTCTGTTCTCAGCTACAGAACAGAAGTTAAAATGTTGAGAGTCTAGGGATAGGGAAGAAATGAGATTCAGTTTGCATTTAAAGGCACAAACTACTGAATTTGTGCTTTCCAGAACAATACGTGAACTGAAACGCCGGCATCCTCCAAAATTCACATCACTCCATTTTTACAATCCAGTTCTCCAGCCAAGTTAACTGCATTGATGGCATTTACACAATCAAATGCTGTGTCTAGTTTGGCTCTTAAACTAGCTGCTTCGGCGGCCCCACATTCAAGAACAAGACTAAGAACTAGTGGCTGAGTATTTCCTCCTCCCTCCCAAACATGTTTTCCTTTTGTGTTGTGTCTTGCTGGGTGTGGGCAAGATGATGCCTACGCCAGCCTTAGATTGGGGTAGAGCCATAGCTCAGGGGTACAGCACCTGCTTTGCATGTAAAGGGTCCCAGGTTCAGCATCAGCACTGATAAGGCCACCAGAGAACCCTGCCTGAAACCATAGAAAGGTGCTGTTATCTGGTGTGCACACTACTTAGATGAACAATGGTCTGACTCAGTATAAGCCAGATTCCTGTGTTTGTTTGTTTGTTGCATTAATATCCCACCTTTTCCTCCAAGGAGCTCAAGGTGGCGTATATGGTTATCCCCCTCCTCATTTAGTCTCCACAACAACCCTGTGAGGTAGGTTAGGCTGAGAGGCAGTGACTGGCTCAGGGCCACCCAGTGAGCTTCACTGCTGAGTGGGAATTCGAACCTGGTCTCCCAGATACTAGCCTTTCGCTCTAACCACTACACCATACTGCTGCAGCCACTTCTGGTATGCAGTGGGTCTATATCCAGGGATTCTTCCTTTACCAGGGAGGCACAACCAACGCTAGGGATGAGGAAACAGCTGAGTAGGGGGAATGGGTTTGGGTTTGGGTTTGGGTTTGCTTTTGTTTTAAAATCCACTTACCAGCAGCAAGGGCAGCCAACCTCCTCTTGGGCGTAGCATGCAAGATGCCATCAGCTAACAGGCCCCAGGGTTGAAAATGATCCCCAGCTCCCCCAGAAGGGAGTTAGCATCCCGACACCATGCGCCTTTGGCCACTCTCTTCCTGATCTTCCTTTCTACCTGCTGTGGCACCTGTTCCCTTTTGGCTGGGCAGACGGCTTTGTCCCCTCCTCCTTCCACACCCACAACTCAGGAGGAAGTGAATCAGCCAGCGGCAAAACCACCAGCAGCAACCCACTGGGCAAACAGCTCCCCATTATTTTGCCCAGACTTGGAGGGATAGTTCAATAACTGGGATGGGATAGTTCAATTGGTAAGAGCACGAGACTCTTCATCTCAAGGTTGTGGGTTCGAGTCCCACGTTGGGCAAAAAGATTCTTTGCATGGGGTTGGACTAGATGACCCCCGTGGTCCCTTCCAAGTCTACATTTCTATGATCTGGATCACCACAGGGCCCCCTTAAAATAAAGTGGATAAATATGTTGGTTTTTAAAAGTAGCCCAGGTTGCTGTTTCAACACCTAAACCGGGGGGGGGGGCTGACCTGTGGCTCTCCAGGTGTTGTGGACAGCAACTTTCATCAGACCTAGCCAGCATGGGCAAGCATCGGAGAGGATGGGGGTTGTAGTTCAACAATATCTGGGTGGACGCCGGTTAGGCAGAGGTGGAGTCTGTTTGCATTAGAGGCCTAAAACACAGCAAGGTCAGTCCCCCCCGCCTCGCATCAGATAAGGGGCATAGGTGTCTTCATCCTCCACACATGACTTTTTTGGTTTCCCTGCTCCTACAACCGCACAACCCCCAGAACTTGTATTCATGAAGCTGGCATGCTAGGGTACATTCACTGCTTACTCCGCATCCAGTTTTGTAGTTGAATTGAAACTGGTTTGAAGGAGGAAATATGTATCAAACAGCAGTATTTATTTTAATAAAGTACAGGATCAATATGGCTAATGTCGCGTGAATATGACTTCAAAATCTAGCAGTAGGAGCTCACTGGATGCAGAGTAAAAGGTCTTGTGAACATAAGCCTGATCTACATTAAGACACAGTAGGTAGGGCAATCTGGGACGCGGGTGGCGCTGTGGGTAAAACCTCAGCGCCTAGGGCTTGCCGATCGCATGGTCGGCGGTTTGAATCCCCGCGGCGGGGTGAGCTCCCGTCTTTCGGTCCCAGCTCCTGCCCACCTAGCAGTTCGAAAGCACCCCTAAGTGCAAGTAGATAAATAGGTACCGCTTTATAGCGGGAAGGTAAACGGCATTTCCGTGTGCTGTGCTGGTGCTGGCTTGCCAGAGCAGCTTCGTCACACTGGCCACGTGGCCCGGAAGTGTCTTCGGACCGCGCTGGCTCCCGGCCTCTTAAGTGAGATGAGCGCACAACCCTAGAGTCGGACACGACTGGCCCGTACGGGCAGGGGTACCTAGGTAGGGCAATGCCTTTATTAGAATTGACTGAAAGAGTGAGCAAGCTTTTCTGTTTTCAATAACTCTTCTTCACACTAAAAAAGAGGCTGCGGGGTGTTGGTGGAGAAGCAAAGCTGGACAAAGAAGTCTGAAAAAAGCTGAAAAACATCTTCATGTATGCGACAACGGCCGCAAGAGTTCTGGTAGCACAAGGATGGAAGACTGAAGAAATCCCAACTAAAGAATCATGGCAAGAAAAATTGATGGATTATGCAGAACTGGCAAAATTGACACATAAGCTACGGGACAAGGATAACTGTGACTTTAAGGATGAATGGGAACCTTTCACAAAGTATTTGAAGACGCAACAAAGCGAACTGGACTCCTTGGCAGGTTTTGAATAAACATCCACAATTTTTTTTACTGATAGTAATTAGCTAAACAGTTGAAGGATCTATACAACCCTGTAATATGCAGAAAATAGCATTATTGGAGAAACCAAAGACTGGAACTGAGGGAAGTCGGGGGGTGGGGGGGAGGAAAAATGGGGGGGATAAGGATATGTTTTTGGAAAATATGTTTTGTTATAACTTTGAATAAATTTTTTTTTAAAAAAAGAAGAGAAGTCTTCAGTATGGCTTTCAGAATCATGACAAGCTCTGTCCGTTTCCCTTAACCTTCCCCCAACTTGTTGTTTTGCTCGTCATCTAAACTGAAGACGAGACAGGAGAACTGAGAAGCTTGCACACTATTTTGTGACATTCCAGTCGGTCCCAAAAGGTATTATCCTAGTGTGGTTGTTGTAAACCAAGGGTTGTATCTGGGATTAGTTCTACTCAGTACAGATCCATTGAAATTAACGGACCTAACTGATTTCCATGGGTCTGTGACATGCTAAATGACACCTCCCCTCATATATGATTCTTGGCCCCGAGAGTAGCAGATTGTGGCATGGAGAGAGCAGGTATTATCTGGGTTCATTTCCCTTTACAGTGGTACCTCGGGTTACAGACGCTTCAAGTTACAGACACTTCAGGTTACAGACTCCGCAAACCCAGAAATAGTACCTCGGGTTAAGAACTTTGCTTCAGGATGAGAACAGAAATCGTGCGGCGGCAGCGGGAGGCCCCATTAGCTAAAGTGGTACCTCAGGTTAAGAACAGTTTCAGGTTAAGAACGGACCTCCAGAACTGTTAAGTTGTGGGTGAACATATCAGACGACACAGCGATTCTTCAAACAGCTCTTGTTTATTCACAGGCCAGGACAGAACTGAACTGAAGGGTTCAGTCAGCCTGCTTATATAGAGCTCCAGTACAATGTAACTGTATCAATTTTCTAAAACTATCCAATCACTGAATGTCACTTTCGATCCCTTATTTGCATAACTATCTAGCCCAGGGTGAGAACTTCAGTACATAACAAGAACAAATTAAATTCTTAACCTGAGGTACCACTGTATTCCCACCCCCATCTTGCTTTTGCTTTTCATGCTAAGCTGTCGCTATTGAATGTACTTGTAGATCTGCAAACACCCTGCATTATAGTGTGAAAGCTTATTGCTTTACTATAAACAAACTACTTTCCACTGCTTTGGAGAAAGTGCATGAAGGGAAGAGATGAGAAAGCAAAATTGATTTGGGGGAAGGGAAGAGACTTGAGCTCCTGAGAGGAAGGACAGAGCCTAGAAAGTTATAGCTGAACTCAGGAGGAGTCGGGAGGTCGGATGCCTGCAGTCCTCTCTCCTGCACACAAAATGGTTGAAACTCGACAGCAGTCCAAGTCCTGCGCTCAGTTCTCCTTCTGAGAAACCTTCCGGGAGGACGCAGACACCGCAATCAAAGCCTGGGCTGTGAAGTAGGTGCTCATTATCAGGAAGCGGGCATGAGGCAGCGAAGAGGAGCAGAAGTGATGGAGGACGACAAACAGGTCGGACACGATGAAGATCACGCTGCCAAGCGAGGTGCTCAGCTGGGCTTCCGTGCGGGACAGAGCACGCCAGCACATGGCGCCGATGATGGCCGCGTAGGCTGGCCCGGCGTAGGCAAAGACACCCTCAAGGCAGGGAAAGATGAGGATGACGTACAATGTGGCCACCAACCCCAGAACCACCAGGAAGGTGAGGGGCCGAAAGGGGCCCAGGCCAAAGGCTAAGATGTAGGAGACATGGCACGCGGCAAAAGCAGCCGTCCCTGCGAGGAGAGAAGGAGAAAAACACACACAGAGAGAAATTTGAATCAGTTTGCACTTAAAGGCTAATCAACCTAGCTCTCATTTTCCGAAACAAATACGCAGACCAAAACACAGCCATCCTTCAAAATTTCCACAAAATTTTGCAGTAAATTCAGTGTGCATAAAAACGCCTACCCTGGTGGAAACACACACACACACACACAAAAATGTACAGTCGTACCTTGAAGGCCGAAAGGAATGCATTAAAAAACCCAGTCGCGGCTTCTGATTAGCTGCAGGAAGCTCCTGCAGCCAGTCAGAAGCCACAGAAGCCCTGTCAGATGTTCGGGTTCCAAAAGAATGTTCACAAACCGGAACACTCACTTCTGGGTTTGAGGCGTTTGGGAGCCAAAACGTCCGAGTTCCAGGGCGTTCAGCAACGAAGGTACGACTCTATTAGATTTGGGGGAAACCACTTTGCAGAACCCGTAAACAAAGCAGAGCTGTGTATTAAGAGACATTTGCACTAAAACGATGGGGAGTTTTTGTGAGGACTTAAAAAGAAAAAATCACAAACCAACGTAGAAATGGGGAACTAGATTTACAATTGGAAAAACGAGAAACAAAGGCCTTACCTACATTATACGACAGAGGTGCGATTCCCTGAATAGAGGGATTGTCATTTAAACCACCCTGGGAATTATAGCTCTGGGAGGGGAATAGGGGTCTCCTAGCAACTCTCAGGACCCTTAACAAACAAAGCCATGACCACCTGAAGTGGCACAAGACTTTAAATGGCTTTAAATGGCCAAGGCAGGCCCTGTGGCATATACAGTCTTGCTGCTGCCTCATCTCTCCTCGCCCTGGCATGGGGCAGCCCTTTGGCCAGAGGGAAGCAAGTAAGAGGCTCAGCCCCATCTTGCCATCCACGACCGACTCCACCCTTCTTCACATTAATCCTTAGATTTTACTAAGATCTGATGCACCCGTTTATCTAGGATGCGAATTAGATTTTAACATCCGTTGGATGGATGTTGCCATCAGCCAGCGTAGCTCCCAGAGGAAAAATACCCCTAGATCTTTCCAATGGAGATGTTCTTCCTGACCTTTCTAGGAAATTATCCCGTCAGTCATTATATGTGTATTGCTGGTGCCCCCATGTGGCGAGAGATAGTATTTGTGGACGGATGAATTCAGATTTGCAGACTAGACAAGTCTCATTTATAATAATAATAATAATAATAATAATAATAATAATAATAATAATGCCATGCCCATCTGGCTGGGTTTCCCCAGCCACTCTGGGCAGCTTACAGCATATCTAAAAGCATAATTAAAAACATCAAGCATTTGCACACATCTGCTGTGGCTAACATACGAAGTGCTGATAAACATTCATTTTTTTCCGTCTTATTTGGGCCCTGTTTTACTAGGTTGCCTAGATTCCGGCTATGGTCTTGATATCTGCTGGCGCTGTTTTGGGCACTTTTTTGCTGCATTTAGCTGCTATGTATGTATGTATGTATGTATGTATGTATGTATATGTATGTATGTATGTATTTGATATTCCGCCCTATACCCGGAGGTCTCAGGGCGGTTCACAGAGCAAGATCAGAATATAAAAACCACAAAATGTATATAATCAAAATAAAAACAACAACCCAATAACTTCTCCCTCCAAAAACAAACAAACAAACAAACAAGGGCATAGGATGTCAATCAAAGCAAAGGCCTGCAGAAAAAGGAACGGTTTTGCCTGGTGCCTAAAGGTGTATAATGAAGGCGCCAGATGAACTTCCCTGGGGAGAGCATTCCACAGATGGGGAGCCACTGCAGAAAAGGCTCTTTCTCGTGTTGCCACTCTCTGGACCTCTTGAGGAGGAGGCACATGAAGAAGGGCCTCAGAAGATGATCTCAGGGTCTGGGTAGGTTCATATGGAAAGAGGCACTCCTTGAGGTACTGCGGTCCTGAGATGTTTAAGGCTTTATAGGTCAAAACCGGCACTTATATATAACTGCATTTCTATCCCATCTTTTCTGCAGGGAGCTCAAGGCAGTGGTTATCCCCCTCCTCACTGAGTCCCCACAGGGCAAACCTCGTAAAATGCAAACTGGTGGTTAACAGAATACAACAGGGCTCCCCCCTCGAACATCTTACCTGGAAGGAAAAGTTCTGACCACACCAAACAGATGTCCCCTACAGCTGAGAACAGCAGGCCTCGGAAAATGTGACGGGCATATGGTGTGAAAACGGCCACGCT
This sequence comes from Podarcis filfolensis, assembly GCF_964270895.1. Taxonomy (NCBI): domain Eukaryota; kingdom Metazoa; phylum Chordata; class Lepidosauria; order Squamata; family Lacertidae; genus Podarcis; species Podarcis filfolensis. The sequence goes on along the minus strand of NC_139615.1, from coordinate 18,783,608 downwards.
GTAGGCGTGGGAAGCCACGAAGAACGCCAAGGAAAGGGCGGGGAGGCATTTGACAATGGCGCTCTGCACACTGTTCTCAGGAAGCCAGAGGATGAAGTACGACGTGCAGGAGATGGCGAAAGGCAGCAGCTTATACAGCAAACTCCTTTTCTAAGGATGCGACATGAAAAGAGAGTTCGTCAGTGATTTCCTCCTCCTTTTAGCCCCTCCCGCAGCATCTCACAGGGCTTTTTCTGTGGTGGCCCCTTCCTTGTGGAATCCCGCCTCCTCTGCAGGGTGTGTTTTGTTCCTCTATTGGTTGTTTTCCAAAGCTCCTTACAGACTTGACTATTCCAATCTGCTTTCAGCTGAATAGGGTTGGTGGTTTATCATTTTAACTGTGTATTACATTAGATGGCGGCTGTTTTAAGTTGTTTTTATGCTTTTAACAGTAGGATTCCTCACTCAGGCAATCTGGCCAGGCATCACCACCATTATTATTTCTTAAGGATGCCAGGCTAGCTTGCCTGGGCAGCGGCAGCAATTCACACTGATCAGTCTGTTTTAATAGTGTTGGTCCTGTTGTTTTCTGTGTCTTTTAATTACTTCTGCTAGCGGGGAGGTAGATGGAGGCAGCGGGCAAGGAGTCTGTTGGAGGCGGGCTCTGTTCACCCTCCTTGAGTGTCTTCCTGGCACACCCCCACCCCACTCCAGCTGCCCAATCCACCAGGGGGGCAAAATGCCTGCCCTGCCCTGGGTGCCGGTAACCCACGCTATGCTGCTGCTTCCAGTTTCCCCATTTGATTTCAAACAGCATTGTGTGCTGTGCTTGGGCTGAACTGACAAGCAGGTTATATCAGGTTTCTTTGACACCTAGTCAAATATCCAAGAACTGTAATATGCAAACACATGAACTTGTACACTCTGAAGCCAAAGTTTGACAGAGAATGCAAATTCCTTGTCCTCACTCTTTCATCGTACAGTGGGGAACACAAATTGTGGATGCAGCCTTTGCCAACCCCAAAGCTTTTGCTGTTCATTATTTTGATGATTGGCCAAGTAATATAGATTGCAGTTTCCCAGTACAATAGTTAAAAGGTAAAGGCACCCCTGAACATTAGGTCCAGGCATGACCAACTCTGGGGTTGCGGCGCTCATCTCGCTTTACTGGCCGAGGGAGCCGGAGTACAGCTTCCGGGTCATGTGGCCAGCATGACTAAGCTGCTTCTGGCGAACCAGAGCAGCGCACAGAAACGCCGTTTACCTTCCCGCCAGAGTGGTGCCTATTTATCTACTTGCACTTTGACATGCTTTTGAACTGCTAGGTTGGCAGGAGCAGGAACTGAGCAACGGGAGCTCACCATGTCGCAGGGATTCGAACCGCCAACCTTCTGATCGGCAAGTCCTAGGCTCTGTGGCTTAACCCACAGCGTCACCCAGTTACCCAGACCAAAAAAGAGAGCTCTGGATCCATTGAAAAGCTTGTTCCCCACCTCCCACCAAGTAAGTGTGTGTGTGTGAGAGAGAGAGAGAGAGAGAGAGAGAGAGAGAGAGAGAGAGAGAGAAAGAAAGAGAGAAAGAGAGAGAGAGAGAGAGAGAGAGAGAAAGAAAGAAAGAAAGAAAGAAAGAAAGAAAGAAAGAAAGAAAGAAAGAAAGAAAGAAAAAGACATTGCTAGTATAAACACTGAAACTAGGAATAAAAATCCTGGGACCCAAATCCAAATGAGACACCAGTTTTCTCCCTGCCATTAAACTGGAGTGTTCCAGTTGTCTTGTTGACAGAATTTTATGGACTCTGAACACTCATGATAGGGAAAGTGCCATCCTTAGAACATGAGAGGGTCCTGCTGGGTCAGATTTCTCTAGTCCAGCATCCTGTGTCCACAGTGGTCAGCCAGACACCTCTGAGAAGTCCGCAAGCAGGACATGAGCGCAACAGCACTCCTTGGCCCACGATCCCCAGCAACTTGTATTTGCAGGCTTACAAGCCTTGACACTGGAGGTAACAGGTAACCTTCATAATATTAGTAGTCCTTGAGCCTTATTTTCCACGAATTTGCTTCATCGCCTTTTAAAGCTGTCCGCTTTGGTGGTGATCACTACATCATGTAGAAGCGAACTCCACAGTTTACCTATGCGATGAATTCTACAGTTTACTTATGCACTGTCCCGAGATCTCCCACAGTTCAGCTTCATGGAATGGGCCCCGGCTTCTTTTGCACACAGGAGGGCTTTGGAAGAAACTCTCCACTTGCTCCATCATTTTAGTGACCCAAAGGGGAGATGAATGGAAGGACTCCTGGCCCTGGAGGGGCTGGCAGAGCTTTGGGGGTGGGGGCTTCACTCGAATATCTGGATTCCTTAAGGACTTGGACAGTGTAGGAAACCTGGGTTCAAAGGTAGGGCTTTAGTGCACCAGGGAGTTTTGTGCAGTGTGTTTTAATAGAAAGCAACGCAAAGGGAGCCAGGATTCCCGAGTTCTCCATGAAAGAGAGGCGTGCAGCAAAAGAAAGCAAAAATCCAGGCGTCTTATCTGAGGCATCAACAGGTTTCTCAGAGGAAGACATCTCCTTAACCTGCTTCCGACAGTTAGTAGGTTGGGCTTAGCGGTTCCCAAACTTTTTGAGGCCAGCACCCCCTTGGTTCCATAAACTCACCCCCCGTGACCCCTGACCTATATAAAAAGCACTATTCAGAACATTCGCACTAAGGAAGATGATGACACAATGAAATTAAAAACAGTAACAATTAATTGTACATTTATTTAAAATCCAGTAAAAGCTATCTAGTTGACTTCAACAAAAAGGATGACCTTGATCCAGTGATATGAAAAAAGTCATTTACAACTCCAGTACCCGCAACCCCCATAAATCCTACTGCCTGCCAGGGAGAAGAAGAAGAGGAGGAGTTTGGATTTGATATCCCGCCTTTCACTCCCTTTAAGGAGTCTCAAAGCGGCTAACATTCTCCTTTCCCTTCATTCCCCACAACACAGACTCTGTGAGGTGAGTGGGGCTGAGAGACTTCAAAGAAGTGTGACTGGCCCAAGGTCACCCAGCAGCTGCATGTGGAGGAGTGAAGACGCGAACTCGGTTCCCCAGATTACGAGACTACCGCTTAACCACACCACCACACTGGCTCCAGCCACTGATCTAGCTCACTAATCTATCTCAGCATTGTCCACCCTGACAGCAGCTATTTCCAGGCAAGGCTGTTCCCCAGCCCTACCAGACAATGTCAAGAACTGAACCTTGGCTTGTCGACAAGCAAAGCACTGAGCTATGGGCCCCTCCCCAGATCGAGAAATCTCCCAGGGAGCCCCATCTCCCACCAGTGCCTCTCCTGTCTCCTTCCATCCACCCTTTGTAGAAGATATACAGACTCTTACGTTGGCCGCTGCCTTTTTCTTGTAATGGGCATCTAGCTCCAGGATATCCATGGCCACTGCTAGCGCTGGCGGTAACAGATGCTGCCTGATCTTGAAGCGGGTGCCAGTTATGCTTGCACCTTGCAGCAAAGTGGACTTTCAACTCCCTCAGGGTACAAGGGGCCAACTGATAAGACGCAATCCATACCCGTCACACTGTCTCTGCTTGGTACCAGAGTAGTAGTAATAATAATAATAATAATAATAATAATAATAATAATAATTTATTATTTATACCCCGCCCATCTGACTGGGTTTCCTCAGCCACTCTGGGCAGCTTACAACAAAATATTAAAAATACAATAAAACACCAGACATTAAATACTTACCTAAACGGGGAATCATAATAAAGGCTTTGCCCCACCCCTGCTCTAGACCCTCAAGTTCTGTTGAAAAGAAACCATTACCAAGCACAAGCTGATCAATACTCCCCTGCTCACAGAGGCAGGCCAGGAGGAACAAGAGGATTGGTAGTATCGTTCTTCTCCTTAGCGCTCTGAAGGGCTGCAGCCTTTTATTAAATCGTTGGCGTGAGGGGCTGCAGAGGTGGGTCATGAAAGATCCTAGCTAATCACATGTGCACACAGGGCCGTCTTACCCATAGGTGCTAGGGGTGTGGGGCACCCGGGCGCCAGGCTCTTAGGGGCGCCAGGCCGAGAGTCCGGGGCCCGAGAGTTGAGTCCAGGAAGAGCCCGTCCATCGGTTGGAGCGCCGCGAGAGGAGGCTCTGTGCCGTGAGTTTGAGTGTGACTGAGCCAGCGAGATGCTGAGGCAGCCGGCCGGCTCTGCCCTCCTGCGCGCCTGGGACTGGGCAACCGGGGGGGGGGCGGCACCAGGCGGATCTTTGCACCCCAGCACCGCATATGCTTAAGACAGCCCTGTGTGCACATAACACACAGGGTCTTGTGGATCTTGATGGCAGCATTTCATAGCTGCTTTCCAGATCATAAGCATAAAGTATGCACAAATTTATTGGAAGAGGGCAGGCAAACAGGACCCTCTTATAGCAAGCATACCTCTGTTTAAGGCCGAGCTGGAATGCTGAGATTATGCTCCTAGAGTATTCATGGGGATGTAGCCAATATCTTGGTCCGTGACTATGGAGGCCAATTCTGGATCCACACATCCTTCCACAGTGCGGACATAAGTTTCCGGGAGGGAGTTGATCATGGTGAGGGTTTGCCAAGCGTGCCTTCCTCTTAGCATGTGTCTCCCTTTCGTCCTGAGTTTGAGTGTCTCCAAATGTATGGAAACTTATTCATGTATGCAACTACAGTGGCAAGAATGTTACTCGCTCCAAAATGGAAAGAAGCAGAAGTCCAAGCGAAGGAAGAATGGAAACAAAAACTTATGGAATATGCAGAAATTGTGAAACTTACTGGAAGAATAAAAAATCAAGATAACAAATTTTTGTTTATAAAAGAATGGAAATGGTTTATTGAATATTGACAGATAAATTATAAACAGATAAAAACATTGGCAGGATTATTGTAATAACCTGCAGTTTTATAAGAGTACTGGTATATATTTAAAGATGAATAAAGGAGTGAATTGCCGTAAGTTAATTTGGATATGCAGAAGATATTAAAAACAAATTGAAGGAACCGCAGAAAGAGGGCGAAGAAAGTCAATTTCTGAGATGTCAAAATGATTGTAAAATTGGTGAAATGTATAAAATTAGTGAAATGTATAAACTTGAAAAGTAAAAAAAAAAAGGGGGGGGGAGATGTAGCTGACTCCAGTGCAGCTAACAGAGAGCAAGTCTCCTCTAGTCTAGCCTACTGCCCAAAGGCACTTACCATCCAGCACCCAGGATGTGCTACTAGGAAATAGCAGCAAACCAGCAAAACCCAATGCCTAATTGTGTAATCCAAAGAGAGAGAGTTTTGTATCTCTTTGGATGACCTCCAAAGACTTGCTCCAGTTTAAGAGGACTGCTCCACCCAATCCTCTGTCAAAGTAAAGAGCAATGGAATTTTGTTTCTTTGACTTTGGTTCCTCGGAGAAGGCGTTGCTTGCTCCTTTGCGATGTGGCATGCACGCACAGCACCCCCATTGGTGTGAACTGAGTTTAGGGCTGCGGAGCTCAGACTTGGAAAGTCTAAGTAGCTGTGAGGATCACCAGGTAACCTTGGACCACTGGTGATCTGTTTAACTTACCTCACAAGCTTGTTCTGAGGACAGAGGGAAGACAATCATGATTGCCACCTTGAGCTCCTTGCCAGATAGATGGAATGTTAATGGGGGGGTGTGTGTATCTATTCTTCAAAGCACAGAAATGTACAGATCAGAGACAAGGCCTTTCCTGTGGTGGCACCCCATTTACTGAATGTCCCTCAGGACTACCTGGCTGCTTGCCTACTGGGACACTCAATTATGTTTTAGTTTGTCCGCTCAAATCAATTGTTCTGTGGTTCTTATGCTATGACTCCAGCGGATGGCATCACCTCCCATGGGATGTCCTCTTCATCCAAAGAAACAGCAAAGAGATTTTGGGAAAGGTGGCAGGCTCTTGGTTTTTGCTACTCTTGATTTAAGCCTCCAGTATCCAAGCTACAATCCCTACCCAGACCCCTTTTCTTCTGGGCAAAGCCACCACCAGCACCTGCCTTGAAGACCATGGGCTCTTGCAGCAGAGAACAAATCATTTGCAGCTATGTGTACATAGTGTAGACTTGACCATTTCAGGCTGAAAATACCATTTCAGTTATTTTCTTTAAATGTTGCTTTGCTGCAAAACAAACAAACCAACCCCTCAGATAAAAAGCTAGCACATTAGGGAAGATGTTCCTAGTCCAGCCTACTCCTTGCACTGCTTGATGTCTACCAGCAATGAGTTATTTGCATAATAAAACCATTCAAAACTGGAATCCTCCACCTGGACTCCGAAGAAAGGCTGTAACTCAGTGGTGGAGCATTTGCTCTGCTTGCAGTAGATCTCCAGTTTAATCCCTAGCATATCCAGGTAGGATTTATTACTGTTTATATTAAACAAATGCAGACATTGCTTCACAGCAGAGCCTTCAAAGCAGTGCACATGGCAAAAGCAGGACAGAACACGCAAACACAAGCTCCAAGAACAGTAAAACCAACTCAACTGGAAAACTTCGCTTCGTATCTCCTAATAACCGCTCCAAATGCCTTCATACAGTTCTTAAATAGCACTGGGGGGGAAACAGTGTGCCCTGTGGCAGCCCACAACAGAAATGCCTAGGGGGCAAGGGGCATTCCCACAGTGCCATTCCCTGGAACCAACCTTGCAGGTAGGACTGGAAGCACTTAAAACAGTGCCTCTCCCAACACGCATCTCACAGAGCCCATCTAGGATTCCATGGTTGATAGTGTCAAAAGCCAGAGAAAGCAGCAAGGTTGCTCTCCCCTTGTCCTTCTCCCTATGGGGATCATTCGCCAGGGCGAACAAGGCTGATTCAGTCCCAAAACCAGACTGAAATGGATCTAAGTAAACAGTTTCATCTAAGAATGCCTGCAGTTGCTTGGCCACCATCGTCTCCATCACCTTCCCCCAAAAGGTATTATTAGTAGCTGGCTGATAACCAACATAGAGGGTCCAGGGTGGGTGGGTGTGGGTGTGTTTAAAGGAGTGGACACACCACTGCCTCTTTTGAAGTGGCGGGTACATTTCTGAAACCATGGGAAGCCACTGCCAGCCAGTGCAGACCAGGTGTCTTCAGCCTGCTGCTTTCCAGATGTTTTGGACTACAGATGTTTAGGAAAAGCTGGTGTAGACAATACTGAGTTTTAATGACCAGTGGTCCAGTGTGTTGGACTAGGACCTGGGCAAACAGGGTTCGAATCCCCACTCAGCCATGAAGCTCCCTGGGTGACCTTGGGCCAGTCAGCATCTCTGAGCAAACCTACCTCCTAAGATTGTTGTGAGAATGAAATGAGTAGAAGTACCACATACACCACTTTGAGCACCTTGGAAGAAAAATGTGGTAATAAGTAAAATAACTCCTTCCAAGGTGGTTTCCTATTTTGGTAGTATAGTCCATTCTGTAACATCAGGACTCTAACACTGGTGGGTTTTTTTGTGGGGGGTGACACACAGAGTGGGAGGAGGCAGCTAAGGAACTATTGTTTCGCAGAAAAACGCAGAGAGCCAAGTCTATTACGGCCATAGAATCTCTTTATTCAAACAGAACACACACATACACACACACAGGGAAAAAGAAGAAAAGAAATTACTGACATGGCATGAACATGGCATGACGCAGACGACGCGAAAGGCCACTTCTGTCCTTTGTGGTTTAAGAGCTTCAAGAAATATTGCCACTTATATGGGGGTGGGAGAAAGAGGAAAGGGAGAGGTGGGGAAGGGGTACAAGTTTACTGACCACCTGGAAGTAAAGAGGTGGGGTGAAGGGTGCTTAGTGCTTGCGCAAGGGAAAGGTCCCTCCACCGTGACTTCGCTTCCTACCATGCTCAATGTCCCGAATCAGACCTCTACAAACCTTGATATTAGATCTTCTTGCCACCTCCACACATACACCAAGCCCCACGGGCACTGGCGTTATGTACCCTTCCAAATCTCAAGGTGTTCTTGGCTGAACTTTTTTGCAATGCTCTTGTCCCAATTCTGTAGTCAGAGGCAAGGGTGAGGCAGTGAGATTTCGTTTTTCCTTTAAACACTATAAAAAGGAGCTACAGAAAAGTCCAAAGCACGTCAACAGCTGGATGGGAGGCCAGAAGGGAGAGGGGAAAAGCAGTGATTCTGGGGCCTTTGGTGGAAAATCCTGTTTCTAGGAGCCCCAAGAGAAGAGGAGCAGGATCTGGTTGGGGTAAGAACAAGAGCTCCTTGGCCTTCAAGGGAGTGTAATTGGGAAGCAGGGGGGCATTTCTCTTTGGAACAAGGATTATGGAGAAGGGGAGGCTGCAGGATAGGTCCCTAGGGCATTCTACCAGGGTCATTTTGGTCTTTTGTGTTGTTAAGTGCAGGGCCTTGAGCCAGAACTCTCAAAGAGGCAGGAGAATTTGGTTTTAAGTAGGTGGAGGGGGGCAGAAAACCCCAAACCAACCAACCCAAACAGATTCAGGGATGCAGGGGGAATAAACTGGGGGTCTAAAGTTACTTTTCTACAATGCACTTACTGCAGTTCTGCAAGGTGAATCCCACCACATAACCCCAGAGAAAGAAACCCTCTCCGTTTCTGATGACTCCAGAGGGGAAAGATTGCAATATTTGGATCCAATGGTTGCTGCAGTTAGGAGCAGCGAGGACGTGGGCCAAAATGCAGCCACCAACTCTTTTATCTGTTAATGTGCAGCTGGTGTCTGTCGATCAGCCACAATGAAGCTGAAGGACAAGCCAATATTCACGGACAAACTCCCTGTTGGAGACTGGTGGGGTTTCTGAAATCACAATGGAGCTGCATAGGGCTAAGGATCATTTCCAAAACCAGCTATAGAACACATGCTGCTGGCATGGGTATCATTCCCCCCCATGTCTTTTTTCAACAACCACTGCCAGGGGAGGGAAGATGCTATGACAGGGTATTGAGCTTCCCCTCCCCACCATGCTGCTGCTTGGATATGCGGGAGAGACTGTGGACTTCCTGTGGAGCTCTTTAATAGTGATAAGGAAACAAACCAATGCTGGAAGGAAAGTGAGTGGGGAAGGCAAAATCCACTGGGAGGAGGTCCAGCTTAAATCTCAGTGAGCTGGTGGACGTATGCTGACAGCGGGAGAAACAAAATGATGGAAACTTTAGGGTGAATCCAGATTTCACATGGTTGTACGCACACATCTCTCCTAAAAATTCTGTTCACTGAGTACACTGGTTGAAGAACCCCAAATGATGGTGATGTTTGGGGAGGCAGGCGGGGAACGGAAGCAACTATTTTCAGTCAGGAGACAGGGAAGGCTGGCTCTGCCTCCCTCTCCTTGGCCACCCATTGGTTCCTCTTGGATATTAGCTTCAAACAAGTGTCACGAGGGCAGAAATATCACGATTTCATCCCAGTGTGGAAAGGACAAATGCAGCAGCTCTCACACAACCACACCCCCCTCACTGCCCTTCCTAACCCTACTTGAGGCAGTGGTCTTCAGAGAAGCCACTTTAGGCAACCTCCTGATCCTTCTTTACCCTGTGAGATAATTCTGCCGTGCTAATCTGACCTGCCACCCTGTGGGCAAATTTGGAGACCTGTGGGAAGAGAGGAGCTGTGGCAGACTTGTGCTTGCAGGTGTGGCTGTCAGGTAGAGGAAGAGCCCTCAAAACAGTGGCGAGATTGTTGCCTGGTGGGTTTTTTTCTCCCCGCCCTGTTCAGTGTTACCCCCCCTCCCCATCAGAAGACCTCTGGTACGATATAAGCATAAAATTTAATTGCATCAAAACAGACAGGTTTTGCTCAGTGCAGCAGTGTGTACGTATGCATACTGGGAGGGCGGGGGGGGGGTCGTCGTAGGGGAAAGAGGCCAAAGGAGGAGAGACGGATTCCCTCCCCCCCCCCCGCCCTGCAGAATTCCTGGGGGAGAGGCACTCTTGCTGGGCTGTGCCAACCAACGGGCCAGGAGGAGGAAGATGCTTTTGCGCTTGGGACGCACATCCGTTTCTCTCGCAGGTGCTCGCCGGTACCAGGTCCTGGTTTCTTCAGTGATTGCTCGGGGTGGGATAGGGGGAGAGGCTGGGCTCTTTCGCTGCCCCTTGCTGCTTTCTCTTCTGCCCCCTCCCCCACCTGCCCACGGGGGTGAAGGCACCGGAAGGACTGGGGACAGTCCCTGGCAAAATGGACTTGTTCGAGCAAGCAGCTGTGGGCCTTCCCCAGTGACGAGACCCACGGAGAGGCTTTATCTGGGGAAAGATAAGGACGGGGTGTGAGTGCATATTAACTATTTCGTCTACAGCTTACACATGGAGGAATGTGGGTATTCACGCAGGAGGGAAGGAGCAGCTAGCTGCGCAATCCAGGAGTTTTACATCACGTGCGGAATTCAGCATCTTCTTTCAGTATTAAAAAGCAAGAACGAGCTTCTCATTCTCACGACGTCCGAAGCAGAAGAGAGGTTCTGTAGGGGAATCCCACCCTCTTCCATGAGCCAAGGACTCCCAACCCATCTCCTGGTTCCCAGATGCTATCCTTCCTGCATCGTGGCAGGCAGAGCAATGAGCAGTTCGCAGGCTCATCTCCTCTTACCTACAGTCCCTCCTCACCTGGCTGCCGGCTGCTGCTGCTCTTCTGTCTGTTGGGAGCTGCTGTGCTGGGGTTGTGGAGTCTCTGCTGTCCCCTGGAGCGGCTGGGCGGAATCAGAGGTAGTTGGGGGAGGCTCTACTGTGCTGCTGAGGAAAGACAAGAGGGAACTGGTGGCAGAGCAGGAGTGAAGCATTCCCACCCACCCCCTTAGCCATGGCCTGGTCACACCACACAAATGTTGGAAAGGAGTGTCAAATTTCACGTGACACACACTGTTCTCACAATCAGATTAGAAAAGGAGGTCAGATCTAACCAGTGATACAATCCAGGTCTTGAAATCTCTACCTTTCCCAGATACTGAAGATCACATAAATGTGGAGTGTTTGTGAGAGAGAGATCATCACACAAGGAATATGGCCTCTATATCTGTTTTGTTGCTGTGTTTCTCCGGCAGAAATTAATGGTTTCCGGCAGGGTGGATAAAAATCAAAGATTTTTTTATTTTTAAAAAATTGATTTTAAAAAAAATATTAATCAAATGTTTTTGATTTAAATTGGATTTTAAAAAGAAAATGCTTTTGGAGGAAAAATCTTCCTAAAGATAGCTTTCTATTTAAGTTACATTATAGTCCAAAGGCTATTCATCAGGAAATAAGGATTTGTTTTAAGTTTTTCATGTGTGCTAAAACTCAGTCTGTTTAAAAAACAAATGTTTAACCACATCAGTTAACAAACATGGATACATATGCTATAATGTTATAGTTTTAGTTAAATTGTTACTAAGGAAATGATTATTTTCCTCCTTCCAATAAAGTACAGCAGAAAAGTTGTCCAAATATAAACCGTTCTTATTAAATCTCACAATAATTTCATAATTATCTGTCTATGTATTTCTAATAGTATAACCAAACCAGTAATTTTTGATATAACTGTAAAAACTGCTCTGAAAATTTATTATTCCAAAAATGCAACCTTCACCTGGTTGTAAATATTAAGATTATACCAGCAAGAATGAGTCTTTCTGTAAAGAAATGATTTAAATCAAGTCTTACTGACTAGTGATTTAAATTCTGATTTTAATTAATTTGATTTAAATCAAATCCACCCTGGTTCCCAGGGAATAGTACTGAAAGGGAATAAAGAACTACAAAAGGATACTGACAAGGTGTCAATAACCTCCACCCCATCCCCTCAAGCCAGATTAAGAGGCAAATTTTCCTTCACACCAGTCTTTCGAGGCTGCAGCCCTCTAACATGTGATGTATTTATTCTCTAGGTCCATCTTAACCTGCTTTTCAAATCACAAATAATTCTCCCGGTGGAATACCGTTCAAATTCAACAGATAGATAACCCAACGAAAAAGGACCAGATAAAAATCAGAGCCAGCATAACAAGACAATTCCTTCTTCCCTAAGTCCTAGTCACAAAAAGCCTGACTGAAAAGGAAAGCTTCAAAATCACCCGCTTTAAAAGGGCCAAGCTCCCAGATCTGTAACAGTCTGGTGGTTCACATGTTACAGCAATCTATGGTTTAATGTGAATGAGCAGCATGGTGGGGCCTGTTGCTGAAATCCCCTGCCCCTGCCATGCTGCTGGAAAACAAGCAGTGGCCTGGTTTGCCGTGCCACCCAAGCCTGGTGTTGCGGTTCCTTTCTCTTTTGTTTTTCTGAAGTAGGATCATTACGAGAGCCATGTGCCCTGCTTGCTAGAGGGCAGAGTAACATTTTCCACGGTGACCATCAATGTCAAACGTTGGTTATTTAAAAAAATGTTTTAACTCCACCAACTAGACTCTCTCTCTCTCTCTCTCTCTCTCTCTCTCTCTCTGTGTGTGTGTGTGTTTTTACACATGTGTCTACACACACAGATATATATTTTAATACTCTTCCAATATACCTGGCGACTTTTGGAGCATTTTGTTGATATTAGTGTACTTATTCACCTTTATAATCAGGTGCCTATCCCTTAGTAACTTTTCAGGGGAACCAAGAGCCATCTGTGTCACGGATCACACCTCACCATCTTACCTGGCTACTGTTGTCATGGTGACGGGATTTGGTGGGTCACCCCCTTCTGGGGGGCCTGTGTCTGGAGTGGGAGGTTCCTGTTGAACACTAGAGGTTTCTGCAAGGGTGGGGTTGGGGAGAAAAAGAGGGAAAGAAGTTCAATCATAAGTGGATAAATGGTGATGGGTGTATCACATCCAGAGGCAGCAGACAGGCTCAGAAAGGGTTATGTATGAAAGCCAAGCCCCTCTCAACTGCTGTAAACCTCACCTCTACGGAGCTGCTATTTCTGAGCTTCCAGGCATAAGCCGCCTACACCCCCCCCCCCCGTTCTTGCATTCATATGTACTAGAGACAGACAGTAGGGAAGCAGAAGGCATTATAGTCATGGGGTGTTTAAGGAAGCTCACACAACTAAAGGTAAAGGTAAAGGGACCCCTGAACATTAGGTCCAGTTGTGACCGACTCTGGAGTTGCGGCGCTCATCTCGCTTTATTGGCCGAGGGAGACGGCGTACAGCTTCCGGGTCATGCGGCCAGCATGACTAAGCCGATTCTGGCGAACCAGAGCAGCGCACGTAAACGCCGTTTACCTTCCCGTCGGAGCGGTACCTATTTATCTACTCGCACTTTGACGTGCTTTCAAACTGTTAGGTTGGCAGGAGCTGGGATCGAGTAACGGGAGCTCATCCCGTCGAGGGGATTCGAACCGCCAACCTTCGGATCAGCAAGCCCTAGGCCCTGTGGTTTAACCCACAGTGCCACACGACTAGGTGGCAGCAAACTCCCACAGCTGCACAAAAGAATGCGCTGAAGAAACTCCTGAACTCCCAGTGGGCTGGTCATCAGGGGAAGTGGCTTAGGGTGGAGAGTTGGTGGTGCAAAGGTTAGAAAGATAGGCTGTGATGTGGGAAGCCCAGGTCCAAAAGCCTCCCTTGCTCAAAGTATGAAGCTCACTGGAAAGACACGGGCAAGTTGCTCTGTCATCCTAACCAACTGCTGAGATGCTAAGGGAAGGGTCCATTACTTCAAACTGCCCCCTCTCTACCGCTGGGCAATTCTGTGTTTATATTGCTACTGTCGCCTTATAGTCATTTGTGGAGAAGGACAGAAGTCCCTCGTTGACAAAGGGGAGGGGAAGACAGAGGAAGGAGAAACCTGAAGGAATGGGTGGTTGGTCGCCTAACAAGGACCATGGGAGCTACGTCTCCTCCAGGACCCCTGCTCTCCCGTCCCTGAAGTTTTCCAGCCAATTGGGGCCCTATAGCACTAACCAGGCACGAGGTGGCTGCTGTGGTCACCAGAACTTTATTTTTTCTTTTGGAGGTAGGTAGGAAGGAAATGTATTTTAGGTTAATGGCATCATCTGGGCCATGCCCTAGGTTAGAGCAGCCGCTTCTATTAAGGCAGAGCAAGAGCAGCCAACTACAGATTTTATTTAGGTCACAGAAGTCCAACTGCCAGCAGCCGGGTCCCAGTGCTACCATCCCATAGAAAGGACCGGCTGGCCAACTGTTTGCCTAAAGCACAATCCAAATGTCTTTCCCCTCCAAAAGGGGCAGATCACTTGGCAGAGGTGAGAGACTGAGACGTTTGGGTGAGCAACTTAGAAAATGTGTTGTTTGAGCGCTCGCATGTTTGCAACAGTAAGGGAAACCATTTCACAGTACACAAACCAGCAGGTGCTAAGGAGTGTGGAGAAGAATAGCTGTGTGGGAGGGGAGAGAAGAAGCAACGCCTTACATTCTGGATGCCATCCCGTTTCAGAAGATGTAGGTCACCACTCACCTCCTGCTGTGGATACATTGCTTTGCGTCACTTCCTGAGGGGGGGCTGCAGGGGAAGCAGGGTCCACAAGTGCTTTGGGGGGCCTGGAGGCCAAAAGGATAAAATCAGAAGGTAGGATCGGGTCTTTAATTTCAATTTAGTTGTATGCCTCCAACTCGTAAAATATCAAGGCTGTGCACAATATATGCAAGTACAAGAAAACAAAATAACATAGAAAAAATGCAAAATATCACTAAAATGACTGTCTAACCAAGGAAGCTGAAATAGCTGCATACCTGAAAATTCAACAAGGTGAATGCCTACCTAATCTCTGCTGGAAGAGGGTCCCACAGCATGGGGCTGGAAACATTAATGAACTGAATCCTGGTTCCCATTTTTTTCCCTCCCACCGACCATTTGAAAATGGCCACTTAATGATTTTTCTGCCTGTTATAGCAACTGTAATGTGCTATGCTAGACGTCGGCTGATTTTCCACTGTATTTTCGTAGTTTCTTTTATTTCTTACAGGTGACATTTTATTATATTAATGATTTAAATTCCACAGAATTCAAATTGTAATGCAATGTAAGGACTAAAAGAAAGCAATAAAAATACAATGAAAAATCAATATGAATATGTAATGCAATGAATGTGCCATCTCCTGTCTTCAACCACAAATTCACAGCCATGCTGCAGGACCACCCAAATGAAGCTCGCAGACGCTAGTGGATCATGGAGCACAGTTTGGGAACCCAAGTTCCAACTGAAGCCAGTTAGGCCTCTGTAATGCAGGGTCAACTAACGGTGCTCCTTCAGATGATCTTGGTGAACAAGCTGGCCTATAAGGGCTCAGGCAGCCCTTAAGGTATCCTGAACCCAACTTGTTCAGGGCTTTGTATATTAACACAAGAAGCTTCAACTTGGCCAAGTAATGTATGGGCAGTCAGAGATGCTTTAGCAAGAGTTGTTCAGGTGTTGATGCCTCAAACCCATCTCCCTCAGTAGCAGCCTCCCCAGTGACATCCAATGGCTCGGCCGGTTCATTATCTCCCTCCAACGCCCAAATAGTCTCCTGTTCTGAACATCCAGCTGGTCTTAAACAGGTTAAGCCTTCCAAGGCCTCACCTCTCTTGCTGTATATGGGGTTCTGCAAATGAGGCCCAATTCTTATCTGTGGTGGGGCAGGAGGCATCTGAGTTGGGACGATCCCACACCGCTGCTCCTGTGTCAGCTGCCACAGGCTGCGAGGATACCATAGATTCCGAGGAAGAATCAGAGGGGCTATCTGCCCAGTCAGGATCTGGGAAGAACAGATTAGAAAAGGAGGTCAGATCTAACCAGTGATACAATCCAGGCCCTGAAATCTCTACCTTTCCCAGATACTGATGATCACATAAATGTGGTGTGTGTGTGTGTGTGTGTGTGTGTGTGTGTGAGAGAGAGAGAGAGAGAGAGAGAGAGAGAGAGAGAGAGAGAGAGAGAGATCACAAGGAAAATGGCAGGAAGACCAAGGCAAAATCTATCACTCTCCTGCTTCAATTACAAAATCCTCCAGTTTCAGATAAATCACCATATTTTTCGCTCTATAAAACGCACCAGACCATAAGACGCACCTAGTTTTTGGAGGAGGAAAACAAGGGGGGGGGGAAATATTCTGAATCCCAGAAGCCAGAACAGCAAGAGGGATCGCTGCGTAGTGAAAGCAGCGAACCCTCTTGCTGTTCTGGCTTCTGGGATACCTGCATAGCCTGCATTTACTCCATAAGACGCACACACATTTCCCCTCACTTTTTAGGAGGGAAAAAGTGAGTCTTATAGAGCAAAAAATACGGTATTTCCCCATGTGGCTAAGAATTGGTATGCTGCTAGCTCCCTCCCACTCCCAAAGCTTGTCTGTGTTGGATTCTGCTGTTCCTTATTTGTAGCAGAGCATCCCCAAGTCAATAAGCAGATGTGACAAGCCTCCCTTTCACCCTCTACCAAATCCCTCCCTCGGACCACATGGGTCTCTCTGGAGCCCTGACCTCCTGACGTTCTCTCCACCTCCGTCTGTTCACTGCAACCGTTGCTGACATGTGTGGCATCTCCATCTCCCCCACCAGGATCTTCCTCCTCGCCTCCTTCTCCCTCTTCTGAGTCTTCACTGTCCTCACTATCTGTGCTCCCAAGGCTCCTGCTTAAAATGAAAAGGGGAGGAGGGGAAGAAAGGAAGAGAGATATTTCAGATCATGCGCACAGCAGGCAAGTTTCTCCATCCCAACCCTGTTGGACAAATGGGAGGTACTACCCCTCTCTCCGCACCAGAAACACATGAAGCTGCCTCATACTAAGATGGACCATTGAGTCCCTCTAACCCAGTATTCACCTACTCTGACAGGCAGCAGGTCCTGGGCTCCAACCCCTGCTACGCAAGGTACTTTCCCCTGGAGCAGCCTTTCTCAACCTGTGAGTCCCCCTAGCTAGCGAGCTAGGGATGATGGGAGTTGTAGTCCAACAACATCTGGAGACCCACAGGTTGAGAACCGCTGCCCTGGAGGTTCTGAGGATTCAGCCTGGGTCCTCGCTATGCAACCTGTATGCTGCCAAACACCCTTCAAGCACTAACTGAAATGCCAGGAGGAGAAGGAATGAAAGAGACCAGGGCTGTGAAGGAGAACAGTTCTTTTATTCACATGTGAATGGAAAGAAAACAATCCGATAGGGTAAAGTAATTTGGGGGGCGGGCTATTAAGAGAAATTCCTAGATGGAGCTATGAATAGGAAAATTCCTAGATCTAAATCAAAATCCCAATGAACTGGCAATGGTAGAAAATTCAAGCATAAAGTTCAGGAAGTTAATTTCTGGCAATGCCAAGACTGGCCTCAAAAAGGCCATTGCATTTGGAAATGCTAATGGAGAAGGGGTGTAAAGCAGTGGTTGGCCCAGCAGCTCCCATCATCCATTATACCATTGGCCATGCTAGCGGGCGCTGATGGCAGTTATAGTTTACCACATCTGAAGGAAAATCCGTGGCCTACCCCTCCAATAGGTTCCCAACAAGCTAAAGTACAGAGAGAGAGACAGAAAGCAGGAGCTCCACAGGGCTTTTATAAGATGTGGGCAACAAAACAGGGTCTCTCATTCAGTGAGAAAATTCCCACTTGTTGCAAAAAAGAGAAAAAGAATGAAACCAAAAGAGACTGTAAAACCTGGCCTTCAGTATTAGAGTTATTAGACTAGGTAAGCGGGGGGGGGGGGGAACAACAGATCCCCCAAAGTAACATATAATTGGCATAAAACAGAAACTATCTTCAGGGGGACAAATAACGGCTGGGAAATAGGAGTGGGGAGAAGCAGACTTAAAAGACTGGCCATGTACGTTTAGAAGAGAGAGGCAGATACTGTACACCAATTCATCGCAGTACAGGATTTCATTACTACTAATAATAGTGCTATAAATTATTAAGCAATTTAGGCTGTGCTGAGTACTGTACAAATTACAAATTAGAAACCAGCTAGGCCCTGGCAGAAGGAGAAAAGGCTTTGTAGAAATGAAGCCCTTGTGGGCTTAGGAAAGCCACGAAGTAGCCACCTTATTCCTTGACCGAACGACTTAAAACTAGGTAATAAAGCAGACCTGCGAAAGAAAGAGAAAGCAGCTTCTAGGCAAGCGGGTGGGAGAGCGCTGCTTCCCCATTTGAGGGTGCCCTCTTCCCTATCAGCAGAAAGCCCTATCACAGCAAGTCTAAAGAGTCCAACTAAAGCAGTCTTCACCAACCTGGTGCCCCCTAGATGTTTGGGGACTACAACTCCCATCAGTCCCAGCCAGCATGGCCGAAGGCTGATTTAAAGAGACAGGACACAAAAAGGGAGGGGAAAGAACAGGATGACAACAACTGAGAAAAGTGCACTTTACACAGGACGTAACAAGACAATGAAAGCTAATTTTATAGGAGTCAAAGCAGGAGAAATACGAGTTCATTGACATTAGTTCATTGGTGAGGACGGGCCTTCTCTGCAGTGGCTCCCTGTCTGTGGAATGCTCTTCCCAGGGAAGTTCGCCTGGCACCTTCATTATACACCTTAGGCCAGGCAAAAACCTTTCTTTTTAACCATGCCTTTGGTTGATCTGATTGACATCCTATGCCCTTTTAAAATGTTTTTTTTTTGGGGGGGGCTATTGGGTTGTTGTTTTTATTTTTATTATGCATTTTGTGGTTTTATATCTTGATTTTATTCTGTGAACTGCCTTGAGACCCCCGGGTATAGGGCGGCATATAAATTCAATAAATAAGTAAATAAAATTTGGGGAAAGAAAAAGGCCTGTACTCTGGTATTTTACCTTTGGGGAGTCAGTCAATGTTGCACTTTACCAGCTGTATCTTATTCACTGTTCTGATTGTTTTAACACACTTTATATTCATGGACACCACCTTAAGGCAGATTGTACCAGGTGGTATATAAATATTTTTTACAAATATTAAATGCATAAAGTGTGCTTGGAAGAAGTTTATGAAAATCAAAGTGAGCACGATGAACATGAAGGAAAATTCTTCTGTGTGAAGGGAGGAAAGTAAGAGCGAAAGGAACCAATCGGCACCCTTAGTCCAAAGCCCATTTGGCACACCCCGGGAGCGCCAGGAGGTCTTTAGGCAGGGGATCGTCTCCTACCTGACTGTGGCAGGCTGTGCCATACCAGAAGAGACAGCAGCCTCCTTCTCCTGCCAGATGTCCTCCCCGTCGGAACCGTCAGCCTCGTCGTCATCGTCAAACTGCTGGATGCGCTCTTTGTAGCAGATGTCGAAGAGGTTGGAGTTGGGCTGTGAGAAAGGGGTGGAGGAGAGAGATGGATCAGAGCCCAGGCCAGGTGCAGAGGGGAAGCAAAGAGGAGCAAAGCTCTAGAGGAGCGGCTCTTACGCTGTCATCGTCAGCATTCAAGGAGAAGGTGATGTTGGCCGTCTTGTCAAAGGGAGCACTGGAAGAAAACAAGAAGACCGAGATGAAGGTCAGAATGTGACTGCATGTAGGCACGGGAAAGGACCAAGGCCTAGTTTGGGAAAGAACGTAGTACTGAACCTACCGCGAAGCTTTGTTTTCTTGCGGGAGAAGGGATTGCCCCTCCCACTTGCTCCACTAGGAGGGGCCATGCAAATTGAGTTGCTCTTACCTCAAGAGATTGGAGATTGGGGGGGGTGGCATGAGACAGAGACAGCAGATTGCCTAAGGACATCTTAGTTCATATAGAGAGGCGACTTCTCCCCACATGAGCATTTTCACAGATCTGCCTCTCCCACCTGGACAGGATCCCCAAGCTAGCGTGCGCTTTGCCTCTGAAAACTACCCGTAAGAAGAACTAGCTTCAGATCCCTTTTCTGTTCCCGGTATTATCTACGTAATGGCAGGGACAGCCATAGCGGCAGCCAGAACTAAAACACCCGTGAGTTGCTGTCAGGAGAGGAGAAGCCACCCAGGCCATCTACCAGCCATAGAATTGTACAATCTAGGAACCTTTTGCACAATGTAGGGATCAACCCATGACCTAGAGATTAGGAGTCTCATGCTCTACCAACCGAGCTACCAGTGTTTTTTCCATGCCCTTGTTGTTTTGTCCATCTTATTTCCAAAGGGTTCAGGGCACAAAGCTATACTTTAAAGCACACATACAAAAGGGAAGCTCAATATGTGCGCATGCAGAATACACCTGGGCTTTCACTTCTAGTCTGATCTGCTTGGGTGGTGCACCCTTAACCAGGGAAGAGGTAGGTGGCACTGCACAGATGCGGGGGACGGATGTAGCCCAACACCCCCGCCTGTGGCTGGAGAGGAGCATAGCAGCGTGTTAGGCATTACCTTTTCAGCTGTCGGAAGTGAGCACTGCAGGGCAGATAGGCAGAGAGAGGGAGAGAGGGAGAGAAAGAGAGAGAGAGGCAGACACATGAAATCAGGGGGGCTGGGAAAAGAAAGACTGCCCTGGGGTGGGGTGAGCGAATTCTCCATGTCACCCTAGACTCCCTCTATTGCGCTATTTCAGCCCTTTGGAAAGATGGGATTCATGCTGAAGCTGTTGCCAAAAGGGGGGGAGGGGAGGCAGAGGACAAACTCTTGGGCAATCTTTGCTGAGAACATTAAATATTTAGATGGTAACAGGACCCAGGAATCCAAGGCACCTTCCTCCTTACCAGGCAAGATGATCCAGTTAGCGAATTGAGCAAAGCAAGTTTGGAGCCAGAGGCTCAGGTGGTAGCTGGGTCCGGAGGAAATCTCATTCTTCCTCCTCCTTAGTTCCTATGAACTAAGAACCTGGTCACCCTTCCATTCCAAATGGCTGACGGAACCTATCCTGCCCTGCTTGTGGGCTTCTTGGAAGCTTCTCAATGGCCAGAAAGGGATGCAGGATGCTGGACAAGAACAGCCTTTGGTCTGACCACTAGGGCTCTTTTCATGATCCATTTTCCCCCCCAATGAACAAAAGAACGGGGGCTCAAGACTAGGCTGGAAATGTCTCCCCTTGCTTCCTGGGCCCTCCGCCTGCCTTCTCAAGAGAAGACAAGCAACACTGGCTTACAGACCTCAGCCCCTTGCTCAGGATGAGCCTCTAACATCTCCTATAGGCAGAACTTCAGGACAAGAGGCCACAGACCACATGTCCCTTCCCAGGTCTACGTTGTGCAACTTTCTTACTCCAGGACAAAATGCCCAGCACCAAGTGCCGTGTGCAAGTGCATGCAAATTACATGCGCCCCAGATTTTGCGGCAGGCCAATGAATAATCTCTTTCTTGTTGGCAAGTACAAATGAGGCCAGGTGTCTCCACGCACTGCCAGCCCGAGCAGGTGCAATCCCATGTGGGGTTATGGACACGTCATCCCATCCAGAGTTCTGAATGTGAGCCCCTCAGGACAAGCATGCTTCCTTGCCGGAACTACGCAGAAACCCCCCTGATGCTGCGTGCTATTGTTCCCACTGGAGGCTATGCTTATTCTCAGCCAAAAGAGCACAGAGCAAGTAAAAAACAAGACGATGACACACAAGCACGTCAAAGGGGAGAGGAAAGGGGAGGCCGTGAACTGTGTCACTAACTTGACGTTCTCTTCTTGCTCGCCAAATTCCTCATCGTTAAAGCCAAAGTGGTCAATGAACGCCGAAGTCATCTGCTGCAGCTGGTAATCTACAAAGGCCTATAAAGTGGAGGAGGAAAAGGAAATGAGGGTAAATGTGAATTACAGATCAAATGGAAATATGGGGGGAAGGGTATATGAAGAGAGAGGAAGAGAAACTTACTAGGCCCAATGGATCTACCTAAATGCCGTATGAGAACACAGGAATACAATAGTCATTCCCCCCTCCCCAAACAGCTCCTAATCCAAATCTGCCAAGTGAACCCTATTTGAACTCAGCTTACAGGAAGGAGCTCACCCCAAATATCATTTGCTTGATGACAAGCGGCATCTGACCAGCATTTCGTTTAGCTGTTTCATATTGTATCACTTTGTAACCCACTTTTTTGGGTAAGAGATACAAAGCTGTGTACAAAGCAACTCATGAAGACAACAAAAAGGTACTGAAAAGTGGCAACTAGGAGAACAGAATGCCAGGATTCCGCATGTAGCGGTGGTGAAGGGGTGAGGAATGGGGCTGGCAGGATACAAATTAAAGTTTGTGGAGAAGAAAGAAGAAAATCAGGGGAAGTGCCCAAAGCAGGCCTAAGAATTTTAGACCCTGTGCCTGCTTAGGGATGGGGAAATTGTTCTAGGTTTCTAAGCAAGCACACAGGTGGGAATGGTGCCAGCCCTGGAAAGACAAGGGGGCAAGGTATGGTGCACAACTGGAAGGTGCCACACTTGCCTGCTGCAGGACAGCCTCCTGAGGGAAGCTGAACTCCTTCAGGTCGTTCTCATCATCATCACTTGACGAGTGAAGATTGTGCATGTTAACCTGAAGCAAAGGAAAATGAAGGAATCCATTAGGTGAGTCTTCCGACGGGGATAAAACAAAATAAAACACAAGGCAAAGATTGAGTGGCCAAGCCCCAGAGAATCAGCTAATAGAACCTACTATTCCCCACAGAAATGGTGGGGAACCTGTGACCCTACAGATGTTGATGGACCAACTCCCATCACCCCTGACCATTGGCCAGAAGGCTGATGGGAGTTGTAGTTGTTCTATCAATTCCACCGCCGTCAGCCAAGCTAAGCATTTTGGCAGACTCTGGCCAGCTGGAAAAGCAGCCCTTTAACCAAAAACCAAGTGCTTAACTCTGGAGCAACAAAGCTCATTTTTCCAACGGCAGTGGTAAGACCTAGTACGTGTGGCATGTGACAATAATAGAGAGCGCTCTGATGGATGCAGAAAGAAAGGGGACCATTTTCCCATTCTCTCGTAGTACCTTTTCCAGAACCCTGCCAACCATTTTATAATCAGGAGTGGCTGGAGCGTAAGACACAAAGAGAGGGGACTCACAAGATCCACAGTGTTCTTCTTGTTAGTCTCCGACAAGGGCCCTGAGACGAACTTCTCCCACTGCTCCTGTTCCTCCTCAGGCAGCTCTGCAAAGTGGAACATGTCAGCTCAGGTGGGTGAGATGGCAGAAGGACCTTACTTTATGATACACATTGTGGTAGCAAGTGGAGATGGCAAAATACAAGAGGGAGCGGCCACACACGAATGATAGCTTCAAGTCAAGGAACACCTCCCGTCAACCAGAAGAAATCTCCATTCCCTTTCCCCAGCTGTCATCCACCAGTTCCCTTTTTCTCTTCTTACCAAGACCAAGATCAGCAGAGGACCTTAGCTACCCTAGTTTGGGGGAATTTGGGATGAAAAGCAGTATAAAAATAAACCACCCTCTAGATCCAATAAGTTAATAAATTATTATGAAAGCTCACAGCAAGTGGAATTATGCGAGCAGTTAAACATTACTTTAGCCAATTACATTTGCTTCATATGACAAATTCTATTCAGGATGCTCACTTGAATGTTCCACCACAGGTTGGCTTGACCTCTTCCAAATGTGTGCAAAGCAGTAGCTGTCACTGAGTGAGGTCAAGCTCATTCACCATGTGTGAGCTGCCCGAATCCATTCCAAGCACATGAAATTTTGTTTAACATAACTCCCTGTTCCAAGAGAAGGTATAAGGGGAGAGGAACAGGATTTCATGTCTTTGAAATGGAAGCTCAACCCCACTCCTGAAATAATAGGGTCAGATTGTGCTGGCCGGGGCTGATGGGGGCATCAGATTGAAGAAGGCTGCAACAGTTTATGAAATGGTTTACGAGATGTTTTTCCAGAAAGCCCCCCTCCCCCAAACTGCTACTGCCTTTGAACATAAAGTTTCTATATAAAAGCTACCATGGCTAGCAGCCATTGACAGAGCTCTACTTCATGGATCAGTCTTAACAATTCCCTTTTAAAGTCATCTAGGATCAGACCAAATATCCGTCTAGGAGAAATGCTTGAAATGTATATTGCAACGGATGAAGTGGACTCTGATGCAGAAAAGCTTATGGCATGATAGATTTGTTTAGTCTTCAAAATGCCACAAGCCTCTTTTATAAGTATGGATGGTATGAGATCAGCAATTGCATACTGGAACTATGGGGGGGGGGAGGATTTTACATTCTTCCATGAGGTAAAAATAACAGAGCAAGCCATCAGGCCTTCTGTCTGCCCTCCCCATCTTCCCAATACAGACACAATCAAGTGGTGTCAACAGAAAAAGGAGAGCCCATCAGTTTTTCATGATTTTGACATGAATGCCTCTTATGGGCCCAAAACAATAAAAGCACTTTGTTACAACTACTGAGCCATGAAGACAGGATCAGGTAGTGTGTTGAGCACTGGACTCTAATTCTGCAGAGATTCAGGTTCAAGTTCCCTTTCAGCCATGAAGCTTGTTGGCAGAACTTAGAACTCTCTCTCAGTCTAACCTACCACCCAGGGATGCTGTAAGGATAACATGGGGCTGGGGGCAGGCACCACATACACCGCCTTCAACTCCTTGGATAAAAATCTCCCTGCCTCCCCCAAAAACCCTAATTTCCCAGTCTCCAATGAATATAAATGCAGATTTCCAAACCTAAACAAATACACACCCATGGTATGCACATTTGCAGAATTATATAAACCCAGTTTTCTTTAACTTGGGTTCTTAAGGCTGAAGAATAGACCTAGAAAGGCAATGATCTCCAGCTCCTGCTCAGATGGAAATTCCCTATATAAACAGCACATCCTACCCCAGACTCAGTGGCATTCCAGCACAGAGATGAGCCCCATATTTCTCCCACTGGAAAAGGCGAGGAGTGGAATTCCCAGAACGCTTCCATGAGCCAAAGAGCTTACGCTTCAGGAACAAAGCCCTTCAAGAATAATTTGAGCGGACGCTATGCAGGGCACATGACCCTAACCCCCTTGGAGCTGCCAAACCCATTACCTTTCAAGAGCTGCTTGATAAGGGTGGAGTGGGGCCACTTCTCTGAGGCTTGAGCTAAGGCATTGGCAATGCGGGTAAGGTGCCCCATGTAGCCCTTGCGTCTTCCCCCATCAGACCTGCAACAGAAGATGGGAGAGGATGGAGACTCAGGGTTCCTGCAGGCCATGTCCCTTAGGAAATGAAAGGCACAGGTGGAATGACAGAGGAATGGGAGGCTTTAGAATCTGTATGGCCTTTGTAGGTTGATGCTGGACAAACTGGCTTGATTATGCATAAGGGATGACCAGAAGGAACAGTCAGACTATTGCCCTGAACTGTAGAATGGATTGATCTCAGCAGACTCTCACAGAAGACTAGAGGTTGTTGGAAGGAGTTACAGCAGCATGCATGCGCGCGCGCGCACACACACACACACTTTTTTAAACAAGAAGTAGTAGGAATATTCCAGGTGCATGGAGGAGTATAAGTATCCTGAGCAGGAGGTCAGGACCTTAGGGAATGGAAGGCACTAGCAAGCACCCCATGAAACACTATGAGCAAAAAGAGCCTTGAAGGACAGACTACCCAAACCAGCTATTTTGAACTACAATTCCCATCACCCCTTACCACTGGCCATGCTGGCTTGGGCTGAAAGGGAGTGGGGTTGGAGGGTACCAGGCTGAGGAAGGCTGCATTAGGGAATGAGCAGAAAGAACTCAAAGAAAAAGGGGGCACGGAAAGAGTGGGTCTGCCCACCC